>NW_027611943.1:0-1200000 GCF_964261635.1 Lissotriton helveticus
GGTCATTTGGATCGGGCCTCATGTTGAATTACCACTTTTTAAATCCTCAGTGACCAAAATTGCCATTTTTACAGAGTTTTGCTTACTCAGAAGCTTCAATTTTGACCAATTTCAGGCACAGAAATGACTTTAAACACACTTATTTTAGTTGAAAAAGTAATATTTCACTTCCAACAGTCATTTAAAGTCAAAAGATTAAATGGTAAAATGTCATCAATATTGACCACTTTTTTGAACGTTCGACTGGTCCGGGGTCATCGTTTTTCATCATAAAATTGATTTTTTGGACTCTACCAAAAATGATTCGAAATGTCATTTGGATCGGGCCTCATGTTGAATAACCATTTTTTAAACCCTCACAGTGACCAAAATTGCCATTTTTACAGAGTTTTTGCTTACTCAGAAGCTTCAATTTTGACCAATTTCAGGCACAGAAATCACTTTAAACACACTTATTTTAGTTGAAAAAGTAATAATTAACATCCAACAGTCATTTAAAGTCAAAACATTAAATGTTAAAATTTCATCAATATTGACCACTTTTTTGAACGTTCGACAGGTCCGGGGTCATCGTTTTTCATCATAAAATTGATTTTTTGGACTCTACCAAAAATGATTCAAAATGTCATTTGGATCGGGCCTCATGTTGAATAACCACTTTTTAAACCCTCACAGTGACCAAAATTGCCATTTTTACAGAGTTTTCGCTTACTCAAAAGCTTCAATTTTGACCAATTTCAGGCACAGAAATGACTTTAAACACACTTATTTTAGTTGAAAAAGTAATAATTCACATCCAACCGTCATTTAAAGTAAAAAGATTAAATGGTAAAATGTCATCAATATTGACCACTTTTTTGAACGTTCGACTGGTCCGGGGTCATCGTTTTTCATCAGAAAATAGATTTTTTGGACTCTACCAAAAATGATTCAAAATGTCATTTGGATCGGGCCTCATGTTGAATTACCACTTTTTAAATCCTCACAGTGACCAAAATTGCCATTTTTACAGAGTTTTGCTTACTCAGAAGCTTCAATTTTGACCAATTTCAGGCACAGAAATCACTTTAAACACACTTATTTTAGTTGAAAAAGTAATAATTCACATCCAACCGTCATTTAAAGTCAAAAGATTAAATGGTAAAATGTCATCAATATTGACCACTTTTTTGAACGTTCGACTGGTCCGGGGTCATCGTTTTTCATCAGAAAATAGATTTTTGGACTCTACCAAAAATTATTCAAAAGGTCATTTGGATCGGGCCTCATGTTGAATTACCACTTTTTAAATCCTCACAGTGACCAAAATTGCCATTTTTACAGAGTTTTGCTTACTCAGAAGCTTCAATTTTGACCAATTTCAGGCACAGAAATGACTTTAAACACACTTATTTTAGTTGAAAAAGTAATATTTCACTTCCAACAGTCATTTAAAGTCAAAAGATTAAATGGTAAAATGTCATCAATATTGACCACTTTTTTGAACGTTCGACTGGTCCGGGGTCATCGTTTTTCATCATAAAATTGATTTTTTGGACTCTACCAAAAATGATTCGAAATGTCATTTGGATCGGGCCTCATGTTGAATAACCATTTTTTAAACCCTCACAGTGACCAAAATTGCCATTATTACACAGTTTTTGCATACTCAGAAGCTTCAATTTTGACCAATTTCAGGCACAGAAATCACTTTAAACACACTTATTTTAGTTGAAAAAGTAATAATTAACATCCAACAGTCATTTAAAGTCAAAAGATTAAATGTTAAAATTTCATCAATATTGACCACTTTTTTGAACGTTCGACAGGTCCGGGGTCATCGTTTTTCATCATAAAATTGATTTTTTGGACTCTACCAAAAATGATTCAAAATGTCATTTGGATCGGGCCTCATGTTGAATAACCACTTTTTAAACCCTCACAGTGACCAAAATTGCCATTTTTACAGAGTTTTCGCTTACTCAAAAGCTTCAATTTTGACCAATTTCAGGCACAGAAATGACTTTAAACACACTTATTTTAGTTGAAAAAGTAATAATTCACATCCAACCGTCATTTAAAGTAAAAAGATTAAATGTTAACATTTCATCAATATTGACCACTTTTTTAACGTTCGACAGGTCCGGGGTCATCGTTTTTCATCAGAAAATAGATTTTTTGGACTCTACCAAAAATGATTCAAAATGTCATTTGGATCGGGCCTCATGTTGAATTACCACTTTTTAAATCCTCACAGTGACCAAAATTGCCATTTTTACAGAGTTTTGCTTACTCAGAAGCTTCAATTTTGACCAATTTCAGGCACAGAAATCACTTTAAACACACTTATTTTAGTTGAAAAAGTAATAATTCACATCCAACAGTCATTTAAAGTCAAAAGATTAAATGTTAACATTTCATCAATATTGACCACTTTTTTGAACGTTCGACAGGTCCGGGGTCATCGTTTTTCATCAGAAAATAGATTTTTGGACTCTACCAAAAAATTTTCAAAAGGTCATTTGGATCGGGCCTCATGTTGAATTACCGCTTTTTAAATCTTCACAGTGACCAAAATTGCCATTTTTACAGAGTTTTGCTTACTCAGAAGCTTCAATTTTGACCAATTTCAGGCACAGAAATCACTCTAAACACACTTATTTTAGTTGAAAAAGTAATAATTCACAATTCAACCGTCATTTAAAGTCAAAAGATTAAATGTTAAAATTTCATCAATATTGACCACTTTTTTTAACCTTCGACTGGTCCGGGGTCATCGTTTTTCATCAGAAAATGGATTTTTTGCACTCTACCAACAATGATTCAAAATGTCATTTGGATCGGGCCTCATGTTGAATAACCACTTTTTAAACCCTCACAGTGACCAAAATTGCCATTTTTACAGAGTTTTGCTTACTCAGAAGCTTCAATTTTGACCAATTTCAGGCACAGAAATCACTTTAAACACACTTATTTTAGTTGAAAAAGTAATAATTCACATCCAACAGTCATTTAAAGTCAAAAGATTAAATGTTAAAATTTCACCAATATTGACCACTTTTTTTAACCTTCAACTGGTCCGGGGTCATCGTTTTTCATCATAAAATTGATTTTTTGGACTCTACTAAAAATGTTTCAAAATGTCATTTGGATCGGCCCTCATGTTGAATAACCACTTTTTAAACCCTCACAGTGACCAAAATTGCCATTTTTACAGAGTTTTGCTTACTAAAAAGCTTCAATTTTGACCAATTTTAGGCAGAGAAATGACTTTAAACACACTTATTTTAGTTGAAAAAGTAATAATTCACATCCAACCGTCATTTAAAGTCAAAAGATTAAATGGTAAAATGTCATCAATATTGACCACTTTTTTGAACGTTCGACTGGTCCGGGGTCATCGTTTTTCATCATACAATTGATTTTTTGGACTCTACCAAAAATGATTCAAAATGTCACTTGGATTGGGCCTCATGTTAAATTACCACTTTTTAAACCCTCACAGTGACCAAAATTGTCATTTTTACAGAGTTTTGCTTACTCAGAAGCTTCAATTTTGACCAATTTCAGGCACAGAAATCACTTTAAACACACTTATTTTAGTTGAAAAAGTAATAATTCACTTCCAACAGTCATTTAAAGTCAAAAGATTAAATGTTAAAATGTCATCAATATTGACCACTTTTTTGAACCTTCGACTGGTCCGGAGTCATCGTTTTTCATCATAAAATAGATTTTTTGGACTCTACCAAAAATGATTCAAAATGTCATTTGGATCGGGCCTCATGTTGAATAACCACTTTTTAAACCCTCACAGTGACCAAAATTGCCATTTTTACAGAGTTTTCGCTTACTCAAAAGCTTCAATTTTGACCAATTTCAGGCACAGAAATGACTTTAAACACACTTATTTTAGTTGAAAAAGTAATAATTCACATCCAACCGTCATTTAAAGTCAAAAGATTAAATGTTAAAATGTCATCAATATTGACCACTTTTTTTAACGTTCGACAGGTCCGGGGTCATCGTTTTTCATCATAAAATTGATTTTTTGGACTCTACCAAAAATGATTCAAAATGTCATTTGGATCGGGCCTCATGTTGAATAACCACTTTTTAAACCCTCACAGTGACCAAAATTGCCATTTTTACAGAGTTTTGCTTACTCAGAAGCTTCAATTTTGACCAATTTCAGGCACAGAAATCACTTTAAACACACTTATTTTAGTTGAAAAAGTAATAATTCACATCCAACCGTCATTTAAAGTCAAAAGATTAAATGGTAAAATGTCATCAATATTGACCACTTTTTTGAACGTTCGACTGGTCCGGGGTCATCGTTTTTCATCATACAATTGATTTTTTGGACTCTACCAAAAATGATTCAAAATGTCACTTGGATCGGGCCTCATGTTGAATTACCACTTTTTAAATCCTCACAGTGACCAAAATTGCCATTTTTACAGAGTTTTGCTTACTCAGAAGCTTCAATTTTGACCAATTTCAGGCACAGAAATCACTTTAAACACACTTATTTTAGTTGAAAAAGTAATAATTCACATCCAACAGTCATTTAAAGTCAAAAGATTAAATGTTAACATTTCATCAATATTGACCACTTTTTTGAACGTTCGACAGGTCCGGGGTCATCGTTTTTCATCAGAAAATAGATTTTTGGACTCTACCAAAAATTATTCAAAAGGTCATTTGGATCGGGCCTCATGTTGAATTACCACTTTTTAAATCCTCACAGTGACCAAAATTGCCATTTTTACAGAGTTTTGCTTACTCAGAAGCTTCAATTTTGACCAATTTCAGGCACAGAAATGACTTTAAACACACTTATTTTAGTTGAAAAAGTAATATTTCACTTCCAACAGTCATTTAAAGTCAAAAGATTAAATGGTAAAATGTCATCAATATTGACCACTTTTTTGAACGTTCGACTGGTCCGGGGTCATCGTTTTTCATCATAAAATTGATTTTTTGGACTCTACCAAAAATGATTCGAAATGTCATTTGGATCGGGCCTCATGTTGAATAACCATTTTTTAAACCCTCACAGTGACCAAAATTGCCATTTTTACAGAGTTTTTGCTTACTCAGAAGCTTCAATTTTGACCAATTTCAGGCACAGAAATCACTTTAAACACACTTATTTTAGTTGAAAAAGTAATAATTAACATCCAACAGTCATTTAAAGTCAAAACATTAAATGTTAAAATTTCATCAATATTGACCACTTTTTTGAACGTTCGACAGGTCCGGGGTCATCGTTTTTCATCATAAAATTGATTTTTTGGACTCTACCAAAAATGATTCAAAATGTCATTTGGATCGGGCCTCATGTTGAATAACCACTTTTTAAACCCTCACAGTGACCAAAATTGCCATTTTTACAGAGTTTTCGCTTACTCAAAAGCTTCAATTTTGACCAATTTCAGGCACAGAAATGACTTTAAACACACTTATTTTAGTTGAAAAAGTAATAATTCACATCCAACCGTCATTTAAAGTAAAAAGATTAAATGTTAACATTTCATCAATATTGACCACTTTTTTGAACGTTCGACAGGTCCGGGGTCATCGTTTTTCATCAGAAAATAGATTTTTTGGACTCTACCAAAAATGATTCAAAATGTCATTTGGATCGGGCCTCATGTTGAATTACCACTTTTTAAATCCTCACAGTGACCAAAATTGCCATTTTTACAGAGTTTTGCTTACTCAGAAGCTTCAATTTTGACCAATTTCAGGCACAGAAATCACTTTAAACACACTTATTTTAGTTGAAAAAGTAATAATTCACATCCAACAGTCATTTAAAGTCAAAAGATTAAATGTTAACATTTCATCAATATTGACCACTTTTTTGAACGTTCGACAGGTCCGGGGTCATCGTTTTTCATCAGAAAATAGATTTTTGGACTCTACCAAAAATTTTTCAAAAGGTCATTTGGATCGGGCCTCATGTTGAATTACCACTTTTTAAATCCTCACAGTGACCAAAATTGCCATTTTTACAGAGTTTTGCTTACTCAGAAGCTTCAATTTTGACCAATTTCAGGCACAGAAATCACTCTAAACACACTTATTTTAGTTGAAAAAGTAATAATTCACATCCAACCGTCATTTAAAGTCAAAAGATTAAATGTTAAAATGTCATCAATATTGACCACTTTTTTTAACCTTCGACTGGTCCGGGGTCATCGTTTTTCATCAGAAAATGGATTTTTTGCACTCTACCAACAATGATTCAAAATGTCATTTGGATCGGGCCTCATGTTGAATAACCACTTTTTAAACCCTCACAGTGACCAAAATTGCCATTTTTACAGAGTTTTGCTTACTCAGAAGCTTCAATTTTGACCAATTTCAGGCACAGAAATCACTTTAAACACACTTATTTTAGTTGAAAAAGTAATAATTCACATCCAACAGTCATTTAAAGTCAAAAGATTAAATGTTAAAATTTCACCAATATTGACCACTTTTTTTAACCTTCGACTGGTCCGGGGTCATCGTTTTTCATCATAAAATTGATTTTTTGGACTCTACTAAAAATGTTTCAAAATGTCATTTGGATCGGCCCTCATGTTGAATAACCACTTTTTAAACCCTCACAGTGACCAAAATTGCCATTTTTACAGAGTTTTGCTTACTAAAAAGCTTCAATTTTGACCAATTTTAGGCAGAGAAATGACTTTAAACACACTTATTTTAGTTGAAAAAGTAATAATTCACATCCAACCGTCATTTAAAGTCAAAAGATTAAATGGTAAAATGTCATCAATATTGACCACTTTTTTGAACGTTCGACTGGTCCGGGGTCATCGTTTTTCATCATACAATTGATTTTTTGGACTCTACCAAAAATGATTCAAAATGTCACTTGGATTGGGCCTCATGTTGAATTACCACTTTTTAAACCCTCACAGTGACCAAAATTGCCATTTTTACAGAATTTTGCTTACTCAGAAGCTTCAATTTTGACCAATTTCAGGCACAGAAATCACTTTAAACACACTTATTTTAGTTGAAAAAGTAATAATTCACATCCAACAGTCATTTAAAGTCAAAAGATTAAATGTTAAAATGTCATCAATATTGACCACTTTTTTGAACCTTCGACTGGTCTGGGGTCATCGTTTTTCATCATAAAATTGATTTTTTGGACTCTACCAAAAATTATTCAAAATGTCATTTGGATCGGGCCTCATGTTGAATAACCACTTTTTAAACCCTCACAGTGACCAAAATTGCCATTTTTACAGAGTTTTGCTTACTCAGAAGCTTCAATTTTGACCAATTTCAGGCACAGAAATCACTTTAAACACACTTATTTTAGTTGAAAAAGTAATAATTCACATCCAACAGTCATTTAAAGTCAAAAGATTAAATGTTAACATTTCATCAATATTGACCACTTTTTTGAACGTTCGACAGGTCCGGGGTCATCGTTTTTCATCAGAAAATAGATTTTTGGACTCTACCAAAAATTTTTCAAAAGGTCATTTGGATCGGGCCTCATGTTGAATTACCACTTTTTAAATCCTCACAGTGACCAAAATTGCCATTTTTACAGAGTTTTGCTTACTCAGAAGCTTCAATTTTGACCAATTTCAGGCACAGAAATCACTCTAAACACACTTATTTTAGTTGAAAAAGTAATAATTCACATCCAACCGTCATTTAAAGTCAAAAGATTAAATGTTAAAATTTCATCAATATTGACCACTTTTTTTAACCTTCGACTGGTCCGGGGTCATCGTTTTCATCAGAAAATGGATTTTTTGCACTCTACCAACAATGATTCAAAATGTCATTTGGATCGGGCCTCATGTTTAATAACCACTTTTTAAACCCTCACAGTGACCAAAATTGCCATTTTTACAGAGTTTTGCTTACTCAGAAGCTTAAATTTTGACCGATTTCAGGCACAGAAATCACTTTAAACACACTTATTTTAGTTGAAAAAGTAATAATTCACATCCAACAGTCATTTAAAGTCAAAAGATTAAATGTTAAAATGTCATCAATATTGACCACTTTTTTGAACCTTCGACTGGTCCGGAGTCATCGTTTTTCATCATAAAATTGATTTTTTGGACTCTACCAAAAATGATTCAAAATGTCATTTGGATCGGGCCTCATGTTGAATAACCACTTTTTAAACCCTCACAGTGACCAAAATTGCCATTTTTACAGAGTTTTCGCTTACTCAAAAGCTTCAATTTTGACCAATTTCAGGCACAGAAATCACTTTAAACACACTTATTTTAGTTGAAAAAGTAATAATTCACATCCAACAGTCATTTAAAGTCAAAAGATTAAATGTTAACATTTCATCAATATTGACCACTTTTTTGAACGTTCGACAGGTCCGGGGTCATCGTTTTTCATCATAAAATTGATTTTTTGGACTCTACCAAAAATGATTCAAAATGTCATTTGGATCGGGCCTCATGTTGAATAGCCACTTTTTAAACCCTCACAGTGACCAAAATTGCCATTTTTACAGAGTTTTGCTTACTCAGAAGCTTCAATTTTGACCAATTTCAGGCACAGAAATCACTTTAAACACACTTATTTTAGTTGAAAAAGTAATAATTCACATCCAACAGTCATTTAAAGTCAAAAGATTAAATGTTAAAATTTCACCAATATTGACCACTTTTTTTAACCTTCGACTGGTCCGGGGTCATCGTTTTTCATCATAAAATTGATTTTTTGGACTCTACTAAAAATGTTTCAAAATGTCATTTGGATCGGCCCTCATGTTGAATAACCACTTTTTAAACCCTCACAGTGACCAAAATTGCCATTTTTACAGAGTTTTGCTTACTAAAAAGCTTCAATTTTGACCAATTTTAGGCAGAGAAATGACTTTAAACACACTTATTTTAGTTGAAAAAGTAATAATTCACATCCAACCGTCATTTAAAGTCAAAACATTAAATGGTAAAATGTCATCAATATTGATCACTTTTTTGAACGTTCGACTGGTCCGGGGTCATCGTTTTTCATCATACAATTGATTTTTTGGACTCTACCAAAAATTATTCAAAATGTCACTTGGATCGGGCCTCATGTTGAATTACCACTTTTTAAATCCTCACAGTGACCAAAATTGCCATTTTTACAGAGTTTTGCTTACTCAGAAGCTTCAATTTTGACCAATTTCAGGCACAGAAATCACTTTAAACACACTTATTTTAGTTGAAAAAGTAATAATTCACATCCAACAGTCATTTAAAGTCAAAAGATTAAATGTTAACATTTCATCAATATTGACCACTTTTTTGAACGTTTTGGACTCTACCAAAAATTATTCAAAAGGTCATTTGGATCGGGCCTCATGTTGAATTACCACTTTTTAAATCCTCACAGTGACCAAAATTGCCATTTTTACAGAGTTTTGCTTACTCAGAAGCTTCAATTTTGACCAATTTCAGGCACAGAAATGACTTTAAACACACCTATTTTAGTTGAAAAAGTAATATTTCACTTCCAACAGTCATTTAAAGTCAAAAGATTAAATGGTAAAATGTCATCAATATTGACCACTTTTTTGAACGTTCGACTGGTCCGGGGTCATCGTTTTTCATCATAAAATTGATTTTTTGGACTCTACCAAAAATTATTCGAAATGTCATTTGGATCGGGCCTCATGTTGAATAACCATTTTTTAAACCCTCACAGTGACCAAAATTGCCATTTTTACAGAGTTTTCACTTACTCAAAAGCTTCAATTTTGACCAATTTCAGGCACAGAAATGACTTTAAACACACTTATTTTAGTTGAAAAAGTAATAATTCACATCCAACCGTCATTTAAAGTAAAAAGATTAAATGTTAACATTTCATCAATATTGACCACTTTTTTGAACGTTCGACAGGTCCGGGGTCATCGTTTTTCATCAGAAAATAGATTTTTTGGACTCTACCAAAAATGATTCAAAATGTCATTTGGATCGGGCCTCATGTTGAATTACCACTTTTTAAATCCTCACAGTGACCAAAATTGCCATTTTTACAGAGTTTTGCTTACTCAGAAGCTTCAATTTTGACCAATTTCAGGCACAGAAATCACTTTAAACACACTTATTTTAGTTGAAAAAGTAATAATTCACATCCAACAGTCATTTAAAGTCAAAAGATTAAATGTTAACATTTCATCAATATTGACCACTTTTTTGAACGTTCGACAGGTCCGGGGTCATCGTTTTTCATCAGAAAATAGATTTTTGGACTCTACCAAAAAATTTTCAAAAGGTCATTTGGATCGGGCCTCATGTTGAATTACCACTTTTTAAATCCTCACAGTGACCAAAATTGCCATTTTTACAGAGTTTTGCTTACTCAGAAGCTTCAATTTTGACCAATTTCAGGCACAGAAATCACTCTAAACACACTTATTTTAGTTGAAAAAGTAATAATTCACATCCAACCGTCATTTAAAGTCAAAAGATTAAATGTTAAAATTTCATCAATATTGACCACTTTTTTTAACCTTCGACTGGTCCGGGGGCATCGTTTTTCATCAGAAAATGGATTTTTTGCACTCTACCAACAATGATTCAAAATGTCATTTGGATCGGGCCTCATGTTGAATAACCACTTTTTAAACCCTCACAGTGACCAAAATTGCCATTTTTACAGAGTTTTGCTTACTCAGAAGCTTCAATTTTGACCAATTTCAGGCACTGAAATCACTTTAAACACACTTATTTTAGTTGAAAAAGTAATAATTCACATCCAACAGTCATTTAAAGTCAAAAGATTAAATGTTAACATTTCATCAATATTGACCACTTTTTTGAACGTTCGACAGGTCCGGGGTCATCGTTTTTCATCAGAAAATAGATTTTTGGACTCTACCAAAAATTATTCAAAAGGTCATTTGGATCGGGCCTCATGTTGAATTACCACTTTTTAAATCCTCACAGTGACCAAAATTGCCATTTTTACAGAGTTTTGCTTACTCAGAAGCTTCAATTTTGACCAATTTCAGGCACAGAAATGACTTTAAACACACTTATTTTAGTTGAAAAAGTAATATTTCACTTCCAACAGTCATTTAAAGTCAAAAGATTAAATGGTAAAATGTCATCAATATTGACCACTTTTTTGAACGTTCGACTGGTCCGGGGTCATCGTTTTTCATCATAAAATTGATTTTTTGGACTCTACCAAAAATTATTCGAAATGTCATTTGGATCGGGCCTCATGTTGAATAACCATTTTTTAAACCCTCACAGTGACCAAAATTGCCATTTTTACAGAGTTTTCACTTACTCAAAAGCTTCAATTTTGACCAATTTCAGGCACAGAAATGACTTTAAACACACTTATTTTAGTTGAAAAAGTAATAATTCACATCCAACCGTCATTTAAAGTAAAAAGATTAAATGTTAACATTTCATCAATATTGACCACTTTTTTGAACGTTCGACAGGTCCGGGGTCATCGTTTTTCATCAGAAAATAGATTTTTTGGACTCTACCAAAAATGATTCAAAATGTCATTTGGATCGGGCCTCATGTTGAATTACCACTTTTTAAATCCTCACAGTGACCAAAATTGCCATTTTTACAGAGTTTTGCTTACTCAGAAGCTTCAATTTTGACCAATTTCAGGCACAGAAATCACTTTAAACACACTTATTTTAGTTGAAAAAGTAATAATTCACATCCAACAGTCATTTAAAGTCAAAAGATTAAATGTTAACATTTCATCAATATTGACCACTTTTTTTAACCTTCGACTGGTCCGGGGTCATCGTTTTTCATCAGAAAATGGATTTTTTGCACTCTACCAACAATGATTCAAAATGTCATTTGGATCGGGCCTCATGTTGAATAACCACTTTTTAAACCCTCACAGTGACCAAAATTGCCATTTTTACAGAGTTTTGCTTACTCAGAAGCTTCAATTTTGACCAATTTCAGGCACTGAAATCACTTTAAACACACTTATTTTAGTTGAAAAAGTAATAATTCACATCCAACAGTCATTTAAAGTCAAAAGATTAAATGTTAAAATTTCACCAATATTGACCACTTTTTTTAACCTTCGACTGGTCCGGGGTCATTGTTTTTCATCATAAAATTGATTTTTTGGACTCTACTAAAAATGTTTCAAAATGTCATTTGGATCGGCCCTCATGTTGAATAACCACTTTTTGAACCCTCACAGTGACCAAAATTGCCATTTTTACAGAGTTTTGCTTACTAAAAAGCTTCAATTTTGACCAATTTTAGGCAGAGAAATGACTTTAAACACACTTATTTTAGTTGAAAAAGTAATAATTCACATCCAACCGTCATTTAAAGTCAAAAGATTAAATGGTAAAATGTCATCAATATTGACCACTTTTTTGAACGTTCGACTGGTCCGGGGTCATCGTTTTTCATCATACAATTGATTTTTTGGACTCTACCAAAAATGATTCAAAATGTCACTTGGATTGGGCCTCATGTTGAATTACCACTTTTTAAACCCTCACAGTGACCAAAATTGCCATTTTTACAGAATTTTGATTACTCAGAAGCTTCAATTTTGACCAATTTCAGGCACAGAAATCACTTTAAACACACTTATTTTAGTTGAAAAAGTAATAATTCACATCCAACAGTCATTTAAAGTCAAAAGATTAAATGTTAAAATGTCATCAATATTGACCACTTTTTTGAACCTTCGACTGGTCTGGGGTCATCGTTTTTCATCATAAAATTGATTTTTTGGACTCTACCAAAAATGATTCAAAATGTCATTTGGATCGGGCCTCATGTTGAATAACCACTTTTTAAACCCTCACTGTGACCAAAATTGCCATTTTTACAGAGTTTTCGCTTACTCAAAAGCTTCAATTTTGACCAATTTCAGGCACAGAAATGACTTAAACACACTTATTTTAGTTGAAAAAGTAATAATTCACATCCAACCGTCATTTAAAGTAAAAAGATTAAATGTTAACATTTCATCAATATTGACCACTTTTTTGAACGTTCGACAGGTCCGGGGTCATCGTTTTTCATCAGAAAATA
Source organism: Lissotriton helveticus (assembly GCF_964261635.1). Taxonomy (NCBI): domain Eukaryota; kingdom Metazoa; phylum Chordata; class Amphibia; order Caudata; family Salamandridae; genus Lissotriton; species Lissotriton helveticus. Next base: position 13,029 of record NW_027611943.1, read on the forward strand.
GATTTTTTGGACTCTACCAAAAATGATTCAAAATGTCATTTGGATCGGGCCTCATGTTGAATTACCACTTTTTAAATCCTCACAGTGACCAAAATTGCCATTTTTACAGAGTTTTGCTTACTCAGAAGCTTCAATTTTGACCAATTTCAGGCACAGAAATCACTTTAAACACACTTATTTTAGTTGAAAAAGTAATAATTCACATCCAACCGTCATTTAAAGTAAAAAGATTAAATGTTAACATTTCATCAATATTGACCACTTTTTTGAACGTTCGACAGGTCCGGGGTCATCGTTTTTCATCAGAAAATAGATTTTTTGGACTCTACCAAAAATGATTCAAAATGTCATTTGGATCGGGCCTCATGTTGAATTACCACTTTTTAAATCCTCACAGTGACCAAAATTGCCATTTTTACAGAGTTTTGCTTACTCAGAAGCTTCAATTTTGACCAATTTCAGGCACAGAAATCACTTTAAACACACTTATTTTAGTTGAAAAAGTAATAATTCACATCCAACAGTCATTTAAAGTCAAAAGATTAAATGTTAACATTTCATCAATATTGACCACTTTTTTGAACGTTCGACAGGTCCGGGGTCATCGTTTTTCATCAGAAAATAGATTTTTGGACTCTACCAAAAATTTTTCAAAAGGTCATTTGGATCGGGCCTCATGTTGAATTACCACTTTTTAAATCCTCACAGTGACCAAAATTGCCATTTTTACAGAGTTTTGCTTACTCAGAAGCTTCAATTTTGACCAATTTCAGGCACAGAAATCACTCTAAACACACTTATTTTAGTTGAAAAAGTAATAATTCACATCCAACCGTCATTTAAAGTCAAAAGATTAAATGTTAAAATTTCATCAATATTGACCACTTTTTTTAACCTTCGACTGGTCCGGGGTCATCGTTTTTCATCAGAAAATGGATTTTTTGCACTCTACCAACAATGATTCAAAATGTCATTTGGATCGAGCCTCATGTTGAATAACCACTTTTTAAACCCTCACAGTGACCAAAATTGCCATTTTTACAGAGTTTTGCTTACTCAGAAGCTTAAATTTTGACCAATTTCAGGCACAGAAATCACTTTAAACACACTTATTTTAGTTGAAAAAGTAATAATTCACATCCAACAGTCATTTAAAGTCAAAAGATTAAATGTTAAAATGTCATCAATATTGACCACTTTTTTGAACCTTCGACTGGTCCGGAGTCATCGTTTTTCATCATAAAATTGATTTTTTGGACTCTACCAAAAATGATTCAAAATGTCATTTGGATCGGGCCTCATGTTGAATAACCACTTTTTAAACCCTCACAGTGACCAAAATTGCCATTTTTACAGAGTTTTCGCTTACTCAAAAGCTTCAATTTTGACCAATTTCAGGCACAGAAATGACTTTAAACACACTTATTTTAGTTGAAAAAGTAATAATTCACATCCAACCGTCATTTAAAGTCAAAAGATTAAATGGTAAAATGTCATCAATATTGACCACTTTTTTGAACGTTCGACTGGTCCGGGGTCATCGTTTTTCATCATACAATTGATTTTTTGGACTCTACCAAAAATGATTCAAAATGTCACTTGGATCGGGCCTCATGTTGAATTACCACTTTTTAAATCCTCACAGTGACCAAAATTGCCATTTTTACAGAGTTTTGCTTACTCAGAAGCTTCAATTTTGACCAATTTCAGGCACAGAAATCACTTTAAACACACTTATTTTAGTTGAAAAAGTAATAATTCACATCCAACAGTCATTTAAAGTCAAAAGATTAAATGTTAACATTTCATCAATATTGACCACTTTTTTGAACGTTCGACAGGTCCGGGGTCATCGTTTTTCATCAGAAAATAGATTTTTGGACTCTACCAAAAATTTTTCAAAAGGTCATTTGGATCGGGCCTCATGTTGAATTACCACTTTTTAAATCCTCACAGTGACCAAAATTGCCATTTTTACAGAGTTTTGCTTACTCAGAAGCTTCAATTTTAACCAATTTCAGGCACAGAAATCACTCTAAACACACTTATTTTAGTTGAAAAAGTAATAATTCACATCCAACCGTCATTTAAAGTCAAAAGATTAAATGTTAAAATTTCATCAATATTGACCACTTTTTTTAACCTTCGACTGGTCCGGGGTCATCGTTTTTCATCAGAAAATGGATTTTTTGCACTCTACCAACAATGATTCAAAATGTCATTTGGATCGGGCCTCATGTTGAATAACCACTTTTTAAACCCTCACAGTGACCAAAATTGCCATTTTTACAGAGTTTTGCTTACTCAGAAGCTTCCATTTTGACCAATTTCAGGCACTGAAATCACTTTAAACACACTTATTTTAGTTGAAAAAGTAATAATTCACATCCAACAGTCATTTAAAGTCAAAAGATTAAATGTTAAAATTTCACCAATATTGACCACTTTTTTTAACCTTCGACTGGTCCGGGGTCATTGTTTTTCATCATAAAATTGATTTTTTGGACTCTACTAAAAATGTTTCAAAATGTCATTTGGATCGGCCCTCATGTTGAATAACCACTTTTTGAACCCTCACAGTGACCAAAATTGCCATTTTTACAGAGTTTTGCTTACTAAAAAGCTTCAATTTTGACCAATTTTAGGCAGAGAAATGACTTTAAACACACTTATTTTAGTTGAAAAAGTAATAATTCACATCCAACCGTCATTTAAAGTCAAAAGATTAAATGGTAAAATGTCATCAATATTGACCACTTTTTTGAACGTTCGACTGGTCCGGGGTCATCGTTTTTCATCATACAATTGATTTTTTGGACTCTACCAAAAATGATTCAAAATGTCACTTGGATTGGGCCTCATGTTGAATTACCACTTTTTAAACCCTCACAGTGACCAAAATTGCCATTTTTACAGAATTTTGCTTACTCAGAAGCTTCAATTTTGACCAATTTCAGGCACAGAAATCACTTTAAACACACTTATTTTAGTTGAAAAAGTAATAATTCACATCCAACAGTCATTTAAAGTCAAAAGATTAAATGTTAAAATGTCATCAATATTGACCACTTTTTTGAACCTTCGACTGGTCTGGGGTCATCGTTTTTCATCATAAAATTGATTTTTTGGACTCTACCAAAAATGATTCAAAATGTCATTTGGATCGGGCCTCATGTTGAATAACCACTTTTTAAACCCTCACAGTGACCAAAATTGCCATTTTTACAGAGTGTTCGCTTACTCAAAAGCTTCAATTTTGACCAATTTCAGGCACAGAAATGACTTAAACACACTTATTTTAGTTGAAAAAGTAATAATTCACATCCAACCGTCATTTAAAGTAAAAAGATTAAATGTTAACATTTCATCAATATTGACCACTTTTTTGAACGTTCGACAGGTCCGGGGTCATCGTTTTTCATCAGAAAATAGATTTTTTGGACTCTACCAAAAATGATTCAAAATGTCATTTGGATCGGGCCTCATGTTGAATTACCACTTTTTAAATCCTCACAGTGACCAAAATTGCCATTTTTACAGAGTTTTGCTTACTCAGAAGCTTCAATTTTGACCAATTTCAGGCACAGAAATCACTTTAAACACACTTATTTTATTTGAAAAAGTAATAATTCACATCCAACAGTCATTTAAAGTCAAAAGATTAAATGTTAACATTTCATCAATATTGACCACTTTTTTGAACCTTCGACTGGTCCGGGGTCATTGTTTTTCATCATAAAATTGATTTTTTGGACTCTACTAAAAATGTTTCAAAATGTCATTTGGATCGGCCCTCATGTTGAATAACCACTTTTTGAACCCTCACAGTGACCAAAATTGCCATTTTTATAGAGTTTTGCTTACTAAAAAGCTTCAATTTTGACCAATTTTAGGCAGAGAAATGACTTTAAACACACTTATTTTAGTTGAAAAAGTAATAATTCACATCCAACCGTCATTTAAAGTCAAAAGATTAAATGGTAAAATGTCATCAATATTGACCACTTTTTTGAACGTTCGACTGGTCCGGGGTCATCGTTTTTCATCATACAATTGATTTTTTGGACTCTACCAAAAATGATTCAAAATGTCACTTGGATTGGGCCTCATGTTGAATTACCACTTTTTAAACCCTCACAGTGACCAAAATTGCCATTTTTACAGAATTTTGCTTACTCAGAAGCTTCAATTTTGACCAATTTCAGGCACAGAAATCACTTTAAACACACTTATTTTAGTTGAAAAAGTAATAATTCACATCCAACAGTCATTTAAAGTCAAAAGATTAAATGTTAAAATGTCATCAATATTGACCACTTTTTTGAACCTTCGACTGGTCTGGGGTCATCGTTTTTCATCATAAAATTGATTTTTTGGACTCTACCAAAAATGATTCAAAATGTCATTTGGATCGGGCCTCATGTTGAATAACCACTTTTTAAACCCTCACAGTGACCAAAATTGCCATTTTTACAGAGTGTTCGCTTACTCAAAAGCTTCAATTTTGACCAATTTCAGGCACAGAAATGACTTAAACACACTTATTTTAGTTGAAAAAGTAATAATTCACATCCAACCGTCATTTAAAGTAAAAAGATTAAATGTTAACATTTCATCAATATTGACCACTTTTTTGAACGTTCGACAGGTCCGGGGTCATCGTTTTTCATCAGAAAATAGATTTTTTGGACTCTACCAAAAATGATTCAAAATGTCATTTGGATCGGGCCTCATGTTGAATTACCACTTTTTAAATCCTCACAGTGACCAAAATTGCCATTTTTACAGAGTTTTGCTTACTCAGAAGCTTCAATTTTGACCAATTTCAGGCACAGAAATCACTTTAAACACACTTATTTTAGTTGAAAAAGTAATAATTCACATCCAACAGTCATTTAAAGTCAAAAGATTAAATGTTAACATTTCATCAATATTGACCACTTTTTTGAACGTTCGACAGGTCCGGGGTCATCGTTTTTCATCAGAAAATAGATTTTTGGACTCTACCAAAAATTTTTCAAAAGGTCATTTGGATCGGGCCTCATGTTGAATTACCACTTTTTAAATCCTCACAGTGACCAAAATTGCCATTTTTACAGAGTTTTGCTTACTCAGAAGCTTCAATTTTGACCAATTTCAGGCACAGAAATCACTCTAAACACACTTATTTTAGTTGAAAAAGTAATAATTCACATCCAACCGTCATTTAAAGTCAAAAGATTAAATGTTAAAATTTCATCAATATTGACCACTTTTTTTAACCTTCGACTGGTCCGGGGTCATCGTTTTTCATCAGAAAATGGATTTTTTGCACTCTACCAACAATGATTCAAAATGTCATTTGGATCGGGCCTCATGTTGAATAACCACTTTTTAAACCCTCACAGTGACCAAAATTGCCATTTTTACAGAGTTTTGCTTACTAAAAAGCTTCAATTTTGACCAATTTTAGGCAGAGAAATGACTTTAAACACACTTATTTTAGTTGAAAAAGTAATAATTCACATCCAACCGTCATTTAAAGTCAAAAGATTAAATGGTAAAATGTCATCAATATTGACCACTTTTTTGAACGTTCGACTGGTCCGGGGTCATCGTTTTTCATCATACAATTGATTTTTTGGACTCTACCAAAAATGATTCAAAATGTCACTTGGATCGGGCCTCATGTTGAATTACCACTTTTTAAATCCTCACAGTGACCAAAATTGCCATTTTTACAGAGTTTTGCTTACTCAGAAGCTTCAATTTTGACCAATTTCAGGCACAGAAATCACTTTAAACACACTTATTTTAGTTGAAAAAGTAATAATTCACATCCAACAGTCATTTAAAGTCAAAAGATTAAATGTTAACATTTCATCAATATTGACCACTTTTTTGAACGTTCGACAGGTCCGGGGTCATCGTTTTTCATCAGAAAATAGATTTTTGGACTCTACCAAAAATTATTCAAAAGGTCATTTGGATCGGGCCTCATGTTGAATTACCACTTTTTAAATCCTCACAGTGACCAAAATTGCCATTTTTACAGAGTTTTGCTTACTCAGAAGCTTCAATTTTGACCAATTTCAGGCACAGAAATGACTTTAAACACACTTATTTTAGTTGAAAAAGTAACATTTCACTTCCAACAGTCATTTAAAGTCAAAAGATTAAATGGTAAAATGTCATCAATATTGACCACTTTTTTGAACGTTCGACTGGTCCGGGGTCATCGTTTTTCATCATAAAATTGATTTTTTGGACTCTACCAAAAATGATTCGAAATGTCATTTGGATCGGGCCTCATGTTGAATAACCATTTTTTAAACCCTCACAGTGACCAAAATTGCCATTTTTACAGAGTTTTTGCTTACTCAGAAGCTTCAATTTTGACCAATTTCAGGCACAGAAATCACTTTAAACACACTTATTTTAGTTGAAAAAGTAATAATTAACATCCAACAGTCATTTAAAGTCAAAAGATTAAATGTTAAAATTTCACCAATATTGACCACTTTTTTTAACCTTCGACTGGTCCGGGGTCATCGTTTTTCATCATAAAAGTGATTTTTTGGACTCTACTAAAAATGTTTCAAAATGTCATTTGGATCGGCCCTCATGTTGAATAACCACTTTTTAAACCCTCACAGTGACCAAAATTGCCATTTTTACAGAGTTTTGCTTACTAAAAAGCTTCAATTTTGACCAATTTTAGGCAGAGAAATGACTTTAAACACACTTATTTTAGTTGAAAAATTAATAATTCACATCCAACCGTCATTTAAAGTCAAAAGATTAAATGGTAAAATGTCATCAATATTGACCACTTTTTTGAACGTTCGACTGGTCCGGGGTCATCGTTTTTCATCATACAATTGATTTTTTGGACTCTACCAAAAATGATTCAAAATGTCATTCGGATTGGGCCTCATGTTGAATTACCACTTTTTAAACCCTCACAGTGACCAAAATTGCCATTTTTACAGAGTTTTGCTTACTCAGAAGCTTCAATTTTGACCAATTTCAGGCACAGAAATCACTTTAAACACACTTATTTTAGTTGAAAAAGTAATAATTCACATCCAACAGTCATTTAAAGTCAAAAGATTAAATGTTAAAATGTCATCAATATTGACCACTTTTTTGAACCTTCGACTGGTCCGGAGTCATCGTTTTTCATCATAAAATTGATTTTTTGGACTCTACCAAAAATGATTCAAAATGTCATTTGGATCGGGCCTCATGTTGAATAACCACTTTTTAAACCCTCACAGTGACCAAAATTGCCATTTTTACAGAGTTTTCGCTTACTCAAAAGCTTCAATTTTGACCAATTTCAGGCACAGAAATGACTTTAAACACACTTATTTTAGTTGAAAAAGTAATAATTCACATCCAACCGTCATTTAAAGTCAAAAGATTAAATGTTAAAATGTCATCAATATTGACCACTTTTTTGAACGTTCGACTGGTTCCGGGGTCATCGTTTTTCATCATACAATTGATTTTTTGGACTCTACCAAAAATGATTCAAAATGTCACTTGGATCGGGCCTCATGTTGAATTACCACTTTTTAAATCCTCACAGTGACCAAAATTGCCATTTTTACAGAGTTTTGCTTACTCAGAAGCTTCAATTTTGACCAATTTCAGGCACAGAAATCACTTTAAACACACTTATTTTAGTTGAAAAAGTAATAATTCACATCCAACAGTCATTTAAAGTCAAAAGAATAAATGTTAAAATGTCATCAATATTGACCACTTTTTTGAACCTTCGACTGGTCCGGAGTCATCGTTTTTCATCATAAAATTGATTTTTTGGACTCTACCAAAAATGATTCAAAATGTCATTTGGATCGGGCCTCATGTTGAATAACCACTTTTTAAACCCTCACAGTGACCAAAATTGCCATTTTTACAGAGTTTTCGCATACTCAAAAGCTTCAATTTTGACCAATTTCAGGCACAGAAATGACTTTAAACACACTTATTTTAGTTGAAAAAGTAATAATTCACATCCAACCGTCATTTAAAGTCAAAAGATTAAATGTTAAAATGTCATCAATATTGACCACTTTTTTGAACGTTCGACAGGTCCGGGGTCATCGTTTTTCATCATAAAATTGATTTTTTGGACTCTACCAAAAATGATTCAAAATGTCATTTGGATCGGGCCTCATGTTGAATAACCACTTTTTAAACCCGCACAGTGACCAAAATTGCCATTTTTACAGAGTTTTGCTTACTCAGAAGCTTCAATTTTGACCAATTTCAGGCACAGAAATCACTTTAAACACACTTATTTTAGTTGAAAAAGTAATAATTCACATCCAACAGTCATTTAAAGTCAAAAGATTAAATGTTAAAATTTCACCAATATTGACCACTTTTTTTAACCTTCGACTGGTCCGGGGTCATCGTTTTTCATCATAAAATTGATTTTTTGGACTCTACTAAAAATGTTTCAAAATGTCATTTGGATCGGCCCTCATGTTGAATAACCACTTTTTAAACCCTCACAGTGACCAAAATTGCCATTTTTACAGAGTTTTGCTTACTAAAAAGCTTCAATTTTGACCAATTTTAGGCAGAGAAATGACTTTAAACACACTTATTTTAGTTGAAAAAGTAATAATTCACATCCAACCGTCATTTAAAGTCAAAAGATTAAATGGTAAAATGTCATCAATATTGACCACTTTTTTGAACGTTCGACTGGTCCGGGGTCATCGTTTTTCATCATACAATAGATTTTTTGGACTCTACCAAAAATGATTCAAAATGTCACTTGGATCGGGCCTCATGTTGAATTACCACTTTTTAAATCATCACAGTGACCAAAATTGCCATTTTTACAGAGTTTTGCTTACTAAAAAGCTTCAATTTTGACCAATTTCAGGCACAGAAATCACTTTAAACACACTTATTTTAGTTGAAAAAGTAATAATTCACATCCAACAGTCATTTAAAGTCAAAAGATTAAATGTTAACATTTCATCAATATTGACCACTTTTTTGAACGTTCGACAGGTCCGGGGTCATCGTTTTTCATCAGAAAATAGATTTTTGGACTCTACCAAAAATTATTCAAAAGGTCATTTGGATCGGGCCTCATGTTGAATTACCACTTTTTAAATCCTCACAGTGACCAAAATTGCCATTTTTACAGAGTTTTGCTTACTCAGAAGCTTCAATTTTGACCAATTTCAGGCACAGAAATGACTTTAAACACACTTATTTTAGTTGAAAAAGTAACATTTCACTTCCAACAGTCATTTAAAGTCAAAAGATTAAATGTTAAAATGTCATCAATATTGACCACTTTTTTGAACCTTCGACTGGTCCGGGGTCATCGTTTTTCATCATAAAATTGATTTTTTGGACTCTACCAAAAATGATTCGAAATGTCATTTGGATCGGGCCTCATGTTGAATAACCATTTTTTAAACCCTCACAGTGACCAAAATTGCCATTTTTACAGAGTTTTCGCTTACTCAAAAGCTTCAATTTTGACCAATTTCAGGCACAGAAATGACTTTAAACACACTTATTTTAGTTGAAAAAGTAATAATTCACATCCAACCGTCATTTAAAGTCAAAAGATTAAATGTTAAAATGTCATCAATATTGACCACTTTTTTGAACGTTCGACAGGTCCGGGGTCATCGTTTTTCATCATAAAATTGATTTTTTGGACTCTACCAAAAATGATTCAAAATGTCATTTGGATCGGGCCTCATGTTGAATAACCACTTTTTAAACCCTCACAGTGACCAAAATTGCCATTTTTACAGAGTTTTGCTTACTCAGAAGCTTCAATTTTGACCAATTTCAGGCACAGAAATCACTTTAAACACACTTATTTTAGTTGAAAAAGTAATAATTCACATCCAACCGTCATTTAAAGTCAAAAGATTAAATGGTAAAATGTCATCAATATTGACCACTTTTTTGAACGTTCGACTGGTTCCGGGGTCATCGTTTTTCATCATACAATTGATTTTTTGGACTCTACCAAAAATGATTCAAAATGTCACTTGGATCGGGCCTCATGTTGAATTACCACTTTTTAAATCCTCACAGTGACCAAAATTGCCATTTTTACAGAGTTTTGCTTACTCAGAAGCTTCAATTTTGACCAATTTCAGGCACAGAAATCACTTTAAACACACTTATTTTAGTTGAAAAAGTAATAATTCACATCCAACAGTCATTTAAAGTCAAAAGATTAAATGTTAACATTTCATCAATATTGACCACTTTTTTGAACGTTCGACAGGTCCGGGGTCATCGTTTTTCATCAGAAAATAGATTTTTGGACTCTACCAAAAATTTTTCAAAAGGTCATTTGGATCGGGCCTCATGTTGAATTACCACTTTTTAAATCCTCACAGTGACCAAAATTGCCATTTTTACAGAGTTTTGCTTACTCAGAAGCTTCAATTTTGACCAATTTCAGGCACAGAAATCACTCTAAACACACTTATTTTAGTTGAAAAAGTAATAATTCACATCCAACCGTCATTTAAAGTCAAAAGATTAAATGTTAAAATTTCATCAATATTGACCACTTTTTTTAACCTTCGACTGGTCCGGGGTCATCGTTTTTCATCAGAAAATGGATTTTTTGCACTCTACCAACAATGATTCAAAATGTCATTTGGATCGGGCCTCATGTTGAATAACCACTTTTTAAACCCTCACAGTGACCAAAATTGCCATTTTTACAGAGTTTTGCTTACTCAGAAGCTTAAATTTTGACCAATTTTAGGCAGAGAAATGACTTTAAACACACTTATTTTAGTTGAAAAAGTAATAATTCACATCCAACCGTCATTTAAAGTCAAAAGATTAAATGGTAAAATGTCATCAATATTGACCACTTTTTTGAACGTTCGACTGGTCCGGGGTCATCGTTTTTCATCATACAATAGATTTTTTGGACTCTACCAAAAATGATTCAAAATGTCACTTGGATCGGGCCTCATGTTGAATTACCACTTTTTAAATCATCACAGTGACCAAAATTGCCATTTTTACAGAGTTTTGCTTACTAAAAAGCTTCAATTTTGACCAATTTCAGGCACAGAAATCACTTTAAACACACTTATTTTAGTTGAAAAAGTAATAATTCACATCCAACAGTCATTTAAAGTCAAAAGATTAAATGTTAACATTTCATCAATATTGACCACTTTTTTGAACGTTCGACAGGTCCGGGGTCATCGTTTTTCATCAGAAAATAGATTTTTGGACTCTACCAAAAATTATTCAAAAGGTCATTTGGATCGGGCCTCATGTTGAATTACCACTTTTTAAATCCTCACAGTGACCAAAATTGCCATTTTTACAGAGTTTTGCTTACTCAGAAGCTTCAATTTTGACCAATTTCAGGCACAGAAATGACTTTAAACACACTTATTTTAGTTGAAAAAGTAACATTTCACTTCCAACAGTCATTTAAAGTCAAAAGATTAAATGTTAAAATGTCATCAATATTGACCACTTTTTTGAACCTTCGACTGGTCCGGGGTCATCGTTTTTCATCATAAAATTGATTTTTTGGACTCTACCAAAAATGATTCGAAATGTCATTTGGATCGGGCCTCATGTTGAATAACCATTTTTTAAACCCTCACAGTGACCAAAATTGCCATTTTTAGAGAGTTTTCGCTTACTCAAAAGCTTCAATTTTGACCAATTTCAGGCACAGAAATGACTTTAAACACACTTATTTTAGTTGAAAAAGTAATAATTCACATCCAACCGTCATTTAAAGTCAAAAGATTAAATGTTAAAATGTCATCAATATTGACCACTTTTTTGAACGTTCGACAGGTCCGGGGTCATCGTTTTTCATCATAAAATTGATTTTTTGGACTCTACCAAAAATGATTCAAAATGTCATTTGGATCGGGCCTCATGTTGAATAACCACTTTTTAAACCCTCACAGTGACCAAAATTGCCATTTTTACAGAGTTTTGCTTACTCAGAAGCTTCAATTTTGACCAATTTCAGGCACAGAAATCACTTTAAACACACTTATTTTAGTTGAAAAAGTAATAATTCACATCCAACCGTCATTTAAAGTCAAAAGATTAAATGGTAAAATGTCATCAATATTGACCACTTTTTTGAACGTTCGACTGGTTCCGGGGTCATCGTTTTTCATCATACAATTGATTTTTTGGACTCTACCAAAAATGATTCAAAATGTCACTTGGATCGGGCCTCATGTTGAATTACCACTTTTTAAATCCTCACAGTGACCAAAATTGCCATTTTTACAGAGTTTTGCTTACTCAGAAGCTTCAATTTTGACCAATTTCAGGCACAGAAATCACTTTAAACACACTTATTTTAGTTGAAAAAGTAATAATTCACATCCAACAGTCATTTAAAGTCAAAAGATTAAATGTTAACATTTCATCAATATTGACCACTTTTTTGAACGTTCGACAGGTCCGGGGTCATCGTTTTTCATCAGAAAATAGATTTTTGGACTCTACCAAAAATTTTTCAAAAGGTCATTTGGATCGGGCCTCATGTTGAATTACCACTTTTTAAATCCTCACAGTGACCAAAATTGCCATTTTTACAGAGTTTTGCTTACTCAGAAGCTTCAATTTTGACCAATTTCAGGCACAGAAATCACTCTAAACACACTTATTTTAGTTGAAAAAGTAATAATTCACATCCAACCGTCATTTAAAGTCAAAAGATTAAATGTTAAAATTTCATCAATATTGACCACTTTTTTTAACCTTCGACTGGTCCGGGGTCATCGTTTTTCATCAGAAAATGGATTTTTTGCACTCTACCAACAATGATTCAAAATGTCATTTGGATCGGGCCTCATGTTGAATAACCACTTTTTAAACCCTCACAGTGACCAAAATTGCCATTTTTACAGAGTTTTGCTTACTCAGAAGCTTAAATTTTGACCAATTTTAGGCAGAGAAATGACTTTAAACACACTTATTTTAGTTGAAAAAGTAATAATTCACATCCAACCGTCATTTAAAGTCAAAAGATTAAATGGTAAAATGTCATCAATATTGACCACTTTTTTGAACGTTCGACTGGTCCGGGGTCATCGTTTTTCATCATACAATAGATTTTTTGGACTCTACCAAAAATGATTCAAAATGTCACTTGGATCGGGCCTCATGTTGAATTACCACTTTTTAAATCATCACAGTGACCAAAATTGCCATTTTTACAGAGTTTTGCTTACTAAAAAGCTTCAATTTTGACCAATTTCAGGCACAGAAATCACTTTAAACACACTTATTTTAGTTGAAAAAGTAATAATTCACATCCAACAGTCATTTAAAGTCAAAAGATTAAATGTTAACATTTCATCAATATTGACCACTTTTTTGAACGTTCGACAGGTCCGGGGTCATCGTTTTTCATCAGAAAATAGATTTTTGGACTCTACCAAAAATTATTCAAAAGGTCATTTGGATCGGGCCTCATGTTGAATTACCACTTTTTAAATCCTCACAGTGACCAAAATTGCCATTTTTACAGAGTTTTGCTTACTCAGAAGCTTCAATTTTGACCAATTTCAGGCACAGAAATGACTTTAAACACACTTATTTTAGTTGAAAAAGTAACATTTCACTTCCAACAGTCATTTAAAGTCAAAAGATTAAATGTTAAAATGTCATCAATATTGACCACTTTTTTGAACCTTCGACTGGTCCGGGGTCATCGTTTTTCATCATAAAATTGATTTTTTGGACTCTACCAAAAATGATTCGAAATGTCATTTGGATCGGGCCTCATGTTGAATAACCATTTTTTAAACCCTCACAGTGACCAAAATTGCCATTTTTAGAGAGTTTTCGCTTACTCAAAAGCTTCAATTTTGACCAATTTCAGGCACAGAAATGACTTTAAACACACTTATTTTAGTTGAAAAAGTAATAATTCACATCCAACCGTCATTTAAAGTCAAAAGATTAAATGTTAAAATGTCATCAATATTGACCACTTTTTTGAACGTTCGACAGGTCCGGGGTCATCGTTTTTCATCATAAAATTGATTTTTTGGACTCTACCAAAAATGATTCAAAATGTCATTTGGATCGGGCCTCATGTTGAATAACCACTTTTTAAACCCTCACAGTGACCAAAATTGCCATTTTTACAGAGTTTTGCTTACTCAGAAGCTTCAATTTTGACCAATTTCAGGCACAGAAATCACTTTAAACACACTTATTTTAGTTGAAAAAGTAATAATTCACATCCAACCGTCATTTAAAGTCAAAAGATTAAATGGTAAAATGTCATCAATATTGACCACTTTTTTGAACGTTCGACTGGTTCCGGGGTCATCGTTTTTCATCATACAATTGATTTTTTGGACTCTACCAAAAATGATTCAAAATGTCACTTGGATCGGGCCTCATGTTGAATTACCACTTTTTAAATCCTCACAGTGACCAAAATTGCCATTTTTACAGAGTTTTGCTTACTCAGAAGCTTCAATTTTGACCAATTTCAGGCACAGAAATCACTTTAAACACACTTATTTTAGTTGAAAAAGTAATAATTCACATCCAACAGTCATTTAAAGTCAAAAGATTAAATGTTAACATTTCATCAATATTGACCACTTTTTTGAACGTTCGACAGGTCCGGGGTCATCGTTTTTCATCAGAAAATAGATTTTTGGACTCTACCAAAAATTTTTCAAAAGGTCATTTGGATCGGGCCTCATGTTGAATTACCACTTTTTAAATCCTCACAGTGACCAAAATTGCCATTTTTACAGAGTTTTGCTTACTCAGAAGCTTCAATTTTGACCAATTTCAGGCACAGAAATCACTCTAAACACACTTATTTTAGTTGAAAAAGTAATAATTCACATCCAACCGTCATTTAAAGTCAAAAGATTAAATGTTAAAATTTCATCAATATTGACCACTTTTTTTAACCTTCGACTGGTCCGGGGTCATCGTTTTTCATCAGAAAATGGATTTTTTGCACTCTACCAACAATGATTCAAAATGTCATTTGGATCGGGCCTCATGTTGAATAACGACTTTTTAAACCCTCACAGTGACCAAAATTGCCATTTTTACAGAGTTTTGCTTACTCAGAAGCTTAAATTTTGACCAATTTCAGGCACAGAAATCACTTTAAACACACTTATTTTAGTTGAAAAAGTAATAATTCACATCCAACAGTCATTTAAAGTCAAAAGAATAAATGTTAAAATGTCATCAATATTGACCACTTTTTTGAACCTTCGACTGGTCCGGAGTCATCGTTTTTCATCATAAAATTGATTTTTTGGACTCTACCAAAAATGATTCAAAATGTCATTTGGATCGGGCCTCATGTTGAATAACCACTTTTTAAACCCTCACAGTGACCAAAATTGCCATTTTTACAGAGTTTTCGCTTACTCAAAAGCTTCAATTTTGACCAATTTCAGGCACAGAAATGACTTTAAACACACTTATTTTAGTTGAAAAAGTAATAATTCACATCCAACCGTCATTTAAAGTCAAAAGATTAAATGTTAAAATGTCATCAATATTGACCACTTTTTTGAACGTTCGACAGGTCCGGGGTCATCGTTTTTCATCATAAAATTGATTTTTTGGACTCTACCAAAAATGATTCAAAATGTCATTTGGATCGGGCCTCATGTTGAATAACCACTTTTTAAACCCGCACAGTGACCAAAATTGCCATTTTTACAGAGTTTTGCTTACTCAGAAGCTTCAATTTTGACCAATTTCAGGCACAGAAATCACTTTAAACACACTTATTTTAGTTGAAAAAGTAATAATTCACATCCAACAGTCATTTAAAGTCAAAAGATTAAATGTTAAAATTTCACCAATATTGACCACTTTTTTTAACCTTCGACTGGTCCGGGGTCATCGTTTTTCATCATAAAATTGATTTTTTGGACTCTACTAAAAATGTTTCAAAATGTCATTTGGATCGGCCCTCATGTTGAATAACCACTTTTTAAACCCTCACAGTGACCAAAATTGCCATTTTTACAGAGTTTTGCTTACTAAAAAGCTTCAATTTTGACCAATTTTAGGCAGAGAAATGACTTTAAACACACTTATTTTAGTTGAAAAAGTAATAATTCACATCCAACCGTCATTTAAAGTCAAAAGATTAAATGGTAAAATGTCATCAATATTGACCACTTTTTTGAACGTTCGACTGGTCCGGGGTCATCGTTTTTCATCATACAATAGATTTTTTGGACTCTACCAAAAATGATTCAAAATGTCACTTGGATCGGGCCTCATGTTGAATTACCACTTTTTAAATCATCACAGTGACCAAAATTGCCATTTTTACAGAGTTTTGCTTACTAAAAAGCTTCAATTTTGACCAATTTCAGGCACAGAAATCACTTTAACCACTTGGCTGCTAAGGCACATGATGCACTTCCATTGACTTTCCATTGAAATCAATGGAAACTCCATGACGAGTTACCCTTGTCATTAGCACTGAAGGGGTTAAACACACTTATTTTAGTTGAAAAAGTAATAATTCACATCCAACAGTCATTTAAAGTCAAAAGATTAAATGTTAACATTTCATCAATATTGACCACTTTTTTGAACGTTCGACAGGTCCGGGGTCATCGTTTTTCATCAGAAAATAGATTTTTGGACTCTACCAAAAATTATTCAAAAGGTCATTTGGATCGGGCCTCATGTTGAATTACCACTTTTTAAATCCTCACAGTGACCAAAATTGCCATTTTTACAGAGTTTTGCTTACTCAGAAGCTTCAATTTTGACCAATTTCAGGCACAGAAATGACTTTAAACACACTTATTTTAGTTGAAAAAGTAACATTTCACTTCCAACAGTCATTTAAAGTCAAAAGATTAAATGTTAAAATGTCATCAATATTGACCACTTTTTTGAACCTTCGACTGGTCCGGGGTCATCGTTTTTCATCATAAAATTGATTTTTTGGACTCTACCAAAAATGATTCGAAATGTCATTTGGATCGGGCCTCATGTTGAATAACCATTTTTTAAACCCTCACAGTGACCAAAATTGCCATTTTTACAGAGTTTTCGCTTACTCAAAAGCTTCAATTTTGACCAATTTCAGGCACAGAAATGACTTTAAACACACTTATTTTAGTTGAAAAAGTAATAATTCACATCCAACCGTCATTTAAAGTCAAAAGATTAAATGTTAAAATGTCATCAATATTGACCACTTTTTTGAACGTTCGACAGGTCCGGGGTCATCGTTTTTCATCATAAAATTGATTTTTTGGACTCTACCAAAAATGATTCAAAATGTCATTTGGATCGGGCCTCATGTTGAATAACCACTTTTTAAACCCTCACAGTGACCAAAATTGCCATTTTTACAGAGTTTTGCTTACTCAGAAGCTTCAATTTTGACCAATTTCAGGCACAGAAATCACTTTAAACACACTTATTTTAGTTGAAAAAGTAATAATTCACATCCAACCGTCATTTAAAGTCAAAAGATTAAATGGTAAAATGTCATCAATATTGACCACTTTTTTGAACGTTCGACTGGTTCCGGGGTCATCGTTTTTCATCATACAATTGATTTTTTGGACTCTACCAAAAATGATTCAAAATGTCACTTGGATCGGGCCTCATGTTGAATTACCACTTTTTAAATCCTCACAGTGACCAAAATTGCCATTTTTACAGAGTTTTGCTTACTCAGAAGCTTCAATTTTGACCAATTTCAGGCACAGAAATCACTTTAAACACACTTATTTTAGTTGAAAAAGTAATAATTCACATCCAACAGTCATTTAAAGTCAAAAGATTAAATGTTAAAATTTCATCAATATTGACCACTTTTTTGAACGTTCGACAGGTCCGGGGTCATCGTTTTTCATCAGAAAATAGATTTTTGGACTCTACCAAAAATTTTTCAAAAGGTCATTTGGATCGGGCCTCATGTTGAATTACCACTTTTTAAATCCTCACAGTGACCAAAATTGCCATTTTTACAGAGTTTTGCTTACTCAGAAGCTTCAATTTTGACCAATTTCAGGCACAGAAATCACTCTAAACACACTTATTTTAGTTGAAAAAGTAATAATTCACATCCAACCGTCATTTAAAGTCAAAAGATTAAATGTTAAAATTTCATCAATATTGACCACTTTTTTTAACCTTCGACTGGTCCGGGGTCATCGTTTTTCATCAGAAAATGGATTTTTTGCACTCTACCAACAATGATTCAAAATGTCATTTGGATCGGGCCTCATGTTGAATAACCACTTTTTAAACCCTCACAGTGACCAAAATTGCCATTTTTACAGAGTTTTGCTTACTCAGAAGCTTAAATTTTGACCAATTTCAGGCACAGAAATCACTTTAAACACACTTATTTTAGTTGAAAAAGTAATAATTCACATCCAACAGTCATTTAAAGTCAAAAGAATAAATGTTAAAATGTCATCAATATTGACCACTTTTTTGAACCTTCGACTGGTCCGGAGTCATCGTTTTTCATCATAAAATTGATTTTTTGGACTCTACCAAAAATGATTCAAAATGTCATTTGGATCGGGCCTCATGTTGAATAACCACTTTTTAAACCCTCACAGTGACCAAAATTGCCATTTTTACAGAGTTTTCGCTTACTCAAAAGCTTCAATTTTGACCAATTTCAGGCACAGAAATGACTTTAAACACACTTATTTTAGTTGAAAAAGTAATAATTCACATCCAACCGTCATTTAAAGTCAAAAGATTAAATGTTAAAATGTCATCAATATTGACCACTTTTTTGAACGTTCGACAGGTCCGGGGTCATCGTTTTTCATCATAAAATTGATTTTTTGGACTCTACCAAAAATGATTCAAAATGTCATTTGGATCGGGCCTCATGTTGAATAACCACTTTTTAAACCCGCACAGTGACCAAAATTGCCATTTTTACAGAGTTTTGCTTACTCAGAAGCTTCAATTTTGACCAATTTCAGGCACAGAAATCACTTTAAACACACTTATTTTAGTTGAAAAAGTAATAATTCACATCCAACAGTCATTTAAAGTCAAAAGATTAAATGTTAAAATTTCACCAATATTGACCACTTTTTTTAACCTTCGACTGGTCCGGGGTCATCGTTTTTCATCATAAAATTGATTTTTTGGACTCTACTAAAAATGTTTCAAAATGTCATTTGGATCGGCCCTCATGTTGAATAACCACTTTTTAAACCCTCACAGTGACCAAAATTGCCATTTTTACAGAGTTTTGCTTACTAAAAAGCTTCAATTTTGACCAATTTTAGGCAGAGAAATGACTTTAAACACACTTATTTTAGTTGAAAAAGTAATAATTCACATCCAACCGTCATTTAAAGTCAAAAGATTAAATGGTAAAATGTCATCAATATTGACCACTTTTTTGAACGTTCGACTGGTCCGGGGTCATCGTTTTTCATCATACAATTGATTTTTTGGACTCTACCAAAAATGATTCAAAATGTCACTTGGATCGGGCCTCATGTTGAATTACCACTTTTTAAATCATCACAGTGACCAAAATTGCCATTTTTACAGAGTTTTGCTTACTCAGAAGCTTCAATTTTGACCAATTTCAGGCACAGAAATCACTTTAAACACACTTATTTTAGTTGAAAAAGTAATAATTCACATCCAACAGTCATTTAAAGTCAAAAGATTAAATGTTAACATTTCATCAATATTGACCACTTTTTTGAACGTTCGACAGGTCCGGGGTCATCGTTTTTCATCAGAAAATAGATTTTTGGACTCTACCAAAAATTATTCAAAAGGTCATTTGGATCGGGCCTCATGTTGAATTACCACTTTTTAAATCCTCACAGTGACCAAAATTGCCATTTTTACAGAGTTTTGCTTACTCAGAAGCTTCAATTTTGACCAATTTCAGGCACAGAAATGACTTTAAACACACTTATTTTAGTTGAAAAAGTAACATTTCACTTCCAACAGTCATTTAAAGTCAAAAGATTAAATGGTAAAATGTCATCAATATTGACCACTTTTTTGAACGTTCGACTGGTCCGGGGTCATCGTTTTTCATCATAAAATTGATTTTTTGGACTCTACCAAAAATGATTCGAAATGTCATTTGGATCGGGCCTCATGTTGAATAACCATTTTTTAAACCCTCACAGTGACCAAAATTGCCATTTTTACAGAGTTTTTGCTTACTCAGAAGCTTCAATTTTGACCAATTTCAGGCACAGAAATCACTTTAAACACACTTATTTTAGTTGAAAAAGTAATAATTAACATCCAACAGTCATTTAAAGTCAAAAGATTAAATGTTAAAATTTCACCAATATTGACCACTTTTTTTAACCTTCGACTGGTCCGGGGTCATCGTTTTTCATCATAAAATTGATTTTTTGGACTCTACTAAAAATGTTTCAAAATGTCATTTGGATCGGCCCTCATGTTGAATAACCACTTTTTAAACCCTCACAGTGACCAAAATTGCCATTTTTACAGAGTTTTGCTTACTAAAAAGCTTCAATTTTGACCAATTTTAGGCAGAGAAATGACTTTAAACACACTTATTTTAGTTGAAAAAGTAATAATTCACATCCAACCGTCATTTAAAGTCAAAAGATTAAATGGTAAAATGTCATCAATATTGACCACTTTTTTGAACGTTCGACTGGTCCGGGGTCATCGTTTTTCATCATACAATTGATTTTTTGGACTCTACCAAAAATGATTCAAAATGTCACTTGGATTGGGCCTCATGTTGAATAACCACTTTTTAAACCCTCACAGTGACCAAAATTGCCATTTTTACAGAGTTTTGCTTACTCAGAAGCTTCAATTTTGACCAATTTCAGGCACAGAAATCACTTTAAACACACTTATTTTAGTTGAAAAAGTAATAATTCACATCCAACCGTCATTTAAAGTCAAAAGATTAAATGGTAAAATGTCATCAATATTGACCACTTTTTTGAACGTTCGACTGGTTCCGGGGTCATAGTTTTTCATCATACAATTGATTTTTTGGACTCTACCAAAAATGATTCAAAATGTCACTTGGATCGGGCCTCATGTTGAATTACCACTTTTTAAATCCTCACAGTGACCAAAATTGCCATTTTTACAGAGTTTTGCTTACTCAGAAGCTTCAATTTTGACCAATTTCAGGCACAGAAATCACTTTAAACACACTTATTTTAGTTGAAAAAGTAATAATTCACATCCAACAGTCATTTAAAGTCAAAAGATTAAATGTTAACATTTCATCAATATTGACCACTTTTTTGAACGTTCGACAGGTCCGGGGTCATCGTTTTTCATCAGAAAATAGATTTTTGGACTCTACCAAAAATTATTCAAAAGGTCATTTGGATCGGGCCTCATGTTGAATTACCACTTTTTAAATCCTCACAGTGACCAAAATTGCCATTTTTACAGAGTTTTGCTTACTCAGAAGCTTCAATTTTGACCAATTTCAGGCACAGAAATGACTTTAAACACACTTATTTTAGTTGAAAAAGTAACATTTCACTTCCAACAGTCATTTAAAGTCAAAAGATTAAATGTTAAAATGTCATCAATATTGACCACTTTTTTGAACCTTCGACTGGTCCGGGGTCATCGTTTTTCATCAGAAAATAGATTTTTGGACTCTACCAAAAATTATTCAAAAGGTCATTTGGATCGGGCCTCATGTTGAATTACCACTTTTTAAATCCTCACAGTGACCAAAATTGCCATTTTTACAGAGTTTTGCTTACTCAGAAGCTTCAATTTTGACCAATTTCAGGCACAGAAATGACTTTAAACACACTTATTTTAGTTGAAAAAGTAACATTTCACTTCCAACAGTCATTTAAAGTCAAAAGATTAAATGTTAAAATGTCATCAATATTGACCACTTTTTTGAACCTTCGACTGGTCCGGAGTCATCGTTTTTCATCATAAAATTGATTTTTTGGACTCTACCAAAAATGATTCAAAATGTCATTTGGATCGGGCCTCATGTTGAATAACCACTTTTTAAACCCTCACAGTGACCAAAATTGCCATTTTTACAGAGTTTTCGCTTACTCAAAAGCTTCAATTTTGACCAATTTCAGGCACAGAAATGACTTTAAACACACTTATTTTAGTTGAAAAAGTAATAATTCACATCCAACAGTCATTTAAAGTCAAAAGATTAAATGTTAAAATTTCACCAATATTGACCACTTTTTTTAACCTTCGACTGGTCCGGGGTCATCGTTTTTCATCATAAAATTGATTTTTTTGGACTCTACTAAAAATGTTTCAAAATGTCATTTGGATCGGCCCTCATGTTGAATAACCACTTTTTAAACCCTCACAGTGACCAAAATTGCCATTTTTACAGAGTTTTGCTTACTAAAAAGCTTCAATTTTGACCAATTTTAGGCAGAGAAATGACTTTAAACACACTTATTTTAGTTGAAAAAGTAATAATTCACATCCAACCGTCATTTAAAGTCAAAAGATTAAATGGTAAAATGTCATCAATATTGACCACTTTTTTGAACGTTCGACTGGTCCGGGGTCATCGTTTTTCATCATACAATTGATTTTTTGGACTCTACCAAAAATGATTCAAAATGTCACTTGGATCGGGCCTCATGTTGAATTACCACTTTTTAAATCATCACAGTGACCAAAATTGCCATTTTTACAGAGTTTTGCTTACTCAGAAGCTTCAATTTTGACCAATTTCAGGCACAGAAATCACTTTAAACACACTTATTTTAGTTGAAAAAGTAATAATTCACATCCAACAGTCATTTAAAGTCAAAAGATTAAATGTTAACATTTCATCAATATTGACCACTTTTTTGAACGTTCGACAGGTCCGGGGTCATCGTTTTTCATCAGAAAATAGATTTTTGGACTCTACCAAAAATTATTCAAAAGGTCATTTGGATCGGGCCTCATGTTGAATAACCACTTTTTAAACCCTCACAGTGACCAAAATTGCCATTTTTACAGAGTTTTGCTTACTCAGAAGCTTAAATTTTGACCAATTTCAGGCACAGAAATCACTTTAAACACACTTATTTTAGTTGAAAAAGTAATAATTCACATCCAACAGACATTTAAAGTCAAAAGAATAAATGTTAAAATGTCATCAATATTGACCACTTTTTTGAACCTTCGACTGGTCCGGAGTCATCGTTTTTCATCATAAAATTGATTTTTTGGACTCTACCAAAAATGATTCAAAATGTCATTTGGATCGGGCCTCATGTTGAATAACCACTTTTTAAACCCTCACAGTGACCAAAATTGCCATTTTTACAGAGTTTTCGCTTACTCAAAAGCTTCAATTTTGACCAATTTCAGGCACAGAAATGACTTTAAACACACTTATTTTAGTTGAAAAAGTAATAATTCACATCCAACCGTCATTTAAAGTCAAAAGATTAAATGTTAAAATGTCATCAATATTGACCACTTTTTTGAACGTTCGACAGGTCCGGGGTCATCGTTTTTCATCATAAAATTGATTTTTTGGACTCTACCAAAAATGATTCAAAATGTCATTTGGATCGGGCCTCATGTTGAATAACCACTTTTTAAACCCTCACAGTGACCAAAATTGCCATTTTTACAGAGTTTTGCTTACTCAGAAGCTTCAATTTTGACCAATTTCAGGCACAGAAATCACTTTAAACACACTTATTTTAGTTGAAAAAGTAATAATTCACATCCAACAGTCATTTAAAGTCAAAAGATTAAATGTTAAAATTTCACCAATATTGACCACTTTTTTTAACCTTCGACTGGTCCGGGGTCATCGTTTTTCATCATAAAATTGATTTTTTGGACTCTACTAAAAATGTTTCAAAATGTCATTTGGATCGGCCCTCATGTTGAATAACCACTTTTTAAACCCTCACAGTGACCAAAATTGCCATTTTTACAGAGTTTTGCTTACTAAAAAGCTTCAATTTTGACCAATTTTAGGCAGAGAAATGACTTTAAACACACTTATTTTAGTTGAAAAAGTAATAATTCACATCCAACCGTCATTTAAAGTCAAAAGATTAAATGGTAAAATGTCATCAATATTGACCACTTTTTTGAACGTTCGACTGGTCCGGGGTCATCGTTTTTCATCATACAATAGATTTTTTGGACTCTACCAAAAATGATTCAAAATGTCACTTGGATCGGGCCTCATGTTGAATTACCACTTTTTAAATCATCACAGTGACCAAAATTGCCATTTTTACAGAGTTTTGCTTACTAAAAAGCTTCAATTTTGACCAATTTCAGGCACAGAAATCACTTTAAACACACTTATTTTAGTTGAAAAAGTAATAATTCACATCCAACAGTCATTTAAAGTCAAAAGATTAAATGTTAACATTTCATCAATATTGACCACTTTTTTGAACGTTCGACAGGTCCGGGGTCATCGTTTTTCATCAGAAAATAGATTTTTGGACTCTACCAAAAATTATTCAAAAGGTCATTTGGATCGGGCCTCATGTTGAATTACCACTTTTTAAATCCTCACAGTGACCAAAATTGCCATTTTTACAGAGTTTTGCTTACTCAGAAGCTTCAATTTTGACCAATTTCAGGCACAGAAATGACTTTAAACACACTTATTTTAGTTGAAAAAGTAACATTTCACTTCCAACAGTCATTTAAAGTCAAAAGATTAAATGTTAAAATGTCATCAATATTGACCACTTTTTTGAACCTTCGACTGGTCCGGGGTCATCGTTTTTCATCATAAAATTGATTTTTTGGACTCTACCAAAAATGATTCGAAATGTCATTTGGATCGGGCCTCATGTTGAATAACCATTTTTTAAACCCTCACAGTGACCAAAATTGCCATTTTTACAGAGTTTTCGCTTACTCAAAAGCTTCAATTTTGACCAATTTCAGGCACAGAAATGACTTTAAACACACTTATTTTAGTTGAAAAAGTAATAATTCACATCCAACCGTCATTTAAAGTCAAAAGATTAAATGTTAAAATGTCATCAATATTGACCACTTTTTTGAACGTTCGACAGGTCCGGGGTCATCGTTTTTCATCATAAAATTGATTTTTTGGACTCTACCAAAAATGATTCAAAATGTCATTTGGATCGGGCCTCATGTTGAATAACCACTTTTTAAACCCTCACAGTGACCAAAATTGCCATTTTTACAGAGTTTTGCTTACTCAGAAGCTTCAATTTTGACCAATTTCAGGCACAGAAATCACTTTAAACACACTTATTTTAGTTGAAAAAGTAATAATTCACATCCAACCGTCATTTAAAGTCAAAAGATTAAATGGTAAAATGTCATCAATATTGACCACTTTTTTGAACGTTCGACTGGTTCCGGGGTCATCGTTTTTCATCATACAATTGATTTTTTGGACTCTACCAAAAATGATTCAAAATGTCACTTGGATCGGGCCTCATGTTGAATTACCACTTTTTAAATCCTCACAGTGACCAAAATTGCCATTTTTACAGAGTTTTGCTTACTCAGAAGCTTCAATTTTGACCAATTTCAGGCACAGAAATCACTTTAAACACACTTATTTTAGTTGAAAAAGTAATAATTCACATCCAACAGTCATTTAAAGTCAAAAGATTAAATGTTAACATTTCATCAATATTGACCACTTTTTTGAACGTTCGACAGGTCCGGGGTCATCGTTTTTCATCAGAAAATAGATTTTTGGACTCTACCAAAAATTTTTCAAAAGGTCATTTGGATCGGGCCTCATGTTGAATTACCACTTTTTAAATCCTCACAGTGACCAAAATTGCCATTTTTACAGAGTTTTGCTTACTCAGAAGCTTCAATTTTGACCAATTTCAGGCACAGAAATCACTCTAAACACACTTATTTTAGTTGAAAAAGTAATAATTCACATCCAACCGTCATTTAAAGTCAAAAGATTAAATGTTAAAATTTCATCAATATTGACCACTTTTTTTAACCTTCGACTGGTCCGGGGTCATCGTTTTTCATCAGAAAATGGATTTTTTGCACTCTACCAACAATGATTCAAAATGTCATTTGGATCGGGCCTCATGTTGAATAACCACTTTTTAAACCCTCACAGTGACCAAAATTGCCATTTTTACAGAGTTTTGCTTACTCAGAAGCTTAAATTTTGACCAATTTCAGGCACAGAAATCACTTTAAACACACTTATTTTAGTTGAAAAAGTAATAATTCACATCCAACAGTCATTTAAAGTCAAAAGAATAAATGTTAAAATGTCATCAATATTGACCACTTTTTTGAACCTTCGACTGGTCCGGAGTCATCGTTTTTCATCATAAAATTGATTTTTTGGACTCTACCAAAAATGATTCAAAATGTCATTTGGATCGGGCCTCATGTTGAATAACCACTTTTTAAACCCTCACAGTGACCAAAATTGCCATTTTTACAGAGTTTTCGCTTACTCAAAAGCTTCAATTTTGACCAATTTCAGGCACAGAAATGACTTTAAACACACTTATTTTAGTTGAAAAAGTAATAATTCACATCCAACCGTCATTTAAAGTCAAAAGATTAAATGTTAAAATGTCATCAATATTGACCACTTTTTTGAACGTTCGACAGGTCCGGGGTCATCGTTTTTCATCATAAAATTGATTTTTTGGACTCTACCAAAAATGATTCAAAATGTCATTTGGATCGGGCCTCATGTTGAATAACCACTTTTTAAACCCGCACAGTGACCAAAATTGCCATTTTTACAGAGTTTTGCTTACTCAGAAGCTTCAATTTTGACCAATTTCAGGCACAGAAATCACTTTAAACACACTTATTTTAGTTGAAAAAGTAATAATTCACATCCAACAGTCATTTAAAGTCAAAAGATTAAATGTTAAAATTTCACCAATATTGACCACTTTTTTTAACCTTCGACTGGTCCGGGGTCATCGTTTTTCATCATAAAATTGATTTTTTGGACTCTACTAAAAATGTTTCAAAATGTCATTTGGATCGGCCCTCATGTTGAATAACCACTTTTTAAACCCTCACAGTGACCAAAATTGCCATTTTTACAGAGTTTTGCTTACTAAAAAGCTTCAATTTTGACCAATTTTAGGCAGAGAAATGACTTTAAACACACTTATTTTAGTTGAAAAAGTAATAATTCACATCCAACCGTCATTTAAAGTCAAAAGATTAAATGGTAAAATGTCATCAATATTGACCACTTTTTTGAACGTTCGACTGGTCCGGGGTCATCGTTTTTCATCATACAATTGATTTTTTGGACTCTACCAAAAATGATTCAAAATGTCACTTGGATCGGGCCTCATGTTGAATTACCACTTTTTAAATCATCACAGTGACCAAAATTGCCATTTTTACAGAGTTTTGCTTACTCAGAAGCTTCAATTTTGACCAATTTCAGGCACAGAAATCACTTTAAACACACTTATTTTAGTTGAAAAAGTAATAATTCACATCCAACAGTCATTTAAAGTCAAAAGATTAAATGTTAACATTTCATCAATATTGACCACTTTTTTGAACGTTCGACAGGTCCGGGGTCATCGTTTTTCATCAGAAAATAGATTTTTGGACTCTACCAAAAATTATTCAAAAGGTCATTTGGATCGGGCCTCATGTTGAATTACCACTTTTTAAATCCTCACAGTGACCAAAATTGCCATTTTTACAGAGTTTTGCTTACTCAGAAGCTTCAATTTTGACCAATTTCAGGCACAGAAATGACTTTAAACACACTTATTTTAGTTGAAAAAGTAACATTTCACTTCCAACAGTCATTTAAAGTCAAAAGATTAAATGGTAAAATGTCATCAATATTGACCACTTTTTTGAACGTTCGACTGGTCCGGGGTCATCGTTTTTCATCATAAAATTGATTTTTTGGACTCTACCAAAAATGATTCGAAATGTCATTTGGATCGGGCCTCATGTTGAATAACCATTTTTTAAACCCTCACAGTGACCAAAATTGCCATTTTTACAGAGTTTTTGCTTACTCAGAAGCTTCAATTTTGACCAATTTCAGGCACAGAAATCACTTTAAACACACTTATTTTAGTTGAAAAAGTAATAATTAACATCCAACAGTCATTTAAAGTCAAAAGATTAAATGTTAAAATTTCACCAATATTGACCACTTTTTTTAACCTTCGACTGGTCCGGGGTCATCGTTTTTCATCATAAAATTGATTTTTTGGACTCTACTAAAAATGTTTCAAAATGTCATTTGGATCGGCCCTCATGTTGAATAACCACTTTTTAAACCCTCACAGTGACCAAAATTGCCATTTTTACAGAGTTTTGCTTACTAAAAAGCTTCAATTTTGACCAATTTTAGGCAGAGAAATGACTTTAAACACACTTATTTTAGTTGAAAAAGTAATAATTCACATCCAACCGTCATTTAAAGTCAAAAGATTAAATGGTAAAATTTCATCAATATTGACCACTTTTTTGAACGTTCGACTGGTCCGGGGTCATCGTTTTTCATCATACAATTGATTTTTTGGACTCTACCAAAAATGATTCAAAATGTCACTTGGATTGGGCCTCATGTTGAATAACCACTTTTTAAACCCTCACAGTGACCAAAATTGCCATTTTTACAGAGTTTTGCTTACTCAGAAGCTTCAATTTTGACCAATTTCAGGCACAGAAATCACTTTAAACACACTTATTTTAGTTGAAAAAGTAATAATTCACATCCAACCGTCATTTAAAGTCAAAAGATTAAATGGTAAAATGTCATCAATATTGACCACTTTTTTGAACGTTCGACTGGTTCCGGGGTCATAGTTTTTCATCATACAATTGATTTTTTGGACTCTACCAAAAATGATTCAAAATGTCACTTGGATCGGGCCTCATGTTGAATTACCACTTTTTAAATCCTCACAGTGACCAAAATTGCCATTTTTACAGAGTTTTGCTTACTCAGAAGCTTCAATTTTGACCAATTTCAGGCACAGAAATCACTTTAAACACACTTATTTTAGTTGAAAAAGTAATAATTCACATCCAACAGTCATTTAAAGTCAAAAGATTAAATGTTAACATTTCATCAATATTGACCACTTTTTTGAACGTTCGACAGGTCCGGGGTCATCGTTTTTCATCAGAAAATAGATTTTTGGACTCTACCAAAAATTATTCAAAAGGTCATTTGGATCGGGCCTCATGTTGAATTACCACTTTTTAAATCCTCACAGTGACCAAAATTGCCATTTTTACAGAGTTTTGCTTACTCAGAAGCTTCAATTTTGACCAATTTCAGGCACAGAAATGACTTTAAACACACTTATTTTAGTTGAAAAAGTAACATTTCACTTCCAACAGTCATTTAAAGTCAAAAGATTAAATGTTAAAATGTCATCAATATTGACCACTTTTTTGAACCTTCGACTGGTCCGGGGTCATCGTTTTTCATCAGAAAATAGATTTTTGGACTCTACCAAAAATTATTCAAAAGGTCATTTGGATCGGGCCTCATGTTGAATTACCACTTTTTAAATCCTCACAGTGACCAAAATTGCCATTTTTACAGAGTTTTGCTTACTCAGAAGCTTCAATTTTGACCAATTTCAGGCACAGAAATGACTTTAAACACACTTATTTTAGTTGAAAAAGTAACATTTCACTTCCAACAGTCATTTAAAGTCAAAAGATTAAATGTTAAAATGTCATCAATATTGACCACTTTTTTGAACCTTCGACTGGTCCGGAGTCATCGTTTTTCATCATAAAATTGATTTTTTGGACTCTACCAAAAATGATTCAAAATGTCATTTGGATCGGGCCTCATGTTGAATAACCACTTTTTAAACCCTCACAGTGACCAAAATTGCCATTTTTACAGAGTTTTCGCTTACTCAAAAGCTTCAATTTTGACCAATTTCAGGCACAGAAATGACTTTAAACACACTTATTTTAGTTGAAAAAGTAATAATTCACATCCAACAGTCATTTAAAGTCAAAAGATTAAATGTTAAAATTTCACCAATATTGACCACTTTTTTTAACCTTCGACTGGTCCGGGGTCATCGTTTTTCATCATAAAATTGATTTTTTTGGACTCTACTAAAAATGTTTCAAAATGTCATTTGGATCGGCCCTCATGTTGAATAACCACTTTTTAAACCCTCACAGTGACCAAAATTGCCATTTTTACAGAGTTTTGCTTACTAAAAAGCTTCAATTTTGACCAATTTTAGGCAGAGAAATGACTTTAAACACACTTATTTTAGTTGAAAAAGTAATAATTCACATCCAACCGTCATTTAAAGTCAAAAGATTAAATGGTAAAATGTCATCAATATTGACCACTTTTTTGAACGTTCGACTGGTCCGGGGTCATCGTTTTTCATCATACAATTGATTTTTTGGACTCTACCAAAAATGATTCAAAATGTCACTTGGATCGGGCCTCATGTTGAATTACCACTTTTTAAATCATCACAGTGACCAAAATTGCCATTTTTACAGAGTTTTGCTTACTCAGAAGCTTCAATTTTGACCAATTTCAGGCACAGAAATCACTTTAAACACACTTATTTTAGTTGAAAAAGTAATAATTCACATCCAACAGTCATTTAAAGTCAAAAGATTAAATGTTAACATTTTATCAATATTGACCACTTTTTTGAACGTTCGACAGGTCCGGGGTCATCGTTTTTCATCAGAAAATAGATTTTTGGACTCTACCAAAAATTATTCAAAAGGTCATTTGGATCGGGCCTCATGTTGAATTACCACTTTTTAAATCCTCACAGTGACCAAAATTGCCATTTTTACAGAGTTTTGCTTACTCAGAAGCTTCAATTTTGACCAATTTCAGGCACAGAAATGACTTTAAACACACTTATTTTAGTTGAAAAAGTAACATTTCACTTCCAACAGTCATTTAAAGTCAAAAGATTAAATGGTAAAATGTCATCAATATTGACCACTTTTTTGAACGTTCGACTGGTCCGGGGTCATCGTTTTTCATCATAAAATTGATTTTTTGGACTCTACCAAAAATGATTCGAAATGTCATTTGGATCGGGCCTCATGTTGAATAACCATTTTTTAAACCCTCACAGTGACCAAAATTGCCATTTTTACAGAGTTTTTGCTTACTCAGAAGCTTCAATTTTGACCAATTTCAGGCACAGAAATCACTTTAAACACACTTATTTTAGTTGAAAAAGTAATAATTAACATCCAACAGTCATTTAAAGTCAAAAGATTAAATGTTAAAATTTCACCAATATTGACCACTTTTTTTAACCTTCGACTGGTCCGGGGTCATCGTTTTTCATCATAAAATTGATTTTTTGGACTCTACTAAAAATGTTTCAAAATGTCATTTGGATCGGCCCTCATGTTGAATAACCACTTTTTAAACCCTCACAGTGACCAAAATTGCCATTTTTACAGAGTTTTGCTTACTAAAAAGCTTCAATTTTGACCAATTTTAGGCAGAGAAATGACTTTAAACACACTTATTTTAGTTGAAAAAGTAATAATTCACATCCAACCGTCATTTAAAGTCAAAAGATTAAATGGTAAAATGTCATCAATATTGACCACTTTTTTGAACGTTCGACTGGTCCGGGGTCATCGTTTTTCATCATACAATTGATTTTTTGGACTCTACCAAAAATGATTCAAAATGTCACTTGGATTGGGCCTCATGTTGAATAACCACTTTTTAAACCCTCACAGTGACCAAAATTGCCATTTTTACAGAGTTTTGCTTACTCAGAAGCTTCAATTTTGACCAATTTCAGGCACAGAAATCACTTTAAACACACTTATTTTAGTTGAAAAAGTAATAATTCACATCCAACCGTCATTTAAAGTCAAAAGATTAAATGGTAAAATGTCATCAATATTGACCACTTTTTTGAACGTTCGACTGGTTCCGGGGTCATCGTTTTTCATCATACAATTGATTTTTTGGACTCTACCAAAAATGATTCAAAATGTCACTTGGATCGGGCCTCATGTTGAATTACCACTTTTTAAATCCTCACAGTGACCAAAATTGCCATTTTTACAGAGTTTTGCTTACTCAGAAGCTTCAATTTTGACCAATTTCAGGCACAGAAATCACTTTAAACACACTTATTTTAGTTGAAAAAGTAATAATTCACATCCAACAGTCATTTAAAGTCAAAAGATTAAATGTTAAAATTTCACCAATATTGACCACTTTTTTTAACCTTCGACTGGTCCGGGGTCATCGTTTTTCATCATAAAATTGATTTTTTGGACTCTACTAAAAATGTTTCAAAATGTCATTTGGATCGGCCCTCATGTTGAATAACCACTTTTTAAACCCTCACAGTGACCAAAATTGCCATTTTTACAGAGTTTTGCTTACTAAAAAGCTTCAATTTTGACCAATTTTAGGCAGAGAAATGACTTTAAACACACTTATTTTAGTTGAAAAAGTAATAATTCACATCCAACCGTCATTTAAAGTCAAAAGATTAAATGGTAAAATGTCATCAATATTGACCACTTTTTTGAACGTTCGACAGGTCCGGGGTCATCGTTTTTCATCATAAAATTGATTTTTTGGACTCTACCAAAAATGATTCAAAATGTCATTTGGATCGGGCCTCATGTTGAATAACCACTTTTTAAACCCTCACAGTGACCAAAATTGCCATTTTTACAGAG
The DNA here is from genome assembly GCF_964261635.1 of Lissotriton helveticus. Lineage (NCBI taxonomy): Eukaryota > Metazoa > Chordata > Amphibia > Caudata > Salamandridae > Lissotriton > Lissotriton helveticus. The sequence goes on from NW_027611943.1 coordinate 45,699, forward strand.
TTTTGCTTACTCAGAAGCTTCAATTTTGACCAATTTCAGGCACAGAAATCACTTTAAACACACTTATTTTAGTTGAAAAAGTAATAATTCACATCCAACCGTCATTTAAAGTCAAAAGATTAAATGGTAAAATGTCATCAATATTGACCACTTTTTTGAACGTTCGACTGGTTCCGGGGTCATCGTTTTTCATCATACAATTGATTTTTTGGACTCTACCAAAAATGATTCAAAATGTCACTTGGATCGGGCCTCATGTTGAATTACCACTTTTTAAATCCTCACAGTGACCAAAATTGCCATTTTTACAGAGTTTTGCTTACTCAGAAGCTTCAATTTTGACCAATTTCAGGCACAGAAATCACTTTAAACACACTTATTTTAGTTGAAAAAGTAATAATTCACATCCAACAGTCATTTAAAGTCAAAAGATTAAATGTTAACATTTCATCAATATTGACCACTTTTTTGAACGTTCGACAGGTCCGGGGTCATCGTTTTTCATCAGAAAATAGATTTTTGGACTCTACCAAAAATTTTTCAAAAGGTCATTTGGATCGGGCCTCATGTTGAATTACCACTTTTTAAATCCTCACAGTGACCAAAATTGCCATTTTTACAGAGTTTTGCTTACTCAGAAGCTTCAATTTTGACCAATTTCAGGCACAGAAATCACTCTAAACACACTTATTTTAGTTGAAAAAGTAATAATTCACATCCAACCGTCATTTAAAGTCAAAAGATTAAATGTTAAAATTTCATCAATATTGACCACTTTTTTTAACCTTCGACTGGTCCGGGGTCATCGTTTTTCATCAGAAAATGGATTTTTTGCACTCTACCAACAATGATTCAAAATGTCATTTGGATCGGGCCTCATGTTGAATAACCACTTTTTAAACCCTCACAGTGACCAAAATTGCCATTTTTACAGAGTTTTGCTTACTCAGAAGCTTAAATTTTGACCAATTTCAGGCACAGAAATCACTTTAAACACACTTATTTTAGTTGAAAAAGTAATAATTCACATCCAACAGTCATTTAAAGTCAAAAGAATAAATGTTAAAATGTCATCAATATTGACCACTTTTTTGAACCTTCGACTGGTCCGGAGTCATCGTTTTTCATCATAAAATTGATTTTTTGGACTCTACCAAAAATGATTCAAAATGTCATTTGGATCAGGCCTCATGTTGAATAACCACTTTTTAAACCCTCACAGTGACCAAAATTGCCATTTTTACAGAGTTTTCGCTTACTCAAAAGCTTCAATTTTGACCAATTTCAGGCACAGAAATGACTTTAAACACACTTATTTTAGTTGAAAAAGTAATAATTCACATCCAACCGTCATTTAAAGTCAAAAGATTAAATGTTAAAATGTCATCAATATTGACCACTTTTTTGAACGTTCGACAGGTCCGGGGTCATCGTTTTTCATCATAAAATTGATTTTTTGGACTCTACCAAAAATGATTCAAAATGTCATTTGGATCGGGCCTCATGTTGAATAACCACTTTTTAAACCCGCACAGTGACCAAAATTGCCATTTTTACAGAGTGTTGCTTACTCAGAAGCTTCAATTTTGACCAATTTCAGGCACAGAAATCACTTTAAACACACTTATTTTAGTTGAAAAAGTAATAATTCACATCCAACAGTCATTTAAAGTCAAAAGATTAAATGTTAAAATTTCACCAATATTGACCACTTTTTTTAACCTTCGACTGGTCCGGGGTCATCGTTTTTCATCATAAAATTGATTTTTTGGACTCTACTAAAAATGTTTCAAAATGTCATTTGGATCGGCCCTCATGTTGAATAACCACTTTTTAAACCCTCACAGTGACCAAAATTGCCATTTTTACAGAGTTTTGCTTACTAAAAAGCTTCAATTTTGACCAATTTTAGGCAGAGAAATGACTTTAAACACACTTATTTTAGTTGAAAAAGTAATAATTCACATCCAACCGTCATTTAAAGTCAAAAGATTAAATGGTAAAATGTCATCAATATTGACCACTTTTTTGAACGTTCGACTGGTCCGGGGTCATCGTTTTTCATCATACAATTGATTTTTTGGACTCTACCAAAAATGATTCAAAATGTCACTTGGATCGGGCCTCATGTTGAATTACCACTTTTTAAATCATCACAGTGACCAAAATTGCCATTTTTACAGAGTTTTGCTTACTCAGAAGCTTCAATTTTGACCAATTTCAGGCACAGAAATCACTTTAAACACACTTATTTTAGTTGAAAAAGTAATAATTCACATCCAACAGTCATTTAAAGTCAAAAGATTAAATGTTAACATTTCATCAATATTGACCACTTTTTTGAACGTTCGACAGGTCCGGGGTCATCGTTTTTCATCAGAAAATAGATTTTTGGACTCTACCAAAAATTATTCAAAAGGTCATTTGGATCGGGCCTCATGTTGAATTACCACTTTTTAAATCCTCACAGTGACCAAAATTGCCATTTTTACAGAGTTTTGCTTACTCAGAAGCTTCAATTTTGACCAATTTCAGGCACAGAAATGACTTTAAACACACTTATTTTAGTTGAAAAAGTAACATTTCACTTCCAACAGTCATTTAAAGTCAAAAGATTAAATGGTAAAATGTCATCAATATTGACCACTTTTTTGAACGTTCGACTGGTCCGGGGTCATCGTTTTTCATCATAAAATTGATTTTTTGGACTCTACCAAAAATGATTCGAAATGTCATTTGGATCGGGCCTCATGTTGAATAACCATTTTTTAAACCCTCACAGTGACCAAAATTGCCATTTTTACAGAGTTTTTGCTTACTCAGAAGCTTCAATTTTGACCAATTTCAGGCACAGAAATCACTTTAAACACACTTATTTTAGTTGAAAAAGTAATAATTAACATCCAACAGTCATTTAAAGTCAAAAGATTAAATGTTAAAATTTCACCAATATTGACCACTTTTTTTAACCTTCGACTGGTCCGGGGTCATCGTTTTTCATCATAAAATTGATTTTTTGGACTCTTCTAAAAATGTTTCAAAATGTCATTTGGATCGGCCCTCATGTTGAATAACCACTTTTTAAACCCTCACAGTGACCAAAATTGCCATTTTTACAGAGTTTTGCTTACTAAAAAGCTTCAATTTTGACCAATTTTAGGCAGAGAAATGACTTTAAACACACTTATTTTAGTTGAAAAAGTAATAATTCACATCCAACCGTCATTTAAAGTCAAAAGATTAAATGGTAAAATGTCATCAATATTGACCACTTTTTTGAACGTTCGACTGGTCCGGGGTCATCGTTTTTCATCATACAATTGATTTTTTGGACTCTACCAAAAATGATTCAAAATGTCACTTGGATTGGGCCTCATGTTGAATAACCACTTTTTAAACCCTCACAGTGACCAAAATTGCCATTTTTACAGAGTTTTGCTTACTCAGAAGCTTCAATTTTGACCAATTTCAGGCACAGAAATCACTTTAAACACACTTATTTTAGTTGAAAAAGTAATAATTCACATCCAACCGTCATTTAAAGTCAAAAGATTAAATGGTAGAATGTCATCAATATTGACCACTTTTTTGAACGTTCGACTGGTTCCGGGGTCATAGTTTTTCATCATACAATTGATTTTTTGGACTCTACCAAAAATGATTCAAAATGTCACTTGGATCGGGCCTCATGTTGAATTACCACTTTTTAAATCCTCACAGTGACCAAAATTGCCATTTTTACAGAGTTTTGCTTACTCAGAAGCTTCAATTTTGACCAATTTCAGGCACAGAAATCACTTTAAACACACTTATTTTAGTTGAAAAAGTAATAATTCACATCCAACAGTCATTTAAAGTCAAAAGATTAAATGTTAACATTTCATCAATATTGACCACTTTTTTGAACGTTCGACAGGTCCGGGGTCATCGTTTTTCATCAGAAAATAGATTTTTGGACTCTACCAAAAATTATTCAAAAGGTCATTTGGATCGGGCCTCATGTTGAATTACCACTTTTTAAATCCTCACAGTGACCAAAATTGCCATTTTTACAGAGTTTTGCTTACTCAGAAGCTTCAATTTTGACCAATTTCAGGCACAGAAATGACTTTAAACACACTTATTTTAGTTGAAAAAGTAACATTTCACTTCCAACAGTCATTTAAAGTCAAAAGATTAAATGGTAAAATGTCATCAATATTGACCACTTTTTTGAACGTTCGACTGGTCCGGGGTCATCGTTTTTCATCATAAAATTGATTTTTTGGACTCTACCAAAAATGATTCGAAATGTCATTTGGATCGGGCCTCATGTTGAATAACCATTTTTTAAACCCTCACAGTGACCAAAATTGCCATTTTTACAGAGTTTTTGCTTACTCAGAAGCTTCAATTTTGACCAATTTCAGGCACAGAAATCACTTTAAACACACTTATTTTAGTTGAAAAAGTAATAATTAACATCCAACAGTCATTTAAAGTCAAAAGATTAAATGTTAAAATTTCACCAATATTGACCACTTTTTTTAACCTTCGACTGGTCCGGGGTCATCGTTTTTCATCATAAAATTGATTTTTTGGACTCTACTAAAAATGTTTCAAAATGTCATTTGGATCGGCCCTCATGTTGAATAACCACTTTTTAAACCCTCACAGTGACCAAAATTGCCATTTTTACAGAGTTTTGCTTACTAAAAAGCTTCAATTTTGACCAATTTTAGGCAGAGAAATGACTTTAAACACACTTATTTTAGTTGAAAAAGTAATAATTCACATCCAACCGTCATTTAAAGTCAAAAGATTAAATGGTAAAATGTCATCAATATTGACCACTTTTTTGAACGTTCGACTGGTCCGGGGTCATCGTTTTTCATCATACAATTGATTTTTTGGACTCTACCAAAAATGATTCAAAATGTCACTTGGATTGGGCCTCATGTTGAATAACCACTTTTTAAACCCTCACAGTGACCAAAATTGCCATTTTTACAGAGTTTTGCTTACTCAGAAGCTTCAATTTTGACCAATTTCAGGCACAGAAATCACTTTAAACACACTTATTTTAGTTGAAAAAGTAATAATTCACATCCAACCGTCATTTAAAGTCAAAAGATTAAATGGTAAAATGTCATCAATATTGACCACTTTTTTGAACGTTCGACTGGTTCCGGGGTCATCGTTTTTCATCATACAATTGATTTTTTGGACTCTACCAAAAATGATTCAAAATGTCACTTGGATCGGGCCTCATGTTGAATTATCACTTTTTAAATCCTCACAGTGACCAAAATTGCCATTTTTACAGAGTTTTGCTTACTCAGAAGCTTCAATTTTGACCAATTTCAGGCACAGAAATCACTTTAAACACACTTATTTTAGTTGAAAAAGTAATAATTCACATCCAACAGTCATTTAAAGTCAAAAGATTAAATGTTAAAATTTCACCAATATTGACCACTTTTTTTAACCTTCGACTGGTCCGGGGTCATCGTTTTTCATCATAAAATTGATTTTTTGGACTCTACTAAAAATGTTTCAAAATGTCATTTGGATCGGCCCTCATGTTGAATAACCACTTTTTAAACCCTCACAGTGACCAAAATTGCCATTTTTACAGAGTTTTGCTTACTAAAAAGCTTCAATTTTGACCAATTTTAGGCAGAGAAATGACTTTAAACACACTTATTTTAGTTGAAAAAGTAATAATTCACATCCAACCGTCATTTAAAGTCAAAAGATTAAATGGTAAAATGTCATCAATATTGACCACTTTTTTGAACATTCGACTGGTCCGGGGTCATCGTTTTTCATCATACAATAGATTTTTTGGACTCTACCAAAAATGATTCAAAATGTCACTTGGATCGGGCCTCATGTTGAATTACCACTTTTTAAATCATCACAGTGACCAAAATTGCCATTTTTACAGAGTTTTGCTTACTAAAAAGCTTCAATTTTGACCAATTTCAGGCACAGAAATCACTTTAAACACACTTATTTTAGTTGAAAAAGTAATAATTCACATCCAACAGTCATTTAAAGTCAAAAGATTAAATGTTAACATTTCATCAATATTGACCACTTTTTTGAACGTTCGACAGGTCCGGGGTCATCGTTTTTCATCAGAAAATAGATTTTTGGACTCTACCAAAAATTATTCAAAAGGTCATTTGGATCGGGCCTCATGTTGAATTACCACTTTTTAAATCCTCACAGTGACCAAAATTGCCATTTTTACAGAGTTTTGCTTACTCAGAAGCTTCAATTTTGACCAATTTCAGGCACAGAAATGACTTTAAACACACTTATTTTAGTTGAAAAAGTAACATTTCACTTCCAACAGTCATTTAAAGTCAAAAGATTAAATGTTAAAATGTCATCAATATTGACCACTTTTTTGAACCTTCGACTGGTCCGGGGTCATCGTTTTTCATCATAAAATTGATTTTTTGGACTCTACCAAAAATGATTCGAAATGTCATTTGGATCGGGCCTCATGTTGAATAACCATTTTTTAAACCCTCACAGTGACCAAAATTGCCATTTTTACAGAGTTTTCGCTTACTCAAAAGCTTCAATTTTGACCAATTTCAGGCACAGAAATGACTTTAAACACACTTATTTTAGTTGAAAAAGTAATAATTCACATCCAACCGTCATTTAAAGTCAAAAGATTAAATGTTAAAATGTCATCAATATTGACCACTTTTTTGAACGTTCGACAGGTCCGGGGTCATCGTTTTTCATCATAAAATTGATTTTTTGGACTCTACCAAAAATGATTCAAAATGTCATTTGGATCGGGCCTCATGTTGAATAACCACTTTTTAAACCCTCACAGTGACCAAAATTGCCATTTTTACAGAGTTTTGCTTACTCAGAAGCTTCAATTTTGACCAATTTCAGGCACAGAAATCACTTTAAACACACTTATTTTAGTTGAAAAAGTAATAATTCACATCCAACCGTCATTTAAAGTCAAAAGATTAAATGGTAAAATGTCATCAATATTGACCACTTTTTTGAACGTTCGACTGGTTCCGGGGTCATCGTTTTTCATCATACAATTGATTTTTTGGACTCTACCAAAAATGATTCAAAATGTCACTTGGATCGGGCCTCATGTTGAATTACCACTTTTTAAATCCTCACAGTGACCAAAATTGCCATTTTTACAGAGTTTTGCTTACTCAGAAGCTTCAATTTTGACCAATTTCAGGCACAGAAATCACTTTAAACACACTTATTTTAGTTGAAAAAGTAATAATTCACATCCAACAGTCATTTAAAGTCAAAAGATTAAATGTTAACATTTCATCAATATTGACCACTTTTTTGAACGTTCGACAGGTCCGGGGTCATCGTTTTTCATCAGAAAATAGATTTTTGGACTCTACCAAAAAATTTTCAAAAGGTCATTTGGATCGGGCCTCATGTTGAATTACCACTTTTTAAATCCTCACAGTGACCAAAATTGCCATTTTTACAGAGTTTTGCTTACTCAGAAGCTTCAATTTTGACCAATTTCAGGCACAGAAATCACTCTAAACACACTTATTTTAGTTGAAAAAGTAATAATTCACATCCAACCGTCATTTAAAGTCAAAAGATTAAATGTTAAAATTTCATCAATATTGACCACTTTTTTTAACCTTCGACTGGTCCGGGGTCATCGTTTTTCATCAGAAAATGGATTTTTTGCACTCTACCAACAATGATTCAAAATGTCATTTGGATCGGGCCTCATGTTGAATAACCACTTTTTAAACCCTCACAGTGACCAAAATTGCCATTTTTACAGAGTTTTGCTTACTCAGAAGCTTAAATTTTGACCAATTTCAGGCACAGAAATCACTTTAAACACACTTATTTTAGTTGAAAAAGTAATAATTCACATCCAACAGTCATTTAAAGTCAAAAGAATAAATGTTAAAATGTCATCAATATTGACCACTTTTTTGAACCTTCGACTGGTCCGGAGTCATCGTTTTTCATCATAAAATTGATTTTTTGGACTCTACCAAAAATGATTCAAAATGTCATTTGGATCAGGCCTCATGTTGAATAACCACTTTTTAAACCCTCACAGTGACCAAAATTGCCATTTTTACAGAGTTTTCGCTTACTCAAAAGCTTCAATTTTGACCAATTTCAGGCACAGAAATGACTTTAAACACACTTATTTTAGTTGAAAAAGTAATAATTCACATCCAACCGTCATTTAAAGTCAAAAGATTAAATGTTAAAATGTCATCAATATTGACCACTTTTTTGAACGTTCGACAGGTCCGGGGTCATCGTTTTTCATCATAAAATTGATTTTTTGGACTCTACCAAAAATGATTCAAAATGTCATTTGGATCGGGCCTCATGTTGAATAACCACTTTTTAAACCCGCACAGTGACCAAAATTGCCATTTTTACAGAGTTTTGCTTACTCAGAAGCTTCAATTTTGACCAATTTCAGGCACAGAAATCACTTTAAACACACTTATTTTAGTTGAAAAAGTAATAATTCACATCCAACAGTCATTTAAAGTCAAAAGATTAAATGTTAAAATTTCACCAATATTGACCACTTTTTTTAACCTTCGACTGGTCCGGGGTCATCGTTTTTCATCATAAAATTGATTTTTTGGACTCTACTAAAAATGTTTCAAAATGTCATTTGGATCGGCCCTCATGTTGAATAACCACTTTTTAAACCCTCACAGTGACCAAAATTGCCATTTTTACAGAGTTTTGCTTACTAAAAAGCTTCAATTTTGACCAATTTTAGGCAGAGAAATGACTTTAAACACACTTATTTTAGTTGAAAAAGTAATAATTCACATCCAACCGTCATTTAAAGTCAAAAGATTAAATGGTAAAATGTCATCAATATTGACCACTTTTTTGAACGTTCGACTGGTCCGGGGTCATCGTTTTTCATCATACAATTGATTTTTTGGACTCTACCAAAAATGATTCAAAATGTCACTTGGATCGGGCCTCATGTTGAATTACCACTTTTTAAATCATCACAGTGACCAAAATTGCCATTTTTACAGAGTTTTGCTTACTCAGAAGCTTCAATTTTGACCAATTTCAGGCACAGAAATCACTTTAAACACACTTATTTTAGTTGAAAAAGTAATAATTCACATCCAACAGTCATTTAAAGTCAAAAGATTAAATGTTAACATTTCATCAATATTGACCACTTTTTTGAACGTTCGACAGGTCCGGGGTCATCGTTTTTCATCAGAAAATAGATTTTTGGACTCTACCAAAAATTATTCAAAAGGTCATTTGGATCGGGCCTCATGTTGAATTACCACTTTTTAAATCCTCACAGTGACCAAAATTGCCATTTTTACAGAGTTTTGCTTACTCAGAAGCTTCAATTTTGACCAATTTCAGGCACAGAAATGACTTTAAACACACTTATTTTAGTTGAAAAAGTAACATTTCACTTCCAACAGTCATTTAAAGTCAAAAGATTAAATGGTAAAATGTCATCAATATTGACCACTTTTTTGAACGTTCGACTGGTCCGGGGTCATCGTTTTTCATCATAAAATTGATTTTTTGGACTCTACCAAAAATGATTCGAAATGTCATTTGGATCGGGCCTCATGTTGAATAACCATTTTTTAAACCCTCACAGTGACCAAAATTGCCATTTTTACAGAGTTTTTGCTTACTCAGAAGCTTCAATTTTGACCAATTTCAGGCACAGAAATCACTTTAAACACACTTATTTTAGTTGAAAAAGTAATAATTAACATCCAACAGTCATTTAAAGTCAAAAGATTAAATGTTAAAATTTCACCAATATTGACCACTTTTTTTAACCTTCGACTGGTCCGGGGTCATCGTTTTTCATCATAAAATTGATTTTTTGGACTCTACTAAAAATGTTTCAAAATGTCATTTGGATCGGCCCTCATGTTGAATAACCACTTTTTAAACCCTCACAGTGACCAAAATTGCCATTTTTACAGAGTTTTGCTTACTAAAAAGCTTCAATTTTGACCAATTTTAGGCAGAGAAATGACTTTAAACACACTTATTTTAGTTGAAAAAGTAATAATTCACATCCAACCGTCATTTAAAGTCAAAAGATTAAATGGTAAAATGTCATCAATATTGACCACTTTTTTGAACGTTCGACTGGTCCGGGGTCATCGTTTTTCATCATACAATTGATTTTTTGGACTCTACCAAAAATGATTCAAAATGTCACTTGGATTGGGCCTCATGTTGAATAACCACTTTTTAAACCCTCACAGTGACCAAAATTGCCATTTTTACAGAGTTTTGCTTACTCAGAAGCTTCAATTTTGACCAATTTCAGGCACAGAAATCACTTTAAACACACTTATTTTAGTTGAAAAAGTAATAATTCACATCCAACCGTCATTTAAAGTCAAAAGATTAAATGGTAAAATGTCATCAATATTGACCACTTTTTTGAACGTTCGACTGGTTCCGGGGTCATAGTTTTTCATCATACAATTGATTTTTTGGACTCTACCAAAAATGATTCAAAATGTCACTTGGATCGGGCCTCATGTTGAATTACCACTTTTTAAATCCTCACAGTGACCAAAATTGTCATTTTTACAGAGTTTTGCTTACTCAGAAGCTTCAATTTTGACCAATTTCAGGCACAGAAATCACTTTAAACACACTTATTTTAGTTGAAAAAGTAATAATTCACATCCAACAGTCATTTAAAGTCAAAAGATTAAATGTTAACATTTCATCAATATTGACCACTTTTTTGAACGTTCGACAGGTCCGGGGTCATCGTTTTTCATCAGAAAATAGATTTTTGGACTCTACCAAAAATTATTCAAAAGGTCATTTGGATCGGGCCTCATGTTGAATTACCACTTTTTAAATCCTCACAGTGACCAAAATTGCCATTTTTACAGAGTTTTGCTTACTCAGAAGCTTCAATTTTGACCAATTTCAGGCACAGAAATGACTTTAAACACACTTATTTTAGTTGAAAAAGTAACATTTCACTTCCAACAGTCATTTAAAGTCAAAAGATTAAATGTTAAAATGTCATCAATATTGACCACTTTTTTGAACCTTCGACTGGTCCGGGGTCATCGTTTTTCATCAGAAAATAGATTTTTGGACTCTACCAAAAATTATTCAAAAGGTCATTTGGATCGGGCCTCATGTTGAATTACCACTTTTTAAATCCTCACAGTGACCAAAATTGCCATTTTTACAGAGTTTTGCTTACTCAGAAGCTTCAATTTTGACCAATTTCAGGCACAGAAATGACTTTAAACACACTTATTTTAGTTGAAAAAGTAACATTTCACTTCCAACAGTCATTTAAAGTCAAAAGATTAAATGTTAAAATGTCATCAATATTGACCACTTTTTTGAACCTTCGACTGGTCCGGAGTCATCGTTTTTCATCATAAAATTGATTTTTTGGACTCTACCAAAAATGATTCAAAATGTCATTTGGATCGGGCCTCATGTTGAATAACCACTTTTTAAACCCTCACAGTGACCAAAATTGCCATTTTTACAGAGTTTTCGCTTACTCAAAAGCTTCAATTTTGACCAATTTCAGGCACAGAAATGACTTTAAACACACTTATTTTAGTTGAAAAAGTAATAATTCACATCCAACAGTCATTTAAAGTCAAAAGATTAAATGTTAAAATTTCACCAATATTGACCACTTTTTTTAACCTTCGACTGGTCCGGGGTCATCGTTTTTCATCATAAAATTGATTTTTTGGACTCTACTAAAAATGTTTCAAAATGTCATTTGGATCGGCCCTCATGTTGAATAACCACTTTTTAAACCCTCACAGTGACCAAAATTGCCATTTTTACAGAGTTTTGCTTACTAAAAAGCTTCAATTTTGACCAATTTTAGGCAGAGAAATGACTTTAAACACACTTATTTTAGTTGAAAAAGTAATAATTCACATCCAACCGTCATTTAAAGTCAAAAGATTAAATGGTAAAATGTCATCAATATTGACCACTTTTTTGAACGTTCGACTGGTCCGGGGTCATCGTTTTTCATCATACAATTGATTTTTTGGACTCTACCAAAAATGATTCAAAATGTCACTTGGATCGGGCCTCATGTTGAATTACCACTTTTTAAATCATCACAGTGACCAAAATTGCCATTTTTACAGAGTTTTGCTTACTCAGAAGCTTCAATTTTGACCAATTTCAGGCACAGAAATCACTTTAAACACACTTATTTTAGTTGAAAAAGTAATAATTCACATCCAACAGTCATTTAAAGTCAAAAGATTAAATGTTAACATTTCATCAATATTGACCACTTTTTTGAACGTTCGACAGGTCCGGGGTCATCGTTTTTCATCAGAAAATAGATTTTTGGACTCTACCAAAAATTATTCAAAAGGTCATTTGGATCGGGCCTCATGTTGAATTACCACTTTTTAAATCCTCACAGTGACCAAAATTGCCATTTTTACAGAGTTTTGCTTACTCAGAAGCGTCAATTTTGACCAATTTCAGGCACAGAAATGACTTTAAACACACTTATTTTAGTTGAAAAAGTAACATTTCACTTCCAACAGTCATTTAAAGTCAAAAGATTAAATGGTAAAATGTCATCAATATTGACCACTTTTTTGAACGTTCGACTGGTCCGGGGTCATCGTTTTTCATCATAAAATTGATTTTTTGGACTCTACCAAAAATGATTCGAAATGTCATTTGGATCGGGCCTCATGTTGAATAACCATTTTTTAAACCCTCACAGTGACCAAAATTGCCATTTTTACAGAGTTTTTGCTTACTCAGAAGCTTCAATTTTGACCAATTTCAGGCACAGAAATCACTTTAAACACACTTATTTTAGTTGAAAAAGTAATAATTAACATCCAACAGTCATTTAAAGTCAAAAGATTAAATGTTAAAATTTCACCAATATTGACCACTTTTTTTAACCTTCGACTGGTTCGGGGTCATCGTTTTTCATCATAAAATTGATTTTTTGGACTCTACTAAAAATGTTTCAAAATGTCATTTGGATCGGCCCTCGTGTTGAATAACCACTTTTTAAACCCTCACAGTGACCAAAATTGCCATTTTTACAGAGTTTTGCTTACTAAAAAGCTTCAATTTTGACCAATTTTAGGCAGAGAAATGACTTTAAACACACTTATTTTAGTTGAAAAAGTAATAATTCACATCCAACCGTCATTTAAAGTCAAAAGATTAAATGGTAAAATGTCATCAATATTGACCACTTTTTTGAACGTTCGACTGGTCCGGGGTCATCGTTTTTCATCATACAATTGATTTTTTGGACTCTACCAAAAACGATTCAAAATGTCACTTGGATTGGGCCTCATGTTGAATAACCACTTTTTAAACCCTCACAGTGACCAAAATTGCCATTTTTACAGAGTTTTGCTTACTCAGAAGCTTCAATTTTGACCAATTTCAGGCACAGAAATCACTTTAAACACACTTATTTTAGTTGAAAAAGTAATAATTCACATCCAACCGTCATTTAAAGTCAAAAGATTAAATGGTAAAATGTCATCAATATTGACCACTTTTTTGAACGTTCGACTGGTTCCGGGGTCATCGTTTTTCATCATACAATTGATTTTTTGGACTCTACCAAAAATGATTCAAAATGTCACTTGGATCGGGCCTCATGTTGAATTACCACTTTTTAAATCCTCACAGTGACCAAAATTGCCATTTTTACAGAGTTTTGCTTACTCAGAAGCTTCAATTTTGACCAATTTCAGGCACAGAAATGACTTTAAACACACTTATTTTAGTTGAAAAAGTAACATTTCACTTCCAACAGTCATTTAAAGTCAAAAGATTAAATGTTAAAATGTCATCAATATTGACCACTTTTTTGAACCTTCGACTGGTCCGGGGTCATCGTTTTTCATCATAAAATTGATTTTTTGGACTCTACCAAAAATGATTCGAAATGTCATTTGGATCGGGCCTCATGTTGAATAACCATTTTTTAAACCCTCACAGTGACCAAAATTGCCATTTTTACAGAGTTTTCGCTTACTCAAAAGCTTCAATTTTGACCAATTTCAGGCACAGAAATGACTTTAAACACACTTATTTTAGTTGAAAAAGTAATAATTCACATCCAACCGTCATTTAAAGTCAAAAGATTAAATGTTAAAATGTCATCAATATTGACCACTTTTTTGAACGTTCGACAGGTCCGGGGTCATCGTTTTTCATCATAAAATTGATTTTTTGGACTCTACCAAAAATGATTCAAAATGTCATTTGGATCGGGCCTCATGTTGAATAACCACTTTTTAAACCCTCACAGTGACCAAAATTGCCATTTTTACAGAGTTTTGCTTACTCAGAAGCTTCAATTTTGACCAATTTCAGGCACAGAAATCACTTTAAACACACTTATTTTAGTTGAAAAAGTAATAATTCACATCCAACCGTCATTTAAAGTCAAAAGATTAAATGGTAAAATGTCATCAATATTGACCACTTTTTTGAACGTTCGACTGGTTCCGGGGTCATCGTTTTTCATCATACAATTGATTTTTTGGACTCTACCAAAAATGATTCAAAATGTCACTTGGATCGGGCCTCATGTTGAATTACCACTTTTTAAATCCTCACAGTGACCAAAATTGCCATTTTTACAGAGTTTTGCTTACTCAGAAGCTTCAATTTTGACCAATTTCAGGCACAGAAATCACTTTAAACACACTTATTTTAGTTGAAAAAGTAATAATTCACATCCAACAGTCATTTAAAGTCAAAAGATTAAATGTTAACATTTCATCAATATTGACCACTTTTTTGAACGTTCGACAGGTCCGGGGTCATCGTTTTTCATCAGAAAATAGATTTTTGGACTCTACCAAAAATTTTTCAAAAGGTCATTTGGATCGGGTCTCATGTTGAATTACCACTTTTTAAATCCTCACAGTGACCAAAATTGCCATTTTTACAGAGTTTTGCTTACTCAGAAGCTTCAATTTTGACCAATTTCAGGCACAGAAATCACTCTAAACACACTTATTTTAGTTGAAAAAGTAATAATTCACATCCAACCGTCATTTAAAGTCAAAAGATTAAATGTTAAAATTTCATCAATATTGACCACTTTTTTTAACCTTCGACTGGTCCGGGGTCATCGTTTTTCATCAGAAAATGGATTTTTTGCACTCTACCAACAATGATTCAAAATGTCATTTGGATCGGGCCTCATGTTGAATAACCACTTTTTAAACCCTCACAGTGACCAAAATTGCCATTTTTACAGAGTTTTGCTTACTCAGAAGCTTAAATTTTGACCAATTTCAGGCACAGAAATCACTTTAAACACACTTATTTTAGTTGAAAAAGTAATAATTCACATCCAACAGTCATTTAAAGTCAAAAGAATAAATGTTAAAATGTCATCAATATTGACCACTTTTTTGAACCTTCGACTGGTCCGGAGTCATCGTTTTTCATCATAAAATTGATTTTTTGGACTCTACCAAAAATGATTCAAAATGTCATTTGGATCGGGCCTCATGTTGAATAACCACTTTTTAAACCCTCACAGTGACCAAAATTGCCATTTTTACAGAGTTTTCGCTTACTCAAAAGCTTCAATTTTGACCAATTTCAGGCACAGAAATGACTTTAAACACACTTATTTTAGTTGAAAAAGTAATAATTCACATCCAACCGTCATTTAAAGTCAAAAGATTAAATGTTAAAATGTCATCAATATTGACCACTTTTTTGAACGTTCGACAGGTCCGGGGTCATCGTTTTTCATCATAAAATTGATTTTTTGGACTCTACCAAAAATGATTCAAAATGTCATTTGGATCGGGCCTCATGTTGAATAACCACTTTTTAAACCCGCACAGTGACCAAAATTGCCATTTTTACAGAGTTTTGCTTACTCAGAAGCTTCAATTTTGACCAATTTCAGGCACAGAAATCACTTTAAACACACTTATTTTAGTTGAAAAAGTAATAATTCACATCCAACAGTCATTTAAAGTCAAAAGATTAAATGTTAAAATTTCACCAATATTGACCACTTTTTTTAACCTTCGACTGGTCCGGGGTCATCGTTTTTCATCATAAAATTGATTTTTTGGACTCTACTAAAAATGTTTCAAAATGTCATTTGGATCGGCCCTCATGTTGAATAACCACTTTTTAAACCCTCACAGTGACCAAAATTGCCATTTTTACAGAGTTTTGCTTACTAAAAAGCTTCAATTTTGACCAATTTTAGGCAGAGAAATGACTTTAAACACACTTATTTTAGTTGAAAAAGTAATAATTCACATCCAACCGTCATTTAAAGTCAAAAGATTAAATGGTAAAATGTCATCAATATTGACCACTTTTTTGAACGTTCGACTGGTCCGGGGTCATCGTTTTTCATCATACAATTGATATTTTGGACTCTACCAAAAATGATTCAAAATGTCACTTGGATCGGGCCTCATGTTGAATTACCACTTTTTAAATCATCACAGTGACCAAAATTGCCATTTTTACAGAGTTTTGCTTACTCAGAAGCTTCAATTTTGACCAATTTCAGGCACAGAAATCACTTTAAACACACTTATTTTAGTTGAAAAAGTAATAATTCACATCCAACAGTCATTTAAAGTCAAAAGATTAAATGTTAACATTTCATCAATATTGACCACTTTTTTGAATGTTCGACAGGTCCGGGGTCATCGTTTTTCATCAGAAAATAGATTTTTGGACTCTACCAAAAATTATTCAAAAGGTCATTTGGATCGGGCCTCATGTTGAATTACCACTTTTTAAATCCTCACAGTGACCAAAATTGCCATTTTTACAGAGTTTTGCTTACTCAGAAGCTTCAATTTTGACCAATTTCAGGCACAGAAATGACTTTAAACACACTTATTTTAGTTGAAAAAGTAACATTTCACTTCCAACAGTCATTTAAAGTCAAAAGATTAAATGGTAAAATGTCATCAATATTGACCACTTTTTTGAACGTTCGACTGGTCCGGGGTCATCGTTTTTCATCATAAAATTGATTTTTTGGACTCTACCAAAAATGATTCGAAATGTCATTTGGATCGGGCCTCATGTTGAATAACCATTTTTTAAACCCTCACAGTGACCAAAATTGCCATTTTTACAGAGTTTTTGCTTACTCAGAAGCTTCAATTTTGACCAATTTCAGGCACAGAAATCACTTTAAACACACTTATTTTAGTTGAAAAAGTAATAATTAACATCCAACAGTCATTTGAAGTCAAAAGATTAAATGTTAAAATTTCACCAATATTGACCACTTTTTTTAACCTTCGACTGGTCCGGGGTCATCGTTTTTCATCATAAAATTGATTTTTTGGACTCTACTAAAAATGTTTCAAAATGTCATTTGGATCGGCCCTCATGTTGAATAACCACTTTTTAAACCCTCACAGTGACCAAAATTGCCATTTTTACAGAGTTTTGCTTACTAAAAAGCTTCAATTTTGACCAATTTTAGGCAGAGAAATGACTTTAAACACACTTATTTTAGTTGAAAAAGTAATAATTCACATCCAACCGTCATTTAAAGTCAAAAGATTAAATGGTAAAATGTCATCAATATTGACCACTTTTTTGAACGTTCGACTGGTCCGGGGTCATCGTTTTTCATCATACAATTGATTTTTTGGACTCTACCAAAAATGATTCAAAATGTCACTTGGATTGGGCCTCATGTTGAATAACCACTTTTTAAACCCTCACAGTGACCAAAATTGCCATTTTTACAGAGTTTTGCTTACTCAGAAGCTTCAATTTTGACCAATTTCAGGCACAGAAATCACTTTAAACACACTTATTTTAGTTGAAAAAGTAATAATTCACATCCAACCGTCATTTAAAGTCAAAAGATTAAATGGTAAAATGTCATCAATATTGACCACTTTTTTGAACGTTCGACTGGTTCCGGGGTCATAGTTTTTCATCATACAATTGATTTTTTGGACTCTACCAAAAATGATTCAAAATGTCACTTGGATCGGGCCTCATGTTGAATTACCACTTTTTAAATCCTCACAGTGACCAAAATTGCCATTTTTACAGAGTTTTGCTTACTCAGAAGCTTCAATTTTGACCAATTTCAGGCACAGAAATCACTTTAAACACACTTATTTTAGTTGAAAAAGTAATAATTCACATCCAACAGTCATTTAAAGTCAAAAGATTAAATGTTAACATTTCATCAATATTGACCACTTTTTTGAACGTTCGACAGGTCCGGGGTCATCGTTTTTCATCAGAAAATAGATTTTTGGACTCTACCAAAAATTATTCAAAAGGTCATTTGGATCGGGCCTCATGTTGAATTACCACTTTTTAAATCCTCACAGTGACCAAAATTGCCATTTTTACAGAGTTTTGCTTACTCAGAAGCTTCAATTTTGACCAATTTCAGGCACAGAAATGACTTTAAACACACTTATTTTAGTTGAAAAAGTAACATTTCACTTCCAACAGTCATTTAAAGTCAAAAGATTAAATGTTAAAATGTCATCAATATTGACCACTTTTTTGAACCTTCGACTGGTCCGGGGTCATCGTTTTTCATCAGAAAATAGATTTTTGGACTCTACCAAAAATTATTCAAAAGGTCATTTGGATCGGGCCTCATGTTGAATTACCACTTTTTAAATCCTCACAGTGACCAAAATTGCCATTTTTACAGAGTTTTGCTTACTCAGAAGCTTCAATTTTGACCAATTTCAGGCACAGAAATGACTTTAAACACACTTATTTTAGTTGAAAAAGTAACATTTCACTTCCAACAGTCATTTAAAGTCAAAAGATTAAGTGTTAAAATGTCATCAATATTGACCACTTTTTTGAACCTTCGACTGGTCCGGAGTCATCGTTTTTCATCATAAAATTGATTTTTTGGACTCTACCAAAAATGATTCAAAATGTCATTTGGATCGGGCCTCATGTTGAATAACCACTTTTTAAACCCTCACAGTGACCAAAATTGCCATTTTTACAGAGTTTTCGCTTACTCAAAAGCTTCAATTTTGACCAATTTCAGGCACAGAAATGACTTTAAACACACTTATTTTAGTTGAAAAAGTAATAATTCACATCCAACAGTCATTTAAAGTCAAAAGATTAAATGTTAAAATTTCACCAATATTGACCACTTTTTTTAACCTTCGACTGGTCCGGAGTCATCGTTTTTCATCATAAAATTGATTTTTTGGACTCTACTAAAAATGTTTCAAAATGTCATTTGGATCGGCCCTCATGTTGAATAACCACTTTTTAAACCCTCACAGTGACCAAAATTGCCATTTTTACAGAGTTTTGCTTACTAAAAAGCTTCAATTTTGACCAATTTTAGGCAGAGAAATGACTTTAAACACACTTATTTTAGTTGAAAAAGTAATAATTCACATCCAACCGTCATTTAAAGTCAAAAGATTAAATGGTAAAATGTCATCAATATTGACCACTTTTTTGAACGTTCGACTGGTCCGGGGTCATCGTTTTTCATCATACAATTGATTTTTTGGACTCTACCAAAAATGATTCAAAATGTCACTTGGATCGGGCCTCATGTTGAATTACCACTTTTTAAATCATCACAGTGACCAAAATTGCCATTTTTACAGAGTTTTGCTTACTCAGAAGCTTCAATTTTGACCAATTTCAGGCACAGAAATCACTTTAAACACACTTATTTTAGTTGAAAAAGTAATAATTCACATCCAACAGTCATTTAAAGTCAAAAGATTAAATGTTAACATTTCATCAATATTGACCACTTTTTTGAACGTTCGACAGGTCCGGGGTCATCGTTTTTCATCAGAAAATAGATTTTTGGACTCTACCAAAAATTATTCAAAAGGTCATTTGGATCGGGCCTCATGTTGAATTACCACTTTTTAAATCCTCACAGTGACCAAAATTGCCATTTTTACAGAGTTTTGCTTACTCAGAAGCTTCAATTTTGACCAATTTCAGGCACAGAAATGACTTTAAACACACTTATTTTAGTTGAAAAAGTAACATTTCACTTCCAACAGTCATTTAAAGTCAAAAGATTAAATGGTAAAATGTCATCAATATTGACCACTTTTTTGAACGTTCGACTGGTCCGGGGTCATCGTTTTTCATCATAAAATTGATTTTTTGGACTCTACCAAAAATGATTCGAAATGTCATTTGGATCGGGCCTCATGTTGAATAACCATTTTTTAAACCCTCACAGTGACCAAAATTGCCATTTTTACAGAGTTTTTGCTTACTCAGAAGCTTCAATTTTGACCAATTTCAGGCACAGAAATCACTTTAAACACACTTATTTTAGTTGAAAAAGTAATAATTAACATCCAACAGTCATTTAAAGTCAAAAGATTAAATGTTAAAATTTCACCAATATTGACCACTTTTTTTAACCTTTGACTGGTCCGGGGTCATCGTTTTTCATCATAAAATTGATTTTTTGGACTCTACTAAAAATGTTTCAAAATGTCATTTGGATCGGCCCTCATGTTGAATAACCACTTTTTAAACCCTCACAGTGACCAAAATTGCCATTTTTACAGAGTTTTGCTTACTAAAAAGCTTCAATTTTGACCAATTTTAGGCAGAGAAATGACTTTAAACACACTTATTTTAGTTGAAAAAGTAATAATTCACATCCAACCGTCATTTAAAGTCAAAAGATTAAATGGTAAAATGTCATCAATATTGACCACTTTTTTGAACGTTCGACTGGTCCGGGGTCATCGTTTTTCATCATACAATTGATTTTTTGGACTCTACCAAAAACGATTCAAAATGTCACTTGGATTGGGCCTCATGTTGAATAACCACTTTTTAAACCCTCACAGTGACCAAAATTGCCATTTTTACAGAGTTTTGCTTACTCAGAAGCTTCAATTTTGACCAATTTCAGGCACAGAAATCACTTTAAACACACTTATTTTAGTTGAAAAAGTAATAATTCACATCCAACAGTCATTTAAAGTCAAAAGATTAAATGTTAACATTTCATCAATATTGACCACTTTTTTGAACGTTCGACAGGTCCGGGGTCATCGTTTTTCATCAGAAAATAGATTTTTGGACTCTACCAAAAATTTTTCAAAAGGTCATTTGGATCGGGCCTCATGTTGAATTACCACTTTTTAAACCCTCACAGTGACCAAAATTGCCATTTTTACAGAGTTTTTGCTTACTCAGAAGCTTCAATTTTGACCAATTTCAGGCACAGAAATCACTTTAAACACACTTATTTTAGTTGAAAAAGTAATAATTAACATCCAACAGTCATTTAAAGTCAAAAGATTAAATGTTAAAATTTCACCAATATTGACCACTTTTTTTAACCTTCGACTGGTCCGGGGTCATCGTTTTTCATCATAAAATTGATTTTTTGGACTCTACTAAAAATGTTTCAAAATGTCATTTGGATCGGCCCTCATGTTGAATAACCACTTTTTAAACCCTCACAGTGACCAAAATTGCCATTTTTACAGAGTTTTGCTTACTAAAAAGCTTCAATTTTGACCAATTTTAGGCAGAGAAATGACTTTAAACACACTTATTTTAGTTGAAAAAGTAATAATTCACATCCAACCGTCATTTAAAGTCAAAAGATTAAATGGTAAAATGTCATCAATATTGACCACTTTTTTGAACGTTCGACTGGTCCGGGGTCATCGTTTTTCATCATACAATTGATTTTTTGGACTCTACCAAAAATGATTCAAAATGTCACTTGGATTGGGCCTCATGTTGAATAACCACTTTTTAAACCCTCACAGTGACCAAAATTGCCATTTTTACAGAGTTTTGCTTACTCAGAAGCTTCAATTTTGACCAATTTCAGGCACAGAAATCACTTTAAACACACTTATTTTAGTTGAAAAAGTAATAATTCACATCCAACCGTCATTTAAAGTCAAAAGATTAAATGGTAAAATGTCATCAATATTGACCACTTTTTTGAACGTTCGACTGGTTCCGGGGTCATAGTTTTTCATCATACAATTGATTTTTTGGACTCTACCAAAAATGATTCAAAATGTCACTTGGATCGGGCCTCATGTTGAATTACCACTTTTTAAATCCTCACAGTGACCAAAATTGCCATTTTTACAGAGTTTTGCTTACTCAGAAGCTTCAATTTTGACCAATTTCAGGCACAGAAATCACTTTAAACACACTTATTTTAGTTGAAAAAGTAATAATTCACATCCAACAGTCATTTAAAGTCAAAAGATTAAATGTTAACATTTCATCAATATTGACCACTTTTTTGAACGTTCGACAGGTCCGGGGTCATCGTTTTTCATCAGAAAATAGATTTTTGGACTCTACCAAAAATTATTCAAAAGGTCATTTGGATCGGGCCTCATGTTGAATTACCACTTTTTAAATCCTCACAGTGACCAAAATTGCCATTTTTACAGAGTTTTGCTTACTCAGAAGCTTCAATTTTGACCAATTTCAGGCACAGAAATGACTTTAAACACACTTATTTTAGTTGAAAAAGTAACATTTCACTTCCAACAGTCATTTAAAGTCAAAAGATTAAATGTTAAAATGTCATCAATATTGACCACTTTTTTGAACCTTCGACTGGTCCGGGGTCATCGTTTTTCATCAGAAAATAGATTTTTGGACTCTACCAAAAATTATTCAAAAGGTCATTTGGATCGGGCCTCATGTTGAATTACCACTTTTTAAATCCTCACAGTGACCAAAATTGCCATTTTTACAGAGTTTTGCTTACTCAGAAGCTTCAATTTTGTCCAATTTCAGGCACAGAAATGACTTTAAACACACTTATTTTAGTTGAAAAAGTAACATTTCACTTCCAACAGTCATTTAAAGTCAAAAGATTAAATGTTAAAATGTCATCAATATTGACCACTTTTTTGAACCTTCGACTGGTCCGGAGTCATCGTTTTTCATCATAAAATTGATTTTTTGGACTCTACCAAAAATGATTCAAAATGTCATTTGGATCGGGCCTCATGTTGAATAACCACTTTTTAAACCCTCACAGTGACCAAAATTGCCATTTTTGCAGAGTTTTCGCTTACTCAAAAGCTTCAATTTTGACCAATTTCAGGCACAGAAATGACTTTAAACACACTTATTTTAGTTGAAAAAGTAATAATTCACATCCAACAGTCATTTAAAGTCAAAAGATTAAATGTTAAAATTTCACCAATATTGACCACTTTTTTTAACCTTCGACTGGTCCGGGGTCATCGTTTTTCATCATAAAATTGATTTTTTGGACTCTACTAAAAATGTTTCAAAATGTCATTTGGATCGGCCCTCATGTTGAATAACCACTTTTTAAACCCTCACAGTGACCAAAATTGCCATTTTTACAGAGTTTTGCTTACTAAAAAGCTTCAATTTTGACCAATTTTAGGCAGAGAAATGACTTTAAACACACTTATTTTAGTTGAAAAAGTAATAATTCACATCCAACCGTCATTTAAAGTCAAAAGATTAAATGTTAAAATTTCATCAATATTGACCACTTTTTTGAACGTTCGACTGGTCCGGGGTCATCGTTTTTCATCATACAATTGATTTTTTGGACTCTACCAAAAATGATTCAAAATGTCACTTGGATCGGGCCTCATGTTGAATTACCACTTTTTAAATCCTCACAGTGACCAAAATTGCCATTTTTACAGAGTTTTGCTTACTCAGAAGCTTCAATTTTGACCAATTTCAGGCACAGAAATCACTTTAAACACACTTATTTTAGTTGAAAAAGTAATAATTCACATCCAACAGTCATTTAAAGTCAAAAGATTAAATGTTAACATTTCATCAATATTGACCACTTTTTTGAACGTTCGACAGGTCCGGGGTCATCGTTTTTCATCATAAAATTGATTTTTTGGACTCTACCAAAAATGATTCAAAATGTCATTTGGATCGGGCCTCATGTTGAATAACCACTTTTTAAACCCTCACAGTGACCAAAATTGCCATTTTTACAGAGTTTTGCTTACTCAGAAGCTTCAATTTTGACCAATTTCAGGCACAGAAATCACTTTAAACACACTTATTTTAGTTGAAAAAGTAATAATTCACATCCAACAGTCATTTAAAGTCAAAAGATTAAATGTTAAAAGTTCACCAATATTGACCACTTTTTTTAACCTTCGACTGGTCCGGGGTCATCGTTTTTCATCATAAAATTGATTTTTTGGACTCTACTAAAAATGTTTCAAAATGTCATTTGGATCGGCCCTCATGTTGAATAACCACTTTTTAAACCCTCACAGTGACCAAAATTGCCATTTTTACAGAGTTTTACTTACTAAAAAGCTTCAATTTTGACCAATTTTAGGCAGAGAAATGACTTTAAACACACTTATTTTAGGTGAAAAAAGTAATAATTCACATCCAACCGTCATTTAAAGTCAAAAGATTAAATGGTAAAATGTCATCAATATTGACCACTTTTTTGAACGTTCGACTGGTCCGGGGTCATCGTTTTTCATCATACAATTGATTTTTTGGACTCTACCAAAAATGATTCAAAATGTCACTTGGATCGGGCCTCATGTTGAATTACCACTTTTTAAATCCTCACAGTGACCAAAATTGCCATTTTTACAGAGTTTTGCTTACTCAGAAGCTTCAATTTTGACCAATTTCAGGCACAGAAATCACTTTAAACACACTTATTTTAGTTGAAAAAGTAATAATTCACATCCAACAGTCATTTAAAGTCAAAAGATTAAATGTTAACATTTCATCAATATTGACCACTTTTTTGAACGTTCGACAGGTCCGAGGTCATCGTTTTTCATCAGAAAATAGATTTTTGGACTCTACCAAAAATGATTCAAAATGTCATTTGGATCGGGCCTCATGTTGAATAACCACTTTTTAAACCCTCACAGTGACCAAAATTGCCATTTTTACAGAGTTTTGCTTACTCAGAAGCTTAAATTTTGACCAATTTCAGGCACAGAAATCACTTTAAACACACTTATTGTAATTGAAAAAGTAATAATTCACATCCAACAGTTATTTAAAGTCAAAAGATTAAATGTTAAAATGTCATCAATATTGATCACTTGTTTGAACCTTTGACTGGTCCGGGGTCATCGTTTTTCATCATAAAATTGATTTTTTGGACTCCACCAAAAATGATTCAAAATGTCATTTGGATCGGGCCTCATGTTGAATAACAACTTTTTAAACCCTCAGAGTGACCAAAATTGCCATTTTTACAGAGTTTTGCTTACTAAAAAGCTTCAATTTTGACCAATTTCAGGCACAGAAATGACTTTAAACACACGTATTTTAGTTGAAAAAGTAATATTTCACATCCAACAGTCATTTAAAGTCAAAAGATTAAATGTTAAAATTTCATCAATATTGACCACTTTTTTGAACGTTCGACAGGTCAGGGGTCATCGTTTTTCTTCAGAAAATGGATTTTTTGCAATCTACCAAAAATGATTCAAAATGTCATTTGGATCGGGCCTCATGTTGAATAACCACTTTTTAAACCCTCACAGTGACCAAAATTGCCATTTTTACAGAGTTTTGCTTACTCAGAAGCTTCAATTTTGACCAATTTCAGGCACAGAAATGACTTTAAACACACTTATTTTAGTTGAAAAAGTAATATTTCACATCCAACAGTCATTTAAAGTCAAAAGATTAAATGGTAAAATGTCATCAATAATGACCACTTTTTTGAACGTTCGACTGGTCCGGGGTCATCGTTTTTCATCATACAATTGATTTTTTGGACTCTACCAAAAATGATTCAAAATGTCATTTGGATCGGGCCTCATGTTGAATAACCACTTTTTAAACCCTCACAGTGACCAAAATTGCCATTTTTACAGAGTTTTCGCTTACTCAAAAGCTTCAATTTTGACCAATTTCAGGCACAGAAATGACTTTAAACACAATTATTTTAGTTGAAAAAGTAATATTTCACATCCAACAGTCATTTAAAGTCAAAAGATTAAATGTTAAAATTTCATCAATATTGACCACTTTTTTGAACGTTCGACAGGTCCGGGGTCATCGTTTTTCATCAGAAAATTGATTTTTTGGACTCTACCAAAAATTATTCAAAATGTCATTTGGATCGGGCCTCATGTTGAATTACCACTTTTTAAACCCTCACAGTGACCAAAATTGCCATTTTTACAGAGTTTTGCTTACTCAGAAGCTTCAATTTTGACCAATTTCAGGCACAGAAATGACTTTAAACACACTTAATTTAGTTGAGAAAGTAATATTTCACATCCAACCGTCATTTAAAGTCAAAAGATTAAATGTTAAAATGTCATCAATATTGACCACTTTTTTGAACGTTCGACTGGTCCGGGGTCATCGTTTTTCATCATACAATTGATTTTTTGGACTCTACCAAAAATGATGCAAAATGTCACTTGGATTGGGCCTCATGTTGAATTACCACTTTTTAAACACTCACAGTGACCAAAATTGACATTTTTACAGAGTTTTGCTTACTCAGAAGCTTCAATTTTGACCAATTTCAGGCACAGAAATCACTTTAAACACACTTAATTTAGTTGAAAAAGTAATATTTCACATCCAACCGTCAGAAATCACTTTAAACACACTTATTTTAGTTGAAAAAGTAATAATTCACTTCCAACAGTCATTTAAAGTCAAAAGATTAAATGGTAAAATGTCATCAATATTGACCACTTTTTTGAACGTTCGACTGGTCAGGGGTCATCATTTTTCATCATAAAATTGATTTTTTGGACTCTACCAAAAATGATTCAAAATGTCATTTGGATCGGGCCTCATGTTGAATAACAACTTTTTAAACCCTCACAGTGACCAAAATTGCCATTTTTACAGAGTTTTGCTTACTCAGAAGCTTCAATTTAGACCAATTTCAGGCACAGAAATCACTTTAAACACACTTATTTTAGTTGAAAAAGTAATAATTCACATCCAACAGTCATTTAAAGTCAAAAGATTAAATGTTAAAATTTCAGCAATATTGACCACTTTTTTTAACCTTCGACTGGTCCGGGGTCATCGTTTTTCATCATAAAATTGATTTTTTGGACTCTACCAAAAATGTTTCAAAATGTCATTTGGATCGGCCCTCATGTTGAATAACCACTTTTTAAACCCTCACAGTGACCAAAATTGCCATTTTTACAGAGTTTTGCTTACTAAAAAGCTTCAATTTTGACCAATTTTAGGCAGAGAAATGACTTTAAACACACTTATTTTAGTTGAAAAAGTAATAATTCACATCCAACCGTCATTTAAGATTAAATGGTAAAATGTCATCAATATTGACCACTTTTTTGAACGTTCGACTGGTCCGGGGTCATCGTTTTTCATCATACAATTGATTTTTTGGACTCTACCAAAAATGATTCAAAATGTCACTTGGATTGGGCCTCATGTTGAATTACCACTTTTTAAACCCTCACAGTGACCAAAATTGCCATTTTTACAGAGTTTTGCTTACTCAGAAGCTTCAATTTTGACCAATTTCAGGCACAGAAATCACTTTAAACACACTTATTTTAGTTGAAAAAGTAATAATTCACATCCAACAGTCATTTAAAGTCAAAAGATTAAATGTTAAAATGTCATCAATATTGACCACTTTTTTGAACCTTCGACTGGTCCGGGGTCATCGTTTTTCATCAGAAAATGGATTTTTTGCACTCTACCAACAATGATTCAAAATGTCATTTGGATCGGGCCTCATGTTGAATAACCACTTTTTAAACCCTCACAGTGACCAAAATTGCCATTTTTACAGAGTTTTGCTTACTCAGAAGCTAAAATTTTGACCAATTTCAGGCACAGAAATCACTTTAAACACACTTATTTTAGTTGAAAAAGTAATATTTCACATCCAACAGTCATTTAAAGTCAAAAGATTAAATGTTAAAATGTCATCAATATTGACCACTTTTTTGAACGTTCGACTGGTCCGGGGTCATCGTTTTTCATCATACAATTGATTTTTTGGACTCTACCAAAAATGATTCAAAATGTCACTTGGATTGGGCCTCATGTTGAATTACCACTTTTTAAACCCTCACAGTGACCAAAATTGCCATTTTTACAGAGTTTTGCTTACTCAGAAGCTTCAATTTTGACCAATTTCAGGCACAGAAATCACTTTAAACACACTTATTTTAGTTGAAAAAGTAATAATTCACATCCAACAGTCATTTAAAGTCAAAAGATTAAATGTTAAAAGTTCACCAATATTGACCACTTTTTTTAACCTTCGACTGGTCCGGGGTCATCGTTTTTCATCATAAAATTGATTTTTTGGACTCTACTAAAAATGTTTCAAAATGTCATTTGGATCGGCCCTCATGTTGAATAACCACTTTTTAAACCCTCACAGTGACCAAAATTGCCATTTTTACAGAGTTTTACTTACTAAAAAGCTTCAATTTTGACCAATTTTAGGCAGAGAAATGACTTTAAACACACTTATTTTAGTTGAAAAAGTAATAATTCACATCCAACCGTCATTTAAAGTCAAAAGATTAAATGGTAAAATGTCATCAATATTGACCACTTTTTTGAACGTTCGACTGGTCCGGGGTCATCGTTTTTCATCATACAATTGATTTTTTGGACTCTACCAAAAATGATTCAAAATGTCACTTGGATCGGGCCTCATGTTGAATTACCACTTTTTAAATCCTCACAGTGACCAAAATTGCCATTTTTACAGAGTTTTGCTTACTCAGAAGCTTCAATTTTGACCAATTTCAGGCACAGAAATCACTTTAAACACACTTATTTTAGTTGAAAAAGTAATAATTCACATCCAACAGTCATTTAAAGTCAAAAGATTAAATGTTAACATTTCATCAATATTGACCACTTTTTTGAACGTTCGACAGGTCCGGGGTCATCGTTTTTCATCAGAAAATAGATTTTTGGACTCTACCAAAAATGATTCAAAATGTCATTTGGATCGGGCCTCATGTTGAATAACCACTTTTTAAACCCTCACAGTGACCAAAATTGCCATTTTTACAGAGTTTTGCTTACTCAGAAGCTTAAATTTTGACCAATTTCAGGCACAGAAATCACTTTAAACACACTTATTGTAATTGAAAAAGTAATAATTCACATCCAACAGTTATTTAAAGTCAAAAGATTAAATGTTAAAATGTCATCAATATTGATCACTTTTTTGAACCTTTGACTGGTCCGGGGTCATCGTTTTTCATCATAAAATTGATTTTTTGGACTCCACCAAAAATGATTCAAAATGTCATTTGGATCGGGCCTCATGTTGAATAACAACTTTTTAAACCCTCAGAGTGACCAAAATTGCCATTTTTACAGAGTTTTGCTTACTAAAAAGCTTCAATTTTGACCAATTTCAGGCACAGAAATGACTTTAAACACACGTATTTTAGTTGAAAAAGTAATATTTCACATCCAACAGTCATTTAAAGTCAAAAGATTAAATGTTAAAATTTCATCAATATTGACCACTTTTTTGAACGTTCGACAGGTCAGGGGTCATCGTTTTTCTTCAGAAAATGGATTTTTTGCAATCTACCAAAAATGATTCAAAATGTCATTTGGATCGGGCCTCATGTTGAATAACCACTTTTTAAACCCTCACAGTGACCAAAATTGCCATTTTTACAGAGTTTTGCTTACTCAGAAGCTTCAATTTTGACCAATTTCAGGCACAGAAATGACTTTAAACACACTTATTTTAGTTGAAAAAGTAATATTTCACATCCAACAGTCATTTAAAGTCAAAAGATTAAATGGTAAAATGTCATCAATAATGACCACTTTTTTGAACGTTCGACTGGTCCGGGGTCATCGTTTTTCATCATACAATTGATTTTTTGGACTCTACCAAAAATGATTCAAAATGTCATTTGGATCGGGCCTCATGTTGAATAACCACTTTTTAAACCCTCACAGTGACCAAAATTGCCATTTTTACAGAGTTTTCGCTTACTCAAAAGCTTCAATTTTGACCAATTTCAGGCACAGAAATGACTTTAAACACAATTATTTTAGTTGAAAAAGTAATATTTCACATCCAACAGTCATTTAAAGTCAAAAGATTAAATGTTAAAATTTCATCAATATTGACCACTTTTTTGAACGTTCGACAGGTCCGGGGTCATCGTTTTTCATCAGAAAATTGATTTTTTGGACTCTACCAAAAATTATTCAAAATGTCATTTGGATCGGGCCTCATGTTGAATTACCACTTTTTAAACCCTCACAGTGACCAAAATTGCCATTTTTACAGAGTTTTGCTTACTCAGAAGCTTCAATTTTGACCAATTTCAGGCACAGAAATGACTTTAAACACACTTAATTTAGTTGAGAAAGTAATATTTCACATCCAACCGTCATTTAAAGTCAAAAGATTAAATGTTAAAATGTCATCAATATTGACCACTTTTTTGAACGTTCGACTGGTCCGGGGTCATCGTTTTTCATCATACAATTGATTTTTTGGACTCTACCAAAAATGATGCAAAATGTCACTTGGATTGGGCCTCATGTTGAATTACCACTTTTTAAACACTCACAGTGACCAAAATTGACATTTTTACAGAGTTTTGCTTACTCAGAAGCTTCAATTTTGACCAATTTCAGGCACAGAAATCACTTTAAACACACTTAATTTAGTTGAAAAAGTAATATTTCACATCCAACCGTCAGAAATCACTTTAAACACACTTATTTTAGTTGAAAAAGTAATAATTCACTTCCAACAGTCATTTAAAGTCAAAAGATTAAATGGTAAAATGTCATCAATATTGACCACTTTTTTGAACGTTCGACTGGTCAGGGGTCATCATTTTTCATCATAAAATTGATTTTTTGGACTCTACCAAAAATGATTCAAAATGTCATTTGGATCGGGCCTCATGTTGAATAACAACTTTTTAAACCCTCACAGTGACCAAAATTGCCATTTTTACAGAGTTTTGCTTACTCAGAAGCTTCAATTTAGACCAATTTCAGGCACAGAAATCACTTTAAACACACTTATTTTAGTTGAAAAAGTAATAATTCACATCCAACAGTCATTTAAAGTCAAAAGATTAAATGTTAAAATTTCAGCAATATTGACCACTTTTTTTAACCTTCGACTGGTCCGGGGTCATCGTTTTTCATCATAAAATTGATTTTTTGGACTCTACCAAAAATGTTTCAAAATGTCATTTGGATCGGCCCTCATGTTGAATAACCACTTTTTAAACCCTCACAGTGACCAAAATTGCCATTTTTACAGAGTTTTGCTTACTAAAAAGCTTCAATTTTGACCAATTTTAGGCAGAGAAATGACTTTAAACACACTTATTTTAGTTGAAAAAGTAATAATTCACATCCAACCGTCATTTAAGATTAAATGGTAAAATGTCATCAATATTGACCACTTTTTTGAACGTTCGACTGGTCCGGGGTCATCGTTTTTCATCATACAATTGATTTTTTGGACTCTACCAAAAATGATTCAAAATGTCACTTGGATTGGGCCTCATGTTGAATTACCACTTTTTAAACCCTCACAGTGACCAAAATTGCCATTTTTACAGAGTTTTGCTTACTCAGAAGCTTCAATTTTGACCAATTTCAGGCACAGAAATCACTTTAAACACACTTATTTTAGTTGAAAAAGTAATAATTCACATCCAACAGTCATTTAAAGTCAAAAGATTAAATGTTAAAATGTCATCAATATTGACCACTTTTTTGAACCTTCGACTGGTCCGGGGTCATCGTTTTTCATCAGAAAATGGATTTTTTGCACTCTACCAACAATGATTCAAAATGTCATTTGGATCGGGCCTCATGTTGAATAACCACTTTTTAAACCCTCACAGTGACCAAAATTGCCATTTTTACAGAGTTTTGCTTACTCAGAAGCTAAAATTTTGACCAATTTCAGGCACAGAAATCACTTTAAACACACTTATTTTAGTTGAAAAAGTAATATTTCACATCCAACAGTCATTTAAAGTCAAAAGATTAAATGTTAAAATGTCATCAATATTGACCACTTTTTTGAACGTTCGACTGGTCCGGGGTCATCGTTTTTCATCATACAATTGATTTTTTGGACTCTACCAAAAATGATTCAAAATGTCACTTGGATTGGGCCTCATGTTGAATTACCACTTTTTAAACCCTCACAGTGACCAAAATTGCCATTTTTACAGAGTTTTGCTTACTCAGAAGCTTCAATTTTGACCAATTTCAGGCACAGAAATCACTTTAAACACACTTATTTTAGTTGAAAAAGTAATAATTCACATCCAACAGTCATTTAAAGTCAAAAGATTAAATGTTAAAAGTTCACCAATATTGACCACTTTTTTTAACCTTCGACTGGTCCGGGGTCATCGTTTTTCATCATAAAATTGATTTTTTGGACTCTACTAAAAATGTTTCAAAATGTCATTTGGATCGGCCCTCATGTTGAATAACCACTTTTTAAACCCTCACAGTGACCAAAATTGCCATTTTTACAGAGTTTTACTTACTAAAAAGCTTCAATTTTGACCAATTTTAGGCA
Source organism: Lissotriton helveticus (assembly GCF_964261635.1). Lineage (NCBI taxonomy): Eukaryota > Metazoa > Chordata > Amphibia > Caudata > Salamandridae > Lissotriton > Lissotriton helveticus. The sequence continues at coordinate 78,301 of NW_027611943.1, forward strand.
GAGAAATGACTTTAAACACACTTATTTTAGTTGAAAAAGTAATAATTCACATCCAACCGTCATTTAAAGTCAAAAGATTAAATGGTAAAATGTCATCAATATTGACCACTTTTTTGAACGTTCGACTGGTCCGGGGTCATCGTTTTTCATCATACAATTGATTTTTTGGACTCTACCAAAAATGATTCAAAATGTCACTTGGATCGGGCCTCATGTTGAATTACCACTTTTTAAATCCTCACAGTGACCAAAATTGCCATTTTTACAGAGTTTTGCTTACTCAGAAGCTTCAATTTTGACCAATTTCAGGCACAGAAATCACTTTAAACACACTTATTTTAGTTGAAAAAGTAATAATTCACATCCAACAGTCATTTAAAGTCAAAAGATTAAATGTTAACATTTCATCAATATTGACCACTTTTTTGAACGTTCGACAGGTCCGGGGTCATCGTTTTTCATCAGAAAATAGATTTTTGGACTCTACCAAAAATGATTCAAAATGTCATTTGGATCGGGCCTCATGTTGAATAACCACTTTTTAAACCCTCACAGTGACCAAAATTGCCATTTTTACAGAGTTTTGCTTACTCAGAAGCTTAAATTTTGACCAATTTCAGGCACAGAAATCACTTTAAACACACTTATTGTAATTGAAAAAGTAATAATTCACATCCAACAGTTATTTAAAGTCAAAAGATTAAATGTTAAAATGTCATCAATATTGATCACTTTTTTGAACCTTTGACTGGTCCGGGGTCATCGTTTTTCATCATAAAATTGATTTTTTGGACTCCACCAAAAATGATTCAAAATGTCATTTGGATCGGGCCTCATGTTGAATAACAACTTTTTAAACCCTCAGAGTGACCAAAATTGCCATTTTTACAGAGTTTTGCTTACTAAAAAGCTTCAATTTTGACCAATTTCAGGCACAGAAATGACTTTAAACACACGTATTTTAGTTGAAAAAGTAATATTTCACATCCAACAGTCATTTAAAGTCAAAAGATTAAATGTTAAAATTTCATCAATATTGACCACTTTTTTGAACGTTCGACAGGTCAGGGGTCATCGTTTTTCTTCAGAAAATGGATTTTTTGCAATCTACCAAAAATGATTCAAAATGTCATTTGGATCGGGCCTCATGTTGAATAACCACTTTTTAAACCCTCACAGTGACCAAAATTGCCATTTTTACAGAGTTTTGCTTACTCAGAAGCTTCAATTTTGACCAATTTCAGGCACAGAAATGACTTTAAACACACTTATTTTAGTTGAAAAAGTAATATTTCACATCCAACAGTCATTTAAAGTCAAAAGATTAAATGGTAAAATGTCATCAATAATGACCACTTTTTTGAACGTTCGACTGGTCCGGGGTCATCGTTTTTCATCATACAATTGATTTTTTGGACTCTACCAAAAATGATTCAAAATGTCATTTGGATCGGGCCTCATGTTGAATAACCACTTTTTAAACCCTCACAGTGACCAAAATTGCCATTTTTACAGAGTTTTCGCTTACTCAAAAGCTTCAATTTTGACCAATTTCAGGCACAGAAATGACTTTAAACACAATTATTTTAGTTGAAAAAGTAATATTTCACATCCAACAGTCATTTAAAGTCAAAAGATTAAATGTTAAAATTTCATCAATATTGACCACTTTTTTGAACGTTCGACAGGTCCGGGGTCATCGTTTTTCATCAGAAAATTGATTTTTTGGACTCTACCAAAAATTATTCAAAATGTCATTTGGATCGGGCCTCATGTTGAATTACCACTTTTTAAACCCTCACAGTGACCAAAATTGCCATTTTTACAGAGTTTTGCTTACTCAGAAGCTTCAATTTTGACCAATTTCAGGCACAGAAATGACTTTAAACACACTTAATTTAGTTGAGAAAGTAATATTTCACATCCAACCGTCATTTAAAGTCAAAAGATTAAATGTTAAAATGTCATCAATATTGACCACTGTTTTGAACGTTCGACTGGTCCGGGGTCATCAATTTTCATCATAAAATTGATTTTTTGGACTCTACTAAAAATGTTTCAAAATGTCATTTGGATCGGCCCTCATGTTGAATAACCACTTTTTAAACCCTCACAGTGACCAAAATTGCCATTTTTACAGAGTTTTGCTTACTAAAAAGCTTCAATTTTGACCAATTTTAGGCAGAGAAATGACTTTAAACACACTTATTTTAGTTGAAAAAGTAATAATTCACATCCAACCGTCATTTAAAGTCAAAAGATTAAATGGTAAAATGTCATCAATATTGACCACTTTTTTGAACGTTCGACTGGTCCGGGGTCATCGTTTTTCATCATACAATTGATTTTTTGGACTCTACCAAAAATGATTCAAAATGTCACTTGGATTGGGCCTCATGTTGAATAACCACTTTTTAAACCCTCACAGTGACCAAAATTGCCATTTTTACAGAGTTTTGCTTACTCAGAAGCTTCAATTTTGACCAATTTCAGGCACAGAAATCACTTTAAACACACTTATTTTAGTTGAAAAAGTAATAATTCACATCCAACCGTCATTTAAAGTCAAAAGATTAAATGGTAAAATGTCATCAATATTGACCACTTTTTTGAACGTTCGACTGGTTCCGGGGTCATAGTTTTTCATCATACAATTGATTTTTTGGACTCTACCAAAAATGATTCAAAATGTCACTTGGATCGGGCCTCATGTTGAATTACCACTTTTTAAATCCTCACAGTGACCAAAATTGCCATTTTTACAGAGTTTTGCTTACTCAGAAGCTTCAATTTTGACCAATTTCAGGCACAGAAATGACTTTAAACACACTTATTTTAGTTGAAAAAGTAACATTTCACTTCCAACAGTCATTTAAAGTCAAAAGATTAAATGTTAAAATGTCATCAATATTGACCACTTTTTTGAACCTTCGACTGGTCCGGAGTCATCGTTTTTCATCATAAAATTGATTTTTTGGACTCTACCAAAAATGATTCAAAATGTCATTTGGATCGGGCCTCATGTTGAATAACCACTTTTTAAACCCTCACAGTGACCAAAATTGCCATTTTTGCAGAGTTTTCGCTTACTCAAAAGCTTCAATTTTGACCAATTTCAGGCACAGAAATGACTTTAAACACACTTATTTTAGTTGAAAAAGTAATAATTCACATCCAACAGTCATTTAAAGTCAAAAGATTAAATGTTAAAATTTCACCAATATTGACCACTTTTTTTAACCTTCGACTGGTCCGGGGTCATCGTTTTTCATCATAAAATTGATTTTTTGGACTCTACTAAAAATGTTTCAAAATGTCATTTGGATCGGCCCTCATGTTGAATAACCACTTTTTAAACCCTCACAGTGACCAAAATTGCCATTTTTACAGAGTTTTGCTTACTAAAAAGCTTCAATTTTGACCAATTTTAGGCAGAGAAATGACTTTAAACACACTTATTTTAGTTGAAAAAGTAATAATTCACATCCAACCGTCATTTAAAGTCAAAAGATTAAATGTTAAAATTTCATCAATATTGACCACTTTTTTGAACGTTCGACTGGTCCGGGGTCATCGTTTTTCATCATACAATTGATTTTTTGGACTCTACCAAAAATGATTCAAAATGTCACTTGGATCGGGCCTCATGTTGAATTACCACTTTTTAAATCCTCACAGTGACCAAAATTGCCATTTTTACAGAGTTTTGCTTACTCAGAAGCTTCAATTTTGACCAATTTCAGGCACAGAAATCACTTTAAACACACTTATTTTAGTTGAAAAAGTAATAATTCACATCCAACAGTCATTTAAAGTCAAAAGATTAAATGTTAACATTTCATCAATATTGACCACTTTTTTGAACGTTCGACAGGTCCGGGGTCATCGTTTTTCATCATAAAATTGATTTTTTGGACTCTACCAAAAATGATTCAAAATGTCATTTGGATCGGGCCTCATGTTGAATAACCACTTTTTAAACCCTCACAGTGACCAAAATTGCCATTTTTACAGAGTTTTGCTTACTCAGAAGCTTCAATTTTGACCAATTTCAGGCACAGAAATCACTTTAAACACACTTATTTTAGTTGAAAAAGTAATAATTCACATCCAACAGTCATTTAAAGTCAAAAGATTAAATGTTAAAAGTTCACCAATATTGACCACTTTTTTTAACCTTCGACTGGTCCGGGGTCATCGTTTTTCATCATAAAATAGATTTTTTGGACTCTACTAAAAATGTTTCAAAATGTCATTTGGATCGGCCCTCATGTTGAATAACCACTTTTTAAACCCTCACAGTGACCAAAATTGCCATTTTTACAGAGTTTTACTTACTAAAAAGCTTCAATTTTGACCAATTTTAGGCAGAGAAATGACTTTAAACACACTTATTTTAGGTGAAAAAAGTAATAATTCACATCCAACCGTCATTTAAAGTCAAAAGATTAAATGGTAAAATGTCATCAATATTGACCACTTTTTTGAACGTTCGACTGGTCCGGGGTCATCGTTTTTCATCATACAATTGATTTTTTGGACTCTACCAAAAATGATTCAAAATGTCACTTGGATCGGGCCTCATGTTGAATTACCACTTTTTAAATCCTCACAGTGACCAAAATTGCCATTTTTACAGAGTTTTGCTTACTCAGAAGCTTCAATTTTGACCAATTTCAGGCACAGAAATCACTTTAAACACACTTATTTTAGTTGAAAAAGTAATAATTCACATCCAACAGTCATTTAAAGTCAAAAGATTAAATGTTAACATTTCATCAATATTGACCACTTTTTTGAACGTTCGACAGGTCCGAGGTCATCGTTTTTCATCAGAAAATAGATTTTTGGACTCTACCAAAAATGATTCAAAATGTCATTTGGATCGGGCCTCATGTTGAATAACCACTTTTTAAACCCTCACAGTGACCAAAATTGCCATTTTTACAGAGTTTTGCTTACTCAGAAGCTTAAATTTTGACCAATTTCAGGCACAGAAATCACTTTAAACACACTTATTGTAATTGAAAAAGTAATAATTCACATCCAACAGTTATTTAAAGTCAAAAGATTAAATGTTAAAATTTCATCAATATTGACCACTTTTTTGAACGTTCGACAGGTATGGGGTCATCGTTTTTCTTCAGAAAATGGATTTTTTGCAATCTACCAAAAATGATTCAAAATGTCATTTGGATCGGGCCTCATGTTGAATAACCACTTTTTAAACCCTCACAGTGACCAAAATTGCCATTTTTACAGAGTTTTGCTTACTCAGAAGCTTCAATTTTGACCAATTTCAGGCACAGAAATGACTTTAAACACACTTATTTTAGTTGAAAAAGTAATATTTCACATCCAACAGTCATTTAAAGTCAAAAGATTAAATGGTAAAATGTCATCAATAATGACCACTTTTTTGAACGTTCGACTGGTCCGGGGTCATCGTTTTTCATCATACAATTGATTTTTTGGACTCTACCAAAAATGATTCAAAATGTCATTTGGATCGGGCCTCATGTTGAATAACCACTTTTTAAACCCTCACAGTGACCAAAATTGCCATTTTTACAGAGTTTTCGCTTACTCAAAAGCTTCAATTTTGACCAATTTCAGGCACAGAAATGACTTTAAACACAATTATTTTAGTTGAAAAAGTAATATTTCACATCCAACAGTCATTTAAAGTCAAAAGATTAAATGTTAAAATTTCATCAATATTGACCACTTTTTTGAACGTTCGACAGGTCCGGGGTCATCGTTTTTCATCAGAAAATTGATTTTTTGGACTCTACCAAAAATTATTCAAAATGTCATTTGGATCGGGCCTCATGTTGAATTACCACTTTTTAAACCCTCACAGTGACCAAAATTGCCATTTTTACAGAGTTTTGCTTACTCAGAAGCTTCAATTTTGACCAATTTCAGGCACAGAAATGACTTTAAACACACTTAATTTAGTTGAGAAAGTAATATTTCACATCCAACCGTCATTTAAAGTCAAAAGATTAAATGTTAAAATGTCATCAATATTGACCACTTTTTTGAACGTTCGACTGGTCCGGGGTCATCGTTTTTCATCATACAATTGATTTTTTGGACTCTACCAAAAATGATGCAAAATGTCACTTGGATTGGGCCTCATGTTGAATTACCACTTTTTAAACACTCACAGTGACCAAAATTGACATTTTTACAGAGTTTTGCTTACTCAGAAGCTTCAATTTTGACCAATTTCAGGCACAGAAATCACTTTAAACACACTTAATTTAGTTGAAAAAGTAATATTTCACATCCAACCGTCAGAAATCACTTTAAACACACTTATTTTAGTTGAAAAAGTAATAATTCACTTCCAACAGTCATTTAAAGTCAAAAGATTAAATGGTAAAATGTCATCAATATTGACCACTTTTTTGAACGTTTGACTGGTCAGGGGTCATCATTTTTCATCATAAAATTGATTTTTTGGACTCTACCAAAAATGATTCAAAATGTCATTTGGATCGGGCCTCATGTTGAATAACAACTTTTTAAACCCTCACAGTGACCAAAATTGCCATTTTTACAGAGTTTTGCTTACTCAGAAGCTTCAATTTAGACCAATTTCAGGCACAGAAATCACTTTAAACACACTTATTTTAGTTGAAAAAGTAATAATTCACATCCAACAGTCATTTAAAGTCAAAAGATTAAATGTTAAAATTTCAGCAATATTGACCACTTTTTTTAACCTTCGACTGGTCCGGGGTCATCGTTTTTCATCATAAAATTGATTTTTTGGACTCTACCAAAAATGTTTCAAAATGTCATTTGGATCGGCCCTCATGTTGAATAACCACTTTTTAAACCCTCACAGTGACCAAAATTGCCATTTTTACAGAGTTTTGCTTACTAAAAAGCTTCAATTTTGACCAATTTTAGGCAGAGAAATGACTTTAAACACACTTATTTTAGTTGAAAAAGTAATAATTCACATCCAACCGTCATTTAAGATTAAATGGTAAAATGTCATCAATATTGACCACTTTTTTGAACGTTCGACTGGTCCGGGGTCATCGTTTTTCATCATACAATTGATTTTTTGGACTCTACCAAAAATGATTCAAAATGTCACTTGGATTGGGCCTCATGTTGAATTACCACTTTTTAAACCCTCACAGTGACCAAAATTGCCATTTTTACAGAGTTTTGCTTACTCAGAAGCTTCAATTTTGACCAATTTCAGGCACAGAAATCACTTTAAACACACTTATTTTAGTTGAAAAAGTAATAATTCACATCCAACAGTCATTTAAAGTCAAAAGATTAAATGTTAAAATGTCATCAATATTGACCACTTTTTTGAACCTTCGACTGGTCCGGGGTCATCGTTTTTCATCAGAAAATGGATTTTTTGCACTCTACCAACAATGATTCAAAATGTCATTTGGATCGGGCCTCATGTTGAATAACCACTTTTTAAACCCTCACAGTGACCAAAATTGCCATTTTTACAGAGTTTTGCTTACTCAGAAGCTAAAATTTTGACCAATTTCAGGCACAGAAATCACTTTAAACACACTTATTTTAGTTGAAAAAGTAATATTTCACATCCAACAGTCATTTAAAGTCAAAAGATTAAATGTTAAAATGTCATCAATATTGACCACTTTTTTGAACGTTCGACTGGTCCGGGGTCATCGTTTTTCATCATACAATTGATTTTTTGGACTCTACCAAAAATGATTCAAAATGTCACTTGGATTGGGCCTCATGTTGAATTACCACTTTTTAAACCCTCACAGTGACCAAAATTGCCATTTTTACAGAGTTTTGCTTACTCAGAAGCTTCAATTTTGACCAATTTCAGGCACAGAAATCACTTTAAACACACTTATTTTAGTTGAAAAAGTAATAATTCACATCCAACAGTCATTTAAAGTCAAAAGATTAAATGTTAAAAGTTCACCAATATTGACCACTTTTTTTAACCTTCGACTGGTCCGGGGTCATCGTTTTTCATCATAAAATTGATTTTTTGGACTCTACTAAAAATGTTTCAAAATGTCATTTGGATCGGCCCTCATGTTGAATAACCACTTTTTAAACCCTCACAGTGACCAAAATTGCCATTTTTACAGAGTTTTCGCTTACTCAAAAGCTTCAATTTTGACCAATTTCAGGCACAGAAATGACTTTAAACACAATTATTTTAGTTGAAAAAGTAATATTTCACATCCAACAGTCATTTAAAGTCAAAAGATTAAATGTTAAAATTTCATCAATATTGACCACTTTTTTGAACGTTCGACAGGTCCGGGGTCATCGTTTTTCATCAGAAAATTGATTTTTTGGACTCTACCAAAAATTATTCAAAATGTCATTTGGATCGGGCCTCATGTTGAATTACCACTTTTTAAACCCTCACAGTGACCAAAATTGCCATTTTTACAGAGTTTTGCTTACTCAGAAGCTTCAATTTTGACCAATTTCAGGCACAGAAATGACTTTAAACACACTTAATTTAGTTGAGAAAGTAATATTTCACATCCAACCGTCATTTAAAGTCAAAAGATTAAATGTTAAAATGTCATCAATATTGACCACTTTTTTGAACGTTCGACTGGTCCGGGGTCATCGTTTTTCATCATACAATTGATTTTTTGGACTCTACCAAAAATGATGCAAAATGTCACTTGGATTGGGCCTCATGTTGAATTACCACTTTTTAAACACTCACAGTGACCAAAATTGACATTTTTACAGAGTTTTGCTTACTCAGAAGCTTCAATTTTGACCAATTTCAGGCACAGAAATCACTTTAAACACACTTAATTTAGTTGAAAAAGTAATATTTCACATCCAACCGTCAGAAATCACTTTAAACACACTTATTTTAGTTGAAAAAGTAATAATTCACTTCCAACAGTCATTTAAAGTCAAAAGATTAAATGGTAAAATGTCATCAATATTGACCACTTTTTTGAACGTTCGACTGGTCAGGGGTCATCATTTTTCATCATAAAATTGATTTTTTGGACTCTACCAAAAATGATTCAAAATGTCATTTGGATCGGGCCTCATGTTGAATAACAACTTTTTAAACCCTCACAGTGACCAAAATTGCCATTTTTACAGAGTTTTGCTTACTCAGAAGCTTCAATTTAGACCAATTTCAGGCACAGAAATCACTTTAAACACACTTATTTTAGTTGAAAAAGTAATAATTCACATCCAACAGTCATTTAAAGTCAAAAGATTAAATGTTAAAATTTCAGCAATATTGACCACTTTTTTTAACCTTCGACTGGTCCGGGGTCATCGTTTTTCATCATAAAATTGATTTTTTGGACTCTACCAAAAATGTTTCAAAATGTCATTTGGATCGGCCCTCATGTTGAATAACCACTTTTTAAACCCTCACAGTGACCAAAATTGCCATTTTTACAGAGTTTTGCTTACTAAAAAGCTTCAATTTTGACCAATTTTAGGCAGAGAAATGACTTTAAACACACTTATTTTAGTTGAAAAAGTAATAATTCACATCCAACCGTCATTTAAGATTAAATGGTAAAATGTCATCAATATTGACCACTTTTTTGAACGTTCGACTGGTCCGGGGTCATCGTTTTTCATCATACAATTGATTTTTTGGACTCTACCAAAAATGATTCAAAATGTCACTTGGATTGGGCCTCATGTTGAATTACCACTTTTTAAACCCTCACAGTGACCAAAATTGCCATTTTTACAGAGTTTTGCTTACTCAGAAGCTTCAATTTTGACCAATTTCAGGCACAGAAATCACTTTAAACACACTTATTTTAGTTGAAAAAGTAATAATTCACATCCAACAGTCATTTAAAGTCAAAAGATTAAATGTTAAAATGTCATCAATATTGACCACTTTTTTGAACCTTCGACTGGTCCGGGGTCATCGTTTTTCATCAGAAAATGGATTTTTTGCACTCTACCAACAATGATTCAAAATGTCATTTGGATCGGGCCTCATGTTGAATAACCACTTTTTAAACCCTCACAGTGACCAAAATTGCCATTTTTACAGAGTTTTGCTTACTCAGAAGCTAAAATTTTGACCAATTTCAGGCACAGAAATCACTTTAAACACACTTATTTTAGTTGAAAAAGTAATATTTCACATCCAACAGTCATTTAAAGTCAAAAGATTAAATGTTAAAATGTCATCAATATTGACCACTTTTTTGAACGTTCGACTGGTCCGGGGTCATCGTTTTTCATCATACAATTGATTTTTTGGACTCTACCAAAAATGATTCAAAATGTCACTTGGATTGGGCCTCATGTTGAATTACCACTTTTTAAACCCTCACAGTGACCAAAATTGCCATTTTTACAGAGTTTTGCTTACTCAGAAGCTTCAATTTTGACCAATTTCAGGCACAGAAATCACTTTAAACACACTTATTTTAGTTGAAAAAGTAATAATTCACATCCAACAGTCATTTAAAGTCAAAAGATTAAATGTTAAAAGTTCACCAATATTGACCACTTTTTTTAACCTTCGACTGGTCCGGGGTCATCGTTTTTCATCATAAAATTGATTTTTTGGACTCTACTAAAAATGTTTCAAAATGTCATTTGGATCGGCCCTCATGTTGAATAACCACTTTTTAAACCCTCACAGTGACCAAAATTGCCATTTTTACAGAGTTTTACTTACTAAAAAGCTTCAATTTTGACCAATTTTAGGCAGAGAAATGACTTTAAACACACTTATTTTAGTTGAAAAAGTAATAATTCACATCCAACCGTCATTTAAAGTCAAAAGATTAAATGGTAAAATGTCATCAATATTGACCACTTTTTTGAACGTTCGACTGGTCCGGGGTCATCGTTTTTCATCATACAATTGATTTTTTGGACTCTACCAAAAATGATTCAAAATGTCACTTGGATCGGGCCTCATGTTGAATTACCACTTTTTAAATCCTCACAGTGACCAAAATTGCCATTTTTACAGAGTTTTGCTTACTCAGAAGCTTCAATTTTGACCAATTTCAGGCACAGAAATCACTTTAAACACACTTATTTTAGTTGAAAAAGTAATAATTCACATCCAACAGTCATTTAAAGTCAAAAGATTAAATGTTAACATTTCATCAATATTGACCACTTTTTTGAACGTTCGACAGGTCCGGGGTCATCGTTTTTCATCAGAAAATAGATTTTTGGACTCTACCAAAAATGATTCAAAATGTCATTTGGATCGGGCCTCATGTTGAATAACCACTTTTTAAACCCTCACAGTGACCAAAATTGCCATTTTTACAGAGTTTTGCTTACTCAGAAGCTTAAATTTTGACCAATTTCAGGCACAGAAATCACTTTAAACACACTTATTGTAATTGAAAAAGTAATAATTCACATCCAACAGTTATTTAAAGTCAAAAGATTAAATGTTAAAATGTCATCAATATTGATCACTTTTTTGAACCTTTGACTGGTCCGGGGTCATCGTTTTTCATCATAAAATTGATTTTTTGGACTCCACCAAAAATGATTCAAAATGTCATTTGGATCGGGCCTCATGTTGAATAACAACTTTTTAAACCCTCAGAGTGACCAAAATTGCCATTTTTACAGAGTTTTGCTTACTAAAAAGCTTCAATTTTGACCAATTTCAGGCACAGAAATGACTTTAAACACACGTATTTTAGTTGAAAAAGTAATATTTCACATCCAACAGTCATTTAAAGTCAAAAGATTAAATGTTAAAATTTCATCAATATTGACCACTTTTTTGAACGTTCGACAGGTCAGGGGTCATCGTTTTTCTTCAGAAAATGGATTTTTTGCAATCTACCAAAAATGATTCAAAATGTCATTTGGATCGGGCCTCATGTTGAATAACCACTTTTTAAACCCTCACAGTGACCAAAATTGCCATTTTTACAGAGTTTTGCTTACTCAGAAGCTTCAATTTTGACCAATTTCAGGCACAGAAATGACTTTAAACACACTTATTTTAGTTGAAAAAGTAATATTTCACATCCAACAGTCATTTAAAGTCAAAAGATTAAATGGTAAAATGTCATCAATAATGACCACTTTTTTGAACGTTCGACTGGTCCGGGGTCATCGTTTTTCATCATACAATTGATTTTTTGGACTCTACCAAAAATGATTCAAAATGTCATTTGGATCGGGCCTCATGTTGAATAACCACTTTTTAAACCCTCACAGTGACCAAAATTGCCATTTTTACAGAGTTTTCGCTTACTCAAAAGCTTCAATTTTGACCAATTTCAGGCACAGAAATGACTTTAAACACAATTATTTTAGTTGAAAAAGTAATATTTCACATCCAACAGTCATTTAAAGTCAAAAGATTAAATGTTAAAATTTCATCAATATTGACCACTTTTTTGAACGTTCGACAGGTCCGGGGTCATCGTTTTTCATCAGAAAATTGATTTTTTGGACTCTACCAAAAATTATTCAAAATGTCATTTGGATCGGGCCTCATGTTGAATTACCACTTTTTAAACCCTCACAGTGACCAAAATTGCCATTTTTACAGAGTTTTGCTTACTCAGAAGCTTCAATTTTGACCAATTTCAGGCACAGAAATGACTTTAAACACACTTAATTTAGTTGAGAAAGTAATATTTCACATCCAACCGTCATTTAAAGTCAAAAGATTAAATGTTAAAATGTCATCAATATTGACCACTTTTTTGAACGTTCGACTGGTCCGGGGTCATCGTTTTTCATCATACAATTGATTTTTTGGACTCTACCAAAAATGATGCAAAATGTCACTTGGATTGGGCCTCATGTTGAATTACCACTTTTTAAACACTCACAGTGACCAAAATTGACATTTTTACAGAGTTTTGCTTACTCAGAAGCTTCAATTTTGACCAATTTCAGGCACAGAAATCACTTTAAACACACTTAATTTAGTTGAAAAAGTAATATTTCACATCCAACCGTCAGAAATCACTTTAAACACACTTATTTTAGTTGAAAAAGTAATAATTCACTTCCAACAGTCATTTAAAGTCAAAAGATTAAATGGTAAAATGTCATCAATATTGACCACTTTTTTGAACGTTCGACTGGTCAGGGGTCATCATTTTTCATCATAAAATTGATTTTTTGGACTCTACCAAAAATGATTCAAAATGTCATTTGGATCGGGCCTCATGTTGAATAACAACTTTTTAAACCCTCACAGTGACCAAAATTGCCATTTTTACAGAGTTTTGCTTACTCAGAAGCTTCAATTTAGACCAATTTCAGGCACAGAAATCACTTTAAACACACTTATTTTAGTTGAAAAAGTAATAATTCACATCCAACAGTCATTTAAAGTCAAAAGATTAAATGTTAAAATTTCAGCAATATTGACCACTTTTTTTAACCTTCGACTGGTCCGGGGTCATCGTTTTTCATCATAAAATTGATTTTTTGGACTCTACCAAAAATGTTTCAAAATGTCATTTGGATCGGCCCTCATGTTGAATAACCACTTTTTAAACCCTCACAGTGACCAAAATTGCCATTTTTACAGAGTTTTGCTTACTAAAAAGCTTCAATTTTGACCAATTTTAGGCAGAGAAATGACTTTAAACACACTTATTTTAGTTGAAAAAGTAATAATTCACATCCAACCGTCATTTAAGATTAAATGGTAAAATGTCATCAATATTGACCACTTTTTTGAACGTTCGACTGGTCCGGGGTCATCGTTTTTCATCATACAATTGATTTTTTGGACTCTACCAAAAATGATTCAAAATGTCACTTGGATTGGGCCTCATGTTGAATAACCACTTTTTAAACCCTCACAGTGACCAAAATTGCCATTTTTACAGAGTTTTGCTTACTCAGAAGCTTCAATTTTGACCAATTTCAGGCACAGAAATCACTTTAAACACACTTATTTTAGTTGAAAAAGTAATAATTCACATCCAACCGTCATTTAAAGTCAAAAGATTAAATGGTAAAATGTCATCAATATTGACCACTTTTTTGAACGTTCGACTGGTTCCGGGGTCATAGTTTTTCATCATACAATTGATTTTTTGGACTCTACCAAAAATGATTCAAAATGTCACTTGGATCGGGCCTCATGTTGAATTACCACTTTTTAAATCCTCACAGTGACCAAAATTGCCATTTTTACAGAGTTTTGCTTACTCAGAAGCTTCAATTTTGACCAATTTCAGGCACAGAAATCACTTTAAACACACTTATTTTAGTTGAAAAAGTAATAATTCACATCCAACAGTCATTTAAAGTCAAAAGATTAAATGTTAACATTTCATCAATATTGACCACTTTTTTGAACGTTCGACAGGTCCGGGGTCATCGTTTTTCATCAGAAAATAGATTTTTGGACTCTACCAAAAATTATTCAAAAGGTCATTTGGATCGGGCCTCATGTTGAATTACCACTTTTTAAATCCTCACAGTGACCAAAATTGCCATTTTTACAGAGTTTTGCTTACTCAGAAGCTTCAATTTTGACCAATTTCAGGCACAGAAATGACTTTAAACACACTTATTTTAGTTGAAAAAGTAACATTTCACTTCCAACAGTCATTTAAAGTCAAAAGATTAAATGTTAAAATGTCATCAATATTGACCACTTTTTTGAACCTTCGACTGGTCCGGGGTCATCGTTTTTCATCAGAAAATAGATTTTTGGACTCTACCAAAAATTATTCAAAAGGTCATTTGGATCGGGCCTCATGTTGAATTACCACTTTTTAAATCCTCACAGTGACCAAAATTGCCATTTTTACAGAGTTTTGCTTACTCAGAAGCTTCAATTTTGACCAATTTCAGGCACAGAAATGACTTTAAACACACTTATTTTAGTTGAAAAAGTAACATTTCACTTCCAACAGTCATTTAAAGTCAAAAGATTAAATGTTAAAATGTCATCAATATTGACCACTTTTTTGAACCTTCGACTGGTCCGGAGTCATCGTTTTTCATCATAAAATTGATTTTTTGGACTCTACCAAAAATGATTCAAAATGTCATTTGGATCGGGCCTCATGTTGAATAACCACTTTTTAAACCCTCACAGTGACCAAAATTGCCATTTTTACAGAGTTTTCGCTTACTCAAAAGCTTCAATTTTGACCAATTTCAGGCACAGAAATGACTTTAAACACACTTATTTTAGTTGAAAAAGTAATAATTCACATCCAACAGTCATTTAAAGTCAAAAGATTAAATGTTAAAATTTCACCAATATTGACCACTTTTTTTAACCTTCGACTGGTCCGGGGTCATCGTTTTTCATCATAAAATTGATTTTTTGGACTCTACTAAAAATGTTTCAAAATGTCATTTGGATCGGCCCTCATGTTGAATAACCACTTTTTAAACCCTCACAGTGACCAAAATTGCCATTTTTACAGAGTTTTGCTTACTAAAAAGCTTCAATTTTGACCAATTTTAGGCAGAGAAATGACTTTAAACACACTTATTTTAGTTGAAAAAGTAATAATTCACATCCAACCGTCATTTAAAGTCAAAAGATTAAATGGTAAAATGTCATCAATATTGACCACTTTTTTGAACGTTCGACTGGTCCGGGGTCATCGTTTTTCATCATACAATTGATTTTTTGGACTCTACCAAAAATGATTCAAAATGTCACTTGGATCGGGCCTCATGTTGAATTACCACTTTTTAAATCATCACAGTGACCAAAATTGCCATTTTTACAGAGTTTTGCTTACTCAGAAGCTTCAATTTTGACCAATTTCAGGCACAGAAATCACTTTAAACACACTTATTTTAGTTGAAAAAGTAATAATTCACATCCAACAGTCATTTAAAGTCAAAAGATTAAATGTTAACATTTCATCAATATTGACCACTTTTTTGAACGTTCGACAGGTCCGGGGTCATCGTTTTTCATCAGAAAATAGATTTTTGGACTCTACCAAAAATTATTCAAAAGGTCATTTGGATCGGGCCTCATGTTGAATTACCACTTTTTAAATCCTCACAGTGACCAAAATTGCCATTTTTACAGAGTTTTGCTTACTCAGAAGCTTCAATTTTGACCAATTTCAGGCACAGAAATGACTTTAAACACACTTATTTTAGTTGAAAAAGTAACATTTCACTTCCAACAGTCATTTAAAGTCAAAAGATTAAATGGTAAAATGTCATCAATATTGACCACTTTTTTGAACGTTCGACTGGTCCGGGGTCATCGTTTTTCATCATAAAATTGATTTTTTGGACTCTACCAAAAATGATTCGAAATGTCATTTGGATCGGGCCTCATGTTGAATAACCATTTTTTAAACCCTCACAGTGACCAAAATTGCCATTTTTACAGAGTTTTTGCTTACTCAGAAGCTTCAATTTTGACCAATTTCAGGCACAGAAATCACTTTAAACACACTTATTTTAGTTGAAAAAGTAATAATTAACATCCAACAGTCATTTAAAGTCAAAAGATTAAATGTTAAAATTTCACCAATATTGACCACTTTTTTTAACCTTTGACTGGTCCGGGGTCATCGTTTTTCATCATAAAATTGATTTTTTGGACTCTACTAAAAATGTTTCAAAATGTCATTTGGATCGGCCCTCATGTTGAATAACCACTTTTTAAACCCTCACAGTGACCAAAATTGCCATTTTTACAGAGTTTTGCTTACTCAGAAGCTTCAATTTTGACCAATTTCAGGCACAGAAATCACTTTAAACACACTTATTTTAGTTGAAAAAGTAATAATTCACATCCAACCGTCATTTAAAGTCAAAAGATTAAATGGTAAAATGTCATCAATATTGACCACTTTTTTGAACGTTCGACTGGTTCCGGGGTCATCGTTTTTCATCATACAATTGATTTTTTGGACTCTACCAAAAATGATTCAAAATGTCACTTGGATCGGGCCTCATGTTGAATTACCACTTTTTAAATCCTCACAGTGACCAAAATTGCCATTTTTACAGAGTTTTGCTTACTCAGAAGCTTCAATTTTGACCAATTTCAGGCACAGAAATCACTTTAAACACACTTATTTTAGTTGAAAAAGTAATAATTCACATCCAACAGTCATTTAAAGTCAAAAGATTAAATGTTAACATTTCATCAATATTGACCACTTTTTTGAACGTTCGACAGGTCCGGGGTCATCGTTTTTCATCAGAAAATAGATTTTTGGACTCTACCAAAAATTTTTCAAAAGGTCATTTGGATCGGGCCTCATGTTGAATTACCACTTTTTAAACCCTCACAGTGACCAAAATTGCCATTTTTACAGAGTTTTTGCTTACTCAGAAGCTTCAATTTTGACCAATTTCAGGCACAGAAATCACTTTAAACACACTTATTTTAGTTGAAAAAGTAATAATTAACATCCAACAGTCATTTAAAGTCAAAAGATTAAATGTTAAAATTTCACCAATATTGACCACTTTTTTTAACCTTCGACTGGTCCGGGGTCATCGTTTTTCATCATAAAATTGATTTTTTGGACTCTACTAAAAATGTTTCAAAATGTCATTTGGATCGGCCCTCATGTTGAATAACCACTTTTTAAACCCTCACAGTGACCAAAATTGCCATTTTTACAGAGTTTTGCTTACTAAAAAGCTTCAATTTTGACCAATTTTAGGCAGAGAAATGACTTTAAACACACTTATTTTAGTTGAAAAAGTAATAATTCACATCCAACCGTCATTTAAAGTCAAAAGATTAAATGGTAAAATGTCATCAATATTGACCACTTTTTTGAACGTTCGACTGGTCCGGGGTCATCGTTTTTCATCATACAATTGATTTTTTGGACTCTACCAAAAATGATTCAAAATGTCACTTGGATTGGGCCTCATGTTGAATAACCACTTTTTAAACCCTCACAGTGACCAAAATTGCCATTTTTACAGAGTTTTGCTTACTCAGAAGCTTCAATTTTGACCAATTTCAGGCACAGAAATCACTTTAAACACACTTATTTTAGTTGAAAAAGTAATAATTCACATCCAACCGTCATTTAAAGTCAAAAGATTAAATGGTAAAATGTCATCAATATTGACCACTTTTTTGAACGTTCGACTGGTTCCGGGGTCATAGTTTTTCATCATACAATTGATTTTTTGGACTCTACCAAAAATGATTCAAAATGTCACTTGGATCGGGCCTCATGTTGAATTACCACTTTTTAAATCCTCACAGTGACCAAAATTGCCATTTTTACAGAGTTTTGCTTACTCAGAAGCTTCAATTTTGACCAATTTCAGGCACAGAAATCACTTTAAACACACTTATTTTAGTTGAAAAAGTAATAATTCACATCCAACAGTCATTTAAAGTCAAAAGATTAAATGTTAACATTTCATCAATATTGACCACTTTTTTGAACGTTCGACAGGTCCGGGGTCATCGTTTTTCATCAGAAAATAGATTTTTGGACTCTACCAAAAATTATTCAAAAGGTCATTTGGATCGGGCCTCATGTTGAATTACCACTTTTTAAATCCTCACAGTGACCAAAATTGCCATTTTTACAGAGTTTTGCTTACTCAGAAGCTTCAATTTTGACCAATTTCAGGCACAGAAATGACTTTAAACACACTTATTTTAGTTGAAAAAGTAACATTTCACTTCCAACAGTCATTTAAAGTCAAAAGATTAAATGTTAAAATGTCATCAATATTGACCACTTTTTTGAACCTTCGACTGGTCCGGGGTCATCGTTTTTCATCAGAAAATAGATTTTTGGACTCTACCAAAAATTATTCAAAAGGTCATTTGGATCGGGCCTCATGTTGAATTACCACTTTTTAAATCCTCACAGTGACCAAAATTGCCATTTTTACAGAGTTTTGCTTACTCAGAAGCTTCAATTTTGTCCAATTTCAGGCACAGAAATGACTTTAAACACACTTATTTTAGTTGAAAAAGTAACATTTCACTTCCAACAGTCATTTAAAGTCAAAAGATTAAATGTTAAAATGTCATCAATATTGACCACTTTTTTGAACCTTCGACTGGTCCGGAGTCATCGTTTTTCATCATAAAATTGATTTTTTGGACTCTACCAAAAATGATTCAAAATGTCATTTGGATCGGGCCTCATGTTGAATAACCACTTTTTAAACCCTCACAGTGACCAAAATTGCCATTTTTGCAGAGTTTTCGCTTACTCAAAAGCTTCAATTTTGACCAATTTCAGGCACAGAAATGACTTTAAACACACTTATTTTAGTTGAAAAAGTAATAATTCACATCCAACAGTCATTTAAAGTCAAAAGATTAAATGTTAAAATTTCACCAATATTGACCACTTTTTTTAACCTTCGACTGGTCCGGGGTCATCGTTTTTCATCATAAAATTGATTTTTTGGACTCTACTAAAAATGTTTCAAAATGTCATTTGGATCGGCCCTCATGTTGAATAACCACTTTTTAAACCCTCACAGTGACCAAAATTGCCATTTTTACAGAGTTTTGCTTACTAAAAAGCTTCAATTTTGACCAATTTTAGGCAGAGAAATGACTTTAAACACACTTATTTTAGTTGAAAAAGTAATAATTCACATCCAACCGTCATTTAAAGTCAAAAGATTAAATGTTAAAATTTCATCAATATTGACCACTTTTTTGAACGTTCGACTGGTCCGGGGTCATCGTTTTTCATCATACAATTGATTTTTTGGACTCTACCAAAAATGATTCAAAATGTCACTTGGATCGGGCCTCATGTTGAATTACCACTTTTTAAATCCTCACAGTGACCAAAATTGCCATTTTTACAGAGTTTTGCTTACTCAGAAGCTTCAATTTTGACCAATTTCAGGCACAGAAATCACTTTAAACACACTTATTTTAGTTGAAAAAGTAATAATTCACATCCAACAGTCATTTAAAGTCAAAAGATTAAATGTTAACATTTCATCAATATTGACCACTTTTTTGAACGTTCGACAGGTCCGGGGTCATCGTTTTTCATCATAAAATTGATTTTTTGGACTCTACCAAAAATGATTCAAAATGTCATTTGGATCGGGCCTCATGTTGAATAACCACTTTTTAAACCCTCACAGTGACCAAAATTGCCATTTTTACAGAGTTTTGCTTACTCAGAAGCTTCAATTTTGACCAATTTCAGGCACAGAAATCACTTTAAACACACTTATTTTAGTTGAAAAAGTAATAATTCACATCCAACAGTCATTTAAAGTCAAAAGATTAAATGTTAAAAGTTCACCAATATTGACCACTTTTTTTAACCTTCGACTGGTCCGGGGTCATCGTTTTTCATCATAAAATTGATTTTTTGGACTCTACTAAAAATGTTTCAAAATGTCATTTGGATCGGCCCTCATGTTGAATAACCACTTTTTAAACCCTCACAGTGACCAAAATTGCCATTTTTACAGAGTTTTACTTACTAAAAAGCTTCAATTTTGACCAATTTTAGGCAGAGAAATGACTTTAAACACACTTATTTTAGGTGAAAAAAGTAATAATTCACATCCAACCGTCATTTAAAGTCAAAAGATTAAATGGTAAAATGTCATCAATATTGACCACTTTTTTGAACGTTCGACTGGTCCGGGGTCATCGTTTTTCATCATACAATTGATTTTTTGGACTCTACTAAAAATGTTTCAAAATGTCATTTGGATCGGCCCTCATGTTGAATAACCACTTTTTAAACCCTCACAGTGACCAAAATTGCCATTTTTACAGAGTTTTGCTTACTAAAAAGCTTCAATTTTGACCAATTTTAGGCAGAGAAATGACTTTAAACACACTTATTTTAGTTGAAAAAGTAATAATCCACATCCAACCGTCATTTAAAGTCAAAAGATTAAATGGTAAAATGTCATCAATATTGACCACTTTTTTGAACGTTCGACTGGTCCGGGGTCATCGTTTTTCATCATACAATTGATTTTTTGGACTCTACCAAAAATGATTCAAAATGTCACTTGGATTGGGCCTCATGTTGAATAACCACTTTTTAAACCCTCACAGTGACCAAAATTGCCATTTTTACAGAGTTTTGCTTACTCAGAAGCTTCAATTTTGACCAATTTCAGGCACAGAAATCACTTTAAACACACTTATTTTAGTTGAAAAAGTAATAATTCACATCCAACCGTCATTTAAAGTCAAAAGATTAAATGGTAAAATGTCATCAATATTGACCACTTTTTTGAACGTTCGACTGGTTCCGGGGTCATAGTTTTTCATCATACAATTGATTTTTTGGACTCTACCAAAAATGATTCAAAATGTCACTTGGATCGGGCCTCATGTTGAATTACCACTTTTTAAATCCTCACAGTGACCAAAATTGCCATTTTTACAGAGTTTTGCTTACTCAGAAGCTTCAATTTTGACCAATTTCAGGCACAGAAATCACTTTAAACACACTTATTTTAGTTGAAAAAGTAATAATTCACATCCAACAGTCATTTAAAGTCAAAAGATTAAATGTTAACATTTCATCAATATTGACCACTTTTTTGAACGTTCGACAGGTCCGGGGTCATCGTTTTTCATCAGAAAATAGATTTTTGGACTCTACCAAAAATTATTCAAAAGGTCATTTGGATCGGGCCTCATGTTGAATTACCACTTTTTAAATCCTCACAGTGACCAAAATTGCCATTTTTACAGAGTTTTGCTTACTCAGAAGCTTCAATTTTGACCAATTTCAGGCACAGAAATGACTTTAAACACACTTATTTTAGTTGAAAAAGTAACATTTCACTTCCAACAGTCATTTAAAGTCAAAAGATTAAATGTTAAAATGTCATCAATATTGACCACTTTTTTGAACCTTCGACTGGTCCGGGGTCATCGTTTTTCATCAGAAAATAGATTTTTGGACTCTACCAAAAATTATTCAAAAGGTCATTTGGATCGGGCCTCATGTTGAATTACCACTTTTTAAATCCTCACAGTGACCAAAATTGCCATTTTTACAGAGTTTTGCTTACTCAGAAGCTTCAATTTTGTCCAATTTCAGGCACAGAAATGACTTTAAACACACTTATTTTAGTTGAAAAAGTAACATTTCACTTCCAACAGTCATTTAAAGTCAAAAGATTAAATGTTAAAATGTCATCAATATTGACCACTTTTTTGAACCTTCGACTGGTCCGGAGTCATCGTTTTTCATCATAAAATTGATTTTTTGGACTCTACCAAAAATGATTCAAAATGTCATTTGGATCGGGCCTCATGTTGAATAACCACTTTTTAAACCCTCACAGTGACCAAAATTGCCATTTTTGCAGAGTTTTCGCTTACTCAAAAGCTTCAATTTTGACCAATTTCAGGCACAGAAATGACTTTAAACACACTTATTTTAGTTGAAAAAGTAATAATTCACATCCAACAGTCATTTAAAGTCAAAAGATTAAATGTTAAAATTTCACCAATATTGACCACTTTTTTTAACCTTCGACTGGTCCGGGGTCATCGTTTTTCATCATAAAATTGATTTTTTGGACTCTACTAAAAATGTTTCAAAATGTCATTTGGATCGGCCCTCATGTTGAATAACCACTTTTTAAACCCTCACAGTGACCAAAATTGCCATTTTTACAGAGTTTTGCTTACTAAAAAGCTTCAATTTTGACCAATTTTAGGCAGAGAAATGACTTTAAACACACTTATTTTAGTTGAAAAAGTAATAATTCACATCCAACCGTCATTTAAAGTCAAAAGATTAAATGTTAAAATTTCATCAATATTGACCACTTTTTTGAACGTTCGACTGGTCCGGGGTCATCGTTTTTCATCATACAATTGATTTTTTGGACTCTACCAAAAATGATTCAAAATGTCACTTGGATCGGGCCTCATGTTGAATTACCACTTTTTAAATCCTCACAGTGACCAAAATTGCCATTTTTACAGAGTTTTGCTTACTCAGAAGCTTCAATTTTGACCAATTTCAGGCACAGAAATCACTTTAAACACACTTATTTTAGTTGAAAAAGTAATAATTCACATCCAACAGTCATTTAAAGTCAAAAGATTAAATGTTAACATTTCATCAATATTGACCACTTTTTTGAACGTTCGACAGGTCCGGGGTCATCGTTTTTCATCATAAAATTGATTTTTTGGACTCTACCAAAAATGATTCAAAATGTCATTTGGATCGGGCCTCATGTTGAATAACCACTTTTTAAACCCTCACAGTGACCAAAATTGCCATTTTTACAGAGTTTTGCTTACTCAGAAGCTTCAATTTTGACCAATTTCAGGCACAGAAATCACTTTAAACACACTTATTTTAGTTGAAAAAGTAATAATTCACATCCAACAGTCATTTAAAGTCAAAAGATTAAATGTTAAAAGTTCACCAATATTGACCACTTTTTTTAACCTTCGACTGGTCCGGGGTCATCGTTTTTCATCATAAAATTGATTTTTTGGACTCTACTAAAAATGTTTCAAAATGTCATTTGGATCGGCCCTCATGTTGAATAACCACTTTTTAAACCCTCACAGTGACCAAAATTGCCATTTTTACAGAGTTTTACTTACTAAAAAGCTTCAATTTTGACCAATTTTAGGCAGAGAAATGACTTTAAACACACTTATTTTAGGTGAAAAAAGTAATAATTCACATCCAACCGTCATTTAAAGTCAAAAGATTAAATGGTAAAATGTCATCAATATTGACCACTTTTTTGAACGTTCGACTGGTCCGGGGTCATCGTTTTTCATCATACAATTGATTTTTTGGACTCTACCAAAAATGATTCAAAATGTCACTTGGATCGGGCCTCATGTTGAATTACCACTTTTTAAATCCTCACAGTGACCAAAATTGCCATTTTTACAGAGTTTTGCTTACTCAGAAGCTTCAATTTTGACCAATTTCAGGCACAGAAATCACTTTAAACACACTTATTTTAGTTGAAAAAGTAATAATTCACATCCAACAGTCATTTAAAGTCAAAAGATTAAATGTTAACATTTCATCAATATTGACCACTTTTTTGAACGTTCGACAGGTCCGAGGTCATCGTTTTTCATCAGAAAATAGATTTTTGGACTCTACCAAAAATGATTCAAAATGTCATTTGGATCGGGCCTCATGTTGAATAACCACTTTTTAAACCCTCACAGTGACCAAAATTGCCATTTTTACAGAGTTTTGCTTACTCAGAAGCTTAAATTTTGACCAATTTCAGGCACAGAAATCACTTTAAACACACTTATTGTAATTGAAAAAGTAATAATTCACATCCAACAGTTATTTAAAGTCAAAAGATTAAATGTTAAAATGTCATCAATATTGATCACTTTTTTGAACCTTTGACTGGTCCGGGGTCATCGTTTTTCATCATAAAATTGATTTTTTGGACTCCACCAAAAATGATTCAAAATGTCATTTGGATCGGGCCTCATGTTGAATAACAACTTTTTAAACCCTCAGAGTGACCAAAATTGCCATTTTTACAGAGTTTTGCTTACTAAAAAGCTTCAATTTTGATCAATTTCAGGCACAGAAATGACTTTAAACACACGTATTTTAGTTGAAAAAGTAATATTTCACATCCAACAGTCATTTAAAGTCAAAAGATTAAATGTTAAAATTTCATCAATATTGACCACTTTTTTGAACGTTCGACAGGTCAGGGGTCATCGTTTTTCTTCAGAAAATGGATTTTTTGCAATCTACCAAAAATGATTCAAAATGTCATTTGGATCGGGCCTCATGTTGAATAACCACTTTTTAAACCCTCACAGTGACCAAAATTGCCATTTTTACAGAGTTTTGCTTACTCAGAAGCTTCAATTTTGACCAATTTCAGGCACAGAAATGACTTTAAACACACTTATTTTAGTTGAAAAAGTAATATTTCACATCCAACAGTCATTTAAAGTCAAAAGATTAAATGGTAAAATGTCATCAATAATGACCACTTTTTTGAACGTTCGACTGGTCCGGGGTCATCGTTTTTCATCATACAATTGATTTTTTGGACTCTACCAAAAATGATTCAAAATGTCATTTGGATCGGGCCTCATGTTGAATAACCACTTTTTAAACCCTCACAGTGACCAAAATTGCCATTTTTACAGAGTTTTCGCTTACTCAAAAGCTTCAATTTTGACCAATTTCAGGCACAGAAATGACTTTAAACACAATTATTTTAGTTGAAAAAGTAATATTTCACATCCAACAGTCATTTAAAGTCAAAAGATTAAATGTTAAAATTTCATCAATATTGACCACTTTTTTGAACGTTCGACAGGTCCGGGGTCATCGTTTTTCATCAGAAAATTGATTTTTTGGACTCTACCAAAAATTATTCAAAATGTCATTTGGATCGGGCCTCATGTTGAATTACCACTTTTTAAACCCTCACAGTGACCAAAATTGCCATTTTTACAGAGTTTTGCTTACTCAGAAGCTTCAATTTTGACCAATTTCAGGCACAGAAATGACTTTAAACACACTTAATTTAGTTGAGAAAGTAATATTTCACATCCAACCGTCATTTAAAGTCAAAAGATTAAATGTTAAAATGTCATCAATATTGACCACTTTTTTGAACGTTCGACTGGTCCGGGGTCATCGTTTTTCATCATACAATTGATTTTTTGGACTCTACCAAAAATGATGCAAAATGTCACTTGGATTGGGCCTCATGTTGAATTACCACTTTTTAAACACTCACAGTGACCAAAATTGACATTTTTACAGAGTTTTGCTTACTCAGAAGCTTCAATTTTGACCAATTTCAGGCACAGAAATCACTTTAAACACACTTAATTTAGTTGAAAAAGTAATATTTCACATCCAACCGTCAGAAATCACTTTAAACACACTTATTTTAGTTGAAAAAGTAATAATTCACTTCCAACAGTCATTTAAAGTCAAAAGATTAAATGGTAAAATGTCATCAATATTGACCACTTTTTTGAACGTTCGACTGGTCAGGGGTCATCATTTTTCATCATAAAATTGATTTTTTGGACTCTACCAAAAATGATTCAAAATGTCATTTGGATCGGGCCTCATGTTGAATAACAACTTTTTAAACCCTCACAGTGACCAAAATTGCCATTTTTACAGAGTTTTGCTTACTAAGAAGCTTCAATTTAGACCAATTTCAGGCACAGAAATCACTTTAAACACACTTATTTTAGTTGAAAAAGTAATAATTCACATCCAACAGTCATTTAAAGTCAAAAGATTAAATGTTAAAATTTCAGCAATATTGACCACTTTTTTTAACCTTCGACTGGTCCGGGGTCATCGTTTTTCATCATAAAATTGATTTTTTGGACTCTACCAAAAATGTTTCAAAATGTCATTTGGATCGGCCCTCATGTTGAATAACCACTTTTTAAACCCTCACAGTGACCAAAATTGCCATTTTTACAGAGTTTTGCTTACTAAAAAGCTTCAATTTTGACCAATTTTAGGCAGAGAAATGACTTTAAACACACTTATTTTAGTTGAAAAAGTAATAATTCACATCCAACCGTCATTTAAGATTAAATGGTAAAATGTCATCAATATTGACCACTTTTTTGAACGTTCGACTGGTCCGGGGTCATCGTTTTTCATCATACAATTGATTTTTTGGACTCTACCAAAAATGATTCAAAATGTCACTTGGATTGGGCCTCATGTTGAATTACCACTTTTTAAACCCTCACAGTGACCAAAATTGCCATTTTTACAGAGTTTTGCTTACTCAGAAGCTTCAATTTTGACCAATTTCAGGCACAGAAATCACTTTAAACACACTTATTTTAGTTGAAAAAGTAATAATTCACATCCAACAGTCATTTAAAGTCAAAAGATTAAATGTTAAAATGTCATCAATATTGACCACTTTTTTGAACCTTCGACTGGTCCGGGGTCATCGTTTTTCATCAGAAAATTGATTTTTTGCACTCTACCAACAATGATTCAAAATGTCATTTGGATCGGGCCTCATGTTGAATAACCACTTTTTAAACCCTCACAGTGACCAAAATTGCCATTTTTACAGAGTTTTGCTTACTCAGAAGCTAAAATTTTGACCAATTTCAGGCACAGAAATCACTTTAAACACACTTATTTTAGTTGAAAAAGTAATATTTCACATCCAACAGTCATTTAAAGTCAAAAGATTAAATGTTAAAATGTCATCAATATTGACCACTTTTTTGAACGTTCGACTGGTCCGGGGTCATCGTTTTTCATCATACAATTGATTTTTTGGACTCTACCAAAAATGATTCAAAATGTCACTTGGATTGGGCCTCATGTTGAATTACCACTTTTTAAACCCTCACAGTGACCAAAATTGCCATTTTTACAGAGTTTTGCTTACTCAGAAGCTTCAATTTTGACCAATTTCAGGCACAGAAATCACTTTAAACACACTTATTTTAGTTGAAAAAGTAATAATTCACATCCAACAGTCATTTAAAGTCAAAAGATTAAATGTTAAAAGTTCACCAATATTGACCACTTTTTTTAACCTTCGACTGGTCCGGGGTCATCGTTTTTCATCATAAAATTGATTTTTTGGACTCTACTAAAAATGTTTCAAAATGTCATTTGGATCGGCCCTCATGTTGAATAACCACTTTTTAAACCCTCACAGTGACCAAAATTGCCATTTTTACAGAGTTTTACTTACTAAAAAGCTTCAATTTTGACCAATTTTAGGCAGAGAAATGACTTTAAACACACTTATTTTAGTTGAAAAAGTAATAATTCACATCCAACCGTCATTTAAAGTCAAAAGATTAAATGGTAAAATGTCATCAATATTGACCACTTTTTTGAACGTTCGACTGGTCCGGGGTCATCGTTTTTCATCATACAATTGATTTTTTGGACTCTACCAAAAATGATTCAAAATGTCACTTGGATCGGGCCTCATGTTGAATTACCACTTTTTAAATCCTCACAGTGACCAAAATTGCCATTTTTACAGAGTTTTGCTTACTCAGAAGCTTCAATTTTGACCAATTTCAGGCACAGAAATCACTTTAAACACACTTATTTTAGTTGAAAAAGTAATAATTCACATCCAACAGTCATTTAAAGTCAAAAGATTAAATGTTAACATTTCATCAATATTGACCACTTTTTTGAACGTTCGACAGGTCCGGGGTCATCGTTTTTCATCAGAAAATAGATTTTTGGACTCTACCAAAAATGATTCAAAATGTCATTTGGATCGGGCCTCATGTTGAATAACCACTTTTTAAACCCTCACAGTGACCAAAATTGCCATTTTTACAGAGTTTTGCTTACTCAGAAGCTTAAATTTTGACCAATTTCAGGCACAGAAATCACTTTAAACACACTTATTGTAATTGAAAAAGTAATAATTCACATCCAACAGTTATTTAAAGTCAAAAGATTAAATGTTAAAATGTCATCAATATTGATCACTTTTTTGAACCTTTGACTGGTCCGGGGTCATCGTTTTTCATCATAAAATTGATTTTTTGGACTCCACCAAAAATGATTCAAAATGTCATTTGGATCGGGCCTCATGTTGAATAACAACTTTTTAAACCCTCAGAGTGACCAAAATTGCCATTTTTACAGAGTTTTGCTTACTAAAAAGCTTCAATTTTGACCAATTTCAGGCACAGAAATGACTTTAAACACACGTATTTTAGTTGAAAAAGTAATATTTCACATCCAACAGTCATTTAAAGTCAAAAGATTAAATGTTAAAATTTCATCAATATTGACCACTTTTTTGAACGTTCGACAGGTCAGGGGTCATCGTTTTTCTTCAGAAAATGGATTTTTTGCAATCTACCAAAAATGATTCAAAATGTCATTTGGATCGGGCCTCATGTTGAATAACCACTTTTTAAACCCTCACAGTGACCAAAATTGCCATTTTTACAGAGTTTTGCTTACTCAGAAGCTTCAATTTTGACCAATTTCAGGCACAGAAATGACTTTAAACACACTTATTTTAGTTGAAAAAGTAATATTTCACATCCAACAGTCATTTAAAGTCAAAAGATTAAATGGTAAAATGTCATCAATAATGACCACTTTTTTGAACGTTCGACTGGTCCGGGGTCATCGTTTTTCATCATACAATTGATTTTTTGGACTCTACCAAAAATGATTCAAAATGTCATTTGGATCGGGCCTCATGTTGAATAACCACTTTTTAAACCCTCACAGTGACCAAAATTGCCATTTTTACAGAGTTTTCGCTTACTCAAAAGCTTCAATTTTGACCAATTTCAGGCACAGAAATGACTTTAAACACAATTATTTTAGTTGAAAAAGTAATATTTCACATCCAACAGTCATTTAAAGTCAAAAGATTAAATGTTAAAATTTCATCAATATTGACCACTTTTTTGAACGTTCGACAGGTCCGGGGTCATCGTTTTTCATCAGAAAATTGATTTTTTGGACTCTACCAAAAATTATTCAAAATGTCATTTGGATCAGGCCTCATGTTGAATTACCACTTTTTAAACCCTCACAGTGACCAAAATTGCCATTTTTACAGAGTTTTGCTTACTCAGAAGCTTCAATTTTGACCAATTTCAGGCACAGAAATGACTTTAAACACACTTAATTTAGTTGAGAAAGTAATATTTCACATCCAACCTTCATTTAAAGTCAAAAGATTAAATGTTAAAATGTCATCAATATTGACCACTGTTTTGAACGTTCGACTGGTCCGGGGTCATCAATTTTCATCATAAAATTGATTTTTTGGACTCTACTAAAAATGATTCAAAATGTCATTTGGATCGGCCCTCATGTTGAATAACCACTTTTTAAACCCTCACAGTGACCAAAATTGCCATTTTTACAGAGTTTTGCTTACTAAAAAGCTTCAATTTTGACCAATTTCAGGCACAGAAATGACTTTAAACGCAACTTTTTTTAGTTGAAAAAGTAATAATTCACATCCAACCGTCATTTAAAGTCAAAAGATTAAATGTTAAAATTTCATCAATATTGACCACTTTTTTGAACGTTCGACTGGTCCGGGGTCATCGTTTTTCATCATACAATTGATTTTTTGGACTCTACCAAAAATGATGCAAAATGTCACTTGGATTGGGCCTCATGTTGAATTACCACTTTTTAAACACTCACAGTGACCAAAATTGACATTTTTACAGAGTTTTGCTTACTCAGAAGCTTCAATTTTGACCAATTTCAGGCACAGAAATCACTTTAAACACACTTAATTTAGTTGAAAAAGTAATATTTCACATCCAACCGTCAGAAATCACTTTAAACTAACTTATTTTAGTTGAAAAAGTAATAATTCACTTCCAACAGTCATTTAAAGTCAAAAGATTAAATGGTAAAATGTCATCAATATTGACCACTTTTTTGAACGTTCGACTGGTCAGGGGTCATCATTTTTCATCATAAAATTGATTTTTTGGACTCTACCAAAAATGATTCAAAATGTCATTTGGATCGGGCCTCATGTTGAATAACAACTTTTTAAACCCTCACAGTGACCAAAATTGCCATTTTTACAGAGTTTTGCTTACTCAGAAGCTTCAATTTAGACCAATTTCAGGCACAGAAATCACTTTAAACACACTTATTTTAGTTGAAAAAGTAATAATTCACATCCAACAGTCATTTAAAGTCAAAAGATTAAATGTTAAAATTTCAGCAATATTGACCACTTTTTTTAACCTTCGACTGGTCCGGGGTCATCGTTTTTCATCATAAAATTGATTTTTTGGACTCTACCAAAAATGTTTCAAAATGTCATTTGGATCGGCCCTCATGTTGAATAACCACTTTTTAAACCCTCACAGTGACCAAAATTGCCATTTTTACAGAGTTTTGCTTACTAAAAAGCTTCAATTTTGACCAATTTTAGGCAGAGAAATGACTTTAAACACACTTATTTTAGTTGAAAAAGTAATAATTCACATCCAACCGTCATTTAAGATTAAATGGTAAAATGTCATCAATATTGACCACTTTTTTGAACGTTCGACTGGTCCGGGGTCATCGTTTTTCATCATACAATTGATTTTTTGGACTCTACCAAAAATGATTCAAAATGTCACTTGGATTGGGCCTCATGTTGAATTACCACTTTTTAAACCCTCACAGTGACCAAAATTGCCATTTTTACAGAGTTTTGCTTACTCAGAAGCTTCAATTTTGACCAATTTCAGGCACAGAAATCACTTTAAACACACTTATTTTAGTTGAAAAAGTAATAATTCACATCCAACAGTCATTTAAAGTCAAAAGATTAAATGTTAAAATGTCATCAATATTGACCACTTTTTTGAACCTTCGACTGGTCCGGGGTCATCGTTTTTCATCAGAAAATGGATTTTTTGCACTCTACCAACAATGATTCAAAATGTCATTTGGATCGGGCCTCATGTTGAATAACCACTTTTTAAACCCTCACAGTGACCAAAATTGCCATTTTTACAGAGTTTTGCTTACTCAGAAGCTAAAATTTTGACCAATTTCAGGCACAGAAATCACTTTAAACACACTTATTTTAGTTGAAAAAGTAATATTTCACATCCAACAGTCATTTAAAGTCAAAAGATTAAATGTTAAAATGTCATCAATATTGACCACTTTTTTGAACGTTCGACTGGTCCGGGGTCATCGTTTTTCATCATACAATTGATTTTTTGGACTCTACCAAAAATGATTCAAAATGTCACTTGGATTGGGCCTCATGTTGAATTACCACTTTTTAAACCCTCACAGTGACCAAAATTGCCATTTTTACAGAGTTTTGCTTACTCAGAAGCTTCAATTTTGACCAATTTCAGGCACAGAAATCACTTTAAACACACTTATTTTAGTTGAAAAAGTAATAATTCACATCCAACAGTCATTTAAAGTCAAAAGATTAAATGTTAAAAGTTCACCAATATTGACCACTTTTTTTAACCTTCGACTGGTCCGGGGTCATCGTTTTTCATCATAAAATTGATTTTTTGGACTCTACTAAAAATGTTTCAAAATGTCATTTGGATCGGCCCTCATGTTGAATAACCACTTTTTAAACCCTCACAGTGACCAAAATTGCCATTTTTACAGAGTTTTACTTACTAAAAAGCTTCAATTTTGACCAATTTTAGGCAGAGAAATGACTTTAAACACACTTATTTTAGTTGAAAAAGTAATAATTCACATCCAACCGTCATTTAAAGTCAAAAGATTAAATGGTAAAATGTCATCAATATTGACCACTTTTTTGAACGTTCGACTGGTCCGGGGTCATCGTTTTTCATCATACAATTGATTTTTTGGACTCTACCAAAAATGATTCAAAATGTCACTTGGATCGGGCCTCATGTTGAATTACCACTTTTTAAATCCTCACAGTGACCAAAATTTCCATTTTTACAGAGTTTTGCTTACTCAGAAGCTTCAATTTTGACCAATTTCAGGCACAGAAATCACTTTAAACACACTTATTTTAGTTGAAAAAGTAATAATTCACATCCAACAGTCATTTAAAGTCAAAAGATTAAATGTTAACATTTCATCAATATTGACCACTTTTTTGAACGTTCGACAGGTCCGGGGTCATCGTTTTTCATCAGAAAATAGATTTTTGGACTCTACCAAAAATGATTCAAAATGTCATTTGGATCGGGCCTCATGTTGAATAACCACTTTTTAAACCCTCACAGTGACCAAAATTGCCATTTTTACAGAGTTTTGCTTACTCAGAAGCTTAAATTTTGACCAATTTCAGGCACAGAAATCACTTTAAACACACTTATTTTAATTGAAAAAGTAATAATTCACATCCAACAGTTATTTAAAGTCAAAAGATTAAATGTTAAAATGTCATCAATATTGATCACTTTTTTGAACCTTTGACTGGTCCGGGGTCATCGTTTTTCATCATAAAATTGATTTTTTGGACTCCACCAAAAATGATTCAAAATGTCATTTGGATCGGGCCTCATGTTGAATAACAACTTTTTAAACCCTCAGAGTGACCAAAATTGCCATTTTTACAGAGTTTTGCTTACTAAAAAGCTTCAATTTTGACCAATTTCAGGCACAGAAATGACTTTAAACACACGTATTTTAGTTGAAAAAGTAATATTTCACATCCAACAGTCATTTAAAGTCAAAAGATTAAATGTTAAAATTTCATCAATATTGACCACTTTTTTGAACGTTCGACAGGTCAGGGGTCATCGTTTTTCTTCAGAAAATGGATTTTTTGCAATCTACCAAAAATGATTCAAAATGTCATTTGGATCGGGCCTCATGTTGAATAACAACTTTTTAAACCCTCACAGTGACCAAAATTGCCATTTTTACAGAGTTTTGCTTACTCAGAAGCTTCAATTTTGACCAATTTCAGGCACAGAAATGACTTTAAACACACTTATTTTAGTTGAAAAAGTAATATTTCACATCCAACAGTCATTTAAAGTCAAAAGATTAAATGGTAAAATGTCATCAATAATGACCACTTTTTTGAACGTTCGACTGGTCCGGGGTCATCGTTTTTCATCATACAATTGATTTTTTGGACTCTACCAAAAATGATTCAAAATGTCATTTGGATCGGGCCTCATGTTGAATAACCACTTTTTAAACCCTCACAGTGACCAAAATTGCCATTTTTACAGAGTTTTCGCTTACTCAAAAGCTTCAATTTTGACCAATTTCAGGCACAGAAATGACTTTAAACACAATTATTTTAGTTGAAAAAGTAATATTTCACATCCAACAGTCATTTAAAGTCAAAAGATTAAATGTTAAAATTTCATCAATATTGACCACTTTTTTGAACGTTCGACAGGTCCGGGGTCATCGTTTTTCATCAGAAAATTGATTTTTTGGACTCTACCAAAAATTATTCAAAATGTCATTTGGATCGGGCCTCATGTTGAATTACCACTTTTTAAACCCTCACAGTGACCAAAATTGCCATTTTTACAGAGTTTTGCTTACTCAGAAGCTTCAATTTTGACCAATTTCAGGCACAGAAATGACTTTAAACACACTTAATTTAGTTGAGAAAGTAATATTTCACATCCAACCGTCATTTAAAGTCAAAAGATTAAATGTTAAAATGTCATCAATATTGACCACTGTTTTGAACGTTCGACTGGTCCGGGGTCATCAATTTTCATCATAAAATTGATTTTTTGGACTCTACTAAAAATGATTCAAAATGTCATTTGGATCGGCCCTCATGTTGAATAACCACTTTTTAAACCCTCACAGTGACCAAAATTGCCATTTTTACAGAGTTTTGCTTACTAAAAAGCTTCAATTTTGACCAATTTCAGGCACAGAAATGACTTTAAACGCAACTTTTTTTAGTTGAAAAAGTAATAATTCACATCCAACCGTCATTTAAAGTCAAAAGATTAAATGTTAAAATTTCATCAATATTGACCACTTTTTTGAACGTTCGACTGGTCCGGGGTCATCGTTTTTCATCATACAATTGATTTTTTGGACTCTACCAAAAATGATGCAAAATGTCACTTGGATTGGGCCTCATGTTGAATTACCACTTTTTAAACACTCACAGTGACCAAAATTGACATTTTTACAGAGTTTTGCTTACTCAGAAGCTTCAATTTTGACCAATTTCAGGCACAGAAATCACTTTAAACACACTTAATTTAGTTGAAAAAGTAATATTTCACATCCAACCGTCAGAAATCACTTTAAACACACTTATTTTAGTTGAAAAAGTAATAATTCACTTCCAACAGTCATTTAAAGTCAAAAGATTAAATGGTAAAATGTCATCAATATTGACCACTTTTTTGAACGTTCGACTGGTCAGGGGTCATCATTTTTCATCATAAAATTGATTTTTTGGACTCTACCAAAAATGATTCAAAATGTCATTTGGATCGGGCCTCATGTTGAATAACAACTTTTTAAACCCTCACAGTGACCAAAATTGCAATTTTTACAGAGTTTTGCTTACTCAGAAGCTTCAATTTAGACCAATTTCAGGCACAGAAATCACTTTAAACACACTTATTTTAGTTGAAAAAGTAATAATTCACATCCAACAGTCATTTAAAGTCAAAAGATTAAATGTTAAAATTTCAGCAATATTGACCACTTTTTTTAACCTTCGACTGGTCCGGGGTCATCGTTTTTCATCATAAAATTGATTTTTTGGACTCTACCAAAAATGTTTCAAAATGTCATTTGGATCGGCCCTCATGTTGAATAACCACTTTTTAAACCCTCACAGTGACCAAAATTGCCATTTTTACAGAGTTTTGCTTACTAAAAAGCTTCAATTTTGACCAATTTTAGGCAGAGAAATGACTTTAAACACACTTATTTTAGTTGAAAAAGTAATAATTCACATCCAACCATCATTTAAGATTAAATGGTAAAATGTCATCAATATTGACCACTTTTTTGAACGTTCGACTGGTCCGGGGTCATCGTTTTTCATCATACAATTGATTTTTTGGACTCTACCAAAAATGATTCAAAATGTCACTTGGATTGGGCCTCATGTTGAATTACCACTTTTTAAACCCTCACAGTGACCAAAATTGCCATTTTTACAGAGTTTTGCTTACTCAGAAGTTTCAATTTTGACCAATTTCAGGCACAGAAATCACTTTAAACACACTTATTTTAGTTGAAAAAGTAATAATTCACATCCAACAGTCATTTAAAGTCAAAAGATTAAATGTTAAAATTTCAGCAATATTGACCACTTTTTTTAACCTTCGACTGGTCCGGGGTCATCGTTTTTCATCATAAAATTGATTTTTTGGACTCTACCAAAAATGTTTCAAAATGTCATTTGGATCGGCCCTCATGTTGAATAACCACTTTTTAAACCCTCACAGTGACCAAAATTGCCATTTTTACAGAGTTTTGCTTACTAAAAAGCTTCAATTTTGACCAATTTTAGGCAGAGAAATGACTTTAAACACACTTATTTTAGTTGAAAAAGTAATAATTCACATCCAACCGTCATTTAAGATTAAATGGTAAAATGTCATCAATATTGACCACTTTTTTGAACGTTCGACTGGTCCGGGGTCATCGTTTTTCATCATACAATTGATTTTTTGGACTCTACCAAAAATGATTCAAAATGTCACTTGGATTGGGCCTCATGTTGAATTACCACTTTTTAAACCCTCACAGTGACCAAAATTGCCATTTTTACAGAGTTTTGCTTACTCAGAAGCTTCAATTTTGACCAATTTCAGGCACAGAAATCACTTTAAACACACTTATTTTAGTTGAAAAAGTAATAATTCACATCCAACAGTCATTTAAAGTCAAAAGATTAAATGTTAAAATGTCATCAATATTGACCACTTTTTTGAACCTTCGACTGGTCCGGGGTCATCGTTTTTCATCAGAAAATGGATTTTTTGCACTCTACCAACAATGATTCAAAATGTCATTTGGATCGGGCCTCATGTTGAATAACCACTTTTTAAACCCTCACAGTGACCAAAATTGCCATTTTTACAGAGTTTTGCTTACTCAGAAGCTAAAATTTTGACCAATTTCAGGCACAGAAATCACTTTAAACACACTTATTTTAGTTGAAAAAGTAATATTTCACATCCAACAGTCATTTAAAGTCAAAAGATTAAATGTTAAAATGTCATCAATATTGACCACTTTTTTGAACGTTCGACTGGTCCGGGGTCATCGTTTTTCATCATACAATTGATTTTTTGGACTCTACCAAAAATGATTCAAAATGTCACTTGGATTGGGCCTCATGTTGAATTACCACTTTTTAAACCCTCACAGTGACCAAAATTGCCATTTTTACAGAGTTTTGCTTACTCAGAAGCTTCAATTTTGACCAATTTCAGGCACAGAAATCACTTTAAACACACTTATTTTAGTTGAAAAAGTAATAATTCACATCCAACAGTCATTTAAAGTCAAAAGATTAAATGTTAAAAGTTCACCAATATTGACCACTTTTTTTAACCTTCGACTGGTCCGGGGTCATCGTTTTTCATCATAAAATTGATTTTTTGGACTCTACTAAAAATGTTTCAAAATGTCATTTGGATCGGCCCTCATGTTGAATAACCACTTTTTAAACCCTCACAGTGACCAAAATTGCCATTTTTACAGAGTTTTACTTACTAAAAAGCTTCAATTTTGACCAATTTTAGGCAGAGAAATGACTTTAAACACACTTATTTTAGTTGAAAAAGTAATAATTCACATCCAACCGTCATTTAAAGTCAAAAGATTAAATGGTAAAATGTCATCAATATTGACCACTTTTTTGAACGTTCGACTGGTCCGGGGTCATCGTTTTTCATCATACAATTGATTTTTTGGACTCTACCAAAAATGATTCAAAATGTCACTTGGATCGGGCCTCATGTTGAATTACCACTTTTTAAATCCTCACAGTGACCAAAATTGCCATTTTTACAGAGTTTTGCTTACTCAGAAGCTTCAATTTTGACCAATTTCAGGCACAGAAATCACTTTAAACACACTTATTTTAGTTGAAAAAGTAATAATTCACATCCAACAGTCATTTAAAGTCAAAAGATTAAATGTTAACATTTCATCAATATTGACCACTTTTTTGAACGTTCGACAGGTCCGGGGTCATCGTTTTTCATCAGAAAATAGATTTTTGGACTCTACCAAAAATGATTCAAAATGTCATTTGGATCGGGCCTCATGTTGAATAACCACTTTTTAAACCCTCACAGTGACCAAAATTGCCATTTTTACAGAGTTTTGCTTACTCAGAAGCTTAAATTTTGACCAATTTCAGGCACAGAAATCACTTTAAACACACTTATTGTAATTGAAAAAGTAATAATTCACATCCAACAGTTATTTAAAGTCAAAAGATTAAATGTTAAAATGTCATCAATATTGATCACTTTTTTGAACCTTTGACTGGTCCGGGGTCATCGTTTTTCATCATAAAATTGATTTTTTGGACTCCACCAAAAATGATTCAAAATGTCATTTGGATCGGGCCTCATGTTGAATAACAACTTTTTAAACCCTCAGAGTGACCAAAATTGCCATTTTTACAGAGTTTTGCTTACTAAAAAGCTTCAATTTTGACCAATTTCAGGCACAGAAATGACTTTAAACACACGTATTTTAGTTGAAAAAGTAATATTTCACATCCAACAGTCATTTAAAGTCAAAAGATTAAATGTTAAAATTTCATCAATATTGACCACTTTTTTGAACGTTCGACAGGTCAGGGGTCATCGTTTTTCTTCAGAAAATGGATTTTTTGCAATCTACCAAAAATGATTCAAAATGTCATTTGGATCGGGCCTCATGTTGAATAACCACTTTTTAAACCCTCACAGTGACCAAAATTGCCATTTTTACAGAGTTTTGCTTACTCAGAAGCTTCAATTTTGACCAATTTCAGGCACAGAAATGACTTTAAACACACTTATTTTAGTTGAAAAAGTAATATTTCACATCCAACAGTCATTTAAAGTCAAAAGATTAAATGGTAAAATGTCATCAATAATGACCACTTTTTTGAACGTTCGACTGGTCCGGGGTCATCGTTTTTCATCATACAATTGATTTTTTGGACTCTACCAAAAATGATTCAAAATGTCATTTGGATCGGGCCTCATGTTGAATAACCACTTTTTAAACCCTCACAGTGACCAAAATTGCCATTTTTACAGAGTTTTCGCTTACTCAAAAGCTTCAATTTTGACCAATTTCAGGCACAGAAATGACTTTAAACACAATTATTTTAGTTGAAAAAGTAATATTTCACATCCAACAGTCATTTAAAGTCAAAAGATTAAATGTTAAAATTTCATCAATATTGACCACTTTTTTGAACGTTCGACAGGTCCGGGGTCATCGTTTTTCATCAGAAAATTGATTTTTTGGACTCTACCAAAAATTATTCAAAATGTCATTTGGATCAGGCCTCATGTTGAATTACCACTTTTTAAACCCTCACAGTGACCAAAATTGCCATTTTTACAGAGTTTTGCTTACTCAGAAGCTTCAATTTTGACCAATTTCAGGCACAGAAATGACTTTAAACACACTTAATTTAGTTGAGAAAGTAATATTTCACATCCAACCTTCATTTAAAGTCAAAAGATTAAATGTTAAAATGTCATCAATATTGACCACTGTTTTGAACGTTCGACTGGTCCGGGGTCATCAATTTTCATCATAAAATTGATTTTTTGGACTCTACTAAAAATGATTCAAAATGTCATTTGGATCGGCCCTCATGTTGAATAACCACTTTTTAAACCCTCACAGTGACCAAAATTGCCATTTTTACAGAGTTTTGCTTACTAAAAAGCTTCAATTTTGACCAATTTCAGGCACAGAAATGACTTTAAACGCAACTTTTTTTAGTTGAAAAAGTAATAATTCACATCCAACCGTCATTTAAAGTCAAAAGATTAAATGTTAAAATTTCATCAATATTGACCACTTTTTTGAACGTTCGACTGGTCCGGGGTCATCGTTTTTCATCATACAATTGATTTTTTGGACTCTACCAAAAATGATGCAAAATGTCACTTGGATTGGGCCTCATGTTGAATTACCACTTTTTAAACACTCACAGTGACCAAAATTGACATTTTTACAGAGTTTTGCTTACTCAGAAGCTTCAATTTTGACCAATTTCAGGCACAGAAATCACTTTAAACACACTTAATTTAGTTGAAAAAGTAATATTTCACATCCAACCGTCAGAAATCACTTTAAACTAACTTATTTTAGTTGAAAAAGTAATAATTCACTTCCAACAGTCATTTAAAGTCAAAAGATTAAATGGTAAAATGTCATCAATATTGACCACTTTTTTGAACGTTCGACTGGTCAGGGGTCATCATTTTTCATCATAAAATTGATTTTTTGGACTCTACCAAAAATGATTCAAAATGTCATTTGGATCGGGCCTCATGTTGAATAACAACTTTTTAAACCCTCACAGTGACCAAAATTGCCATTTTTACAGAGTTTTGCTTACTCAGAAGCTTCAATTTAGACCAATTTCAGGCACAGAAATCACTTTAAACACACTTATTTTAGTTGAAAAAGTAATAATTCACATCCAACAGTCATTTAAAGTCAAAAGATTAAATGTTAAAATTTCAGCAATATTGACCACTTTTTTTAACCTTCGACTGGTCCGGGGTCATCGTTTTTCATCATAAAATTGATTTTTTGGACTCTACCAAAAATGTTTCAAAATGTCATTTGGATCGGCCCTCATGTTGAATAACCACTTTTTAAACCCTCACAGTGACCAAAATTGCCATTTTTACAGAGTTTTGCTTACTAAAAAGCTTCAATTTTGACCAATTTTAGGCAGAGAAATGACTTTAAACACACTTATTTTAGTTGAAAAAGTAATAATTCACATCCAACCGTCATTTAAGATTAAATGGTAAAATGTCATCAATATTGACCACTTTTTTGAACGTTCGACTGGTCCGGGGTCATCGTTTTTCATCATACAATTGATTTTTTGGACTCTACCAAAAATGATTCAAAATGTCACTTGGATTGGGCCTCATGTTGAATTACCACTTTTTAAACCCTCACAGTGACCAAAATTGCCATTTTTACAGAGTTTTGCTTACTCAGAAGCTTCAATTTTGACCAATTTCAGGCACAGAAATCACTTTAAACACACTTATTTTAGTTGAAAAAGTAATAATTCACATCCAACAGTCATTTAAAGTCAAAAGATTAAATGTTAAAATGTCATCAATATTGACCACTTTTTTGAACCTTCGACTGGTCCGGGGTCATCGTTTTTCATCAGAAAATGGATTTTTTGCACTCTACCAAAAATGATTCAAAATGTCATTTGGATCGGGCCTCATGTTGAATAACCACTTTTTAAACCCTCACAGTGACCAAAATTGCCATTTTTACAGAGTTTTGCTTACTCAGAAGCTAAAATTTTGACCAATTTCAGGCACAGAAATCACTTTAAACACACTTATTTTAGTTGAAAAAGTAATATTTCACATCCAACAGTCATTTAAAGTCAAAAGATTAAATGTTAAAATGTCATCAATATTGACCACTTTTTTGAACGTTCGACTGGTCCGGGGTCATCGTTTTTCATCATACAATTGATTTTTTGGACTCTACCAAAAATGATTCAAAATGTCACTTGGATTGGGCCTCATGTTGAATTACCACTTTTTAAACCCTCACAGTGACCAAAATTGCCATTTTTACAGAGTTTTGCTTAC
Organism: Lissotriton helveticus; assembly: GCF_964261635.1. Classification (NCBI taxonomy): domain Eukaryota; kingdom Metazoa; phylum Chordata; class Amphibia; order Caudata; family Salamandridae; genus Lissotriton; species Lissotriton helveticus. The sequence continues at coordinate 119,507 of NW_027611943.1, forward strand.
TCAGAAGCTTCAATTTTGACCAATTTCAGGCACAGAAATCACTTTAAACACACTTATTTTAGTTGAAAAAGTAATAATTCACATCCAACAGTCATTTAAAGTCAAAAGATTAAATGTTAAAAGTTCACCAATATTGACCACTTTTTTTAACCTTCGACTGGTCCGGGGTCATCGTTTTTCATCATAAAATTGATTTTTTGGACTCTACTAAAAATGTTTCAAAATGTCATTTGGATCGGCCCTCATGTTGAATAACCACTTTTTAAACCCTCACAGTGACCAAAATTGCCATTTTTACAGAGTTTTACTTACTAAAAAGCTTCAATTTTGACCAATTTTAGGCAGAGAAATGACTTTAAACACACTTATTTTAGTTGAAAAAGTAATAATTCACATCCAACCGTCATTTAAAGTCAAAAGATTAAATGGTAAAATGTCATCAATATTGACCACTTTTTTGAACGTTCGACTGGTCCGGGGTCATCGTTTTTCATCATACAATTGATTTTTTGGACTCTACCAAAAATGATTCAAAATGTCACTTGGATCGGGCCTCATGTTGAATTACCACTTTTTAAATCCTCACAGTGACCAAAATTGCCATTTTTACAGAGTTTTGCTTACTCAGAAGCTTCAATTTTGACCAATTTCAGGCACAGAAATCACTTTAAACACACTTATTTTAGTTGAAAAAGTAATAATTCACATCCAACAGTCATTTAAAGTCAAAAGATTAAATGTTAACATTTCATCAATATTGACCACTTTTTTGAACGTTCGACAGGTCCGGGGTCATCGTTTTTCATCAGAAAATAGATTTTTGGACTCTACCAAAAATGATTCAAAATGTCATTTGGATCGGGCCTCATGTTGAATAACCACTTTTTAAACCCTCACAGTGACCAAAATTGCCATTTTTACAGAGTTTTGCTTACTCAGAAGCTTAAATTTTGACCAATTTCAGGCACAGAAATCACTTTAAACACACTTATTTTAATTGAAAAAGTAATAATTCACATCCAACAGTTATTTAAAGTCAAAAGATTAAATGTTAAAATGTCATCAATATTGATCACTTTTTTGAACCTTTGACTGGTCCGGGGTCATCGTTTTTCATCATAAAATTGATTTTTTGGACTCCACCAAAAATGATTCAAAATGTCATTTGGATCGGGCCTCATGTTGAATAACAACTTTTTAAACCCTCAGAGTGACCAAAATTGCCATTTTTACAGAGTTTTGCTTACTAAAAAGCTTCAATTTTGACCAATTTCAGGCACAGAAATGACTTTAAACACACGTATTTTAGTTGAAAAAGTAATATTTCACATCCAACAGTCATTTAAAGTCAAAAGATTAAATGTTAAAATTTCATCAATATTGACCACTTTTTTGAACGTTCGACAGGTCAGGGGTCATCGTTTTTCCTCAGAAAATGGATTTTTTGCAATCTACCAAAAATGATTCAAAATGTCATTTGGATCGGGCCTCATGTTGAATAACAACTTTTTAAACCCTCACAGTGACCAAAATTGCCATTTTTACAGAGTTTTGCTTACTCAGAAGCTTCAATTTTGACCAATTTCAGGCACAGAAATGACTTTAAACACACTTATTTTAGTTGAAAAAGTAATATTTCACATCCAACAGTCATTTAAAGTCAAAAGATTAAATGGTAAAATGTCATCAATAATGACCACTTTTTTGAACGTTCGACTGGTCCGGGGTCATCGTTTTTCATCATACAATTGATTTTTTGGACTCTACCAAAAATGATTCAAAATGTCATTTGGATCGGGCCTCATGTTGAATAACCACTTTTTAAACCCTCACAGTGACCAAAATTGCCATTTTTACAGAGTTTTCGCTTACTCAAAAGCTTCAATTTTGACCAATTTCAGGCACAGAAATGACTTTAAACACAATTATTTTAGTTGAAAAAGTAATATTTCACATCCAACAGTCATTTAAAGTCAAAAGATTAAATGTTAAAATTTCATCAATATTGACCACTTTTTTGAACGTTCGACAGGTCCGGGGTCATCGTTTTTCATCAGAAAATTGATTTTTTGGACTCTACCAAAAATTATTCAAAATGTCATTTGGATCGGGCCTCATGTTGAATTACCACTTTTTAAACCCTCACAGTGACCAAAATTGCCATTTTTACAGAGTTTTGCTTACTCAGAAGCTTCAATTTTGACCAATTTCAGGCACAGAAATGACTTTAAACACACTTAATTTAGTTGAGAAAGTAATATTTCACATCCAACCGTCATTTAAAGTCAAAAGATTAAATGTTAAAATGTCATCAATATTGACCACTGTTTTGAACGTTCGACTGGTCCGGGGTCATCAATTTTCATCATAAAATTGATTTTTTGGACTCTACTAAAAATGATTCAAAATGTCATTTGGATCGGCCCTCATGTTGAATAACCACTTTTTAAACCCTCACAGTGACCAAAATTGCCATTTTTACAGAGTTTTGCTTACTAAAAAGCTTCAATTTTGACCAATTTCAGGCACAGAAATGACTTTAAACGCAACTTTTTTTAGTTGAAAAAGTAATAATTCACATCCAACCGTCATTTAAAGTCAAAAGATTAAATGTTAAAATTTCATCAATATTGACCACTTTTTTGAACGTTCGACTGGTCCGGGGTCATCGTTTTTCATCATACAATTGATTTTTTGGACTCTACCAAAAATGATGCAAAATGTCACTTGGATTGGGCCTCATGTTGAATTACCACTTTTTAAACACTCACAGTGACCAAAATTGACATTTTTACAGAGTTTTGCTTACTCAGAAGCTTCAATTTTGACCAATTTCAGGCACAGAAATCACTTTAAACACACTTAATTTAGTTGAAAAAGTAATATTTCACATCCAACCGTCAGAAATCACTTTAAACACACTTATTTTAGTTGAAAAAGTAATAATTCACTTCCAACAGTCATTTAAAGTCAAAAGATTAAATGGTAAAATGTCATCAATATTGACCACTTTTTTGAACGTTCGACTGGTCAGGGGTCATCATTTTTCATCATAAAATTGATTTTTTGGACTCTACCAAAAATGATTCAAAATGTCATTTGGATCGGGCCTCATGTTGAATAACAACTTTTTAAACCCTCACAGTGACCAAAATTGCAATTTTTACAGAGTTTTGCTTACTCAGAAGCTTCAATTTAGACCAATTTCAGGCACAGAAATCACTTTAAACACACTTATTTTAGTTGAAAAAGTAATAATTCACATCCAACAGTCATTTAAAGTCAAAAGATTAAATGTTAAAATTTCAGCAATATTGACCACTTTTTTTAACCTTCGACTGGTCCGGGGTCATCGTTTTTCATCATAAAATTGATTTTTTGGACTCTACCAAAAATGTTTCAAAATGTCATTTGGATCGGCCCTCATGTTGAATAACCACTTTTTAAACCCTCACAGTGACCAAAATTGCCATTTTTACAGAGTTTTGCTTACTAAAAAGCTTCAATTTTGACCAATTTTAGGCAGAGAAATGACTTTAAACACACTTATTTTAGTTGAAAAAGTAATAATTCACATCCAACCGTCATTTAAGATTAAATGGTAAAATGTCATCAATATTGACCACTTTTTTGAACGTTCGACTGGTCCGGGGTCATCGTTTTTCATCATACAATTGATTTTTTGGACTCTACCAAAAATGATTCAAAATGTCACTTGGATTGGGCCTCATGTTGAATTACCACTTTTTAAACCCTCACAGTGACCAAAATTGCCATTTTTACAGAGTTTTGCTTACTCAGAAGCTTCAATTTTGACCAATTTCAGGCACAGAAATCACTTTAAACACACTTATTTTAGTTGAAAAAGTAATAATTCACATCCAACAGTCATTTAAAGTCAAAAGATTAAATGTTAAAATGTCATCAATATTGACCACTTTTTTGAACCTTCGACTGGTCCGGGGTCATCGTTTTTCATCAGAAAATGGATTTTTTGCACTCTACCAACAATGATTCAAAATGTCATTTGGATCGGGCCTCATGTTGAATAACCACTTTTTAAACCCTCACAGTGACCAAAATTGCCATTTTTACAGAGTTTTGCTTACTCAGAAGCTTAAATTTTGACCAATTTCAGGCACAGAAATCACTTTAAACACACTTATTTTAGTTGAAAAAGTAATATTTCACATCCAACAGTCATTTAAAGTCAAAAGATTAAATGTTAAAATGTCATCAATATTGACCACTTTTTTGAACGTTCGACTGGTCCGGGGTCATCGTTTTTCATCATACAATTGATTTTTTGGACTCTACCAAAAATGATGCAAAATGTCACTTGGATTGGGCCTCATGTTGAATTACCACTTTTTAAACACTCACAGTGACCAAAATTGACATTTTTACAGAGTTTTGCTTACTCAGAAGCTTCAATTTTGACCAATTTCAGGCACAGAAATCACTTTAAACACACTTAATTTAGTTGAAAAGGTAATATTTCACATCCAACCGTCAGAAATCACTTTAAACACACTTATTTTAGTTGAAAAAGTAATAATTCACTTCCAACAGTCATTTAAAGTCAAAAGATTAAATGGTAAAATGTCATCAATATTGACCACTTTTTTGAACGTTCGACTGGTCAGGGGTCATCATTTTTCATCATAAAATTGATTTTTTGGACTCTACCAAAAATTATTCAAAATGTCATTTGGATCGGGCCTCATGTTGAATAACAACTTTTTAAACCCTCACAGTGACCAAAATTGCCATTTTTACAGAGTTTTGCTTACTCGGAAGCTTCAATTTGGACCAATTTCAGGCACAGAAATCACTTTAAACACACTTATTTTAGTTGAAAAAGTAATAATTCACATCCAACAGTCATTTAAAGTCAAAAGATTAAATGTTAAAATTTCATCAATATTGACCACTTTTTTGAACGTTCGACAGGTCCGGGGTCATCGTTTTTCATCATAAAATTGATTTTTTGGACTCTACCAAAAATGATTCAAAATGTCATTTGGATCGGGCCTCATGTTGAATAACCACTTTTTAAACCCTCACAGTGACCAAAATTGCCATTTTTACAGAGTTTTGCTTACTCAGAAGGTTCAATTTTGACCAATTTCAGGCACAGAAATCACTTTAAACACACTTATTTTAGTTGAAAAAGTAATAATTCACATCCAACAGTCATTTAAAGTCAAAAGATTAAATGTTAAAATTTCACCAATATTGACCACTTCTTTTAACCTTCGACTGGTCCGGGGTCATCGTTTTTCATCATAAAATTGATTTTTTGGACTCTACTAAAAAATTTTCAAAATGTCATTTGGATCGGCCCTCATGTTGAATAACCACTTTTTAAACCCTCACAGTGACCAAAATTGCCATTTTTACAGAGTTTTGCTTACTAAAAAGCTTCAATTTTGACCAATTTTAGGCAGAGAAATAACTTTAAACACACTTATTTTAGTTGAAAAAGTAATAATTCACATCCAACCGTCATTTAAGATTAAATGGTAAAATGTCATCAATATTGACCACTTTTTTGAACGTTCGACTGGTCCGGGGTCATCGTTTTTCATCATACAATTGATTTTTTGGACTCTACCAAAAATGATTCAAAATGTCACTTGGATTGGGCCTCATGTTGAATTACCACTTTTTAAACCCTCACAGTGACCAAAATTGCCATTTTTACAGAGTTTTGCTTACTCAGAAGCTTCAATTTTGACCAATTTCAGGCACAGAAATCACTTTAAACACACTTATTTTAGTTGAAAAAGTAATAATTCACATCCAACAGTCATTTAAAGTCAAAAGATTAAATGTTAAAATGTCATCAATATTGACCACTTTTTTGAACCTTCGACTGGTCCGGGGTCATCGTTTTTCATCAGAAAATGGATTTTTTGCACTCTACCAACAATGATTCAAAATGTCATTTGGATCGGGCCTCATGTTGAATAACCACTTTTTAAACCCTCACAGTGACCAAAATTGCCATTTTTACATAGTTTTGCTTACTCAGAAGCTTAAATTTTGACCAATTTCAGGCACAGAAATCACTTTAAACACACTTATTGTAATTGAAAAAGTAATAATTCACATCCAACAGTTATTTAAAGTCAAAAGATTAAATGTTAAAATGTCATCAATATTGATCACTTTTTTGAACCTTCGACTGGTCCGGGGTCATCGTTTTTCATCATAAAATTGATTTTTTGGACTCCACCAAAAATGATTCAAAATGTCATTTGGATCGGGCCTCATGTTGAATAACCACTTTTTAAACCCTCACAGTGACCAAAATTGCCATTTTTACAGAGTTTTCGCTTACTCAAAAGCTTCAATTTTGACCAATTTCAGGCACAGAAATGACTTTAAACACAATTATTTTAGTTGAAAAAGTAATATTTCACATCCAACAGTCATTTAAAGTCAAAAGATTAAATGTTAAAATTTCATCAATATTGACCACTTTTTTGAACGTTCGACAGGTCCGGGGTCATCGTTTTTCATCAGAAAATTGATTTTTTGGACTCTACCAAAAATTATTCAAAATGTCATTTGGATCGGGCCTCATGTTGAATTACCACTTTTTAAACCCTCACAGTGACCAAAATTGCCATTTTTACAGAGTTTTGCTTACTCAGAAGCTTCAATTTTGACCAATTTCAGGCACAGAAATGACTTTAAACACACTTAATTTAGTTGAAAAAGTAATATTTCACATCCAACCGTCATTTAAAGTCAAAAGATTAAATGTTAAAATTTCATCAATATTGACCACTGTTTTGAACGTTCGACTGGTCCGGGGTCATCAATTTTCATCATAAAATAGATTTTTTGGACTCTACTAAAAATGATTCAAAATGTCATTTGGATCGGCCCTCATGTTGAATAACCACTTTTTAAACCCTCACAGTGACCAAAATTGCCATTTTTACAGAGTTTTGCTTACTAAAAAGCTTCAATTTTGACCAATTTCAGGCACAGAAATGACTTTAAACACAATTTTTTTAGTTGAAAAAGTAATAATTCACATCCAACCGTCATTTAAAGTCAAAAGATTAAATGTTAAAATTTCATCAATATTGACCACTTTTTTGAACGTTCGACTGGTCCGGGGTCATCGTTTTTCATCATACAATTGATTTTTTGGACTCTACCAAAAATGATGCAAAATGTCACTTGGATTGGGCCTCATGTTGAATTACCACTTTTTAAACACTCACAGTGACCAAAATTGACATTTTTACAGAGTTTTGCTTACTCAGAAGCTTCAATTTTGACCAATTTCAGGCACAGAAATCACTTTAAACACACTTAATTTAGTTGAAAAAGTAATATTTCACATCCAACCGTCAGAAATCACTTTAAACACACTATTTTAGTTGAAAAAGTAATAATTCACTTCCAACAGTCATTTAAAGTCAAAAGATTAAATGGTAAAATGTCATCAATATTGACCACTTTTTTGAACGTTTTACTGGTCAGGGGTCATCATTTTTCATCATAAAATTGATTTTTTGGACTCTACCAAAAATGATTCAAAATGTCATTTGGATCGGGCCTCATGTTGAATAACAACTTTTTAAACCCTCACAGTGACCAAAATTGCCATTTTTACAGAGTTTTGCTTACTCAGAAGCTTCAATTTGGACCAATTTCAGGCACAGAAATCACTTTAAACACACTTATTTTAGTTGAAAAAGTAATAATTCATATCCAACAGTCATTTAAAGTCAAAAGATTAAATGTTAAAATTTCACCAATATTGACCACTTTTTTTAACCTTCGACTGGTCCGGGGTCATCGTTTTTCATCATAAAATTGATTTTTTGGACTCTACTAAAAATGTTTCAAAATGTCATTTGGATCGGCCCTCATGTTGAATAACCACTTTTTAAACCCTCACAGTGACCAAAATTGCCATTTTTACAGAGTTTTGCTTACTAAAAAGCTTCAATTTTGACCAATTTTAGGCAGAGAAATGACTTTAAACACACTTATTTTAGTTGAAAAAGTAATAATTCACATCCAACCATCATTTAAGATTAAATGGTAAAATGTCATCAATATTGACCACTTTTTTGAACGTTCGACTGGTCCGGGGTCATCGTTTTTCATCATACAATTGATTTTTTGGACTCTACCAAAAATGATTCAAAATGTCACTTGGATTGGGCCTCATGTTGAATTACCACTTTTTAAACCCTCACAGTGACCAAAATTGCCATTTTTACAGAGTTTTGCTTACTCAGAAGCTTCAATTTTGACCAATTTCAGGCACAGAAATCACTTTAAACACACTTATTTTAGTTGAAAAAGTAATAATTCACATCCAACAGTCATTTAAAGTCAAAAGATTAAATGTTAAAATTTCATCAATATTGACCACTTTTTTTAACCTTCGACTGGTCCGGGGTCATCGTTTTTCATCAGAAAATGGATTTTTTGCACTCTACCAACAATGATTCAAAATGTCATTTGGATCGGGCCTCATGTTGAATAACCACTTTTTAAACCCTCACAGTGACCAAAATTGCCATTTTTACTGAGTTTTGCTTACTCAGAAGCTTCAATTTTGACCAATTTCAGGCACAGAAATGATTTTAAACACAGTTATTTTAGTTGAAAAAGTAATAATTCACATCCAACAGTTATTTAAAGTAAAAAGATTAAATGGTAAAATGTCATCAATATTGACCACTTTTTTGAACCTTCGACTGGTCCGGGGTCATCGTTTTTCATCATAAAATTGATTTTTTGGACTCCACCAAAAATGATTCAAAATGTCATTTGGATTGGGCCTCATGTTGAATAACCACTTTTTAAACCCTCACAGTGACCAAAATTGCCATATTTACAGAGTTTTGCTTACTCAGAAGCTTCAATTTTGACCAATTTCAGGCACAGAAATGACTTTAAACACACTTATTTTAGTTGAAAAAGTAATATTTCACATCCAACAGTCATTTAAAGTCAAAAGATTAAATGGTAAAATGTCATCAATATTGACCACTTTTTTGAATGTTCGACTGGTCCGGGGTCATCGTTTTTCATCATAAAATTGATTTTTTGGACTCTACCAAAAATGATTCGAAATGTCATTTGGATCGGCCCTCATGTTGAATAACCACTTTTTAAACCCTCACAGTGACCAAAATTGCCATTTTTACAGAGTTTTGCTTACTAAAAAGCTTCAATTTTGACCAATTTTAGGCAGAGAAATGACTTTAAACACACTTATTTTAGTTGAAAAAGTAATAATTCACATCCAACCGTCATTTAAAGTCAAAAGATTAAATGGTAAAATGTCATCAATATTTACCACTTTTTTGAACGTTCGACTGGTCCGGGGTCATCGTTTTTCATCATACAATTGATTTTTTGGACTCTACCAAAAATGATTCAAAATGTCACTTGGATTGGGCCTCATGTTGAATTACCACTTTTTAAACCCTCACAGTGACCAAAATTGCCATTTTTACAGAGTTTTGCTTACTCAGAAGCTTCAATTTTGACCAATTTCAGGCACAGAAATCACTTTAAACACACTTATTTTAGTTGAAAAAGTAATAATTCACATCCAACAGTCATTTAAAGTCAAAAGATTACATGTTAAAATGTCATCAATATTGACCACTTTTTTGAACCTTCGACTGGTCCGGGGTCATCGTTTTTCATCATAAAATAGATTTTTTGGACTCTACCAACAAAAATGATTCAAAATGTCATTTGGATCGGGCCTCATGTTGAATTACCACTTTTTAAATCCTCACAGTGACCAAAATTGCCATTTTTACAGAGTTTTGCTTACTCAGAAGCTTCAATTTTGACCAATTTCAGGCACAGAAATCACTTTAAACACACTTATTTTAGTTGAAAAAGTAATAATTCACATCCAACAGTCATTTAAAGTCAAAAGATTAAATGTTAACATTTCATCAATATTGACCACTTTTTTGAACGTTCGACAGGTCCGGGGTCATCGTTTTTCATCATAAAATAGATTTTTGGACTCTACCAAAAATTATTCAAAAGGTCATTTGGATCGGGCCTCATGTTGAATTACCACTTTTTAAATCCTCACAGTGACCAAAATTGCCATTTTTACAGAGTTTTGCTTACTCAGAAGCTTCAATTTTGACCAATTTCAGGCACAGAAATCACTTTAAACACACTTATTTTAGTTGAAAAAGTAATAATTCACATCCAACAGTCATTTAAAGTCAAAAGATTAAATGTTAACATTTCATCAATATTGACCACTTTTTTGAACGTTCGACAGGTCCGGGGTCATCGTTTTTCATCAGAAAATAGATTTTTGGACTCTACCAAAAATTATTCAACAGGTCATTTGGATCGGGCCTCATGTTGAATTACCACTTTTTAAATCCTCACAGTGACCAAAATTGCCATTTTTACAGAGTTTTGCTTACTCAGAAGCTTCAATTTTGACCAATTTCAGGCACAGAAATGACTTTAAACACACTTATTTTAGTTGAAAAAGTAATATTTCACTTCCAACAGTCATTTAAAGTCAAAAGATTAAATGGTAAAATGTCATCAATATTGACCACTTTTTTGAACGTTCGACAGGTCCGGGGTCATCGTTTTTCATCATAAAATTGATTTTTTGGACCCTACCAAAAATGATCCAAAATGTCATTTGGATCGGGCCTCATGTTGAATAACCACTTTTTAAACCCTCACAGTGACCAAAATTGCCATTTTTACAGAGTTTTGCTTACTCAGAAGCTTCAATTTTGACCAATTTCAGGCACAGAAATCACTTTAAACACACTTATTTTAGTTGAAAAAGTAATATTTCACTTCCAACAGTCATTTAAAGTCAAAAGATTAAATGGTAAAATGTCATCAATATTGACCACTTTTTTGAACGTTCGACAGGTCCGGGGTCATCGTTTTTCATCATAAAATTGATTTTTTGGACCCTACCAAAAATGATTCAAAATGTCATTTGGATCGGGCCTCATGTTGAATAACCACTTTTTAAACCCTCACAGTGACCAAAATTGCCATTTTTACAGAGTTTTGCTTACTCAGAAGCTTCAATTTTGACCAATTTCAGGCACAGAAATCACTTTAAACACACTTATTTTAGTTGAAAAAGTAATAATTCACATCCAACAGTCATTTAAAGTCAAAAGATTAAATGTTAAAATTTCATCAATATTGACCACTTTTTTGAACGTTCGACAGGTCAGGGGTCATCGTTTTTCTTCAGAAAATGGATTTTTTGCAATCTACCAAAAATGATTCAAAATGTCATTTGGATCGGGCCTCATGTTGAATAACCACTTTTTAAACCCTCACAGTGACCAAAATTGCCATTTTTACAGAGTTTTGCTTACTCAGAAGCTTCAATTTTGACCAATTTCAGGCACAGAAATCACTTTAAACACACTTATTTTAGTTGAAAAAGTAATATTTCACATCCAACAGTCATTTAAAGTCAAAAGATTAAATGTCAAAATGTCATCAATATTGACCACTTTTTTGAACCTTCGACTGGTCCGGGGTCATCGCTTTTCATCATAAAATTGATTTTTTGGACTCTACCAAAAATGATTCAAAATGTCATTTGGATCGGGCCTCATGTTGAATAACCACTTTTTAAACCCTCACAGTGACCAAAATTGCCATTTTTACAGAGTTTTGCTTACTAAAAAGCTTCAATTTTGACCAATTTCAGGCACAGAAATGACTTTAAACACACTTAATTTAGTTGAAAAAGTAATATTTCACATCCAACCGTCATTTAAAGTCAAAAGATTAAATGTTAAAATGTCATCAATATTGACCACTGTTTTGAACGTTCGACTGGTCCGGGGTCATCAATTTTCATCATAAAATTGATTTTTTGGACTCTACTAAAAATGATTCAAAATGTCATTTGGATCGGCCCTCATGTTGAATAACCACTTTTTAAACCCTCACAGTGACCAAAATTGCCATTTTTACAGAGTTTTGCTTACTAAAAAGCTTCAATTTTGACCAATTTCAGGCACAGAAATGACTTTAAACACAATTTTTTTAGTTGAAAAAGTAATAATTCACATCCAACCGTCATTTAAAGTCAAAAGATTAAATGTTAAAATTTCATCAATATTGACCACTTTTTTGAACGTTCGACTGGTCCGGGGTCATCGTTTTTCATCATACAATTGATTTTTTGGACTCTACCAAAAATGATGCAAAATGTCTCTTGGATTTGGCCTCATGTTGAATTACCACTTTTTAAACACTCACAGTGACCAAAATTGACATTTTTACAGAGTTTTGCTTACTCAGAAGCTTCAATTTTGACCAATTTCAGGCACAGAAATCACTTTAAACACACTTAATTTAGTTGAAAAAGAAATATTTCACATCCAACCGTCAGAAATCACTTTAAACACACTTATTTTAGTTGAAAAAGTAATAATTCACTTCCAACAGTCATTTAAAGTCAAAAGATTAAATGGTAAAATGTCATCAATATTGACCACTTTTTTGAACGTTTTACTGGTCAGGGGTCATCATTTTTCATCATAAAATTGATTTTTTGGACTCTACCAAAAATGATTCAAAATGTCATTTGGATCGGGCCTCATGTTGAATAACAACTTTTTAAACCCTCACAGTGACCAAAATTGCCCTTTTTACAGAGTTTTGCTTACTCAGAAGCTTCAATTTGGACCAATTTCAGGCACAGAAATCACTTTAAACACACTTATTTTAGTTGAAAAAGTAATAATTCACATCCAACAGTCATTTAAAGTCAAAAGATTAAATGTTAAAATTTCACCAATATTGACCACTTTTTTTAACCTTCGACTGGTCCGGGGTCATCGTTTTTCATCATAAAATTGATTTTTTGGACTCTACTAAAAATGTTTCAAAATGTCATTTGGATCGGCCCTCATGTTGAATAACCACTTTTTAAACCCTCACAGTGACCAAAATTGCCATTTTTACAGAGTTTTGCTTACTAAAAAGCTTCAATTTTGACCAATTTTAGGCAGAGAAATGACTTTAAACACACTTATTTTAGTTGAAAAAGTAATAATTCACATCCAACCGTCATTTAAGATTAAATGGTAAAATGTCATCAATATTGACCACTTTTTTGAACGTTCGACTGGTCCGGGGTCATCGTTTTTCATCATACAATTGATTTTTTGGACTCTACCAAAAATGATTCAAAATGTCACTTGGATTGGGCCTCATGTTGAATTACCACTTTTTAAACCCTCACAGTGACCAAAATTGCCATTTTTACAGAGTTTTGCTTACTCAGAAGCTTCAATTTTGACCAATTTCAGGCACAGAAATCACTTTAAACACACTTATTTTAGTTGAAAAAGTAATAATTCACATCCAACAGTCATTTAAAGTCAAAAGATTAAATGTTAAAATTTCATCAATATTGACCACTTTTTTTAACCTTCGACTGGTCCGGGGTCATCGTTTTTCATCAGAAAATGGATTTTTTGCACTCTACCAACAATGACTCAAAATGTCATTTGGATCGGGCCTCATGTTGAATAACCACTTTTTAAACCCTCACAGTGACCAAAATTGCCATTTTTACTGAGTTTTGCTTACTCAGAACCTTCAATTTTGACCAATTTCAGGCACAGAAATGACTTTAAACACACTTATTTTAGTTGAAAAAGTAATAATTCACATCCAACAGTTATTTAAAGTCAAAAGATTAAATGGTAAAATGTCATCAATATTGACCACTTTTTTGAACCTTCGACTGGTCCGGGGTCATCGTTTTTCATCATAAAATTGATTTTTTGGACTCCACCAAAAATGATTCAAAATGTCATTTGGATTGGGCCTCATGTTGAATAACCACTTTTTAAACCCTCACAGTGACCAAAATTGCCATTTTTACAGAGTTTTGCTTACTCAGAAGCTTCAATTTTGACCAATTTCAGGCACAGAAATGACTTTAAACACACTTATTTTAGTTGAAAAAGTAATATTTCACATCCAACAGTCATTTAAAGTCAAAAGATTAAATGGTAAAATGTCATCAATATTGACCACTTTTTTGAATGTTCGACTGGTCCGGGGTCATCGTTTTTCATCATAAAATTGATTTTTTGGACTCTACCAAAAATGATTCGAAATGTCATTTGGATCGGCCCTCATGTTGAATAACCACTTTTTAAACCCTCACAGTGACCAAAATTGCCATTTTTACAGAGTTTTGCTTACTAAAAAGCTTCAATTTTGACCAATTTTAGGCAGAGAAATGACTTTAAACACACTTATTTTAGTTGAAAAAGTAATAATTCACATCCAACCGTCATTTAAAGTCAAAAGATTAAATGGTAAAATGTCATCAATATTTACCACTTTTTTGAACGTTCGACTGGTCCGGGGTCATCGTTTTTCATCATACAATTGATTTTTTGGACTCTACCAAAAATGATTCAAAATGTCACTTGGATTGGGCCTCATGTTGAATTACCACTTTTTAAACCCTCACAGTGACCAAAATTGCCATTTTTACAGAGTTTTGATTACTCAGAAGCTTCAATTTTGACCAATTTCAGGCACAGAAATCACTTTAAACACACTTATTTTAGTTGAAAAAGTAATAATTCACATCCAACAGTCATTTAAAGTCAAAAGATTACATGTTAAAATGTCATCAATATTGACCACTTTTTTGAACCTTCGACTGGTCCGGGGTCATCGTTTTTCATCATAAAATAGATTTTTTGGACTCTACCAACAAAAATGATTCAAAATGTCATTTGGATCGGGCCTCATGTTGAATTACCACTTTTTAAATCCTCACAGTGACCAAAATTGCCATTTTTACAGAGTTTTGCTTACTCAGAAGCTTCAATTTTGACCAATTTCAGGCACAGAAATCACTTTAAACACACTTATTTTAGTTGAAAAAGTAATAATTCACATCCAACAGTCATTTAAAGTCAAAAGATTAAATGTTAACATTTCATCAATATTGACCACTTTTTTGAACGTTCGACAGGTCCGGGGTCATCGTTTTTCATCAGAAAATAGATTTTTGGACTCTACCAAAAATTATTCAAAAGGTCATTTGGATCGGGCCTCATGTTGAATTACCACTTTTTAAATCCTCACAGTGACCAAAATTGCCATTTTTACAGAGTTTTGCTTACTCAGAAGCTTCAATTTGGACCAATTTCAGGCACAGAAATCACTTTAAACACACTTATTTTAGTTGAAAAAGTAATAATTCACATCCAACAGTCATTTAAAGTCAAAAGATTAAATGTTAAAATTTCACCAATATTGACCACTTTTTTTAACCTTCGACTGGTCCGGGGTCATCGTTTTTCATCATAAAATTGATTTTTTGGACTCTACTAAAAATGTTTCAAAATGTCATTTGGATCGGCCCTCATGTTGAATAACCACTTTTTAAACCCTCACAGTGACCAAAATTGCCATTTTTACAGAGTTTTGCTTACTAAAAAGCTTCAATTTTGACCAATTTTAGGCAGAGAAATGACTTTAAACACACTTATTTTAGTTGAAAAAGTAATAATTCACATCCAACCGTCATTTAAGATTAAATGGTAAAATGTCATCAATATTGACCACTTTTTTGAACGTTCGACTGGTCCGGGGTCATCGTTTTTCATCATACAATTGATTTTTTGGACTCTACCAAAAATGATTCAAAATGTCACTTGGATTGGGCCTCATGTTGAATTACCACTTTTTAAACCCTCACAGTGACCAAAATTGCCATTTTTACAGAGTTTTGCTTACTCAGAAGCTTCAATTTTGACCAATTTCAGGCACAGAAATCACTTTAAACACACTTATTTTAGTTGAAAAAGTAATAATTCACATCCAACAGTCATTTAAAGTCAAAAGATTAAATGTTAAAATTTCATCAATATTGACCACTTTTTTTAACCTTCGACTGGTCCGGGGTCATCGTTTTTCATCAGAAAATGGATTTTTTGCACTCTACCAACAATGATTCAAAATGTCATTTGGATCGGGCCTCATGTTGAATAACCACTTTTTAAACCCTCACAGTGACCAAAATTGCCATTTTTACTGAGTTTTGCTTACTCAGAAGCTTCAATTTTGACCAATTTCAGGCACAGAAATGACTTTAAACACACTTATTTTAGTTGAAAAAGTAATAATTCACATCCAACAGTTATTTAAAGTCAAAAGATTAAATGGTAAAATGTCATCAATATTGACCACTTTTTTGAACCTTCGACTGGTCCGGGGTCATCGTTTTTCATCATAAAATTGATTTTTTGGACTCCACCAAAAATGATTCAAAATGTCATTTGGATTGGGCCTCATGTTGAATAACCACTTTTTAAACCCTCACAGTGACCAAAATTGTCATTTTTACAGAGTTTTGCTTACTCAGAAGCTTCAATTTTGACCAATTTCAGGCACAGAAATGACTTTAAACACACTTGTTTTAGTTGAAAAAGTAATATTTCACATCCAACAGTCATTTAAAGTCAAAAGATTAAATGGTAAAATGTCATCAATATTGACCACTTTTTTGAATGTTCGACTGGTCCGGGGTCATCGTTTTTCATCATAAAATTGATTTTTTGGACTCTACCAAAAATGATTCGAAATGTCATTTGGATCGGCCATCATGTTGAATAACCACTTTTTAAACCCTCACAGTGACCAAAATTGCCATTTTTACAGAGTTTTGCTTACTAAAAAGCTTCAATTTTGACCAATTTTAGGCAGAGAAATGACTTTAAACACACTTATTTTAGTTGAAAAAGTAATAATTCACATCCAACTGTCATTGAAAGTCAAAAGATTAAATGGTAAAATGTCATCAATATTTACCACTTTTTTGAACGTTCGACTGGTCCGGGGTCATCGTTTTTCATCATACAATTGATTTTTTGGACTCTACCAAAAATGATTCAAAATGTCACTTGGATTGGGCCTCATGTTGAATTACCACTTTTTAAACCCTCACAGTGACCAAAATTGCCATTTTTACAGAGTTTTGCTTACTCAGAAGCTTCAATTTTGACCAATTTCAGGCACAGAAATCACTTTAAACACACTTATTTTAGTTGAAAAAGTAATAATTCACATCCAACAGTCATTTAAAGTCAAAAGATTACATGTTAAAATGTCATCAATATTGACCACTTTTTTGAACCTTCGACTGGTCCGGGGTCATCGTTTTTCATCATAAAATAGATTTTTTGGACTCTACCAACAAAAATGATTCAAAATGTCATTTGGATCGGGCCTCATGTTGAATTACCACTTTTTAAATCCTCACAGTGACCAAAATTGCCATTTTTACAGAGTTTTGCTTACTCAGAAGCTTCAATTTTGACCAATTTCAGGCACAGAAATCACTTTAAACACACTTATTTTAGTTGAAAAAGTAATAATTCACATCCAACAGTCATTTAAAGTCAAAAGATTAAATGTTAACATTTCATCAATATTGACCACTTTTTTGAACGTTCGACAGGTCCGGGGTCATCGTTTTTCATCAGAAAATAGATTTTTGGACTCTACCAAAAATTATTCAAAAGGTCATTTGGATCGGGCCTCATGTTGAATTACCACTTTTTAAATCCTCACAGTGACCAAAATTGCCATTTTTACAGAGTTTTGCTTACTCAGAATCTTCAATTTTGACCAATTTCAGGCACAGAAATGACTTTAAACACACTTATTTTAGTTGAAAAAGTAATATTTCACTTCCAACAGTCATTTAAAGTCAAAAGATTAAATGGTAAAATGTCATCAATATTGACCACTTTTTTGAACGTTCGACAGGTCAGGGGTCATCGTTTTTCTTCAGAAAATGGATTTTTTGCAATCTACCAAAAATGATTCAAAATGTCATTTGGATCGGGCCTCATGTTGAATAACCACTTTTTAAACCCTCACAGTGACCAAAATTGCCATTTTTACAGAGTTTTGCTTACTCAGAAGCTTCAATTTTGACCAATTTCAGGCACAGAAATCACTTTAAACACACTTATTTTAGTTGAAAAAGTAATATTTCACATCCAACAGTCATTTAAAGTCAAAAGATTAAATGTCAAAATGTCATCAATATTGACCACTTTTTTGAACCTTCGACTGGTCCGGGGTCATCGCTTTTCATCATAAAATTGATTTTTTGGACTCTACCAAAAATGATTCAAAATGTCATTTGGATCGGGCCTCATGTTGAATAACCACTTTTTAAACCCTCACAGTGACCAAAATTGCCATTTTTACAGAGTTTTGCTTACTAAAAAGCTTCAATTTTGACCAATTTCAGGCACAGAAATGACTTTAAACACACTTAATTTAGTTGAAAAAGTAATATTTCACATCCAACCGTCATTTAAAGTCAAAAGATTAAATGTTAAAATGTCATCAATATTGACCACTGTTTTGAACGTTCGACTGGTCCGGGGTCATCAATTTTCATCATAAAATTGATTTTTTGGACTCTACTAAAAATGATTCAAAATGTCATTTGGATCGGCCCTCATGTTGAATAACCACTTTTTAAACCCTCACAGTGACCAAAATTGCCATTTTTACAGAGTTTTGCTTACTAAAAAGCTTCAATTTTGACCAATTTCAGGCACAGAAATGACTTTAAACACAATTTTTTTAGTTGAAAAAGTAATAATTCACATCCAACCGTCATTTAAAGTCAAAAGATTAAATGTTAAAATTTCATCAATATTGACCACTTTTTTGAACGTTCGACTGGTCCGGGGTCATCGTTTTTCATCATACAATTGATTTTTTGGACTCTACCAAAAATGATGCAAAATGTCACTTGGATTGGGCCTCATGTTGAATTACCACTTTTTAAACACTCACAGTGACCAAAATTGACATTTTTACAGAGTTTTGCTTACTCAGAAGCTTCAATTTTGACCAATTTCAGGCACAGAAATCACTTTAAACACACTTAATTTAGTTGAAAAAGAAATATTTCACATCCAACCGTCAGAAATCACTTTAAACACACTTATTTTAGTTGAAAAAGTAATAATTCACTTCCAACAGTCATTTAAAGTCAAAAGATTAAATGGTAAAATGTCATCAATATTGACCACTTTTTTGAACGTTTTACTGGTCAGGGGTCATCATTTTTCATCATAAAATTGATTTTTTGGACTCTACCAAAAATGATTCAAAATGTCATTTGGATCGGGCCTCATGTTGAATAACAACTTTTTAAACCCTCACAGTGACCAAAATTGCCCTTTTTACAGAGTTTTGCTTACTCAGAAGCTTCAATTTGGACCAATTTCAGGCACAGAAATCACTTTAAACACACTTATTTTAGTTGAAAAAGTAATAATTCACATCCAACAGTCATTTAAAGTCAAAAGATTAAATGTTAAAATTTCACCAATATTGACCACTTTTTTTAACCTTCGACTGGTCCGGGGTCATCGTTTTTCATCATAAAATTGATTTTTTGGACTCTACTAAAAATGTTTCAAAATGTCATTTGGATCGGCCCTCATGTTGAATAACCACTTTTTAAACCCTCACAGTGACCAAAATTGCCATTTTTACAGAGTTTTGCTTACTAAAAAGCTTCAATTTTGACCAATTTTAGGCAGAGAAATGACTTTAAACACACTTATTTTAGTTGAAAAAGTAATAATTCACATCCAACCGTCATTTAAGATTAAATGGTAAAATGTCATCAATATTGACCACTTTTTTGAACGTTCGACTGGTCCGGGGTCATCGTTTTTCATCATACAATTGATTTTTTGGACTCTACCAAAAATGATTCAAAATGTCACTTGGATTGGGCCTCATGTTGAATTACCACTTTTTAAACCCTCACAGTGACCAAAATTGCCATTTTTACAGAGTTTTGCTTACTCAGAAGCTTCAATTTTGACCAATTTCAGGCACAGAAATCACTTTAAACACACTTATTTTAGTTGAAAAAGTAATAATTCACATCCAACAGTCATTTAAAGTCAAAAGATTAAATGTTAAAATTTCATCAATATTGACCACTTTTTTTAACCTTCGACTGGTCCGGGGTCATCGTTTTTCATCAGAAAATGGATTTTTTGCACTCTACCAACAATGATTCAAAATGTCATTTGGATCGGGCCTCATGTTGAATAACCACTTTTTAAACCCTCACAGTGACCAAAATTGCCATTTTTACTGAGTTTTGCTTACTCAGAAGCTTCAATTTTGACCAATTTCAGGCACAGAAATGACTTTAAACACACTTATTTTAGTTGAAAAAGTAATAATTCACATCCAACAGTTATTTAAAGTCAAAAGATTAAATGGTAAAATGTCATCAATATTGACCACTTTTTTGAACCTTCGACTGGTCCGGGGTCATCGTTTTTCATCATAAAATTGATTTTTTGGACTCCACCAAAAATGATTCAAAATGTCATTTGGATTGGGCCTCATGTTGAATAACCACTTTTTAAACCCTCACAGTGACCAAAATTGTCATTTTTACAGAGTTTTGCTTACTCAGAAGCTTCAATTTTGACCAATTTCAGGCACAGAAATGACTTTAAACACACTTGTTTTAGTTGAAAAAGTAATATTTCACATCCAACAGTCATTTAAAGTCAAAAGATTAAATGGTAAAATGTCATCAATATTGACCACTTTTTTGAATGTTCGACTGGTCCGGGGTCATCGTTTTTCATCATAAAATTGATTTTTTGGACTCTACCAAAAATGATTCGAAATGTCATTTGGATCGGCCATCATGTTGAATAACCACTTTTTAAACCCTCACAGTGACCAAAATTGCCATTTTTACAGAGTTTTGCTTACTAAAAAGCTTCAATTTTGACCAATTTTAGGCAGAGAAATGACTTTAAACACACTTATTTTAGTTGAAAAAGTAATAATTCACATCCAACTGTCATTTAAAGTCAAAAGATTAAATGGTAAAATGTCATCAATATTTACCACTTTTTTGAACGTTCGACTGGTCCGGGGTCATCGTTTTTCATCATACAATTGATTTTTTGGACTCTACCAAAAATGATTCAAAATGTCACTTGGATTGGGCCTCATGTTGAATTACCACTTTTTAAACCCTCACAGTGACCAAAATTGCCATTTTTACAGAGTTTTGCTTACTCAGAAGCTTCAATTTTGACCAATTTCAGGCACAGAAATCACTTTAAACACACTTATTTTAGTTGAAAAAGTAATAATTCACATCCAACAGTCATTTAAAGTCAAAAGATTACATGTTAAAATGTCATCAATATTGACCACTTTTTTGAACCTTCGACTGGTCCGGGGTCATCGTTTTTCATCATAAAATAGATTTTTTGGACTCTACCAACAAAAATGATTCAAAATGTCATTTGGATCGGGCCTCATGTTGAATTACCACTTTTTAAATCCTCACAGTGACCAAAATTGCCATTTTTACAGAGTTTTGCTTACTCAGAAGCTTCAATTTTGACCAATTTCAGGCACAGAAATCACTTTAAACACACTTATTTTAGTTGAAAAAGTAATAATTCACATCCAACAGTCATTTAAAGTCAAAAGATTAAATGTTAACATTTCATCAATATTGACCACTTTTTTGAACGTTCGACAGGTCCGGGGTCATCGTTTTTCATCAGAAAATAGATTTTTGGACTCTACCAAAAATTATTCAAAAGGTCATTTGGATCGGGCCTCATGTTGAATTACCACTTTTTAAATCCTCACAGTGACCAAAATTGCCATTTTTACAGAGTTTTGCTTACTCAGAATCTTCAATTTTGACCAATTTCAGGCACAGAAATGACTTTAAACACACTTATTTTAGTTGAAAAAGTAATATTTCACTTCCAACAGTCATTTAAAGTCAAAAGATTAAATGGTAAAATGTCATCAATATTGACCACTTTTTTGAACGTTCGACAGGTCAGGGGTCATCGTTTTTCTTCAGAAAATGGATTTTTTGCAATCTACCAAAAATGATTCAAAATGTCATTTGGATCGGGCCTCATGTTGAATAACCACTTTTTAAACCCTCACAGTGACCAAAATTGCCATTTTTACAGAGTTTTGCTTACTCAGAAGCTTCAATTTTGACCAATTTCAGGCACAGAAATCACTTTAAACACACTTATTTTAGTTGAAAAAGTAATATTTCACATCCAACAGTCATTTAAAGTCAAAAGATTAAATGTCAAAATGTCATCAATATTGACCACTTTTTTGAACCTTCGACTGGTCCGGGGTCATCGCTTTTCATCATAAAATTGATTTTTTGGACTCTACCAAAAATGATTCAAAATGTCATTTGGATCGGGCCTCATGTTGAATAACCACTTTTTAAACCCTCACAGTGACCAAAATTGCCATTTTTACAGAGTTTTGCTTACTAAAAAGCTTCAATTTTGACCAATTTCAGGCACAGAAATGACTTTAAACACACTTAATTTAGTTGAAAAAGTAATATTTCACATCCAACCGTCATTTAAAGTCAAAAGATTAAATGTTAAAATGTCATCAATATTGACCACTGTTTTGAACGTTCGACTGGTCCGGGGTCATCAATTTTCATCATAAAATTGATTTTTTGGACTCTACTAAAAATGATTCAAAATGTCATTTGGATCGGCCCTCATGTTGAATAACCACTTTTTAAACCCTCACAGTGACCAAAATTGCCATTTTTACAGAGTTTTGCTTACTAAAAAGCTTCAATTTTGACCAATTTCAGGCACAGAAATGACTTTAAACACAATTTTTTTAGTTGAAAAAGTAATAATTCACATCCAACCGTCATTTAAAGTCAAAAGATTAAATGTTAAAATTTCATCAATATTGACCACTTTTTTGAACGTTCGACTGGTCCGGGGTCATCGTTTTTCATCATACAATTGATTTTTTGGACTCTACCAAAAATGATGCAAAATGTCACTTGGATTGGGCCTCATGTTGAATTACCACTTTTTAAACACTCACAGTGACCAAAATTGACATTTTTACAGAGTTTTGCTTACTCAGAAGCTTCAATTTTGACCAATTTCAGGCACAGAAATCACTTTAAACACACTTAATTTAGTTGAAAAAGAAATATTTCACATCCAACCGTCAGAAATCACTTTAAACACACTTATTTTAGTTGAAAAAGTAATAATTCACTTCCAACAGTCATTTAAAGTCAAAAGATTAAATGGTAAAATGTCATCAATATTGACCACTTTTTTGAACGTTTTACTGGTCAGGGGTCATCATTTTTCATCATAAAATTGATTTTTTGGACTCTACCAAAAATGATTCAAAATGTCATTTGGATCGGGCCTCATGTTGAATAACAACTTTTTAAACCCTCACAGTGACCAAAATTGCCCTTTTTACAGAGTTTTGCTTACTCAGAAGCTTCAATTTGGACCAATTTCAGGCACAGAAATCACTTTAAACACACTTATTTTAGTTGAAAAAGTAATAATTCACATCCAACAGTCATTTAAAGTCAAAAGATTAAATGTTAAAATTTCACCAATATTGACCACTTTTTTTAACCTTCGACTGGTCCGGGGTCATCGTTTTTCATCATAAAATTGATTTTTTGGACTCTACTAAAAATGTTTCAAAATGTCATTTGGATCGGCCCTCATGTTGAATAACCACTTTTTAAACCCTCACAGTGACCAAAATTGCCATTTTTACAGAGTTTTGCTTACTAAAAAGCTTCAATTTTGACCAATTTTAGGCAGAGAAATGACTTTAAACACACTTATTTTAGTTGAAAAAGTAATAATTCACATCCAACCGTCATTTAAGATTAAATGGTAAAATGTCATCAATATTGACCACTTTTTTGAACGTTCGACTGGTCCGGGGTCATCGTTTTTCATCATACAATTGATTTTTTGGACTCTACCAAAAATGATTCAAAATGTCACTTGGATTGGGCCTCATGTTGAATTACCACTTTTTAAACCCTCACAGTGACCAAAATTGCCATTTTTACAGAGTTTTGCTTACTCAGAAGCTTCAATTTTGACCAATTTCAGGCACAGAAATCACTTTAAACACACTTATTTTAGTTGAAAAAGTAATAATTCACATCCAACAGTCATTTAAAGTCAAAAGATTAAATGTTAAAATTTCATCAATATTGACCACTTTTTTTAACCTTCGACTGGTCCGGGGTCATCGTTTTTCATCAGAAAATGGATTTTTTGCACTCTACCAACAATGATTCAAAATGTCATTTGGATCGGGCCTCATGTTGAATAACCACTTTTTAAACCCTCACAGTGACCAAAATTGCCATTTTTACTGAGTTTTGCTTACTCAGAAGCTTCAATTTTGACCAATTTCAGGCACAGAAATGACTTTAAACACACTTATTTTAGTTGAAAAAGTAATAATTCACATCCAACAGTTATTTAAAGTCAAAAGATTAAATGGTAAAATGTCATCAATATTGACCACTTTTTTGAACCTTCGACTGGTCCGGGGTCATCGTTTTTCATCATAAAATTGATTTTTTGGACTCCACCAAAAATGATTCAAAATGTCATTTGGATTGGGCCTCATGTTGAATAACCACTTTTTAAACCCTCACAGTGACCAAAATTGCCATTTTTACAGAGTTTTGCTTACTCAGAAGCTTCAATTTTGACCAATTTCAGGCACAGAAATGACTTTAAACACACTTATTTTAGTTGAAAAAGTAATATTTCACATCCAACAGTCATTTAAAGTCAAAAGATTAAATGGTAAAATGTCATCAATATTGACCACTTTTTTGAATGTTCGACTGGTCCGGGGTCATCGTTTTTCATCATAAAATTGATTTTTTGGACTCTACCAAAAATGATTCGAAATGTCATTTGGATCGGCCCTCATGTTGAATAACCACTTTTTAAACCCTCACAGTGACCAAAATTGCCATTTTTACAGAGTTTTGCTTACTAAAAAGCTTCAATTTTGACCAATTTTAGGCAGAGAAATGACTTTAAACACACTTATTTTAGTTGAAAAAGTAATAATTCACATCCAACCGTCATTTAAAGTCAAAAGATTAAATGGTAAAATGTCATCAATATTTACCACTTTTTTGAACGTTCGACTGGTCCGGGGTCATCGTTTTTCATCATACAATTGATTTTTTGGACTCTACCAAAAATGATTCAAAATGTCACTTGGATTGGGCCTCATGTTGAATTACCACTTTTTAAACCCTCACAGTGACCAAAATTGCCATTTTTACAGAGTTTTGATTACTCAGAAGCTTCAATTTTGACCAATTTCAGGCACAGAAATCACTTTAAACACACTTATTTTAGTTGAAAAAGTAATAATTCACATCCAACAGTCATTTAAAGTCAAAAGATTACATGTTAAAATGTCATCAATATTGACCACTTTTTTGAACCTTCGACTGGTCCGGGGTCATCGTTTTTCATCATAAAATAGATTTTTTGGACTCTACCAACAAAAATGATTCAAAATGTCATTTGGATCGGGCCTCATGTTGAATTACCACTTTTTAAATCCTCACAGTGACCAAAATTGCCATTTTTACAGAGTTTTGCTTACTCAGAAGCTTCAATTTTGACCAATTTCAGGCACAGAAATCACTTTAAACACACTTATTTTAGTTGAAAAAGTAATAATTCACATCCAACAGTCATTTAAAGTCAAAAGATTAAATGTTAACATTTCATCAATATTGACCACTTTTTTGAACGTTCGACAGGTCCGGGGTCATCGTTTTTCATCAGAAAATAGATTTTTGGACTCTACCAAAAATTATTCAAAAGGTCATTTGGATCGGGCCTCATGTTGAATTACCACTTTTTAAATCCTCACAGTGACCAAAATTGCCATTTTTACAGAGTTTTGCTTACTCAGAAGCTTCAATTTGGACCAATTTCAGGCACAGAAATCACTTTAAACACACTTATTTTAGTTGAAAAAGTAATAATTCACATCCAACAGTCATTTAAAGTCAAAAGATTAAATGTTAAAATTTCACCAATATTGACCACTTTTTTTAACCTTCGACTGGTCCGGGGTCATCGTTTTTCATCATAAAATTGATTTTTTGGACTCTACTAAAAATGTTTCAAAATGTCATTTGGATCGGCCCTCATGTTGAATAACCACTTTTTAAACCCTCACAGTGACCAAAATTGCCATTTTTACAGAGTTTTGCTTACTAAAAAGCTTCAATTTTGACCAATTTTAGGCAGAGAAATGACTTTAAACACACTTATTTTAGTTGAAAAAGTAATAATTCACATCCAACCGTCATTTAAGATTAAATGGTAAAATGTCATCAATATTGACCACTTTTTTGAACGTTCGACTGGTCCGGGGTCATCGTTTTTCATCATACAATTGATTTTTTGGACTCTACCAAAAATGATTCAAAATGTCACTTGGATTGGGCCTCATGTTGAATTACCACTTTTTAAACCCTCACAGTGACCAAAATTGCCATTTTTACAGAGTTTTGCTTACTCAGAAGCTTCAATTTTGACCAATTTCAGGCACAGAAATCACTTTAAACACACTTATTTTAGTTGAAAAAGTAATAATTCACATCCAACAGTCATTTAAAGTCAAAAGATTAAATGTTAAAATTTCATCAATATTGACCACTTTTTTTAACCTTCGACTGGTCCGGGGTCATCGTTTTTCATCAGAAAATGGATTTTTTGCACTCTACCAACAATGATTCAAAATGTCATTTGGATCGGGCCTCATGTTGAATAACCACTTTTTAAACCCTCACAGTGACCAAAATTGCCATTTTTACTGAGTTTTGCTTACTCAGAAGCTTCAATTTTGACCAATTTCAGGCACAGAAATGACTTTAAACACACTTATTTTAGTTGAAAAAGTAATAATTCACATCCAACAGTTATTTAAAGTCAAAAGATTAAATGGTAAAATGTCATCAATATTGACCACTTTTTTGAACCTTCGACTGGTCCGGGGTCATCGTTTTTCATCATAAAATTGATTTTTTGGACTCCACCAAAAATGATTCAAAATGTCATTTGGATTGGGCCTCATGTTGAATAACCACTTTTTAAACCCTCACAGTGACCAAAATTGTCATTTTTACAGAGTTTTGCTTACTCAGAAGCTTCAATTTTGACCAATTTCAGGCACAGAAATGACTTTAAACACACTTGTTTTAGTTGAAAAAGTAATATTTCACATCCAACAGTCATTTAAAGTCAAAAGATTAAATGGTAAAATGTCATCAATATTGACCACTTTTTTGAATGTTCGACTGGTCCGGGGTCATCGTTTTTCATCATAAAATTGATTTTTTGGACTCTACCAAAAATGATTCGAAATGTCATTTGGATCGGCCATCATGTTGAATAACCACTTTTTAAACCCTCACAGTGACCAAAATTGCCATTTTTACAGAGTTTTGCTTACTAAAAAGCTTCAATTTTGACCAATTTTAGGCAGAGAAATGACTTTAAACACACTTATTTTAGTTGAAAAAGTAATAATTCACATCCAACTGTCATTTAAAGTCAAAAGATTAAATGGTAAAATGTCATCAATATTTACCACTTTTTTGAACGTTCGACTGGTCCGGGGTCATCGTTTTTCATCATACAATTGATTTTTTGGACTCTACCAAAAATGATTCAAAATGTCACTTGGATTGGGCCTCATGTTGAATTACCACTTTTTAAACCCTCACAGTTACCAAAATTGCCATTTTTACAGAGTTTTGCTTACTCAGAAGCTTCAATTTTGACCAATTTCAGGCACAGAAATCACTTTAAACACACTTATTTTAGTTGAAAAAGTAATAATTCACATCCAACAGTCATTTAAAGTCAAAAGATTACATGTTAAAATGTCATCAATATTGACCACTTTTTTGAACCTTCGACTGGTCCGGGGTCATCGTTTTTCATCATAAAATAGATTTTTTGGACTCTACCAACAAAAATGATTCAAAATGTCATTTGGATCGGGCCTCATGTTGAATTACCACTTTTTAAATCCTCACAGTGACCAAAATTGCCATTTTTACAGAGTTTTGCTTACTCAGAAGCTTCAATTTTGACCAATTTCAGGCACAGAAATCACTTTAAACACACTTATTTTAGTTGAAAAAGTAATAATTCACATCCAACAGTCATTTAAAGTCAAAAGATTTAATGTTAACATTTCATCAATATTGACCACTTTTTTGAACGTTCGACAGGTCCGGGGTCATCGTTTTTCATCAGAAAATAGATTTTTGGACTCTACCAAAAATTATTCAAAAGGTCATTTGGATCGGGCCTCATGTTGAATTACCACTTTTTAAATCCTCACAGTGACCAAAATTGCCATTTTTACAGAGTTTTGCTTACTCAGAAGCTTCAATTTTGACCAATTTCAGGCACAGAAATGACTTTAAACACACTTATTTTAGTTGAAAAAGTAATATTTCACTTCCAACAGTCATTTAAAGTCAAAAGATTAAATGGTAAAATGTCATCAATATTGACCACTTTTTTGAACGTTCGACAGGTCAGGGGTCATCGTTTTTCTTCAGAAAATGGATTTTTTGCAATCTACCAAAAATGATTCAAAATGTCATTTGGATCGGGCCTCATGTTGAATAACCACTTTTTAAACCCTCACAGTGACCAAAATTGCCATTTTTACAGAGTTTTCGCTTACTCAAAAGCTTTAATTTTGACCAATTTCAGGCACAGAAATGACTTTAAACACAATTATTTTAGTTGAAAAAGTAATATTTCACAGCCAACAGTCATTTAAAGTCAAAAGATTAAATGTTAAAATTTCGTCAATATTGACCACTTTTTTGAACGTTCGACAGGTCCGGGGTCATCGTTTTTCATCAGAAAATTGATTTTTTGGACTCTACCAAAAAATATTCAAAATGTCATTTGGATCGGGCCTCATGTTGAATTACCACTTTTTAAACCCTCACAGTGACCAAAATTGCCATTTTTACAGAGTTTTGCTTACTCAGAAGCTTCAATTTTGACCAATTTCAGGCACAGAAATCACTTTAAACACACTTATTTTAGTTGAAAAAGTAATATTTCACATCCAACAGTCATTTAAAGTCAAAAGATTAAATGTCAAAATGTCATCAATATTGACCACTTTTTTGAACCTTCGACTGGTCCGGGGTCATCGCTTTTCATCATAAAATTGATTTTTTGGACTCTACCAAAAATGATTCAAAATGTCATTTGGATCGGGCCTCATGTTGAATAACCACTTTTTAAACCCTCACAGTGACCAAAATTGCCATTTTTACAGAGTTTTGCTTACTAAAAAGCTTCAATTTTGACCAATTTCAGGCACAGAAATGACTTTAAACACACTTAATTTAGTTGAAAAAGTAATATTTCACATCCAACCGTCATTTAAAGTCAAAAGATTAAATGTTAAAATGTCATCAATATTGACCACTGTTTTGAACGTTCGACTGGTCCGGGGTCATCAATTTTCATCATAAAATTGATTTTTTGGACTCTACTAAAAATGATTCAAAATGTCATTTGGATCGGCCCTCATGTTGAATAACCACTTTTTAAACCCTCACAGTGACCAAAATTGCCATTTTTACAGAGTTTTGCTTACTAAAAAGCTTCAATTTTGACCAATTTCAGGCACAGAAATGACTTTAAACACACTTATTTTAGTTGAAAAAGTAATATTTCACATCCAACAGTCATTTAAAGTCAAAAGATTAAATGTTAAAATTTCATCAATATTGACCACTTTTTTGAACGTTCGACAGGTCAGGGGTCATCGTTTTTCTTCAGAAAATGGATTTTTTGCAATCTACCAAAAATGATTCAAAATGTCATTTGGATCGGGCCTCATGTTGAATAACCACTTTTTAAACCCTCACAGTGACCAAAATTGCCATTTTTACAGAGTTTTGCTTACTCAGAAGCTTCAATTTTGACCAATTTCAGGCACAGAAATGACTTTAAACACACTTATTTTAGTTGAAAAAGTAATATTTCACATCCAACAGTCATTTAAAGTCAAAAGATTAAATGGTAAAATGTCATCAATAATGACCACTTTTTTGAACGTTCGACTGGTCCGGGGTCATCGTTTTTCATCATACAATTGATTTTTTGGACTCTACCAAAAATGATTCAAAATGTCATTTGGATCGGGCCTCATGTTGAATAACCACTTTTTAAACCCTCACAGTGACCAAAATTGCCATTTTTACAGAGTTTTGCTTACTCAGAAGCTTCAATTTTGACCAATTTTAGGCAGAGAAATGACTTTAAACACACTTATTTTAGTTGAAAAAGTAATAATTCACATCCAACCGTCATTTAAAGTCAAAAGATTAAATGGTAAAATGTCATCAATATTGACCACTGTTTTGAACGTTCGACTGGTCCGGGGTCATCAATTTTCATCATAAAATTGATTTTTTGGACTCTACTAAAAATGATTCAAAATGTCATTTGGATCGGCCCTCATGTTGAATAACCACTTTTTAAACCCTCACAGTGACCAAAATTGCCATTTTTACAGAGTTTTCGCTTACTCAAAAGCTTCAATTTTGACCAATTTCAGGCACAGAAATGACTTTAAACACAATTATTTTAGTTGAAAAAGTAATAATTCACATCCAACCGTCATTTAAAGTCAAAAGATTAAATGGTAAAATGTCATCAATATTGACCACTTTTTTGAACGTTCGACAGGTCCGGGGTCATCGTTTTTCATCATACAATTGATTTTTTGGACTCTACCAAAAATGATTCAAAATGTCACTTGGATTGGGCTTCATGTTGAATTACCACTTTTTAAACCCTCACAGTGACCAAAATTGCCATTTTTACAGAGTTTTGCTTACTCAGAAGCTTCAATTTTGACCAATTTCAGGCACAGAAATCACTTTAAACACACTTATTTTAGTTGAAAAAGTAATAATTCACATCCAACAGTCATTTAAAGTCAAAAGATTACATGTTAAAATGTCATCAATATTGACCACTTTTTTGAACCTTCGACTGGTCCGGGGTCATCGTTTTTCATCATAAAATAGATTTTTTGGACTCTACCAACAAAAATGATTCAAAATGTCATTTGGATCGGGCCTCATGTTGAATTATCACTTTTTAAATCCTCACAGTGACCAAAATTGCCATTTTTACAGAGTTTTGCTTACTCAGAAGCTTCAATTTTGACCAATTTCAGGCACAGAAATCACTTTAAACACACTTATTTTAGTTGAAAAAGTAATAATTCACATCCAACAGTCATTTAAAGTCAAAAGATTAAATGTTAACATTTCATCAATATTGACCACTTTTTTGAACGTTCGACAGGTCCGGGGTCATCGTTTTTCATCAGAAAATAGATTTTTGGACTCTACCAAAAATTATTCAAAAGGTCATTTGGATCGGGCCTCATGTTGAATTACCACTTTTTAAATCCTCACAGTGACCAAAATTGCCATTTTTACAGAGTTTTGCTTACTCAGAAGCTTCAATTTTGACCAATTTCAGGCACAGAAATGACTTTAAACACACTTATTTTAGTTGAAAAAGTAATATTTCACTTCCAACAGTCATTTAAAGTCAAAAGATTAAATGGTAAAATGTCATCAATATTGACCACTTTTTTGAACGTTCGACAGGTCAGGGGTCATCGTTTTTCTTCAGAAAATGGATTTTTTGCAATCTACCAAAAATGATTC
The DNA here is from genome assembly GCF_964261635.1 of Lissotriton helveticus. NCBI lineage: Eukaryota > Metazoa > Chordata > Amphibia > Caudata > Salamandridae > Lissotriton > Lissotriton helveticus. Next base: position 151,239 of record NW_027611943.1, read on the forward strand.
AAAATGTCATTTGGATCGGGCCTCATGTTGAATAACCACTTTTTAAACCCTCACAGTGACCAAAATTGCCATTTTTACAGAGTTTTGCTTACTCAGAAGCTTCAATTTTGACCAATTTCAGGCACAGAAATGACTTTAAACACACTTATTTTAGTTGAAAAAGTAATATTTCACATCCAACAGTCATTTAAAGTCAAAAGATTAAATGGTAAAATGTCATCAATAATGACCACTTTTTTGAACGTTCGACTGGTCCGGGGTCATCGTTTTTCATCATACAATTGATTTTTTGGACTCTACCAAAAATGATTCAAAATGTCATTTGGATCGGGCCTCATGTTGAATAACCACTTTTTAAACCCTCACAGTGACCAAAATTGCCATTTTTACAGAGTTTTCGCTTACTCAAAAGCTTCAATTTTGACCAATTTCAGGCACAGAAATGACTTTAAACACAATTATTTTAGTTGAAAAAGTAATATTTCACATCCAACAGTCATTTAAAGTCAAAAGATTAAATGTTAAAATTTCGTCAATATTGACCACTTTTTTGAACGTTCGACAGGTCCGGGGTCATCGTTTTTCATCAGAAAATTGATTTTTTGGACTCTACCAAAAATTATTCAAAATGTCATTTGGATCGGGCCTCATGTTGAATTACCACTTTTTAAACCCTCACAGTGACCAAAATTGCCATTTTTACAGAGTTTTGCTTACTCAGAAGCTTCAATTTTGACCAATTTCAGGCACAGAAATCACTTTAAACACACTTATTTTAGTTGAAAAAGTAATATTTCACATCCAACAGTCATTTAAAGTCAAAAGATTGAATGTCAAAATGTCATCAATATTGACCACTTTTTTGAACCTTCGACTGGTCCGGGGTCATCGCTTTTCATCATAAAATTGATTTTTTGGACTCTACCAAAAATGATTCAAAATGTCATTTGGATCGGGCCTCATGTTGAATAACCACTTTTTAAACCCTCACAGTGACCAAAATTGCCATTTTTACAGAGTTTTGCTTACTAAAAAGCTTCAATTTTGACCAATTTCAGGCACAGAAATGACTTTAAACACACTTAATTTAGTTGAAAAAGTAATATTTCACATCCAACCGTCATTTAAAGTCAAAAGATTAAATGTTAAAATGTCATCAATATTGACCACTGTTTTGAACGTTCGACTGGTCCGGGGTCATCAATTTTCATCATAAAATTGATTTTTTGGACTCTACTAAAAATGATTCAAAATGTCATTTGGATCGGCCCTCATGTTGAATAACCACTTTTTAAACCCTCACAGTGACCAAAATTGCCATTTTTACAGAGTTTTGCTTACTAAAAAGCTTCAATTTTGACCAATTTCAGGCACAGAAATGACTTTAAACACACTTATTTTAGTTGAAAAAGTAATATTTCACATCCAACAGTCATTTAAAGTCAAAAGATTAAATGTTAAAATTTCATCAATATTGACCACTTTTTTGAACGTTCGACAGGTCAGGGGTCATCGTTTTTCTTCAGAAAATGGATTTTTTGCAATCTACCAAAAATGATTCAAAATGTCATTTGGATCGGGCCTCATATTGAATAACCACTTTTTAAACCCTCACAGTGACCAAAATTGCCATTTTTACAGAGTTTTGCTTACTCAGAAGCTTCAATTTTGACCAATTTCAGGCACAGAAATGACTTTAAACACACTTATTTTAGTTGAAAAAGTAATATTTCACATCCAACAGTCATTTAAAGTCAAAAGATTAAATGGTAAAATGTCATCAATAATGACCACTTTTTTGAACGTTCGACTGTCCGGGGTCATCGTTTTTCATCATACAATTGATTTTTTGGACTCTACCAAAAATGATTCAAAATGTCATTTGGATCGGGCCTCATGTTGAATAACCACTTTTTAAACCCTCACAGTGACCAAAATTGCCATTTTTACAGAGTTTTGCTTACTCAGAAGCTTCAATTTTGACCAATTTTAGGCAGAGAAATGACTTTAAACACACTTATTTTAGTTGAAAAAGTAATAATTCACATCCAACCGTCATTTAAAGTCAAAAGATTAAATGGTAAAATGTCATCAATATTGACCACTGTTTTGAACGTTCGACTGGTCCGGGGTCATCAATTTTCATCATAAAATTGATTTTTTGGACTCTACTAAAAATGATTCAAAATGTCATTTGGATCGGCCCTCATGTTGAATAACCACTTTTTAAACCCTCACAGTGACCAAAATTGCCATTTTTACAGAGTTTTCGCTTACTCAAAAGCTTCAATTTTGACCAATTTCAGGCACAGAAATGACTTTAAACACAATTATTTTAGTTGAAAAAGTAATATTTCACATCCAACAGTCATTTAAAGTCAAAAGATTAAATGTTAAAATTTCGTCAATATTGACCACTTTTTTGAACGTTCGACAGGTCCGGGGTCATCGTTTTTCATCAGAAAATTGATTTTTTGGACTCTACCAAAAATGATTCAAAATGTCATTTGGATCGGGCCTCATGTTGAATAACCACTTTTTAAACCCTCACAGTGACCAAAATTGCCATTTTTACAGAGTTTTGCTTACTCAGAAGCTTCAATTTTGACCAATTTCAGGCACAGAAATGACTTTAAACACACTTATTTTAGTTGAAAAAGTAATATTTCACATCCAACAGTCATTTAAAGTCAAAAGATTAAATGGTAAAATGTCATCAATAATGACCACTTTTTTGAACGTTCGACTGGTCCGGGGTCATCGTTTTTCATCATACAATTGATTTTTTGGACTCTACCAAAAATGATTCAAAATGTCATTTGGATCGGGCCTCATGTTGAATAACCACTTTTTAAACCCTCACAGTGACCAAAATTGCCATTTTTACAGAGTTTTCGCTTACTCAAAAGCTTCAATTTTGACCAATTTCAGGCACAGAAATGACTTTAAACACAATTATTTTAGTTGAAAAAGTAATATTTCACATCCAACAGTCATTTAAAGTCAAAAGATTAAATGTTAAAATTTCGTCAATATTGACCACTTTTTTGAACGTTCGACAGGTCCGGGGTCATCGTTTTTCATCAGAAAATTGATTTTTTGGACTCTACCAAAAATTATTCAAAATGTCATTTGGATCGGGCCTCATGTTGAATTACCACTTTTTAAACCCTCACAGTGACCAAAATTGCCATTTTTACAGAGTTTTGCTTACTCAGAAGCTTCAATTTTGACCAATTTCAGGCACAGAAATCACTTTAAACACACTTATTTTAGTTGAAAAAGTAATATTTCACATCCAACAGTCATTTAAAGTCAAAAGATTGAATGTCAAAATGTCATCAATATTGACCACTTTTTTGAACCTTCGACTGGTCCGGGGTCATCGCTTTTCATCATAAAATTGATTTTTTGGACTCTACCAAAAATGATTCAAAATGTCATTTGCATCGGGCCTCATGTTGAATAACCACTTTTTAAACCCTCACAGTGACCAAAATTGCCATTTTTACAGAGTTTTGCTTACTAAAAAGCTTCAATTTTGACCAATTTCAGGCACAGAAATGACTTTAAACACACTTAATTTAGTTGAAAAAGTAATATTTCACATCCAACCGTCATTTAAAGTCAAAAGATTAAATGTTAAAATGTCATCAATATTGACCACTGTTTTGAACGTTCGACTGGTCCGGGGTCATCAATTTTCATCATAAAATTGATTTTTTGGACTCTACTAAAAATGATTCAAAATGTCATTTGGATCGGCCCTCATGTTGAATAACCACTTTTTAAACCCTCACAGTGACCAAAATTGCCATTTTTACAGAGTTTTGCTTACTAAAAAGCTTCAATTTTGACCAATTTCAGGCACAGAAATGACTTTAAACACACTTATTTTAGTTGAAAAAGTAATATTTCACATCCAACAGTCATTTAAAGTCAAAAGATTAAATGTTAAAATTTCATCAATATTGACCACTTTTTTGAACGTTCGACAGGTCAGGGGTCATCGTTTTTCTTCAGAAAATGGATTTTTTGCAATCTACCAAAAATGATTCAAAATGTCATTTGGATCGGGCCTCATATTGAATAACCACTTTTTAAACCCTCACAGTGACCAAAATTGCCATTTTTACAGAGTTTTGCTTACTCAGAAGCTTCAATTTTGACCAATTTCAGGCACAGAAATGACTTTAAACACACTTATTTTAGTTGAAAAAGTAATATTTCACATCCAACAGTCATTTAAAGTCAAAAGATTAAATGGTAAAATGTCATCAATAATGACCACTTTTTTGAACGTTCGACTGGTCCGGGGTCATCGTTTTTCATCATACAATTGATTTTTTGGACTCTACCAAAAATGATTCAAAATGTCATTTGGATCGGGCCTCATGTTGAATAACCACTTTTTAAACCCTCACAGTGACCAAAATTGCCATTTTTACAGAGTTTTGCTTACTCAGAAGCTTCAATTTTGACCAATTTTAGGCAGAGAAATGACTTTAAACACACTTATTTTAGTTGAAAAAGTAATAATTCACATCCAACCGTCATTTAAAGTCAAAAGATTAAATGGTAAAATGTCATCAATATTGACCACTGTTTTGAACGTTCGACTGGTCCGGGGTCATCAATTTTCATCATAAAATTGATTTTTTGGACTCTACTAAAAATGATTCAAAATGTCATTTGGATCGGCCCTCATGTTGAATAACCACTTTTTAAACCCTCACAGTGACCAAAATTGCCATTTTTACAGAGTTTTCGCTTACTCAAAAGCTTCAATTTTGACCAATTTCAGGCACAGAAATGACTTTAAACACAATTATTTTAGTTGAAAAAGTAATATTTCACATCCAACAGTCATTTAAAGTCAAAAGATTAAATGTTAAAATTTCGTCAATATTGACCACTTTTTTGAACGTTCGACAGGTCCGGGGTCATCGTTTTTCATCAGAAAATTGATTTTTTGGACTCTACCAAAAATGATTCAAAATGTCATTTGGATCGGGCCTCATGTTGAATAACCACTTTTTAAACCCTCACAGTGACCAAAATTGCCATTTTTACAGAGTTTTGATTACTAAAAAGCTTCAATTTTGACCAATTTCAGGCACAGAAATGACTTTAAACACACTTATTTTAGTTGAAAAAGTAATATTTCACATCCAACAGTCATTTAAAGTCAAAAGATTAAATGGTAAAATGTCATCAATAATGACCACTTTTTTGAACGTTCGACTGGTCCGGGGTCATCGTTTTTCATCATACAATTGATTTTTTGGACTCTACCAAAAATGATTCAAAATGTCATTTGGATCGGGCCTCCTGTTGAATAACCACTTTTTAAACCCTCACAGTGTCCAAAATTGCCATTTTTACAGAGTTTTCGCTTACTCAAAAGCTTCAATTTTGACCAATTTCAGGCACAGAAATGACTTTAAACACAATTATTTTAGTTGAAAAAGTAATATTTCACATCCAACAGTCATTTAAAGTCAAAAGATTAAATGGTAAAATGTCATCAATATTGACCACTTTTTTGAACGTTCGACAGGTCAGGGGTCATCGTTTTTCTTCAGAAAATGGATTTTTTGCAATCTACCAAAAATGATTCAAAATGTCATTTGGATCGGGCCTCATGTTGAATAACCACTTTTTAAACCCTCACAGTGACCAAAATTGCCATTTTTACAGAGTTTTGCTTACTCAGAAGCTTCAATTTTGACCAATTTCAGGCACAGAAATGACTTTAAACACACTTATTTTAGTTGAAAAAGTAATATTTCACATCCAACAGTCATTTAAAGTCAAAAGATTAAATGGTAAAATGTCATCAATAATGACCACTTTTTTGAACGTTCGACTGGTCCGGGGTCATCGTTTTTCATCATACAATTGATTTTTTGGACTCTACCAAAAATGATTCAAAATGTCATTTGGATCGGGCCTCATGTTGAATAACCACTTTTTAAACCCTCACAGTGACCAAAATTGCCATTTTTACAGAGTTTTCGCTTACTCAAAAGCTTCAATTTTGACCAATTTCAGGCACAGAAATGACTTTAAACACAATTATTTTAGTTGAAAAAGTAATATTTCACATCCAACAGTCATTTAAAGTCAAAAGATTAAATGTTAAAATTTCGTCAATATTGACCACTTTTTTGAACGTTCGACAGGTCCGGGGTCATCGTTTTTCATCAGAAAATTGATTTTTTGGACTCTACCAAAAATTATTCAAAATGTCATTTGGATCGGGCCTCATGTTGAATTACCACTTTTTAAACCCTCACAGTGACCAAAATTGCCATTTTTACAGAGTTTTGCTTACTCAGAAGCTTCAATTTTGACCAATTTCAGGCACAGAAATCACTTTAAACACACTTATTTTAGTTGAAAAAGTAATATTTCACATCCAACAGTCATTTAAAGTCAAAAGATTGAATGTCAAAATGTCATCAATATTGACCACTTTTTTGAACCTTCGACTGGTCCGGGGTCATCGCTTTTCATCATAAAATTGATTTTTTGGACTCTACCAAAAATGATTCAAAATGTCATTTGGATCGGGCCTCATGTTGAATAACCACTTTTTAAACCCTCACAGTGACCAAAATTGCCATTTTTACAGAGTTTTGCTTACTAAAAAGCTTCAATTTTGACCAATTTCAGGCACAGAAATGACTTTAAACACACTTAATTTAGTTGAAAAAGTAATATTTCACATCCAACCGTCATTTAAAGTCAAAAGATTAAATGTTAAAATGTCATCAATATTGACCACTGTTTTGAACGTTCGACTGGTCCGGGGTCATCAATTTTCATCATAAAATTGATTTTTTGGACTCTACTAAAAATGATTCAAAATGTCATTTGGATCGGCCCTCATGTTGAATAACCACTTTTTAAACCCTCACAGTGACCAAAATTGCCATTTTTACAGAGTTTTGCTTACTAAAAAGCTTCAATTTTGACCAATTTCAGGCACAGAAATGACTTTAAACACACTTATTTTAGTTGAAAAAGTAATATTTCACATCCAACAGTCATTTAAAGTCAAAAGATTAAATGTTAAAATTTCATCAATATTGACCACTTTTTTGAACGTTCGACAGGTCAGGGGTCATCGTTTTTCTTCAGAAAATGGATTTTTTGCAATCTACCAAAAATGATTCAAAATGTCATTTGGATCGGGCCTCATATTGAATAACCACTTTTTAAACCCTCACAGTGACCAAAATTGCCATTTTTACAGAGTTTTGCTTACTCAGAAGCTTCAATTTTGACCAATTTCAGGCACGGAAATGACTTTAAACACACTTATTTTAGTTGAAAAAGTAATATTTCACATCCAACAGTCATTTAAAGTCAAAAGATTAAATGGTAAAATGTCATCAATAATGACCACTTTTTTGAACGTTCGACTGGTCCGGGGTCATCGTTTTTCATCATACAATTGATTTTTTGGACTCTACCAAAAATGATTCAAAATGTCATTTGGATCGGGCCTCATGTTGAATAACCACTTTTTAAACCCTCACAGTGACCAAAATTGCCATTTTTACAGAGTTTTGCTTACTCAGAAGCTTCAATTTTGACCAATTTTAGGCAGAGAAATGACTTTAAACACACTTATTTTAGTTGAAAAAGTAATAATTCACATCCAACCGTCATTTAAAGTCAAAAGATTAAATGGTAAAATGTCATCAATATTGACCACTGTTTTGAACGTTCGACTGGTCCGGGGTCATCAATTTTCATCATAAAATTGATTTTTTGGACTCTACTAAAAATGATTCAAAATGTCATTTGGATCGGCCCTCATGTTGAATAACCACTTTTTAAACCCTCACAGTGACCAAAATTGCCATTTTTACAGAGTTTTCGCTTACTCAAAAGCTTCAATTTTGACCAATTTCAGGCACAGAAATGACTTTAAACACAATTATTTTAGTTGAAAAAGTAATATTTCACATCCAACAGTCATTTAAAGTCAAAAGATTAAATGTTAAAATTTCGTCAATATTGACCACTTTTTTGAACGTTCGACAGGTCCGGGGTCATCGTTTTTCATCAGAAAATTGATTTTTTGGACTCTACCAAAAATGATTCAAAATGTCATTTGGATCGGGCCTCATGTTGAATAACCACTTTTTAAACCCTCACAGTGACCAAAATTGCCATTTTTACAGAGTTTTGATTACTAAAAAGCTTCAATTTTGACCAATTTCAGGCACAGAAATGACTTTAAACACACTTATTTTAGTTGAAAAAGTAATATTTCACATCCAACAGTCATTTAAAGTCAAAAGATTAAATGGTAAAATGTCATCAATAATGACCACTTTTTTGAACGTTCGACTGGTCCGGGGTCATCGTTTTTCATCATACAATTGATTTTTTGGACTCTACCAAAAATGATTCAAAATGTCATTTGGATCGGGCCTCCTGTTGAATAACCACTTTTTAAACCCTCACAGTGTCCAAAATTGCCATTTTTACAGAGTTTTCGCTTACTCAAAAGCTTCAATTTTGACCAATTTCAGGCACAGAAATGACTTTAAACACAATTATTTTAGTTGAAAAAGTAATATTTCACATCCAACAGTCATTTAAAGTCAAAAGATTAAATGTTAAAATTTCGTCAATATTGACCACTTTTTTGAACGTTCGACAGGTCCGGGGTCATCGTTTTTCATCAGAAAATTGATTTTTTGGACTCTACCAAAAATTATTCAAAATGTCATTTGGATCGGGCCTCATGTTGAATTACCACTTTTTAAACCCTCACAGTGACCAAAATTGCCATTTTTACAGAGTTTTGCTTACTCAGAAGCTTCAATTTTGACCAATTTCAGGCACAGAAATCACTTTAAACACACTTATTTTAGTTGAAAAAGTAATATTTCACATCCAACAGTCATTTAAAGTCAAAAGATTAAATGTCAAAATGTCATCAATATTGACCACTTTTTTGAACCTTCGACTGGTCCGGGGTCATCGCTTTTCATCATAAAATTGATTTTGTGGACTCTACCAAAAATGATTCAAAATGTCATTTGGATCGGGCCTCATGTTGAATAACCACTTTTTAAACCCTCACAGTGACCAAAATTGCCATTTTTACAGAGTTTTGCTTACTCAGAAGCTTCAATTTTGACCAATTTCAGGCACAGAAATGACTTTAAACACACTTATTTTAGTTGAAAAAGTAATAATTCACATCCAACCGTCATTTAAAGTCAAAAGATTAAATGTTAAAATGTCATCAATATTGACCACTTTTTTGAACCTTCGACTGGTCCGGAGTCATCGTTTTTCATCAGAAAATAGATTTTTTGGACTCTACCAAAAATGATTCAAAATGTCATTTGGGTCGGGCCTCATGTTGAATTACCACTTTTTAAATCCTCACAGTGACCAAAATTGCCATTTTTACAGAGTTTTGCTTACTCAGAAGCTTCAATTATGACCAATTTCAGGCACAGAAATCACTTTAAACACACTTATTTTAGTTGAAAAAGTAATAATTCACATCCAACAGTCATTTAAAGTCAAAAGATTAAATGTTAAAATTTCATCAATATTGACCACTTTTTTGAACGTTCGACAGGTCCGGGGTCATCGTTTTTCATCAGAAAATAGATTTTTGGACTCTACCAAAAATTTTTCAAAAGGTCATTTGGATCGGGCCTCATGTTGAATTACCACTTTTTAAATCCTCACAGTGACCAAAATTGCCATTTTTACAGAGTTTTGCTTACTCAGAAGCTTCAATTTTGACCAATTTCAGGCACAGAAATCACTCTAAACACACTTATTTTAGTTGAAAAAGTAATAATTCACATCCAACCGTCATTTAAAGTCAAAAGATTAAATGTTAAAATTTCATCAATATTGACCACTTTTTTTAACCTTCGACTGGTCCGGGGTCATCGTTTTTCATCAGAAAATTGATTTTTTGCACTCTACCAACAATGATTCAAAATGTCATTTGGATCGGGACTCATGTTGAATAACCACTTTTTAAACCCTCACAGTGACCAAAATTGCCATTTTTACAGAGTTTTGCTTACTCAAAGCTTAAATTTTGACCAATTTCAGGCACAGAAATCACTTTAAACACACTTATTGTAATTGAAAAAGTAATAATTCACATCCAACAGTTATTTAAAGTCAAAAGATTAAATGTTAAAATGTCATCAATATTGATCACTTTTTTGAACCTTCGACTGGTCCGGGGTCATCGTTTTTCATCATAAAATTGATTTTTTGGACTCCACCAAAAATGATTCAAAATGTCATTTGGATCGGGCCTCATGTTGAATAACCACTTTTTAAACCCTCACAGTGACCAAAATTGCCATTTTTACAGAGTTTTGCTTACTCAGAAGCTTCAATTTTGACCAATTTCAGGCACAGAAATGACTTTAAACACACTTATTTTAGTTGAAAAAGTAATATTTCACATCCAACAGTCATTTAAAGTCAAAAGATTAAATGTTAAAATTTCATCAATATTGACCACTTTTTTGAACGTTCGACAGGTCCGGGGTCATCGTTTTTCATCAGAAAATTGATTTTTTGGACTCTACCAAAAATTTTTCAAAATGTCATTTGGATCGGGCCTCATGTTGAATTACCACTTTTTAAACCCTCACAGTGACCAAAATTGCCATTTTTACAGAGTTTTGCTTACTCAGAAGCTTCAATTTTGACCAATTTCAGGCACAGAAATCACTTTAAACACACTTATTTTAGTTGAAAAAGTAATATTTCACATCCAACAGTCATTTAAAGTCAAAAGATTAAATGTCAAAATGTCATCAATATTGACCACTTTTTTGAACCTTCGACTGGTCCGGGGTCATCGCTTTTCATCATAAAATTGATTTTTTGGACTCTACCAAAAATGATTCAAAATGTCATTTGGATCGGGCCTCATGTTGAATAACCACTTTTTAAACCCTCACAGTGACCAAAATTGCCATTTTTACAGAGTTTTGCTTACTAAAAAGCTTCAATTTTGACCAATTTCAGGCACAGAAATGACTTTAAACACACTTAATTTAGTTGAAAAAGTAATATTTCACATCCAACCGTCATTTAAAGTCAAAAGATTAAATGTTAAAATTTCATCAATATTGACCACTTTTTTGAACGTTCGACTGGTCCGGGGTCATCGTTTTTCATCATACAATTGATTTTTTGGACTCTACCAAAAATGATGCAAAATGTCACTTGGATTGGGCCTCATGTTGAATTACCACTTTTTAAACACTCACAGTGACCAAAATTGACATTTTTACAGAGTTTTGCTTACTCAGAAGCTTCAATTTTGACCAATTTCAGGCACAGAAATCACTTTAAACAAACTTAATTTAGTTGAAAAAGTAATATTTCACATCCAACCGTCAGAAATCACTTTAAACACACTTATTTTAGTTGAAAAAGTAATAATTCACTCCCAACAGTCATTTAAAGTCAAAAGATTAAATGGTAAAATGTCATCAATATTGACCACTTTTTTGAACGTTCGACTGGTCCGGGGTCATCGTTTTTCATCATACAATTGATTTTTTGGACTCTACCAAAAATTATTCAAAATGTCATTTTGATCGGGCCTCATGTTGAATAACCACTTTTTAAACCCTCACAGTGACCAAAATTGCCATTTTTACAGAGTTTTCGCTTACTCAAAAGCTTCAATTTTGACCAATTTCAGGCACAGAAATGACTTTAAACACAATTATTTTAGTTGAAAAAGTAATATTTCACATCCAACAGTCATTTAAAGTCAAAAGATTAGATGTTAAAATTTCATCAATATTGACCACTTTTTTGAACGTTCGACAGGTCCGGGGTCATCGTTTTTCATCAGAAAATTGATTTTTTGGACTCTACCAAAAATTTTTCAAAATGTCATTTGGATCGGGCCTCATGTTGAATTACCACTTTTTAAACCCTCACAGTGACCAAAATTGACATTTTTACAGAGTTTTGCTTACTCAGAAGCTTCAATTTTGACCAATTTCAGGCACAGAAATCACTTTAAACACACTTAATTTAGTTGAAAAAGTAATATTTCACATCCAACCGTCAGAAATCACTTTAAACACACTTATTTTAGTTGAAAAAGTAATAATTCACATCCAACAGTCATTTAAAGTCAAAAGATTAAATGTCAAAATTTCATCAATATTGACCACTTTTTTGAACGTTCGACAGGTCCGGGGTCATCGTTTTTCATCAGAAAATTGATTTTTTGGACTCTACCAAAAATTTTTCAAAATGTCATTTGGATCGGGCCTCATGTTGAATTACCACTTTTTAAACACTCACAGTGACCAAAATTGACATTTTTACAGAGTTTTGCTTACTCAGAAGCTTCAATTTTGACCAATTTCAGGCACAGAAATCACTTTAAACACACTTAATTTAGTTGAAAAAGTAATATTTCACATCCAACCGTCAGAAATCACTTTAAACACACTTATTTTAGTTGAAAAAGTAATAATTCACTTCCAACAGTCATTTAAAGTCAAAAGATTAAATGGTAAAATGTCATCAATATTGACCACTTTTTTGAACGTTCGACTGGTCAGGGGTCATCGTTTTTCATCATAAAATTGATTTTTTGGACTCTACCAAAAATGATTCAAAATGTCATTTGGATCGGGCCTCATGTTGAATAACAACTTTTTAAACCCTCACAGTGACCAAAATTGCCATTTTTACAGAGTTTTGCTTACTCAGAAGCTTCAATTTGGACCAATTTCAGGCACAGAAATCACTTTAAACACACTTATTTTAGTTGAAAAAGTAATATTTCACATCCAACAGTCATTTAAAGTCAAAAGATTAAATGTTAAAATTTCATCAATATTGACCACTTTTTTGAACGTTCGACAGGTCCGGGGTCATCGTTTTTCATCAGAAAATTGATTTTTTGGACTCTACCAAAAATTTTTCAAAATGTCATTTGGATCGGGCCTCATGTTGAATTACCACTTTTTAAACCCTCACAGTGACCAAAATTGCCATTTTTACAGAGTTTTGCTTACTCAGAAGCTTCAATTTTGACCAATTTCAGGCACAGAAATCACTTTAAACACACTTATTTTAGTTGAAAAAGTAATATTTCACATCCAACAGTCATTTAAAGTCAAAAGATTAAATGTCAAAATGTCATCAATATTGACCACTTTTTTGAACCTTCGACTGGTCCGGGGTCATCGCTTTTCATCATAAAATTGATTTTTTGTACTCTACCAAAAATGATTCAAAATGTCATTTGGATCGGGCCTCATGTTGAATAACCACTTTTTAAACCCTCACAGTGACCAAAATTGCCATTTTTACAGAGTTTTGCTTACTAAAAAGCTTCAATTTTGACCAATTTCAGGCACAGAAATGACTTTAAACACACTTAATTTAGTTGAAAAAGTAATATTTCACATCCAACCGTCATTTAAAGTCAAAAGATTAAATGTTAAAATTTCATCAATATTGACCACTTTTTTGAACGTTCGACTGGTCCGGGGTCATCGTTTTTCATCATACAATTGATGTTTTTGGACTCTACCAAAAATGATTCAAAATGTCATTTGGATCGGGCCTCATGTTGAATAACAACTTTTTAAACCCTCACAGTGACCAAAATTGCCATTTTTACAGAGTTTTGCTTACTCAGAAGCTTCAATTTGGACCAATTTCAGGCACAGAAATCACTTTAAACACACTTATTTTAGTTGAAAAAGTAATATTTCACATCCAACAGTCATTTAAAGTCAAAAGATTAAATGTTAAAATTTCATCAATATTGACCACTTTTTTGAACGTTCGACAGGTCCGGGGTCATCGTTTTTCATCAGAAAATTGATTTTTTGGACTCTACCAAAAATTTTTCAAAATGTCATTTGGATCGGGCCTCATGTTGAATTACAACTTTTTAAACCCTCACAGTGACCAAAATTGCCATTTTTACAGAGTTTTGCTTACTCAGAAGCTTCAATTTTGACCAATTTCAGGCACAGAAATCACTTTAAACACACTTATTTTAGTTGAAAAAGTAATATTTCACATCCAACAGTCATTTAAAGTCAAAAGATTAAATGTCAAAATGTCATCAATATTGACCACTTTTTTGAACCTTCGACTGGTCCGGGGTCATCGCTTTTCATCATAAAATTGATTTTTTGTACTCTACCAAAAATGATTCAAAATGTCATTTGGATCGGGCCTCATGTTGAATAACCACTTTTTAAACCCTCACAGTGACCAAAATTGCCATTTTTACAGAGTTTTGCTTACTAAAAAGCTTCAATTTTGACCAATTTCAGGCACAGAAATGACTTTAAACACACTTAATTTAGTTGAAAAAGTAATATTTCACATCCAACCGTCATTTAAAGTCAAAAGATTAAATGTTAAAATTTCATCAATATTGACCACTTTTTTGAACGTTCGACTGGTCCGGGGTCATCGTTTTTCATCATACAATTGATTTTTTGGACTCTACCAAAAATGATGCAAAATGTCACTTGGATTGGGCCTCATGTTGAATTACCACTTTTTAAACACTCACAGTGACCAAAATTGACATTTTTACAGAGTTTTGCTTACTCAGAAGCTTCAATTTTGACCAATTTCAGGCACAGAAATCACTTTAAACACACTTAATTTAGTTGAAAAAGTAATATTTCACATCCAACCGTCAGAAATCACTTTAAACACACTTATTTTAGTTGAAAAAGTAATAATTCACTTCCAACAGTCATTTAAAGTCAAAAGATTAAATGGTAAAATGTCATCAATATTGACCACTTTTTTGAACGTTCGACTGGTCAGGGGTCATCGTTTTTCATCATAAAATTGATTTTTTGGACTCTACCAAAAATGATTCAAAATGTCATTTGGATCGGGCCTCATGTTGAATAACAACTTTTTAAACCCTCACAGTGACCAAAATTGCCATTTTTACAGAGTTTTGCTTACTCAGAAGCTTCAATTTGGACCAATTTCAGGCACAGAAATCACTTTAAACACACTTATTTTAGTTGAAAAAGTAATATTTCACATCCAACAGTCATTTAAAGTCAAAAGATTAAATGTTAAAATTTCACCAATATTGACCACTTTTTTTAACCTTCGACTGGTCCGGGGTCATCGTTTTTCATCATAAAATTGATTTTTTGGACTCTACTAAAAATGTTTCAAAATGTCATTTGGATCGGCCCTCATGTTGAATAACCACTTTTTAAACCCTCACAGTGACCAAAATTGCCATTTTTACAGAGTTTTGCTTACTAAAAAGCTTCAATTTTGACCAATTTTAGGCAGAGAAATGACTTTAAACACACTTATTTTAGTTAAAAAAGTAATAATTCACATCCAACCGTCATTTAAAGTCAAAAGATTAAATGGTAAAATGTCATCAATATTGACCACTTTTTTGAACGTTCGACTGGTCCGGGGTCATCGTTTTTCATCATACAATTGATTTTTGGACTCTACCAAAAATGATTCAAAATGTCACTTGGATTGGGCCTCATGTTGAATTACCACTTTTTAAACCATCACAGTGACCAAAATTGCCATTTTTACAGAGTTTTGCTTACTCAGAAGCTTCAATTTTGACCAATTTCAGGCACAGAAATCACTTTAAACACACTTATTTTAGTTGAAAAAGTAATAATTCACATCCAACCGTCATTTAAAGTCAAAAGATTAAATGTTAAAATGTCATCAATATTGACCACTTTTTTGAACGTTCGACAGGTCCGGGGTCATCGTTTTTCATCATAAAATTGATTTTTGGACTCTACCAAAAATGATTCAAAATGTCATTTGGATCGGGCCTCATGTTGAATAACCACTTTTTAAACCCTCACAGTGACCAAAATTGCCATTTTTACAGAGTTTTGCTTACTCAGAAGCTTCAATTTGGACCAATTTCAGGCACAGAAATCACTTTAAACACACTTATTTTAGTTGAAAAAGTAATAATTCACATCCAACAGTCATTTAAAGTCAAAAGATTAAATGTTAAAATTTCATCAATATTGAGCACTTTTTTGAACGTTCGACAGGTCAGGGGTCATCGTTTTTCTTCAGAAAATGGATTTTTTGCAATCTACCAAAAATGATTCAAAATGTCATTTGGATCGGGCCTCATGTTGAATAACCACTTTTTAAACCCTCACAGTGACCAAAATTGCCATTTTTACAGAGTTTTGCTTACTCAGAAGCTTCAATTTTGACCAATTTCAGGCACAGAAATGACTTTAAACACACTTATTTTAGTTGAAAAAGTAATATTTCACATCCAACAGTCATTTAAAGTCAAAAGATTAAATGGTAAAATGTCATCAATAATGACCACTTTTTTGAACGTTCGACTGGTCCGGGGTCATCGTTTTTCATCATACAATTGATTTTTTGGACTCTACCAAAAATGATTCAAAATGTCATTTGGATCGGGCCTCATGTTGAATAACCACTTTTTAAACCCTCACAGTGACCAAAATTGCCATTTTTACAGAGTTTTCGCTTACTCAAAAGCTTCAATTTTGACCAATTTCAGGCACAGAAATTACTTTAAACACAATTATTTTAGTTGAAAAAGTAATATTTCACATCCAACAGTCATTTAAAGTCAAAAGATTAAATGTTAAAATTTCATCAATATTGACCACTTTTTTGAACGTTCGACAGGTCCGGGGTCATCGTTTTTCATCAGAAAATTGATTTTTTGGACTCTACCAAAAATTATTCAAAATGTCATTTGGATCGGGCCTCATGTTGAATTACCACTTTTTAAACCCTCACAGTGACCAAAATTGCCATTTTTACAGAGTTTTGCTTACTCAGAAGCTTCAATTTTGACCAATTTCAGGCACAGAAATCACTTTAAACACACTTATTTTAGTTGAAAAAGTAATATTTCACATCCAACAGTCATTTAAAGTCAAAAGATTAAATGTCAAAATGTCATCAATATTGACCACTTTTTTGAACCTTCGACTGGTCCGGGGTCATCGCTTTTCATCATAAAATTGATTTTTTGGACTCTACCAAAAATGATGCAAAATGTCACTTGGATCGGCCCTCATGTTGAATAACCACTTTTTAAACCCTCACAGTGACCAAAATTGACATTTTTACAGAGGTTTGCTTACTCAGAAGCTTCAATTTTGACCAATTTCAGGCACAGAAATCACTTTAAACACACTTAATTTAGTTGAAAAAGTAATATTTCACATCCAACCGTCAGAAATCACTTTAAACACACTTATTTTAGTTGAAAAAGTAATAATTCACTTCCAACAGTCATTTAAAGTCAAAAGATTAAATGGTAAAATTTCATCAATATTGACCACTTTTTTGAACGTTCGACAGGTCCGGGGTCATCGTTTTTCATCATAAAATTGATTTTTTGGACTCTACCAAAAATGATTCAAAATGTCATTTGGATCGGCCCTCATGTTGAATAACCACTTTTTAAACCCTCACAGTGACCAAAATTGCCATTTTTACAGAGTTTTGCTTATTCAGAAGCTTCAATTTTGACCAATTTCAGGCACAGAAATGACTTTAAACACACTTATTTTAGTTGAAAAAGTAATATTTCACATCCAACCGTCATTTAAAGTCAAAAGATTAAATGTTAACATTTCACCAATATTGACCACTTTTTTTAACCTTCGACTGGTCCGGGGTCATCGTTTTTCATCATAAAATTGATTTTTTGGACTCTACTAAAAATGATTCAAAATGTCATTTGGATCGGCCCTCATGTTGAATAACCACTTTTTAAACCCTCACAGTGACCAAAATTGCCATTTTTACAGAGTTTTGCTTACTCAGAAGCTTCAATTTTGACCAATTTCAGGCACAGAAATCACTTTAAACACAGTTATTTTAGTTGAAAAAGTAATAATTCACATCCAACAGTCATTTAAAGTCAAAAGATTAAATGTTAAAATTTCATCAATATTTACCACTTTTTTGAACGTTCGACAGGTCCGGGGTCATCGTTTTTCATCAGAAAATAGATTTTTTGGACTCTATCAAAAATTATTCAAAATGTCATTTGGATCGGCCCTCATGTTGAATAACCACTTTTTAAACCCTCACAGTGACCAAAATTGCCATTTTTACAGAGTTTTGCTTACTCAGAAGCTTCAATTTTGACCAATTTCAGGCACAGAATGACTTTAAACACAATTTTTTTAGTTGAAAAAGTAATAATTCACATCCAACCGTCATTTAAAGTCAAAAGATTAAATGTTAAAATTTCATCAATATTGACCACTTTTTTGAACGTTTGACAGGTCCGGGGTCATCGTTTTTCATCAGAAAATAGATTTTTTGGACTCTACCAAAAATGATTCAAAATGTCATTTGGATCGGGCCTCAAGTTGAATAACCACTTTTTAAACCCTCACAGTGACCAAAATTACCATTTTTATAGAGTTTTGCTTATTCAGAAGCTTACATTTTGACCAATTTCAGGCACAGAAATCACTTTAAACACACTTATTTTAATTGAAAAAGTAATAATTCACATCCAATAGTTATTTAAAGTCAAAAGATTAAATGTTAAAATGTCATCAATATTGACCACTTTTTTGAACCTTCGACTGGTCCGGAGTCATCGTTTTTCATCATAAAATTGATTTTTTGGACTCCACCAAAAATGATTCAAAATGTCATTTGGATCGGGCCTCATGTTGAATAACCACTTTTTAAATCCTCACAGTGACCAAAATTGCCATTTTTACAGTTTTCGCTTACTCAAAAACTTCAATTTTGACCAATTTCAGGCACAGAAATGACTTTAAACACAATTATTTTAGTTGAAAAAGTAATATTTCACATCCAACAGTCATTTAAAGTCAAAAGATTAAATGTTAAAATTTCATCAATATTGACCACTTTTTTGAACGTTCGACAGGTCATCGTTTTTCTTCAGAAAATAGATTTTTTGCAATCTACCAAAAATGATTCAAAATGTCATTTGGATCGGGCCTCATGTTGAATAACCACTTTTTAAACCCTCACAGTGACCAAAATTGCCATTTTTACAGAGTTTTGCGTACTCAGAAGCTTCAATTTTGACCAATTTCAGGCACAGAAATGACTTTAAACACACTTATTTTAGTTGAAAAAGTAATATTTCACATCCAACAGTCATTTAAAGTCAAAAGATTAAATGGTAAAATGTCATCAATAATGACCACTTTTTTGAACGTTCGACTGGTCCGGGGTCATCGTTTTTCATCATACAATTGATTTTTTGGACTCTACCAAAAATGATTCAAAATGTCACTTGGATCGGGCCTCATGTTGAATTACCACTTTTTAAACCCTCACAGTGACCAAAATTGCCATTTTTACAGAGTTTTGCTTACTCAGAAGCTTCAATTTTGACGAATTTCAGGCACAGAAATCACTTTAAACACTTATTTTAGTTGAAAAAGTAATAATTCACATCCAACAGTCATTTAAAGTCAAAAGATTAAATGTTAAAATGTCATCAATATTGACCACTTTTTTGAACCTTCGACTGGTCCGGGGTCATCGTTTTTCATCATAAAATTTATTTTTTGGACTCTACCAAAAATGATTCAAAATGTCATTTGGATCGGGCCTCATGTTGAATAACCACTTTTTAAACCCTCACAGTGACCAAAATTGCCATTTTTACAGAGTTTTCGCTTACTCAAAAGCTTCAATTTTGACCAATTTCAGGCACAGAAATGACTTTAAACACAATTATTTTAGTTGAAAAAGTAATATTTCACATCCAACAGTCATTTAAAGTCAAAAGATTAAATGTTAAAATTTCATCAATATTGACCACTTTTTTGAACGTTCGACAGGTCCGGGGTCATCATTTTTCATCAGAAAATAGATTTTTTGGACTTTACCAAAAATGATTCAAAATGTCATTTGGATCGGGCCTCATGTTGAATAACCACTTTTTAAACCCTCACAGTGACCAAAATTGCCATTTTTACAGAGTTTTGCTTACTCAGAAGCTTCAATTTTGACCAATTTCAGGCACAGAAATGACCTTAAACACACTTATTTTAGTTGAAAAAGTAATATTTCACATCCAACAGTCATTTAAAGTCAAAAGATTAAATGTTAAAATTTCATCA
This sequence comes from Lissotriton helveticus, assembly GCF_964261635.1. Classification (NCBI taxonomy): domain Eukaryota; kingdom Metazoa; phylum Chordata; class Amphibia; order Caudata; family Salamandridae; genus Lissotriton; species Lissotriton helveticus. The sequence goes on from NW_027611943.1 coordinate 171,413, forward strand.
ATATTGACCACTTTTTTGAACGTTCGACTGGTCCGGGGTCATCGTTTTTCATCATACAATTGATTTTTTGGACTCTACCAAAAATGATTCAAAATGTCACTTGGATTGGGCCTCATGTTGAATTACCACTTTTTAAACCCTCACAGTGACCAAAATTGCCATTTTTACAGAGTTTTGCTTACTCAGAAGCTTCAATTTTGAACAATTTCAGGCACAGAAATCACTTTAAACACACTTATTTTAGTTGAAAAAATAATAATTCACATCCAACAGTCATTTAAAGTCAAAAAATTAAATGTTAAAATTTCATCAAAATTGACCACTTTTTTGAACGTTCGACAGGTCCGGGGTCATCGTTTTTCTTCAGAAAATGGATTTTTTGCAATCTACCAAAAATGATTCAAAATGTCATTTGGATCGGGCCTCATGTTGAATAACCACTTTTTAAACCCTCACAGTGACCAAAATTGCCATTTTTACAGAGTTTTGCTTACTCAGAAGCTTCAATTTTGACCAATTTCAGGCACAGAAATGACTTTAAACACACTTATTTTAGTTGAAAAAGTAATATTTCACATCCAACAGTCATTTAAAGTCAAAAGATTAAATGGTAAAATGTCATCAATAATGACCACTTTTTTGAACGTTCGACTGGTCCGGGGTCATCGTTTTTCATCATACAATTGATTTTTTGGACTCTACCAAAAATGATTCAAAATGTCATTTGGATCGGGCCTCATGTTGAATAACCACTTTTTAAACCCTCACAGTGACCAAAATTGCCATTTTTACAGAGTTTTCGCTTACTCAAAAGCTTCAATTTTGACCAATTTCAGGCACAGAAATTACTTTAAACACAATTATTTTAGTTGAAAAAGTAATATTTCACATCCAACAGTCATTTAAAGTCAAAAGATTAAATGTTAAAATTTCATCAATATTGACCACTTTTTTGAACGTTCGACAGGTCCGGGGTCATCGTTTTTCATCAGAAAATTGATTTTTTGGACTCTACCAAAAATTATTCAAAATGTCATTTGGATCGGGCCTCATGTTGAATTACCACTTTTTAAACCCTCACAGTGACCAAAATTGCCATTTTTACAGAGTTTTGCTTACTCAGAAGCTTCAATTTTGACCAATTTCAGGCACAGAAATCACTTTAAACACACTTATTTTAGTTGAAAAAGTAATATTTCACATCCAACAGTCATTTAAAGTCAAAAGATTAAATGTCAAAATGTCATCAATATTGACCACTTTTTTGAACCTTCGACTGGTCCGGGGTCATCGCTTTTCATCATAAAATTGATTTTTTGGACTCTACCAAAAATGATGCAAAATGTCACTTGGATCGGCCCTCATGTTGAATAACCACTTTTTAAACCCTCACAGTGACCAAAATTGCCATTTTTACAGAGTTTTGCTTACTAAAAAGCTTCAATTTTGACCAATTTCAGGCACAGAAATGACTTTAAACACAATTTTTTTAGTTGAAAAAGTAATAATTCACATCCAACCGTCATTTAAAGTCAAAAGATTAAGTGTTAAAATTTCATCAATATTGACCACTTTTTTGAACGTTCGACTGGTCCGGGGTCATCGTTTTTCATCATACAATTGATTTTTTGGACTCTACCAAAAATGATGCAAAATGTCACTTGGATTGGGCCTCATGTTGAATTACCACTTTTTAAACACTCACAGTGACCAAAATTGACATTTTTACAGAGGTTTGCTTACTCAGAAGCTTCAATTTTGACCAATTTCAGGCACAGAAATCACTTTAAACACACTTAATTTAGTTGAAAAAGTAATATTTCACATCCAACCGTCAGAAATCACTTTAAACACACTTATTTTAGTTGAAAAAGTAATAATTCACTTCCAACAGTCATTTAAAGTCAAAAGATTAAATGGTAAAATTTCATCAATATTGACCACTTTTTTGAACGTTCGACAGGTCCGGGGTCATCGTTTTTCATCATAAAATTGATTTTTTGGACTCTACCAAAAATGATTCAAAATGTCATTTGGATCGGCCCTCATGTTGAATAACCACTTTTTAAACCCTCACAGTGACCAAAATTGCCATTTTTACAGAGTTTTGCTTACTCAGAAGCTTCAATTTTGACCAATTTCAGGCACAGAAATGACTTTAAACACACTTATTTTAGTTGAAAAAGTAATATTTCACATCCAACCGTCATTTAAAGTCAAAAGATTAAATGTTAACATTTCACCAATATTGACCACTTTTTTTAACCTTCGACTGGTCCGGGGTCATCGTTTTTCATCATAAAATTGATTTTTTGGACTCTACTAAAAATGATTCAAAATGTCATTTGGATCGGCCCTCATGTTGAATAACCACTTTTTAAACCCTCACAGTGACCAAAATTGCCATTTTTACAGAGTTTTGCTTACTCAGAAGCTTCAATTTTGACCAATTTCAGGCACAGAAATCACTTTAAACACAGTTATTTTAGTTGAAAAAGTAATAATTCACATCCAACAGTCATTTAAAGTCAAAAGATTAAATGTTAAAATTTCATCAATATTTACCACTTTTTTGAACGTTCGACAGGTCCGGGGTCATCGTTTTTCATCAGAAAATAGATTTTTTGGACTCTATCAAAAATTATTCAAAATGTCATTTGGATCGGCCCTCATGTTGAATAACCACTTTTTAAACCCTCACAGTGACCAAAATTGCCATTTTTACAGAGTTTTGCTTACTCAGAAGCTTCAATTTTGACCAATTTCAGGCACAGAAATGACTTTAAACACACTTATTTTAGTTGAAAAAGTAATATTTCACATCCAACCGTCATTTAAAGTCAAAAGATTAAATGTTAAAATGTCATCAATATTGACCACTTTTTTTAACCTTCGACTGGTCCGGGGTCATCGTTTTTCATCATAAAATTGATTTTTTGGACTCTACTAAAAATGATTCAAAATGTCATTTGGATCGGCCCTCATGTTGAATAACCACTTTTTAAACCCTCACAGTGACCAAAATTGCCATTTTTACAAAGTTTTGCTTACTAAAAAGCTTCAATTTTGACCAATTTCAGGCACAGAATGACTTTAAACACAATTTTTTTAGTTGAAAAAGTAATAATTCACATCCAACCGTCATTTAAAGTCAAAAGATTAAATGTTAAAATTTCATCAATATTGACCACTTTTTTGAACGTTTGACAGGTCCGGGGTCATCGTTTTTCATCAGAAAATAGATTTTTTGGACTCTACCAAAAATGATTCAAAATGTCATTTGGATCGGGCCTCAAGTTGAATAACCACTTTTTAAACCCTCACAGTGACCAAAATTACCATTTTTATAGAGTTTTGCTTATTCAGAAGCTTACATTTTGACCAACTTCAGGCACAGAAATCACTTTAAACACACTTATTTTAATTGAAAAAGTAATAATTCACATCCAATAGTTATTTAAAGTCAAAAGATTAAATGTTAAAATGTCATCAATATTGACCACTTTTTTGAACCTTCGACTGGTCCGGAGTCATCGTTTTTCATCATAAAATTGATTTTTTGGACTCCACCAAAAATGATTCAAAATGTCATTTGGATCGGGCCTCATGTTGAATAACCACTTTTTAAATCCTCACAGTGACCAAAATTGCCATTTTTACAGTTTTCGCTTACTCAAAAGCTTCAATTTTGACCAATTTCAGGCACAGAAATGACTTTAAACACAATTATTTTAGTTGAAAAAGTAATATTTCACATCCAACAGTCATTTAAAGTCAAAAGATTAAATGTTAAAATTTCATCAATATTGACCACTTTTTTGAACGTTCGACAGGTCATCGTTTTTCTTCAGAAAATAGATTTTTTGCAATCTACCAAAAATGATTCAAAATGTCATTTGGATCGGGCCTCATGTTGAATAACCACTTTTTAAACCCTCACAGTGACCAAAATTGCCATTTTTACAGAGTTTTGCGTACTCAGAAGCTTCAATTTTGACCAATTTCAGGCACAGAAATGACTTTAAACACACTTATTTTAGTTGAAAAAGTAATATTTCACATCCAACAGTCATTTAAAGTCAAAAGATTAAATGGTAAAATGTCATCAATAATGACCACTTTTTTGAACGTTCGACTGGTCCGGGGTCATCGTTTTTCATCATACAATTGATTTTTTGGACTCTACCAAAAATGATTCAAAATGTCACTTGGATCGGGCCTCATGTTGAATTACCACTTTTTAAACCCTCACAGTGACCAAAATTGCCATTTTTACAGAGTTTTGCTTACTCAGAAGCTTCAATTTTGACGAATTTCAGGCACAGAAATCACTTTAAACACTTATTTTAGTTGAAAAAGTAATAATTCACATCCAACAGTCATTTAAAGTCAAAAGATTAAATGTTAAAATGTCATCAATATTGACCACTTTTTTGAACCTTCGACTGGTCCGGGGTCATCGTTTTTCATCATAAAATTTATTTTTTGGACTCTACCAAAAATGATTCAAAATGTCATTTGGATCGGGCCTCATGTTGAATAACCACTTTTTAAACCCTCACAGTGACCAAAATTGCCATTTTTACAGAGTTTTCGCTTACTCAAAAGCTTCAATTTTGACCAATTTCAGGCACAGAAATGACTTTAAACACAATTATTTTAGTTGAAAAAGTAATATTTCACATCCAACAGTCATTTAAAGTCAAAAGATTAAATGTTAAAATGTCATCAATATTGACCACTTTTTTGAACCTTCGACTGGTCCGGAGTCATCGTTTTTCATCATAAAATTGATTTTTTGGACTCCACCAAAAATGATTCAAAATGTCATTTGGATCGGGCCTCATGTTGAATAACCACTTTTTAAATCCTCACAGTGACCAAAATTGCCATTTTTACAGTTTTCGCTTACTCAAAAGCTTCAATTTTGACCAATTTCAGGCACAGAAATGACTTTAAACACAATTATTTTAGTTGAAAAAGTAATATTTCACATCCAACAGTCATTTAAAGTCAAAAGATTAAATGTTAAAATTTCATCAATATTGACCACTTTTTTGAACGTTCGACAGGTCATCGTTTTTCTTCAGAAAATAGATTTTTTGCAATCTACCAAAAATGATTCAAAATGTCATTTGGATCGGGCCTCATGTTGAATAACCACTTTTTAAACCCTCACAGTGACCAAAATTGCCATTTTTACAGAGTTTTGCGTACTCAGAAGCTTCAATTTTGACCAATTTCAGGCACAGAAATGACTTTAAACACACTTATTTTAGTTGAAAAAGTAATATTTCACATCCAACAGTCATTTAAAGTCAAAAGATTAAATGGTAAAATGTCATCAATAATGACCACTTTTTTGAACGTTCGACTGGTCCGGGGTCATCGTTTTTCATCATACAATTGATTTTTTGGACTCTACCAAAAATGATTCAAAATGTCACTTGGATCGGGCCTCATGTTGAATTACCACTTTTTAAACCCTCACAGTGACCAAAATTGCCATTTTTACAGAGTTTTGCTTACTCAGAAGCTTCAATTTTGACGAATTTCAGGCACAGAAATCACTTTAAACACTTATTTTAGTTGAAAAAGTAATAATTCACATCCAACAGTCATTTAAAGTCAAAAGATTAAATGTTAAAATGTCATCAATATTGACCACTTTTTTGAACCTTCGACTGGTCCGGGGTCATCGTTTTTCATCATAAAATTTATTTTTTGGACTCTACCAAAAATGATTCAAAATGTCATTTGGATCGGGCCTCATGTTGAATAACCACTTTTTAAACCCTCACAGTGACCAAAATTGCCATTTTTACAGAGTTTTCGCTTACTCAAAAGCTTCAATTTTGACCAATTTCAGGCACAGAAATGACTTTAAACACAATTATTTTAGTTGAAAAAGTAATATTTCACATCCAACAGTCATTTAAAGTCAAAAGATTAAATGTTAAAATGTCATCAATATTGACCACTTTTTTTAACCTTCGACTGGTCCGGGGTCATCGTTTTTCATCATAAAATTGATTTTTTGGACTCTACCAAAAATGATTCAAAATGTCATTTGGATCGGGCCTCATGTTGAATAACCACTTTTTAAACCCTCACAGTGACCAAAATTGCCATTTTTACAGAGTTTTGCTTACTCAGAAGCTTCAATTTTGACCAATTTCAGGCACAGAAATGACCTTAAACACACTTATTTTAGTTGAAAAAGTAATATTTCACATCCAACAGTCATTTAAAGTCAAAAGATTAAATGTTAAAATTTCATCAATATTGACCACTTTTTTGAACGTTCGACTGGTCCGGGGTCATCGTTTTTCATCATACAATTGATTTTTTGGACTCTACCAAAAATGATTCAAAATGTCACTTGGATTGGGCCTCATGTTGAATTACCACTTTTTAAACCCTCACAGTGACCAAAATTGCCATTTTTACAGAGTTTTGCTTACTCAGAAGCTTCAATTTTGAACAATTTCAGGCACAGAAATCACTTTAAACACACTTATTTTAGTTGAAAAAGTAATAATTCACATCCAACAGTCATTTAAAGTCAAAAGATTAAATGTTAAAATTTCATCAAAATTGACCACTTTTTTGAACGTTCGACAGGTCCGGGGTCATCGTTTTTCATCATAAAATTGATTTTTTGGACTCTACCAAAAATGATTCAAAATGTCATTTGGATCGGGCCTCATGTTGAATAACCACTTTTTAAACCCTCACAGTGACCAAAATTGCCATTTTTACAGAGTTTTGCTTACTAAAAAGCTTCAATTTTGACCAATTTCAGGCACAGAAATGACTTTAAACACACTTAATTTAGTTGAAAAAGTAATATTTCACATCCAACCGTCATTTAAAGTCAAAAGATTAAATGTTAAAATGTCATCAATATTGACCACTGTTTTGAACGTTCGACTGGTCCGGGGTCATCAATTTTCATCATAAAATTGATTTTTTGGACTCTACTAAAAATGATTCAAAATGTCATTTGGATCGGCCCTCATGTTGAATAACCACTTTTTAAACCCACACAGTGACCAAAATTGCCATTTTTACAGAGTTTTGCTTACTAAAAAGCTTCAATTTTGACCAATTTCAGGCACAGAAATGACTTTAAACACAATTTTTTTAGTTGAAAAAGTAATAATTCACATCCAACCGTCATTTAAAGTCAAAAGATTAAATGTTAAAATTTCATCAATATTGACCACTTTTTTGAACGTTCGACTGGTCCGGGGTCATCGTTTTTCATCATACAATTGATTTTTTGGACTCTACCAAAAATGATGCAAAATGTCACTTGGATTGGGCCTCATGTTGAATTACCACTTTTTAAACACTCACAGTGACCAAAATTGCCATTTTTACAGAGTTTTGCTTACTCAGAAGCTTCAATTTTGACCAATTTCAGGCACAGAAATGACTTTAAACACACTTAATTTAGTTGAAAAAGTAATATTTCACATCCAACCGTCATTTAAAGTCAAAAGATTAAATGTTAAAATGTCATCAATATTGACCACTGTTTTGAACGTTCGACTGGTCCGGGGTCATCAATTTTCATCATAAAATTGATTTTTTGGACTCTACTAAAAATGATTCAAAATGTCATTTGGATCGGCCCTCATGTTGAATAACCACTTTTTAAACCCACACAGTGACCAAAATTGCCATTTTTACAGAGTTTTGCTTACTAAAAAGCTTCAATTTTGACCAATTTCAGGCACAGAAATGACTTTAAACACAATTTTTTTAGTTGAAAAAGTAATAATTCACATCCAACCGTCATTTAAAGTCAAAAGATTAAATGTTAAAATTTCATCAATATTGACCACTTTTTTGAACGTTCGACTGGTCCGGGGTCATCGTTTTTCATCATACAATTGATTTTTTGGACTCTACCAAAAATGATGCAAAATGTCACTTGGATTGGGCCTCATGTTGAATTACCACTTTTTAAACACTCACAGTGACCAAAATTGCCATTTTTACAGAGTTTTGCTTACTCAGAAGCTTCAATTTTGACCAATTTCAGGCACAGAAATGACTTTAAACACACTTATTTTAGTTGAAAAAGTAATATTTCACATCCAACCGTCATTTAAAGTCAAAAGATTAAATGTTAACATTTCACCAATATTGACCACTTTTTTTAACCTTCGACTGGTCCGGGGTCATCGTTTTTCATCATAAAATTGATTTTTTGGACTCTACTAAAAATGATTCAAAATGTCATTTGGATCGGCCCTCATGTTGAATAACCACTTTTTAAACCCTCACAGTGACCAAAATTGCCATTTTTACAGAGTTTTGCTTACTAAAAAGCTTCAATTTTGACCAATTTCAGGCACAGAAATGACTTTAAACACAATTTTTTTAGTTGAAAAAGTAATAATTCACATCCAACCGTCATTTAAAGTCAAAAGATTAAGTGTTAAAATTTCATCAATATTGACCACTTTTTTGAACGTTCGACTGGTCCGGGGTCATCGTTTTTCATCATACAATTGATTTTTTGGACTCTACCAAAAATGATGCAAAATGTCACTTGGATTGGGCCTCATGTTGAATTACCACTTTTTAAACACTCACAGTGACCAAAATTGACATTTTTACAGAGGTTTGCTTACTCAGAAGCTTCAATTTTGACCAATTTCAGGCACAGAAATCACTTTAAACACACTTAATTTAGTTGAAAAAGTAATATTTCACATCCAACCGTCAGAAATCACTTTAAACACACTTATTTTAGTTGAAAAAGTAATAATTCACTTCCAACAGTCATTTAAAGTCAAAAGATTAAATGGTAAAATTTCATCAATATTGACCACTTTTTTGAACGTTCGACAGGTCCGGGGTCATCGTTTTTCATCATAAAATTGATTTTTTGGACTCTACCAAAAATGATTCAAAATGTCATTTGGATCGGCCCTCATGTTGAATAACCACTTTTTAAACCCTCACAGTGACCAAAATTGCCATTTTTACAGAGTTTTGCTTACTCAGAAGCTTCAATTTTGACCAATTTCAGGCACAGAAATGACTTTAAACACACTTATTTTAGTTGAAAAAGTAATATTTCACATCCAACCGTCATTTAAAGTCAAAAGATTAAATGTTAACATTTCACCAATATTGACCACTTTTTTTAACCTTCGACTGGTCCGGGGTCATCGTTTTTCATCATAAAATTGATTTTTTGGACTCTACTAAAAATGATTCAAAATGTCATTTGGATCGGCCCTCATGTTGAATAACCACTTTTTAAACCCTCACAGTGACCAAAATTGCCATTTTTACAGAGTTTTGCTTACTCAGAAGCTTCAATTTTGACCAATTTCAGGCACAGAAATCACTTTAAACACAGTTATTTTAGTTGAAAAAGTAATAATTCACATCCAACAGTCATTTAAAGTCAAAAGATTAAATGTTAAAATTTCATCAATATTTACCACTTTTTTGAACGTTCGACAGGTCCGGGGTCATCGTTTTTCATCAGAAAATAGATTTTTTGGACTCTATCAAAAATTATTCAAAATGTCATTTGGATCGGCCCTCATGTTGAATAACCACTTTTTAAACCCTCACAGTGACCAAAATTGCCATTTTTACAGAGTTTTGCTTACTCAGAAGCTTCAATTTTGACCAATTTCAGGCACAGAAATGACTTTAAACACACTTATTTTAGTTGAAAAAGTAATATTTCACATCCAACCGTCATTTAAAGTCAAAAGATTAAATGTTAAAATGTCATCAATATTGACCACTTTTTTTAACCTTCGACTGGTCCGGGGTCATCGTTTTTCATCATAAAATTGATTTTTTGGACTCTACTAAAAATGATTCAAAATGTCATTTGGATCGGCCCTCATGTTGAATAACCACTTTTTAAACCCTCACAGTGACCAAAATTGCCATTTTTACAAAGTTTTGCTTACTAAAAAGCTTCAATTTTGACCAATTTCAGGCACAGAATGACTTTAAACACAATTTTTTTAGTTGAAAAAGTAATAATTCACATCCAACCGTCATTTAAAGTCAAAAGATTAAATGTTAAAATTTCATCAATATTGACCACTTTTTTGAACGTTTGACAGGTCCGGGGTCATCGTTTTTCATCAGAAAATAGATTTTTTGGACTCTACCAAAAATGATTCAAAATGTCATTTGGATCGGGCCTCAAGTTGAATAACCACTTTTTAAACCCTCACAGTGACCAAAATTACCATTTTTATAGAGTTTTGCTTATTCAGAAGCTTACATTTTGACCAACTTCAGGCACAGAAATCACTTTAAACACACTTATTTTAATTGAAAAAGTAATAATTCACATCCAATAGTTATTTAAAGTCAAAAGATTAAATGTTAAAATGTCATCAATATTGACCACTTTTTTGAACCTTCGACTGGTCCGGAGTCATCGTTTTTCATCATAAAATTGATTTTTTGGACTCCACCAAAAATGATTCAAAATGTCATTTGGATCGGGCCTCATGTTGAATAACCACTTTTTAAATCCTCACAGTGACCAAAATTGCCATTTTTACAGTTTTCGCTTACTCAAAAGCTTCAATTTTGACCAATTTCAGGCACAGAAATGACTTTAAACACAATTATTTTAGTTGAAAAAGTAATATTTCACATCCAACAGTCATTTAAAGTCAAAAGATTAAATGTTAAAATTTCATCAATATTGACCACTTTTTTGAACGTTCGACAGGTCCGGGGTCATCGTTTTTCATCATAAAATTGATTTTTTGGACTCCACCAAAAATGATTCAAAATGTCATTTGGATCGGGCCTCATGTTGAATAACCACTTTTTAAATCCTCACAGTGACCAAAATTGCCATTTTTACAGTTTTCGCTTACTCAAAAGCTTCAATTTTGACCAATTTCAGGCACAGAAATGACTTTAAACACAATTATTTTAGTTGAAAAAGTAATATTTCACATCCAACAGTCATTTAAAGTCAAAAGATTAAATGTTAAAATTTCATCAATATTGACCACTTTTTTGAACGTTCGACAGGTCATCGTTTTTCTTCAGAAAATAGATTTTTTGCAATCTACCAAAAATGATTCAAAATGTCATTTGGATCGGGCCTCATGTTGAATAACCACTTTTTAAACCCTCACAGTGACCAAAATTGCCATTTTTACAGAGTTTTGCGTACTCAGAAGCTTCAATTTTGACCAATTTCAGGCACAGAAATGACTTTAAACACACTTATTTTAGTTGAAAAAGTAATATTTCACATCCAACAGTCATTTAAAGTCAAAAGATTAAATGGTAAAATGTCATCAATAATGACCACTTTTTTGAACGTTCGACTGGTCCGGGGTCATCGTTTTTCATCATACAATTGATTTTTTGGACTCTACCAAAAATGATTCAAAATGTCACTTGGATCGGGCCTCATGTTGAATTACCACTTTTTAAACCCTCACAGTGACCAAAATTGCCATTTTTACAGAGTTTTGCTTACTCAGAAGCTTCAATTTTGACGAATTTCAGGCACAGAAATCACTTTAAACACTTATTTTAGTTGAAAAAGTAATAATTCACATCCAACAGTCATTTAAAGTCAAAAGATTAAATGTTAAAATGTCATCAATATTGACCACTTTTTTGAACCTTCGACTGGTCCGGGGTCATCGTTTTTCATCATAAAATTTATTTTTTGGACTCTACCAAAAATGATTCAAAATGTCATTTGGATCGGGCCTCATGTTGAATAACCACTTTTTAAACCCTCACAGTGACCAAAATTGCCATTTTTACAGAGTTTTCGCTTACTCAAAAGCTTCAATTTTGACCAATTTCAGGCACAGAAATGACTTTAAACACAATTATTTTAGTTGAAAAAGTAATATTTCACATCCAACAGTCATTTAAAGTCAAAAGATTAAATGTTAAAATGTCATCAATATTGACCACTTTTTTGAACCTTCGACTGGTCCGGAGTCATCGTTTTTCATCATAAAATTGATTTTTTGGACTCCACCAAAAATGATTCAAAATGTCATTTGGATCGGGCCTCATGTTGAATAACCACTTTTTAAATCCTCACAGTGACCAAAATTGCCATTTTTACAGTTTTCGCTTACTCAAAAGCTTCAATTTTGACCAATTTCAGGCACAGAAATGACTTTAAACACAATTATTTTAGTTGAAAAAGTAATATTTCACATCCAACAGTCATTTAAAGTCAAAAGATTAAATGTTAAAATTTCATCAATATTGACCACTTTTTTGAACGTTCGACAGGTCATCGTTTTTCTTCAGAAAATAGATTTTTTGCAATCTACCAAAAATGATTCAAAATGTCATTTGGATCGGGCCTCATGTTGAATAACCACTTTTTAAACCCTCACAGTGACCAAAATTGCCATTTTTACAGAGTTTTGCGTACTCAGAAGCTTCAATTTTGACCAATTTCAGGCACAGAAATGACTTTAAACACACTTATTTTAGTTGAAAAAGTAATATTTCACATCCAACAGTCATTTAAAGTCAAAAGATTAAATGGTAAAATGTCATCAATAATGACCACTTTTTTGAACGTTCGACTGGTCCGGGGTCATCGTTTTTCATCATACAATTGATTTTTTGGACTCTACCAAAAATGATTCAAAATGTCACTTGGATCGGGCCTCATGTTGAATTACCACTTTTTAAACCCTCACAGTGACCAAAATTGCCATTTTTACAGAGTTTTGCTTACTCAGAAGCTTCAATTTTGACGAATTTCAGGCACAGAAATCACTTTAAACACTTATTTTAGTTGAAAAAGTAATAATTCACATCCAACAGTCATTTAAAGTCAAAAGATTAAATGTTAAAATGTCATCAATATTGACCACTTTTTTGAACCTTCGACTGGTCCGGGGTCATCGTTTTTCATCATAAAATTTATTTTTTGGACTCTACCAAAAATGATTCAAAATGTCATTTGGATCGGGCCTCATGTTGAATAACCACTTTTTAAACCCTCACAGTGACCAAAATTGCCATTTTTACAGAGTTTTCGCTTACTCAAAAGCTTCAATTTTGACCAATTTCAGGCACAGAAATGACTTTAAACACAATTATTTTAGTTGAAAAAGTAATATTTCACATCCAACAGTCATTTAAAGTCAAAAGATTAAATGTTAAAATGTCATCAATATTGACCACTTTTTTTAACCTTCGACTGGTCCGGGGTCATCGTTTTTCATCATAAAATTGATTTTTTGGACTCTACCAAAAATGATTCAAAATGTCATTTGGATCGGGCCTCATGTTGAATAACCACTTTTTAAACCCTCACAGTGACCAAAATTGCCATTTTTACAGAGTTTTGCTTACTCAGAAGCTTCAATTTTGACCAATTTCAGGCACAGAAATGACCTTAAACACACTTATTTTAGTTGAAAAAGTAATATTTCACATCCAACAGTCATTTAAAGTCAAAAGATTAAATGTTAAAATTTCATCAATATTGACCACTTTTTTGAACGTTCGACTGGTCCGGGGTCATCGTTTTTCATCATACAATTGATTTTTTGGACTCTACCAAAAATGATTCAAAATGTCACTTGGATTGGGCCTCATGTTGAATTACCACTTTTTAAACCCTCACAGTGACCAAAATTGCCATTTTTACAGAGTTTTGCTTACTCAGAAGCTTCAATTTTGAACAATTTCAGGCACAGAAATCACTTTAAACACACTTATTTTAGTTGAAAAAGTAATAATTCACATCCAACAGTCATTTAAAGTCAAAAGATTAAATGTTAAAATTTCATCAAAATTGACCACTTTTTTGAACGTTCGACAGGTCCGGGGTCATCGTTTTTCATCATAAAATTGATTTTTTGGACTCTACCAAAAATGATTCAAAATGTCATTTGGATCGGGCCTCATGTTGAATAACCACTTTTTAAACCCTCACAGTGACCAAAATTGCCATTTTTACAGAGTTTTGCTTACTAAAAAGCTTCAATTTTGACCAATTTCAGGCACAGAAATGACTTTAAACACACTTAATTTAGTTGAAAAAGTAATATTTCACATCCAACCGTCATTTAAAGTCAAAAGATTAAATGTTAAAATGTCATCAATATTGACCACTGTTTTGAACGTTCGACTGGTCCGGGGTCATCAATTTTCATCATAAAATTGATTTTTTGGACTCTACTAAAAATGATTCAAAATGTCATTTGGATCGGCCCTCATGTTGAATAACCACTTTTTAAACCCACACAGTGACCAAAATTGCCATTTTTACAGAGTTTTGCTTACTAAAAAGCTTCAATTTTGACCAATTTCAGGCACAGAAATGACTTTAAACACAATTTTTTTAGTTGAAAAAGTAATAATTCACATCCAACCGTCATTTAAAGTCAAAAGATTAAATGTTAAAATTTCATCAATATTGACCACTTTTTTGAACGTTCGACTGGTCCGGGGTCATCGTTTTTCATCATACAATTGATTTTTTGGACTCTACCAAAAATGATGCAAAATGTCACTTGGATTGGGCCTCATGTTGAATTACCACTTTTTAAACACTCACAGTGACCAAAATTGCCATTTTTACAGAGTTTTGCTTACTCAGAAGCTTCAATTTTGACCAATTTCAGGCACAGAAATGACTTTAAACACACTTAATTTAGTTGAAAAAGTAATATTTCACATCCAACCGTCATTTAAAGTCAAAAGATTAAATGTTAAAATGTCATCAATATTGACCACTGTTTTGAACGTTCGACTGGTCCGGGGTCATCAATTTTCATCATAAAATTGATTTTTTGGACTCTACTAAAAATGATTCAAAATGTCATTTGGATCGGCCCTCATGTTGAATAACCACTTTTTAAACCCACACAGTGACCAAAATTGCCATTTTTACAGAGTTTTGCTTACTAAAAAGCTTCAATTTTGACCAATTTCAGGCACAGAAATGACTTTAAACACAATTTTTTTAGTTGAAAAAGTAATAATTCACATCCAACCGTCATTTAAAGTCAAAAGATTAAATGTTAAAATTTCATCAATATTGACCACTTTTTTGAACGTTCGACTGGTCCGGGGTCATCGTTTTTCATCATACAATTGATTTTTTGGACTCTACCAAAAATGATGCAAAATGTCACTTGGATTGGGCCTCATGTTGAATTACCACTTTTTAAACACTCACAGTGACCAAAATTGCCATTTTTACAGAGTTTTGCTTACTCAGAAGCTTCAATTTTGACCAATTTCAGGCACAGAAATGACTTTAAACACACTTATTTTAGTTGAAAAAGTAATATTTCACATCCAACCGTCATTTAAAGTCAAAAGATTAAATGTTAACATTTCACCAATATTGACCACTTTTTTTAACCTTCGACTGGTCCGGGGTCATCGTTTTTCATCATAAAATTGATTTTTTGGACTCTACTAAAAATGATTCAAAATGTCATTTGGATCGGCCCTCATGTTGAATAACCACTTTTTAAACCCTCACAGTGACCAAAATTGCCATTTTTACAGAGTTTTGCTTACTAAAAAGCTTCAATTTTGACCAATTTCAGGCACAGAAATGACTTTAAACACAATTTTTTTAGTTGAAAAAGTAATAATTCACATCCAACCGTCATTTAAAGTCAAAAGATTAAATGTTAAAATTTCATCAATATTGACCACTTTTTTGAACGTTCGACTGGTCCGGGGTCATCGTTTTTCATCATACAATTGATTTTTTGGACTCTACCAAAAATGATGCAAAATGTCACTTGGATTGGGCCTCATGTTGAATTACCACTTTTTAAACACTCACAGTGACCAAAATTGACATTTTTACAGAGGTTTGCTTACTCAGAAGCTTCAATTTTGACCAATTTCATGCACAGAAATCACTTTAAACACACTTAATTTAGTTGAAAAAGTAATATTTCACATCCAACCGTCAGAAATCACTTTAAACACACTTATTTTAGTTGAAAAAGTAATAATTCACTTCCAACAGTCATTTAAAGTCAAAAGATTAAATGGTAAAATGTCATCAATATTGACCACTTTTTTGAATGTTCGACTGGTCAGGGGTCATCATTTTTCATCATAAAATAGATTTTTTGGACACTACCAAAAATGATTCAAAATGTCATTTGGATCGGGCCTCATGTTGAATAACAACTTTTTAAACCCTCACAGTGACCAAAATTGCCATTTTTACAGAGTTTTGCTTACTCAGAAGCTTCAATTTGGACCATATTCAGGCACAGAAATCACTTTAAACACACTTATTTTAGTTGAAAAAGTAATATTTCACATCCAACCGTCATTTAAAGTCAAAAGATTAAATGTTAAAATTTCACCAATATTAACCACTTTTTTTAACCTTCGACTGGTCCGGGGTCATCGTTTTTCATCATAAAATTGATTTTTTGGACTCTACTAAAAATGATTCAAAATGTCATTTGGATCGGCCCTCATGTTGAATAACCACTTTTTAAACCCTCACAGTGACCAAAATCGCCATTTTTACAGAGTTTTGCTTACTCAGAAGCTTCAATTTTGACCAATTTCAGGCACAGAAATCACTTTAAACACAGTTATTTTAGTTGAAAAAGTAATAATTCACATCCAACAGTCATTTAAAGTCAAAAGATTAAATGTTAAAATTTCATCAATATTTACCACTTTTTTGAACGTTCGACAGGTCCGGGGTCATCGTTTTTCATCAGAAAATAGATTTTTTGGACTCTATCAAAAATTATTCAAAATGTCATTTGGATCGGCCCTCATGTTGAATAACCACTTTTTAAACCCTCACAGTGACCAAAATTGCCATTTTTACAGAGTTTTGCTTACTCAGAAGCTTCAATTTTGACCAATTTCAGGCACAGAAATGACTTTAAACACACTTATTTTAGTTGAAAAAGCAATATTTCACATCCAACCGTCATTTAAAGTCAAAAGATTAAATGTTAAAATGTCATCAATATTGACCACTTTTTTTAACCTTCGACTGGTCCGGGGTCATCGTTTTTCATCATAAAATTGATTTTTTGGACTCTACTAAAAATGATTCAAAATGTCATTTGGATCGGCCCTCATGTTGAATAACCACTTTTTAAACCCTCACAGTGACCAAAATTGCCATTTTTACAAAGTTTTGCTTACTAAAAAGCTTCAATTTTGACCAATTTCAGGCACAGAATGACTTTAAACACAATTTTTTTAGTTGAAAAAGTAATAATTCACATCCAACCGTCATTTAAAGTCAAAAGATTAAATGTTAAAATGTCATCAATATTGACCACTTTTTTGAACGTTTGACAGGTCCGGGGTCATCGTTTTTCATCAGAAAATAGATTTTTTGGACTCTACCAAAAATGATTCAAAATGTCATTTGGATCGGGCCTCATGTTGAATAACCACTTTTTAAACCCTCACAGTGACCAAAATTACCATTTTTATAGAGTTTTGCTTACTCAGAAGCTTACATTTTGACCAATTTCAGGCACAGAAATCACTTTAAACACACTTATTTTAATTGAAAAAGTAATAATTCACATCCAATAGTTATTTAAAGTCAAAAGATTAAATGTTAAAATGTCATCAATATTGACCACTTTTTTGAACCTTCGACTGGTCCGGAGTCATCGTTTTTCATCATAAAATTGATTTTTTGGACTCCACCAAAAACGATTCAAAATGTCATTTGGATCGGGCCTCATGTTGAATAACCACTTTTTAAACCCTCACAGTGACCAAAATTGCCATTTTTACAGTTTTCGCTTACTCAAAAGCTTCAATTTTGACCAATTTCAGGCACAGAAATGACTTTAAACACAATTATTTTAGTTGAAAAAGTAATATTTCACATCCAACAGTCATTTAAAGTCAAAAGATTAAATGTTAAAATTTCATCAATATTGACCACTTTTTTGAACGTTCGACAGGTCATCGTTTTTCTTCAGAAAATAGATTTTTTGCAATCTACCAAAAATGATTCAAATTGTCATTTGGATCGGGCCTCATGTTGAATAACCACTTTTTAAACCCTCACAGTGACCAAAATTGCCATTTTTACAGAGTTTTGCGTACTCAAAAGCTTCAATTTTGACCAATTTCAGGCACAGAAATGACTTTAAACACACTTATTTTAGTTGAAAAAGTAATATTTCACATCCAACAGTCATTTAAAGTCAAAAGATTAAATGGTAAAATGTCATCAATAATGACCACTTTTTTGAACGTTCGACTGGTCCGGGGTCATCGTTTTTCATCATACAATTGATTTTTTGGACTCTACCAAAATGATTCAAAATGTCACTTGGATCGGGCCTCATGTTGAATTACCACTTTTTAAACCCTCACAGTGACCAAAATTGCCATTTTTACAGAGTTTTGCTTACTCAGAAGCTTCAATTTTGACGAATTTCAGGCACAGAAATCACTTTAAACACACTTATTTTAGTTGAAAAAGTAATAATTCACATCCAACAGTCATTTAAAGTCAAAAGATTAAATGTTAAAATGTCATCAATATTGACCACTTTTTTGAACCTTCGACTGGTCCGGGGTCATCGTTTTTCATCATAAAATTTATTTTTTGGACTCTACCAAAAATGATTCAAAATGTCATTTGGATCGGGCCTCATGTTGAATAACCACTTTTTAAACCCTCACAGTGACCAAAATTGCCATTTTTACAGAGTTTTCGCTTACTCAAAAGCTTCAATTTTGACCAATTTCAGGCACAGAAATGACTTTAAACACAATTATTTTAGTTGAAAAAGTAATATTTCACATCCAACAGTCATTTAAAGTCAAAAGATTAAATGTTAAAATTTCATCAATATTGACCACTTTTTTGAACGTTCGACTGGTCCGGGGTCATCGTTTTTCATCATACAATTGATTTTTTGGACTCTACCAAAAATGATTCAAAATGTCACTTGGATTGGGCCTCATGTTGAATTACCACTTTTTAAACCCTCACAGTGACCAAAATTGCCATTTTTACAGAGTTTTGCTTACTCAGAAGCTTCAATTTTGAACAATTTCAGGCACAGAAATCACTTTAAACACACTTATTTTAGTTGAAAAAGTAATAATTCACATCCAACAGTCATTTAAAGTCAAAAGATTAAATGTTAAAATTTCATAAAAATTGACCACTTTTTTGAACGTTCGACAGGTCCGGGGTCATCGTTTTTCATCATAAAATTGATTTTTTGGACTCTACCAAAAATGATTCAAAATGTCATTTGGATCGGGCCTCATGTTGAATAACCACTTTTTAAACCCTCACAGTGACCAAAATTGCCATTTTTACAGAGTTTTCGCTTACTCAAAAGCTTCAATTTTGACCAATTTCAGGCACAGAAATGACTTTAAACACAATTATTTTAGTTGAAAAAGTAACATTTCACATCCAACAGTCATTTAAAGTCAAAAGATTAAATGTTAAAATTTCATCAATATTGACCACTTTTTTGAACGTTCGACAGGTCCGGAGTCATCGTTTTTTATCAGAAAATTGATTTTTTGGACTCTACCAAAAATTATTCAAAATGTCATTTGGATCGGGCCTCATGTTGAATTACCACTTTTTAAACCCTCACAGTGACCAAAATTGCCATTTTTACAGAGTTTTGCTTACTCAGAAGCTTCAATTTTGACCAATTTCAGGCACAGAAATGACCTTAAACACACTTATTTTAGTTGAAAAAGTAATATTTCACATCCAACAGTCATTTAAAGTCAAAAGATTAAATGTTAAAATTTCATCAATATTGACCACTTTTTTAAACGTTCGACAGGTCCGGGGTCATCGTTTTTCATCATAAAATTGATTTTTTGGACTCTACCAAAAATGATTCAAAATGTCATTTGGATCGGGCCTCATGTTGAATAACCACTTTTTAAGCCCTCACAGTGACCAAAATTGCCATTTTTACAGAGTTTTGCTTACTCAGAAGCTTCAATTTTGACCAATTTCAGGCACAGAAATCACTTTAAACACACTTATTTTAGTTGAAAAAGTAATAATTCACATCCAACAGTCATTTAAAGTCAAAAGATTAAATGTTAAAATTTCACCAATATTGACCACTTTTTTTAACCTGCGACTGGTCCGGGGTCATCGTTTTTCATCATAAAATTGATTTTTTGGACTCTACTAAAAATGTTTCAAAATGTCATTTGGATCGGCCCTCATGTTGAATAACCACTTTTTAAACCCTCACAGTGACCAAAATGGCAATTTTTACAGAGTTTTAGTTCCTAAAAAGCTTCAATTTTGACCAATTTTAGGCAGAGAAATGACTTTAAACACACTTATTTTAGTTGAAAAAGTAATAATTCACATCCAACCGTCATTTAAAGTCAAAAGATTAAATGTTAAAATTTCATCAATATTGACCACTTTTTTGAACGTTCGACAGGTCCGGGTCATCGTTTTTCATCAGAAAATAGATTTTTTGGACTCTACCAAAAATGATTCAAAATGTCATTTGGATCGGGCCTCATGTTGAATTACCACTTTTTAAATCCTCACAGTGACCAAAATTGCCATTTTTACAGAGTTTTGCTTACTCAGAAGCTTAAATTTTGACCAATTTCAGGCACAGAAATCACTTTAAACACACTTATTTTAATTGAAAAAGTAATAATTCACATCCAACAGTTATTTAAAGTCAAAAGATTAAATGTTAAAATGTCATCAATATTGACCACTTTTTTGAACCTTCGACTGGTCCGGGGTCATCGTTTTTCAACATAAAATAGATTTTTTGGACTCCACCAAAAATGATTCAAAATGTCATTTGGATCACGCCTCATGTTGAATAACCCCTTTTTAAACCCTCACAGTGACCAAAATTGCCATTTTTACAGAGTTTTGCTTACTAAAAAGCTTCAATTTTGACCAATTTCAGGCACAGAAATGACTTTAAACACACGTATTTTAGTTGAAAAAGTAATATTTCACATCCAACAGTCATTTAAAGTCAAAAGATTAAATGTTAAAATTTCATCAATATTGACCACTTTTTTGAACGTTCGACAGGTCCGGGGTCATCGTTTTTCTTCAGAAAATGGATTTTTTGCAATCTACCAAAAATGATTCAAAATGTCATTTGGATCGGGCCTCATGTTGAATAACCACTTTTTAAACCCTCACAGTGACCAAATTGCCATTTTTACAGAGTTTTGCTTACTCAGAAGCTTCAATTTTGACCAATTTCAGGCACAGAAATGACTTTAAACACACTTATTTTAGTTGAAAAAGTAATATTTCACATCCAACCGTCATTTAAAGTCAAAAGATTAAATGTTAAAATTTCATCAATATTGACCACTTTTTTGAACGTTCGACAGGTCCGGGGTCATCGTTTTTCATCAGAAAATAGATTTTTTGGATTCTACCAAAAATTATTCAAAAGGTCATTTGGATCGGGCCTCATGTTGAATTACCACTTTTTAAATCCTCACAGTGACCAAAATTGCCATTTTTACAGAGTTTTGCTTACTCAGAAGCTTCAATTTTGACCAATTTCAGGCACAGAAATCACTTTAAACACACTTATTTTAGTTGAAAAGGTAATAATTCACATCCAACAGTCATTTAAAGTCAAAAGATTAAATGTTAAAATTTCATCAATATTGACCACTTTTTTTTAACCTTCGACTGGTCCGGGGTCATCGTTTTTCATCAGAAAATTGATTTTTTGGACTCTACCAAAAATGATTCAAAATGTCATTTGGATCGGCCCTCATGTTGAATAACCACTTTTTAAACCCTCACAGTGACCAAAATTGCCATTTTTACAGAGTTTTGCTTACTCAGAAGCTTCAATTTTGACCAATTTCAGGCACAGAAATCACTTTAAACACACTTATTTTAGTTGGAAAAGTAATAATTCACATCCAACAGTCATTTAAAGTCAAAAGATTAAATGTTAACATTTCATCAATATTGACCACTTTTTTGAACGTTCGACAGGTCCGGGGTCATCGTTTTTCATCAGAAAATAGATTTTTTGGACTCTACCAAAAATTATTCAAAATGTCATTTGGATCGGCCCTCATGTTGAATAACCACTTTTTAAACCCTCACAGTGACCAAAATTGCCATTTTTACAGAGTTTTGCTTACTCAGAAGATTCAATTTTGACCAATTTCAGGCACAGAAATGACTTTAAACACACTTATTTTAGTTGAAAAAGTAATATTTCACATCCAACCGTCATTTAAAGTCAAAAGATTAAATGTTAAAATGTCATCAATATTGACCACTTTTTTGAACCTTCGACTGGTCCGGGGTCATCGTTTTTCATCATAAAATTTATTTTTTGGACTCTACCAAAAATGATTCAAAATGTCATTTGGATCGGGCCTCATGTTGAATAACCACTTTTTAAACCCTCACAGTGACCAAAATTGCCATTTTTACAGAGTTTTCGCTTACTCAAAAGCTTCAATTTTGACCAATTTCAGGCACAGAAATGACTTTAAACACAATTATTTTAGTTGAAAAAGTAATATTTCACATCCAACAGTCATTTAAAGTCAAAAGATTAAATGTTAAAATTTCATCAATATTGACCACTTTTTTGAACGTTCGACAGGTCCGGGGTCATCATTTTTCATCAGAAAATAGATATTTTGGACTCTACCAAAAATGATTCAAAATGTCATTTGGATCGGGCCTCATGTTGAATAACCACTTTTTAAACCCTCACAGTGACCAAAATTGCCATTTTTACAGAGTTTTGCTTACTCAGAAGCTTCAATTTTGACCAATTTCAGGCACAGAAATGACCTTAAACACACTTATTTTAGTTGAAAAAGTAATATTTCACATCCAACAGTCATTTAAAGTCAAAAGATTAAATGTTAAAATTTCATCAATATTGACCACTTTTTTGAACGTTCGACTGGTCCGGGGTCATCGTTTTTCATCATACAATTGATTTTTTGGACTCTACCAAAAATGATTCAAAATGTCACTTGGATTGGGCCTCATGTTGAATTACCACTTTTTAAACCCTCACAGTGACCAAAATTGCCATTTTTACAGAGTTTTGCTTACTCAGAAGCTTCAATTTTGAACAATTTCAGGCACAGAAATCACTTTAAACACACTTATTTTAGTTGAAAAAGTAATAATTCACATCCAACAGTCATTTAAAGTCAAAAGATTAAATGTTAAAATTTCATAAAAATTGACCACTTTTTTGAACGTTCGACAGGTCCGGGGTCATCGTTTTTCATCATAAAATTGATTTTTTGGACTCTACCAAAAATGATTCAAAATGTCATTTGGATCGGGCCTCATGTTGAATAACCACTTTTTAAACCCTCACAGTGACCAAAATTGCCATTTTTACAGAGTTTTCGCTTACTCAAAAGCTTCAATTTTGACCAATTTCAGGCACAGAAATGACTTTAAACACAATTATTTTAGTTGAAAAAGTAACATTTCACATCCAACAGTCATTTAAAGTCAAAAGATTAAATGTTAAAATTTCATCAATATTGACCACTTTTTTGAACGTTCGACAGGTCCGGAGTCATCGTTTTTTATCAGAAAATTGATTTTTTGGACTCTACCAAAAATTATTCAAAATGTCATTTGGATCGGGCCTCATGTTGAATTACCACTTTTTAAACCCTCACAGTGACCAAAATTGCCATTTTTACAGAGTTTTGCTTACTCAGAAGCTTCAATTTTGACCAATTTCAGGCACAGAAATGACCTTAAACACACTTATTTTAGTTGAAAAAGTAATATTTCACATCCAACAGTCATTTAAAGTCAAAAGATTAAATGTTAAAATTTCATCAATATTGACCACTTTTTTAAACGTTCGACAGGTCCGGGGTCATCGTTTTTCATCATAAAATTGATTTTTTGGACTCTACCAAAAATGATTCAAAATGTCATTTGGATCGGGCCTCATGTTGAATAACCACTTTTTAAGCCCTCACAGTGACCAAAATTGCCATTTTTACAGAGTTTTGCTTACTCAGAAGCTTCAATTTTGACCAATTTCAGGCACAGAAATCACTTTAAACACACTTATTTTAGTTGAAAAAGTAATAATTCACATCCAACAGTCATTTAAAGTCAAAAGATTAAATGTTAAAATTTCACCAATATTGACCACTTTTTTTAACCTTCGACTGGTCCGGGGTCATCGTTTTTCATCATAAAATTGATTTTTTGGACTCTACTAAAAATGTTTCAAAATGTCATTTGGATCGGCCCTCATGTTGAATAACCACTTTTTAAACCCTCACAGTGACCAAAATGGCAATTTTTACAGAGTTTTAGTTCCTAAAAAGCTTCAATTTTGACCAATTTTAGGCAGAGAAATGACTTTAAACACTCTTATTTTAGTTGAAAAAGTAATAATTCACATCCAACCGTCATTTAAAGTCAAAAGATTAAATGTTAAAATTTCATCAATATTGACCACTTTTTTGAACGTTCGACAGGTCCGGGTCATCGTTTTTCATCAGAAAATAGATTTTTTGGACTCTACCAAAAATGATTCAAAATGTCATTTGGATCGGGCCTCATGTTGAATTACCACTTTTTAAATCCTCACAGTGACCAAAATTGCCATTTTTACAGAGTTTTGCTTACTCAGAAGCTTAAATTTTGACCAATTTCAGGCACAGAAATCACTTTAAACACACTTATTTTAATTGAAAAAGTAATAATTCACATCCAACAGTTATTTAAAGTCAAAAGATTAAATGTTAAAATGTCATCAATATTGACCACTTTTTTGAACCTTCGACTGGTCCGGGGTCATCGTTTTTCAACATAAAATAGATTTTTTGGACTCCACCAAAAATGATTCAAAATGTCATTTGGATCACGCCTCATGTTGAATAACCCCTTTTTAAACCCTCACAGTGACCAAAATTGCCATTTTTACAGAGTTTTGCTTACTAAAAAGCTTCAATTTTGACCAATTTCAGGCACAGAAATGACTTTAAACACACGTATTTTAGTTGAAAAAGTAATATTTCACATCCAACAGTCATTTAAAGTCAAAAGATTAAATGTTAAAATTTCATCAATATTGACCACTTTTTTGAACGTTCGACAGGTCCGGGGTCATCGTTTTTCTTCAGAAAATGGATTTTTTGCAATCTACCAAAAATGATTCAAAATGTCATTTGGATCGGGCCTCATGTTGAATAACCACTTTTTAAACCCTCACAGTGACCAAATTGCCATTTTTACAGAGTTTTGCTTACTCAGAAGCTTCAATTTTGACCAATTTCAGGCACAGAAATGACTTTAAACACACTTATTTTAGTTGAAAAAGTAATATTTCACATCCAACCGTCATTTAAAGTCAAAAGATTAAATGTTAAAATTTCATCAATATTGACCACTTTTTTGAACGTTCGACAGGTCCGGGGTCATCGTTTTTCATCAGAAAATAGATTTTTTGGATTCTACCAAAAATTATTCAAAAGGTCATTTGGATCGGGCCTCATGTTGAATTACCACTTTTTAAATCCTCACAGTGACCAAAATTGCCATTTTTACAGAGTTTTGCTTACTCAGAAGCTTCAATTTTGACCAATTTCAGGCACAGAAATCACTTTAAACACACTTATTTTAGTTGAAAAGGTAATAATTCACATCCAACAGTCATTTAAAGTCAAAAGATTAAATGTTAAAATTTCATCAATATTGACCACTTTTTTTTAACCTTCGACTGGTCCGGGGTCATCGTTTTTCATCATAAAATTGATTTTTTGGACTCTACTAAAAATGATTCAAAATGTCATTTGGATCGGCCCTCATGTTGAATAACCACTTTTTAAACCCTCACAGTGACCAAAATTGCCATTTTTACAAAGTTTTGCTTACTAAAAAGCTTCAATTTTGACCAATTTCAGGCACAGAATGACTTTAAACACAATTTTTTTAGTTGAAAAAGTAATAATTCACATCCAACCGTCATTTAAAGTCAAAAGATTAAATGTTAAAATGTCATCAATATTGACCACTTTTTTGAACGTTTGACAGGTCCGGGGTCATCGTTTTTCATCAGAAAATAGATTTTTTGGACTCTACCAAAAATGATTCAAAATGTCATTTGGATCGGGCCTCATGTTGAATAACCACTTTTTAAACCCTCACAGTGACCAAAATTACCATTTTTATAGAGTTTTGCTTACTCAGAAGCTTACATTTTGACCAATTTCAGGCACAGAAATCACTTTAAACACACTTATTTTAATTGAAAAAGTAATAATTCACATCCAATAGTTATTTAAAGTCAAAAGATTAAATGTTAAAATGTCATCAATATTGACCACTTTTTTGAACCTTCGACTGGTCCGGAGTCATTGTTTTTCATCATAAAATTGATTTTTTGGATTCCACCAAAAACGATTCAAAATGTCATTTGGATCGGGCCTCATGTTGAATAACCACTTTTTAAACCCTCACAGTGACCAAAATTGCCATTTTTACAGTTTTCGCTTACTCAAAAGCTTCAATTTTGACCAATTTCAGGCACAGAAATGACTTTAAACACAATTATTTTAGTTGAAAAAGTAATATTTCACATCCAACAGTCATTTAAAGTCAAAAGATTAAATGTTAAAATTTCATCAATATTGACCACTTTTTTGAACGTTCGACAGGTCATCGTTTTTCTTCAGAAAATAGATTTTTTGCAATCTACCAAAAATGATTCAAATTGTCATTTGGATCGGGCCTCATGTTGAATAACCACTTTTTAAACCCTCACAGTGACCAAAATTGCCATTTTTACAGAGTTTTGCGTACTCAAAAGCTTCAATTTTGACCAATTTCAGGCACAGAAATGACTTTAAACACACTTATTTTAGTTGAAAAAGTAATATTTCACATCCAACAGTCATTTAAAGTCAAAAGATTAAATGGTAAAATGTCATCAATAATGACCACTTTTTTGAACGTTCGACTGGTCCGGGGTCATCGTTTTTCATCATACAATTGATTTTTTGGACTCTACCAAAATGATTCAAAATGTCACTTGGATCGGGCCTCATGTTGAATTACCACTTTTTAAACCCTCACAGTGACCAAAATTGCCATTTTTACAGAGTTTTGCTTACTCAGAAGCTTCAATTTTGACGAATTTCAGGCACAGAAATCACTTTAAACACACTTATTTTAGTTGAAAAAGTAATAATTCACATCCAACAGTCATTTAAAGTCAAAAGATTAAATGTTAAAATGTCATCAATATTGACCACTTTTTTGAACCTTCGACTGGTCCGGGGTCATCGTTTTTCATCATAAAATTTATTTTTTGGACTCTACCAAAAATGATTCAAAATGTCATTTGGATCGAGCCTCATGTTGAATAACCACTTTTTAAACCCTCACAGTGACCAAAATTGCCATTTTTACAGAGTTTTCGCTTACTCAAAAGCTTCAATTTTGACCAATTTCAGGCACAGAAATGACTTTAAACACAATTATTTTAGTTGAAAAAGTAATATTTCACATCCAACAGTCATTTAAAGTCAAAAGATTAAATGTTAAAATTTCATCAATATTGACCACTTTTTTGAACGTTCGACAGGTCCGGGGTCATCATTTTTCATCAGAAAATAGATATTTTGGACTCTACCAAAAATGATTCAAAATGTCATTTGGATCGGGCCTCATGTTGAATAACCACTTTTTAAACCCTCACAGTGACCAAAATTGCCATTTTTACAGAGTTTTGCTTACTCAGAAGCTTCAATTTTGACCAATTTCAGGCACAGAAATGACCTTAAACACACTTATTTTAGTTGAAAAAGTAATATTTCACATCCAACAGTCATTTAAAGTCAAAAGATTAAATGTTAAAATTTCATCAATATTGACCACTTTTTTGAACGTTCGACTGGTCCGGGGTCATCGTTTTTCATCATACAATTGATTTTTTGGACTCTACCAAAAATGATTCAAAATGTCACTTGGATTGGGCCTCATGTTGAATTACCACTTTTTAAACCCTCACAGTGACCAAAATTGCCATTTTTACAGAGTTTTGCTTACTCAGAAGCTTCAATTTTGAACAATTTCAGGCACAGAAATCACTTTAAACACACTTATTTTAGTTGAAAAAGTAATAATTCACATCCAACAGTCATTTAAAGTCAAAAGATTAAATGTTAAAATTTCATAAAAATTGACCACTTTTTTGAACGTTCGACAGGTCCGGGGTCATCGTTTTTCATCATAAAATTGATTTTTTGGACTCTACCAAAAATGATTCAAAATGTCATTTGGATCGGGCCTCATGTTGAATAACCACTTTTTAAACCCTCACAGTGACCAAAATTGCCATTTTTACAGAGTTTTCGCTTACTCAAAAGCTTCAATTTTGACCAATTTCAGGCACAGAAATGACTTTAAACACAATTATTTTAGTTGAAAAAGTAACATTTCACATCCAACAGTCATTTAAAGTCAAAAGATTAAATGTTACAATGTCATCAATATTGACCACTTTTTTAAACGTTCGACAGGTCCGGGGTCATCGTTTTTCATCATAAAATTGATTTTTTGGACTCTACCAAAAATGATTCAAAATGTCATTTGGATCGGGCCTCATGTTGAATAACCACTTTTTAAGCCCTCACAGTGACCAAAATTGCCATTTTTACAGAGTTTTGCTTACTCAGAAGCTTCAATTTTGACCAATTTCAGGCACAGAAATCACTTTAAACACACTTATTTTAGTTGAAAAAGTAATAATTCACATCCAACAGTCATTTAAAGTCAAAAGATTAAATGTTAAAATTTCACCAATATTGACCACTTTTTTTAACCTTCGACTGGTCCGGGGTCATCGTTTTTCATCATAAAATTGATTTTTTGGACTCTACTAAAAATGTTTCAAAATGTCATTTGGATCGGCCCTCATGTTGAATAACCACTTTTTAAACCCTCACAGTGACCAAAATGGCAATTTTTACAGAGTTTTAGTTCCTAAAAAGCTTCAATTTTGACCAATTTTAGGCAGAGAAATGACTTTAAACACTCTTATTTTAGTTGAAAAAGTAATAATTCACATCCAACCGTCATTTAAAGTCAAAAGATTAAATGTTAAAATTTCATCAATATTGACCACTTTTTTGAACGTTCGACAGGTCCGGGTCATCGTTTTTCATCAGAAAATAGATTTTTTGGACTCTACCAAAAATGATTCAAAATGTCATTTGGATCGGGCCTCATGTTGAATTACCACTTTTTAAATCCTCACAGTGACCAAAATTGCCATTTTTACAGAGTTTTGCTTACTCAGAAGCTTAAATTTTGACCAATTTCAGGCACAGAAATCACTTTAAACACACTTATTTTAATTGAAAAAGTAATAATTCACATCCAACAGTTATTTAAAGTCAAAAGATTAAATGTTAAAATGTCATCAATATTGACCACTTTTTTGAACCTTCGACTGGTCCGGGGTCATCGTTTTTCAACATAAAATAGATTTTTTGGACTCCACCAAAAATGATTCAAAATGTCATTTGGATCACGCCTCATGTTGAATAACCCCTTTTTAAACCCTCACAGTGACCAAAATTGCCATTTTTACAGAGTTTTGCTTACTAAAACGCTTCAATTTTGACCAATTTCAGGCACAGAAATGACTTTAAACACACGTATTTTAGTTGAAAAAGTAATATTTCACATCCAACAGTCATTTAAAGTCAAAAGATTAAATGTTAAAATTTCATCAATATTGACCACTTTTTTGAACGTTCGACAGGTCCGGGGTCATCGTTTTTCTTCAGAAAATGGATTTTTTGCAATCTACCAAAAATGATTCAAAATGTCATTTGGATCGGGCCTCATGTTGAATAACCACTTTTTAAACCCTCACAGTGACCAAATTGCCATTTTTACAGAGTTTTGCTTACTCAGAAGCTTCAATTTTGACCAATTTCAGGCACAGAAATGACTTTAAACACACTTATTTTAGTTGAAAAAGTAATATTTCACATCCAACCGTCATTTAAAGTCAAAAGATTAAATGTTAAAATTTCATCAATATTGACCACTTTTTTGAACGTTCGACAGGTCCGGGGTCATCGTTTTTCATCAGAAAATAGATTTTTTGGATTCTACCAAAAATTATTCAAAAGGTCATTTGGATCGGGCCTCATGTTGAATTACCACTTTTTAAATCCTCACAGTGACCAAAATTGCCATTTTTACAGAGTTTTGCTTACTCAGAAGCTTCAATTTTGACCAATTTCAGGCACAGAAATCACTTTAAACACACTTATTTTAGTTGAAAAGGTAATAATTCACATCCAACAGTCATTTAAAGTCAAAAGATTAAATGTTAAAATTTCATCAATATTGACCACTTTTTTTTAACCTTCGACTGGTCCGGGGTCATCGTTTTTCATCAGAAAATTGATTTTTTGGACTCTACCAAAAATGATTCAAAATGTCATTTGGATCGGCCCTCATGTTGAATAACCACTTTTTAAACCCTCACAGTGACCAAAATTGCCATTTTTACAGAGTTTTGCTTACTCAGAAGCTTCAATTTTGACCAATTTCAGGCACAGAAATCACTTTAAACACACTTATTTTAGTTGAAAAAGTAATAATTCACATCCAACAGTCATTTAAAGTCAAAAGATTAAATGTTAACATTTCATCAATATTGACCACTTTTTTGAACGTTCGACAGGTCCGGGGTCATCGTTTTTCATCAGAAAATAGATTTTTTGGACTCTACCAAAAATTATTCAAAATGTCATTTGGATCGGCCCTCATGTTGAATAACCACTTTTTAAACCCTCACAGTGACCAAAATTGCCATTTTTACAGAGTTTTGCTTACTCAGAAGATTCAATTTTGACCAATTTCAGGCACAGAAATGACTTTAAACACACTTATTTTAGTTGAAAAAGTAATATTTCACATCCAACCGTCATTTAAAGTCAAAAGATTAAATGTTAAAATGTCATCAATATTGACCACTTTTTTTAACCTTCGACTGGTCCGGGGTCATCGTTTTTCATCATAAAATTGATTTTTTGGACTCTACTAAAAATGATTCAAAATGTCATTTGGATTGGCCCTCATGTTGAATAACCACTTTTTAAACCCTCACAGTGACCAAAATTGCCATTTTTACAGAGTTTTGCTTACTAAAAAGCTTCAATTTTGACCAATTTCAGGCACAGAATGACTTTAAACACAATTTTTTTAGTTGAAAAAGTAATAATTCACATCCAACCGTCATTTAAAGTCAAAAGATTAAATGTTAAAATGTCATCAATATTGACCACTTTTTTGAACCTTCGACTGGTCCGGAGTCATCGTTTTTCATCATAAAATTGATTTTTTGAACTCCACCAAAAATGATTCAAAATGTCATTTGGATCGGGCCTCATGTTGAATAACCACTTTTTAAACCCTCACAGTGACCAAAATTGCCATTTTTACAGTTTTCGCTTACTCAAAAGCTTCAATTTTGACCAATTTCAGGCACAGAAATGACTTTAAACACAATTATTTTAGTTGAAAAAGTAATATTTCACATCCAACAGTCATTTAAAGTCAAAAGATTAAATGTTAAAATGTCATCAATATTGACCACTTTTTTGAACCTTCGACTGGTCCGGGGTCATCGTTTTTCATCAGAAAATTGATTTTTTGGACTCTACCAAAAATGATTCAAAATGTCACTTGGATTGGGCCTCATGTTGAATTACCACTTTTTAAACCCTCACAGTGACCAAAATTGCCATTTTTACAGAGTTTTGCTTACTCAGAAGCTTCAATTTTGACCAATTTCAGGCACAGAAATGACTTTAAACACACTTATTTTAGTTGAAAAAGTAATATTTCACATCCAACAGTCATTTAAAGTCAAAAGATTAAATGGTAAAATGTCATCAATAATGACCACTTTTTTGAACGTTCGACTGGTCCGGGGTCATCGTTTTTCATCATACAATTGATTTTTTGGACTCTACCAAAATGATTCAAAATGTCACTTGGATCGGGCCTCATGTTGAATTACCACTTTTTAAACCCTCACAGTGACCAAAATTGCCATTTTTACAGAGTTTTGCTTACTCAGAAGCTTCAATTTTGACGAATTTCAGGCACAGAAATCACTTTAAACACACTTATTTTAGTTGAAAAAGTAATAATTCACATCCAACAGTCATTTAAAGTCAAAAGATTAAATGTTAAAATGTCATCAATATTGACCACTTTTTTGAACCTTCGACTGGTCCGGGGTCATCGTTTTTCATCATAAAATTTATTTTTTGGACTCTACCAAAAATGATTCAAAATGTCATTTGGATCGGGCCTCATGTTGAATAACCACTTTTTAAACCCTCACAGTGACCAAAATTGCCATTTTTACAGAGTTTTCGCTTACTCAAAAGCTTCAATTTTGACCAATTTCAGGCACAGAAATGACTTTAAACACAATTATTTTAGTTGAAAAAGTAATATTTCACATCCAACAGTCATTTAAAGTCAAAAGATTAAATGTTAAAATTTCATCAATATTGACCACTTTTTTGAACGTTCGACAGGTCCGGGGTCATCATTTTTCATCAGAAAATAGATATTTTGGACTCTACCAAAAATGATTCAAAATGTCATTTGGATCGGGCCTCATGTTGAATAACCACTTTTTAAACCCTCACAGTGACCAAAATTGCCATTTTTACAGAGTTTTGCTTACTCAGAAGCTTCAATTTTGACCAATTTCAGGCACAGAAATGACCTTAAACACACTTATTTTAGTTGAAAAAGTAATATTTCACATCCAACAGTCATTTAAAGTCAAAAGATTAAATGTTAAAATTTCATCAATATTGACCACTTTTTTGAACGTTCGACTGGTCCGGGGTCATCGTTTTTCATCATACAATTGATTTTTTGGACTCTACCAAAAATGATTCAAAATGTCACTTGGATTGGGCCTCATGTTGAATTACCACTTTTTAAACCCTCACAGTGACCAAAATTGCCATTTTTACAGAGTTTTGCTTACTCAGAAGCTTCAATTTTGAACAATTTCAGGCACAGAAATCACTTTAAACACACTTATTTTAGTTGAAAAAGTAATAATTCACATCCAACAGTCATTTAAAGTCAAAAGATTAAATGTTAAAATTTCATAAAAATTGACCACTTTTTTGAACGTTCGACAGGTCCGGGGTCATCGTTTTTCATCATAAAATTGATTTTTTGGACTCTACCAAAAATGATTCAAAATGTCATTTGGATCGGGCCTCATGTTGAATAACCACTTTTTAAACCCTCACAGTGACCAAAATTGCCATTTTTACAGAGTTTTCGCTTACTCAAAAGCTTCAATTTTGACCAATTTCAGGCACAGAAATGACTTTAAACACAATTATTTTAGTTGAAAAAGTAACATTTCACATCCAACAGTCATTTAAAGTCAAAAGATTAAATGTTAAAATTTCATCAATATTGACCACTTTTTTGAACGTTCGACAGGTCCGGAGTCATCGTTTTTTATCAGAAAATTGATTTTTTGGACTCTACCAAAAATTATTCAAAATGTCATTTGGATCGGGCCTCATGTTGAATTACCACTTTTTAAACCCTCACAGTGACCAAAATTGCCATTTTTACAGAGTTTTGCTTACTCAGAAGCTTCAATTTTGACCAATTTCAGGCACAGAAATGACCTTAAACACACTTATTTTAGTTGAAAAAGTAATATTTCACATCCAACAGTCATTTAAAGTCAAAAGATTAAATGTTAAAATTTCATCAATATTGACCACTTTTTTAAACGTTCGACAGGTCCGGGGTCATCGTTTTTCATCATAAAATTGATTTTTTGGACTCTACCAAAAATGATTCAAAATGTCATTTGGATCGGGCCTCATGTTGAATAACCACTTTTTAAGCCCTCACAGTGACCAAAATTGCCATTTTTACAGAGTTTTGCTTACTCAGAAGCTTCAATTTTGACCAATTTCAGGCACAGAAATCACTTTAAACACACTTATTTTAGTTGAAAAAGTAATAATTCACATCCAACAGTCATTTAAAGTCAAAAGATTAAATGTTAAAATTTCACCAATATTGACCACTTTTTTTAACCTTCGACTGGTCCGGGGTCATCGTTTTTCATCATAAAATTGATTTTTTGGACTCTACTAAAAATGTTTCAAAATGTCATTTGGATCGGCCCTCATGTTGAATAACCACTTTTTAAACCCTCACAGTGACCAAAATGGCAATTTTTACAGAGTTTTAGTTCCTAAAAAGCTTCAATTTTGACCAATTTTAGGCAGAGAAATGACTTTAAACACTCTTATTTTAGTTGAAAAAGTAATAATTCACATCCAACCGTCATTTAAAGTCAAAAGATTAAATGTTAAAATTTCATCAATATTGACCACTTTTTTGAACGTTCGACAGGTCCGGGTCATCGTTTTTCATCAGAAAATAGATTTTTTGGACTCTACCAAAAATGATTCAAAATGTCATTTGGATCGGGCCTCATGTTGAATTACCACTTTTTAAATCCTCACAGTGACCAAAATTGCCATTTTTACAGAGTTTTGCTTACTCAGAAGCTTAAATTTTGACCAATTTCAGGCACAGAAATCACTTTAAACACACTTATTTTAATTGAAAAAGTAATAATTCACATCCAACAGTTATTTAAAGTCAAAAGATTAAATGTTAAAATGTCATCAATATTGACCACTTTTTTGAACCTTCGACTGGTCCGGGGTCATCGTTTTTCAACATAAAATAGATTTTTTGGACTCCACCAAAAATGATTCAAAATGTCATTTGGATCACGCCTCATGTTGAATAACCCCTTTTTAAACCCTCACAGTGACCAAAATTGCCATTTTTACAGAGTTTTGCTTACTAAAAAGCTTCAATTTTGACCAATTTCAGGCACAGAAATGACTTTAAACACACGTATTTTAGTTGAAAAAGTAATATTTCACATCCAACAGTCATTTAAAGTCAAAAGATTAAATGTTAAAATTTCATCAATATTGACCACTTTTTTGAACGTTCGACAGGTCCGGGGTCATCGTTTTTCTTCAGAAAATGGATTTTTTGCAATCTACCAAAAATGATTCAAAATGTCATTTGGATCGGGCCTCATGTTGAATAACCACTTTTTAAACCCTCACAGTGACCAAATTGCCATTTTTACAGAGTTTTGCTTACTCAGAAGCTTCAATTTTGACCAATTTCAGGCACAGAAATGACTTTAAACACACTTATTTTAGTTGAAAAAGTAATATTTCACATCCAACCGTCATTTAAAGTCAAAAGATTAAATGTTAAAATTTCATCAATATTGACCACTTTTTTGAACGTTCGACAGGTCCGGGGTCATCGTTTTTCATCAGAAAATAGATTTTTTGGATTCTACCAAAAATTATTCAAAAGGTCATTTGGATCGGGCCTCATGTTGAATTACCACTTTTTAAATCCTCACAGTGACCAAAATTGCCATTTTTACAGAGTTTTGCTTACTCAGAAGCTTCAATTTTGACCAATTTCAGGCACAGAAATCACTTTAAACACACTTATTTTAGTTGAAAAGGTAATAATTCACATCCAACAGTCATTTAAAGTCAAAAGATTAAATGTTAAAATTTCATCAATATTGACCACTTTTTTTTAACCTTCGACTGGTCCGGGGTCATCGTTTTTCATCAGAAAATTGATTTTTTGGACTCTACCAAAAATGATTCAAAATGTCATTTGGATCGGCCCTCATGTTGAATAACCACTTTTTAAACCCTCACAGTGACCAAAATTGCCATTTTTACAGAGTTTTGCTTACTCAGAAGCTTCAATTTTGACCAATTTCAGGCACAGAAATCACTTTAAACACACTTATTTTAGTTGAAAAAGTAATAATTCACATCCAACAGTCATTTAAAGTCAAAAGATTAAATGTTAACATTTCATCAATATTGACCACTTTTTTGAACGTTCGACAGGTCCGGGGTCATCGTTTTTCATCAGAAAATAGATTTTTTGGACTCTACCAAAAATTATTCAAAATGTCATTTGGATCGGCCCTCATGTTGAATAACCACTTTTTAAACCCTCACAGTGACCAAAATTGCCATTTTTACAGAGTTTTGCTTACTCAGAAGATTCAATTTTGACCAATTTCAGGCACAGAAATGACTTTAAACACACTTATTTTAGTTGAAAAAGTAATATTTCACATCCAACCGTCATTTAAAGTCAAAAGATTAAATGTTAAAATGTCATCAATATTGACCACTTTTTTTAACCTTCGACTGGTCCGGGGTCATCGTTTTTCATCATAAAATTGATTTTTTGGACTCTACTAAAAATGATTCAAAATGTCATTTGGATTGGCCCTCATGTTGAATAACCACTTTTTAAACCCTCACAGTGACCAAAATTGCCATTTTTACAGAGTTTTGCTTACTAAAAAGCTTCAATTTTGACCAATTTCAGGCACAGAATGACTTTAAACACAATTTTTTTAGTTGAAAAAGTAATAATTCACATCCAACCGTCATTTAAAGTCAAAAGATTAAATGTTAAAATGTCATCAATATTGACCACTTTTTTGAACCTTCGACTGGTCCGGAGTCATCGTTTTTCATCATAAAATTGATTTTTTGAACTCCACCAAAAATGATTCAAAATGTCATTTGGATCGGGCCTCATGTTGAATAACCACTTTTTAAACCCTCACAGTGACCAAAATTGCCATTTTTACAGTTTTCGCTTACTCAAAAGCTTCAATTTTGACCAATTTCAGGCACAGAAATGACTTTAAACACAATTATTTTAGTTGAAAAAGTAATATTTCACATCCAACAGTCATTTAAAGTCAAAAGATTAAATGTTAAAATGTCATCAATATTGACCACTTTTTTGAACCTTCGACTGGTCCGGGGTCATCGTTTTTCAACATAAAATAGATTTTTTGGACTCCACCAAAAATGATTCAAAATGTCATTTGGATCACGCCTCATGTTGAATAACCCCTTTTTAAACCCTCACAGTGACCAAAATTGCCATTTTTACAGAGTTTTGCTTACTCAGAAGCTTCAATTTTGACCAATTTCAGGCACAGAAATCACTTTAAACACACTTATTTTAGTTGAAAAGGTAATAATTCACATCCAACAGTCATTTAAAGTCAAAAGATTAAATGTTAAAATTTCATCAATATTGACCACTTTTTTTAACCTTCGACTGGTCCGGGGTCATCGTTTTTCATCAGAAAATTGATTTTTTGGACTCTACCAAAAATGATTCAAAATGTCATTTGGATCGGCCCTCATGTTGAATAACCACTTTTTAAACCCTCACAGTGACCAAAATTGCCATTTTTACAGAGTTTTGCTTACTCAGAAGCTTCAATTTTGACCAATTTCAGGCACAGAAATCACTTTAAACACACTTATTTTAGTTGAAAAAGTAATAATTCACATCCAACAGTCATTTAAAGTCAAAAGATTAAATGTTAAAATTTCATCAATATTGACCACTTTTTTGAACGTTCGACAGGTCCGGGGTCATCGTTTTTCATCAGAAAATAGATTTTTTGGACTCTACCAAAAATTATTCAAAATGTCATTTGGATCGGCCCTCATGTTGAATAACCACTTTTTAAACCCTCACAGTGACCAAAATTGCCATTTTTACAGAGTTTTGCTTACTCAGAAGCTTCAATTTTGACCAATTTCAGGCACAGAAATGACTTTAAACACACTTATTTTAGTTGAAAAAGTAATATTTCACATCCAACCGTCATTTAAAGTCAAAAGATTAAATGTTAAAATGTCATCAATATTGACCACTTTTTTTAACCTTCGACTGGTCCGGGGTCATCGTTTTTCATCATAAAATTGATTTTTTGGAGTCTACTAAAAATGATTTAAAATGTCATTTGGATCGGCCCTCATGTTGAATAACCACTTTTTAAACCCTCACAGTGACCAAAATTGCCATTTTTACAGAGTTTTGCTTACTAAAAAGCTTCAATTTTGACCAATTTCAGGCACAGAATGACTTTAAACACAATTTTTTTAGTTGAAAAAGTAATAATTCACATCCAACCGTCATTTAAAGTCAAAAGATTAAATGTTAAAATGTCATCAATATTGACCACTTTTTTGAACCTTCGACTGGTCCGGAGTCATCGTTTTTCATCATAAAATTGATTTTTTGAACTCCACCAAAAATGATTCAAAATGTCATTTGGATCGGGCCTCATGTTGAATAACCACTTTTTAAACCCTCACAGTGACCAAAATTGCCATTTTTACAGTTTTCGCTTACTCAAAAGCTTCAATTTTGACCAATTTCAGGCACAGAAATGACTTTAAACACAATTATTTTAGTTGAAAAAGTAATATTTCACATCCAACAGTCATTTAAAGTCAAAAGATTAAATGTTAAAATTTCATCAATATTGACCACTTTTTTGAACGTTCGACAGGTCCGGGGTCATCGTTTTTCATCAGAAAATTGATTTTTTGGACTCTACCAAAAATTATTCAAAATGTCACTTGGATTGGGCCTTTATGTTGAATTACCACTTTTTAAACCCTCACAGTGACCAAAATTGCCATTTTTACAGAGTTTTGCTTACTCAGAAGCTTCAATTTTGACCAATTTCAGGCACAGAAATCACTTTAAACACACTTATTTTAGTTGAAAAAGTAATAATTCACATCCAACAGTCATTTAAAGTCAAAAGATTAAATGTTAAAATTTCACCAATATTGACCACTTTTTTTAACCTTCGACTGGTCTGGGGTCATCGTTTTTCATCATAAAATTGATTTTTTGGACTCTACTAAAAATGTTTCAAAATGTCATTTGGATCGGCCCTCATGTTGAATAACCACTTTTTAAACCCTCACAGTGACCAAAATTGCCATTTTTACAGCGTTTTGCTTACTAAAAAGCTTCAATTTTGACCAATTTTAGGCGGAGAAATGACTTTAAACACACGTATTTTAGTTGAAAAAGTAATATTTCACATCCAACAGTCATTTAAAGTCAAAAGATTAAATGTTAAAATTTCATCAATATTGACCACTTTTTTGAACGTTCGACAGGTCATCGTTTTTCTTCAGAAAATGGATTTTTTGCAATCTACCAAAAATGATTCAAAATGTCATTTGGATCGGGCCTCATGTTGAATAACCACTTTTTAAACCCTCACAGTGACCAAAATTGCCATTTTTACAGAGTTTTGCTTACTCAGAAGCTTCAATTTTGACCAATTTCAGGCACAGAAATGACTTTAAACACAATTATTTTAGTTGAAAAAGTAATATTTCACATCCAACAGTCATTTAAAGTCAAAAGATTAAATGTCAAAATTTCATCAATATTGACCACTTTTTTGAACGTTCGGCTGGTCCGGGGTCATCAATTTTCATCATAAAATTGATTTTTTGGAGTCTACTAAAAATGATTTAAAATGTCATTTGGATCGGCCCTCATGTTGAATAACCACTTTTTAAACCCTCACAGTGACCAAAATTGCCATTTTTACAGAGTTTTGCTTACTAAAAAGCTTCAATTTTGACCAATTTCAGGCACAGAATGACTTTAAACACAATTTTTTTAGTTGAAAAAGTAATAATTCACATCCAACCGTCATTTAAAGTCAAAAGATTAAATGTTAAAATGTCATCAATATTGACCACTTTTTTGAACCTTCGACTGGTCCGGAGTCATCGTTTTTCATCATAAAATTGATTTTTTGAACTCCACCAAAAATGATTCAAAATGTCATTTGGATCGGGCCTCATGTTGAATAACCACTTTTTAAACCCTCACAGTGACCAAAATTGCCATTTTTACAGTTTTCGCTTACTCAAAAGCTTCAATTTTGACCAATTTCAGGCACAGAAATGACTTTAAACACAATTATTTTAGTTGAAAAAGTAATATTTCACATCCAACAGTCATTTAAAGTCAAAAGATTAAATGTTAAAATTTCATCAATATTGACCACTTTTTTGAACGTTCGACAGGTCCGGGGTCATCGTTTTTCATCAGAAAATTGATTTTTTGGACTCTACCAAAAATTATTCAAAATGTCACTTGGATTGGGCCTTTATGTTGAATTACCACTTTTTAAACCCTCACAGTGACCAAAATTGCCATTTTTACAGAGTTTTGCTTACTCAGAAGCTTCAATTTTGACCAATTTCAGGCACAGAAATCACTTTAAACACACTTATTTTAGTTGAAAAAGTAATAATTCACATCCAACAGTCATTTAAAGTCAAAAGATTAAATGTTAAAATTTCACCAATATTGACCACTTTTTTTAACCTTCGACTGGTCTGGGGTCATCGTTTTTCATCATAAAATTGATTTTTTGGACTCTACTAAAAATGTTTCAAAATGTCATTTGGATCGGCCCTCATGTTGAATAACCACTTTTTAAACCCTCACAGTGACCAAAATTGCCATTTTTACAGCGTTTTGCTTACTAAAAAGCTTCAATTTTGACCAATTTTAGGCGGAGAAATGACTTTAAACACACGTATTTTAGTTGAAAAAGTAATATTTCACATCCAACAGTCATTTAAAGTCAAAAGATTAAATGTTAAAATTTCATCAATATTGACCACTTTTTTGAACGTTCGACAGGTCATCGTTTTTCTTCAGAAAATGGATTTTTTGCAATCTACCAAAAATGATTCAAAATGTCATTTGGATCGGGCCTCATGTTGAATAACCACTTTTTAAACCCTCACAGTGACCAAAATTGCCATTTTTACAGAGTTTTGCGTACTCAGAAGCTTCAATTTTGACCAATTTCAGGCACAGAAATGACTTTAAACACAATTATTTTAGTTGAAAAAGTAATATTTCACATCCAACAGTCATTTAAAGTCAAAAGATTAAATGGTAAAATGTCATCAATAATGACCACTTTTTTGAACGTTCGACTGGTCCGGGGTCATCGTTTTTCATCATACAATTGATTTTTTGGACTCTACCAAAAATGATTCAAAATGTCACTTGGATCGGGCCTCATGTTGAATTACCACTTTTTAAACCCTCACAGTGACCAAAATTGCCATTTTTACAGAGTTTTGCTTACTCAGAAGCTTCAATTTTGACCAATTTCAGGCACAGAAATCACTTTAAACACACGTATTTTAGTTGAAAAAGTAATATTTCACATCCAACAGTCATTTAAAGTCAAAAGATTAAATGTCAAAATGTCATCAATATTGACCACTTTTTTGAACCTTCGACTGGTCCGGGGTCATCGCTTTTCATCATAAAATTGATTTTTTGGACTCTACCAAAAATGATTCAAAATGTCATTTGGATCGGGCCTCATGTTGAATAACCACTTTTTCAACCCTCACAGTGACCAAAATTGCCATTTTTACAGAGTTTTCGCTTACTCAAAAGCTTCAATTTTGACCAATTTCAGGCACAGAAATGACTTTAAACACACTTATTTTAGTTGAAAAAGTAATAATTCACATCCAACCGTCATTTAAAGTCAAAAGATTAAATGTTAACATTTCATCAATATTGACCACTTTTTTGAACGTTCGACTGGTCCGGGGTCATCAATGTTCATCATAAAATTGATTTTTTGGCCTCTACTAAAAATGATTCAAAATGTCATTTGGATCGGCCCTCATGTTGAATAACCACTTTTTAAACCCTCACAGTGACCAAAATTGCCATTGTTACAGAGTTTTGCTTACTAAAAAGCTTCAATTTTGACCAATTTCAGGCACAGAAATGACTTTAAACACAATTTTTTTAGTTGAAAAAGTAATAATTCACATCCAAAAGTCATTTAAAGTCAAAAGATTAAATGTTAAAATGTCATCAATATTGACCACTTTTTTGAACGTTCGACAGGTCCGGGGTCATCGTTTTTCATCAGAAAATAGATTTTTTGGACTCTACCAAAAATGTTTCAAAATGTCATTTGGATCGGGCCTCATGTTGAATAACCACTTTTTAAACCCTCACAGTGACCAAAATTGCCATTTTTACAGAGTTTTGCTTACTCAGAAGCTTCAATTTTGACCAATTTCAGGCACAGAAATGACTTTAAACACACTTATTTTAGTTGAAAAAGTAATATTTCACATCCAACAGTCATTTAAAGTCAAAAGATTAAATGTTAAAATTTCATCAATATTGACCACTTTTTTGAACGTTCGACTGGTCCGGGGTCATCGTTTTTCATCAGAAAATTGATTTTTTGGACTCTACCAAAAATGATTCAAAATGTCACTTGGATTGGGCCTCATGTTGAATTACCACTTTTTAAACCCTCACAGTGACCAAAATTGCCATTTTTACAGAGTTTTGCTTACTCAGAAGCTTCAATTTTGACCAATTTCAGGCACAGAAATCACTTTAAACACACTTATTTTAGTTGAAAAAGTAATATTTCACATCCAACAGTCATTTAAAGTCAAAAGATTAAATGTCAAAATTTCATCAATATTGACCACTTTTTTGAACGTTCGGCTGGTCCGGGGTCATCAATTTTCATCATAAAATTGATTTTTTGGACTCTACTAAAAATTATTCAAAATGTCATTTGGATCGGCCCTCATGTTGAATAACCACTTTTTAAACCCTCACAGTGACCAGAATTGCCATTTTTACAGAGTTTTGCTTACTAAAAAGCTTCAATTTTGACCAATTTCAGGCACAGAAATGACTTTAAACACAATTTTTTTAGTTGAAAAAGTAATAATTCACATCAAAAGTCATTTAAAGTCAAAAGATTAAATGTTAAAATTTCATCAATATTGACCACTTTTTTGAACGTTCGACAGGTCCGGGGTCATCGTTTTTCATCATAAAATTGATTTTTTGGACTCCACCAAAAATGATTCAAAATGTCATTTGGATCGGGCCTCAGTTGAATAACCACTTTTTAAACCCTCACAGTGACCAAAATTGCCATTTTTACAGAGTTTTAGTTCCTAAAAAGCTTCAATTATGACCAATTTTAGGCAGAGAAATAACTTTAAACACACTTATTTTAGTTGAAAAAGTAATAATTCACATCCAACCGTCATTTAAAGTCAAAAGATTAAATGTTAAAATTTCATCAATATTGACCACTTTTTTGAACGTTCGACAGGTCCGGGGTCATCGTTTTTCATCATACAATTGATTTTTTGGACTCTACCAAAAATGATTCAAAATGTCATTTGGATCGGGCCTCATGTTGAATTACCACTTTTTAAATCCTCACAGTGACCAAAATTGCCATTTTTACAGAGTTTTGCTTACTCAGAAGCTTCAATTTTGAACAATTTCAGGCACAGA
The DNA here is from genome assembly GCF_964261635.1 of Lissotriton helveticus. Classification (NCBI taxonomy): domain Eukaryota; kingdom Metazoa; phylum Chordata; class Amphibia; order Caudata; family Salamandridae; genus Lissotriton; species Lissotriton helveticus. Next base: position 214,791 of record NW_027611943.1, read on the forward strand.
AATCACTTTAAACACACTTATTTTAATTGAAAAAGTAATAATTCACATCCAACAGTCATTTAAAGTCAAAAGATTAAATGTTAAAATTTCATCAAAATTGACCACTTTTTTGAACGTTCGACAGGTCCGGGGTCATCGCTTTTCATCATAAAATTGATTTTTTGGACTCTACCAAAAATGATTCAAAATGTCATTTGGATCGGGCCTCATGTTGAATAACCACTTTTTAAACCCTCACAGTGACCAAAATTGCCATTTTTACAGAGTTTTGGGCTTACTCAAAAGCTTCAATTTTGACCAATTTCAGGCACAGAAATGACTTTAAACACAATTATTTTAGTTGAAAAAGTAACATTTCACATCCAACAGTCATTTAAAGTCAAAAGATTAAATGTTAAAATTTCATCAATATTGACCACTTTTTTGAACGTTCGACAGGTCCGGAGTCATCGTTTTTTATCAGAAAATTGATTTTTTGGACTCTACCAAAAATTATTCAAAATGTCATTTGGATCGGGCCTCATGTTGAATTACCACTTTTTAAACCCTCACAGTGACCAAAATTGCCATTTTTACAGAGTTTTGCTTACTCAGAAGCTTCAATTTTGACCAATTTCAGGCACAGAAATCACTTTAAACACACTTATTTTAGTTGAAAAAGTAATATTTCACATCCAACAGTCATTTAAAGTCAAAAGATTAAATGTCAAAATTTCATCAATATTGACCACTTTTTTGAACGTTCGGCTGGTCCGGGGTCATCAATTTTCATCATAAAATTGATTTTTTGGACTCTACTAAAAATTATTCAAAATGTCATTTGGATCGGCCCTCATGTTGAATAACCAATTTTTAAACCCTCACAGTGACCAAAATTGGCATTTTTACAGAGTTTTGCTTACTAAAAAGCTTCAATTTTGACCAATTTCAGGCACAGAAATGACTTTAAACACAAGTTTTTTAGTTGAAAAAGTAATAATTCACATCCAAAAGTCATTTAAAGTCAAAAGATTAAATGTTAAAATTTCATCAATATTGACCACTTTTTTAAACGTTCGACAGGTCCGGGGTCATCGTTTTTCATCATAAAATTGATTTTTTGGACTCTACCAAAAATGATTCAAAATGTCATTTGGATCGGGCCTCATGTTGAATAACCATTTTTTAAACCCTCACAGTGACCAAAATTGCCATTTTTACAGAGTTTTGCTTACTCAGAAGCTTCAATTTTGACCAATTTCAGGCACAGAAATCACTTTAAACACACTTATTTTAGTTGAAAAAGTAATAATTCACATCCAACAGTCATTTAAAGTCAAAAGATTAAATGTTAAAATTTCACCAATATTGACCACTTTTTTTAACCTTCGACTGGTCCGGGGTCATCGTTTTTCATCATAAAATTGATTTTTTGGACTCTACTAAAAATGTTTCAAAATGTCATTTGGATCGGCCCTCATGTTGAATAACCACTTTTTAAACCCTCACAGTGACCAAAATGGCAATTTTTACAGAGTTTTAGTTCCTAAAAAGCTTCAATTTTGACCAATTTTAGGCAGAGAAATGACTTTAAACACACTTATTTTAGTTGAAAAAGTAATAATTCACATCCAACCGTCATTTAAAGTCAAAAGATTAAATGTTAAAATTTCATCAATATTGACACTTTTTTGAACGTTCGACAGGTCCGGGTCATCGTTTTTCATCAGAAAATAGATTTTTTGGACTCTACCAAAAATGATTCAAAATGTCATTTGGATCGGGCCTCATGTTGAATTACCACTTTTTAAATCCTCACAGTGACCAAAATTGCCATTTTTACAGAGTTTTGCTTACTCAGAAGCTTAAATTTTGACCAATTTCAGGCACAGAAATCACTTTAAACACACTTATTTTAATTGAAAAAGTAATAATTCACATCCAACAGTTATTTAAAGTCAAAAGATTAAATGTTAAAATGTCATCAATATTGACCACTTTTTTGAACCTTCGACTGGTCCGGGGTCATCGTTTTTCAACATAAAATAGATTTTTTGGACTCCACCAAAAATGATTCAAAATGTCATTTGGATCACGCCTCATGTTGAATAACCCCTTTTTAAACCCTCACAGTGACCAAAATTGCCATTTTTACAGAGTTTTGCTTACTAAAAAGCTTCAATTTTGACCAATTTCAGGCACAGAAATGACTTTAAACACACGTATTTTAGTTGAAAAAGTAATATTTCACATCCAACAGTCATTTAAAGTCAAAAGATTAAATGTTAACATTTCATCAATATTGACCACTTTTTTGAACGTTCGACAGGTCCGGGGTCATCGTTTTTCTTCAGAAAATGGATTTTTTGCAATCTACCAAAAATGATTCAAAATGTCATTTGGATCGGGCCTCATGTTGAATAACCACTTTTTAAACCCTCACAGTGACCAAAATTGCCATTTTTACAGAGTTTTGCTTACTAAAAAGCTTCAATTTTGACAAATTTCAGGCACAGAAATGACTTTAAACACACTTATTTTAGTTGAAAAAGTAATATTTCACATCCAACCGTCATTTAAAGTCAAAAGATTAAATGTTAAAATTTCATCAATATTGACCACTTTTTTGAACGTTCGACAGGTCCGGGGTCATCGTTTTTCATCAGAAAATAGATTTTTTGGATTCTACCAAAAATTATTCAAAAGGTCATTTGGATCGGGCCTCATGTTGAATTACCACTTTTTAAATCCTCACAGTGACCAAAATTGCCATTTTTACAGAGTTTTGCTTACTCAGAAGCTTCAATTTTGACCAATTTCAGGCACAGAAATCACTTTAAACACACTTATTTTAGTTGAAAAGGTAATAATTCACATCCAACAGTCATTTAAAGTCAAAAGATTAAATGTTAAAATTTCATCAATATTGACCACTTTTTTTTAACCTTCGACTGGTCCGGGGTCATCGTTTTTCATCAGAAAATTGATTTTTTGGACTCTACCAAAAATGATTCAAAATGTCATTTGGATCGGCCCTCATGTTGAATAACCACTTTTTAAACCCTCACAGTGACCAAAATTGCCATTTTTACAGAGTTTTGCTTACTCAGAAGCTTCAATTTTGACCAATTTCAGGCACAGAAATCACTTTAAACACACTTATTTTAGTTGAAAAAGTAATAATTCACATCCAACAGTCATTTAAAGTCAAAAGATTAAATGTTAAAATTTCATCAATATTGACCACTTTTTTGAACGTTCGACAGGTCCGGGGTCATCGTTTTTCATCAGAAAATAGATTTTTTGGACTCTACCAAAAATTATTCAAAATGTCATTTGGATCGGCCCTCATGTTGAATAACCACTTTTTAAACCCTCACAGTGACCAAAATTGCCATTTTTACAGAGTTTTGCTTACTCAGAAGCTTCAATTTTGACCAATTTCAGGCACAGAAATGACTTTAAACACACTTATTTTAGTTGAAAAAGTAATATTTCACATCCAACCGTCATTTAAAGTCAAAAGATTAAATGTTAAAATGTCATCAATATTGACCACTTTTTTTAACCTTCGACTGGTCCGGGGTCATCGTTTTTCATCATAAAATTGATTTTTTGAACTCCACCAAAAATGATTCAAAATGTCATTTGGATCGGGCCTCATGTTGAATAACCACTTTTTAAACCCTCACAGTGACCAAAATTGCCATTTTTACAGTTTTCGCTTACTCAAAAGCTTCAATTTTGACCAATTTCAGGCACAGAAATGACTTTAAACACAATTATTTTAGTTGAAAAAGTAATATTTCACATCCAACAGTCATTTAAAGTCAAAAGATTAAATGTTAAAATGTCATCAATATTGACCACTTTTTTGAACCTTCGACTGGTCCGGGGTCATCGTTTTTCAACATAAAATAGATTTTTTGGACTCCACCAAAAATGATTCAAAATGTCATTTGGATCACGCCTCATGTTGAATAAGCCCTTTTTAAACCCTCACAGTGACCAAAATTGCCATTTTTACAGAGTTTTGCTTACTCAGAAGCTTCAATTTTGACCAATTTCAGGCACAGAAATCACTTTAAACACACTTATTTTAGTTGAAAAGGTAATAATTCACATCCAACAGTCATTTAAAGTCAAAAGATTAAATGTTAAAATTTCATCAATATTGACCACTTTTTTTAACCTTCGACTGGTCCGGGGTCATCGTTTTTCATCAGAAAATTGATTTTTTGGACTCTACCAAAAATGATTCAAAATGTCATTTGGATCGGCCCTCATGTTGAATAACCACTTTTTAAACCCTCACAGTGACCAAAATTGCCATTTTTACAGAGTTTTGCTTACTCAGAAGCTTCAATTTTGACCAATTTCAGGCACAGAAATCACTTTAAACACACTTATTTTAGTTGAAAAAGTAATAATTCACATCCAACAGTCATTTAAAGTCAAAAGATTAAATGTTAAAATTTCATCAATATTGACCACTTTTTTGAACGTTCGACAGGTCCGGGGTCATCGTTTTTCATCAGAAAATAGATTTTTTGGACTCTACCAAAAATTATTCAAAATGTCATTTGGATCGGCCCTCATGTTGAATAACCACTTTTTAAACCCTCACAGTGACCAAAATTGCCATTTTTACAGAGTTTTGCTTACTCAGAAGCTTCAATTTTGACCAATTTCAGGCACAGAAATGACTTTAAACACACTTATTTTAGTTGAAAAAGTAATATTTCACATCCAACCGTCATTTAAAGTCAAAAGATTAAATGTTAAAATGTCATCAATATTGACCACTTTTTTTAACCTTCGACTGGTCCGGGGTCATCGTTTTTCATCATAAAATTGATTTTTTGGACTCTACTAAAAATGATTCAAAATGTCATTTGGATCGGCCCTCATGTTGAATAACCACTTTTTAAACCCTCACAGTGACCAAAATTGCCATTTTTACAGAGTTTTGCTTACTAAAAAGCTTCAATTTTGACCAATTTCAGGCACAGAATGACTTTAAACACAATTTTTTTAGTTGAAAAAGTAATAATTCACATCCAACCGTCATTTAAAGTCAAAAGATTAAATGTTAAAATGTCATCAATATTGACCACTTTTTTGAACCTTCGACTGGTCCGGAGTCATCGTTTTTCATCATAAAATGGATTTTTTGAACTCCACCAAAAATGATTCAAAATGTCATTTGGATCGGGCCTCATGTTGAATAACCACTTTTTAAACCCTCACAGTGACCAAAATTGCCATTTTTACAGTTTTCGCTTACTCAAAAGCTTCAATTTTGACCAATTTCAGGCACAGAAATGACTTTAAACACAATTATTTTAGTTGAAAAAGTAATATTTCACATCCAACCGTCATTTAAAGTCAAAAGATTAAATGTTAAAATTTCATCAATATTGACACTTTTTTGAACGTTCGACAGGTCCGGGTCATCGTTTTTCATCAGAAAATAGATTTTTTGGACTCTACCAAAAATGATTCAAAATGTCATTTGGATCGGGCCTCATGTTGAATTACCACTTTTTAAATCCTCACAGTGACCAAAATTGCCATTTTTACAGAGTTTTGCTTACTCAGAAGCTTAAATTTTGACCAATTTCAGGCACAGAAATCACTTTAAACACACTTATTTTAATTGAAAAAGTAATAATTCACATCCAACAGTTATTTAAAGTCAAAAGATTAAATGTTAAAATGTCATCAATATTGACCACTTTTTTGAACCTTCGACTGGTCCGGGGTCATCGTTTTTCAACATAAAATAGATTTTTTGGACTCCACCAAAAATGATTCAAAATGTCATTTGGATCACGCCTCATGTTGAATAACCCCTTTTTAAACCCTCACAGTGACCAAAATTGCCATTTTTACAGAGTTTTGCTTACTAAAAAGCTTCAATTTTGACCAATTTCAGGCACAGAAATGACTTTAAACACACGTATTTTAGTTGAAAAAGTAATATTTCACATCCAACAGTCATTTAAAGTCAAAAGATTAAATGTTAACATTTCATCAATATTGACCACTTTTTTGAACGTTCGACAGGTCCGGGGTCATCGTTTTTCTTCAGAAAATGGATTTTTTGCAATCTACCAAAAATGATTCAAAATGTCATTTGGATCGGGCCTCATGTTGAATAACCACTTTTTAAACCCTCACAGTGACCAAAATTGCCATTTTTACAGAGTTTTGCTTACTAAAAAGCTTCAATTTTGACAAATTTCAGGCACAGAAATGACTTTAAACACACTTATTTTAGTTGAAAAAGTAATATTTCACATCCAACCGTCATTTAAAGTCAAAAGATTAAATGTTAAAATTTCATCAATATTGACCACTTTTTTGAACGTTCGACAGGTCCGGGGTCATCGTTTTTCATCAGAAAATAGATTTTTTGGATTCTACCAAAAATTATTCAAAAGGTCATTTGGATCGGGCCTCATGTTGAATTACCACTTTTTAAATCCTCACAGTGACCAAAATTGCCATTTTTACAGAGTTTTGCTTACTCAGAAGCTTCAATTTTGACCAATTTCAGGCACAGAAATCACTTTAAACACACTTATTTTAGTTGAAAAGGTAATAATTCACATCCAACAGTCATTTAAAGTCAAAAGATTAAATGTTAAAATTTCATCAATATTGACCACTTTTTTTTAACCTTCGACTGGTCCGGGGTCATCGTTTTTCATCAGAAAATTGATTTTTTGGACTCTACCAAAAATGATTCAAAATGTCATTTGGATCGGCCCTCATGTTGAATAACCACTTTTTAAACCCTCACAGTGACCAAAATTGCCATTTTTACAGAGTTTTGCTTACTCAGAAGCTTCAATTTTGACCAATTTCAGGCACAGAAATCACTTTAAACACACTTATTTTAGTTGAAAAAGTAATAATTCACATCCAACAGTCATTTAAAGTCAAAAGATTAAATGTTAAAATTTCATCAATATTGACCACTTTTTTGAACGTTCGACAGGTCCGGGGTCATCGTTTTTCATCAGAAAATAGATTTTTTGGACTCTACCAAAAATTATTCAAAATGTCATTTGGATCGGCCCTCATGTTGAATAACCACTTTTTAAACCCTCACAGTGACCAAAATTGCCATTTTTACAGAGTTTTGCTTACTCAGAAGCTTCAATTTTGACCAATTTCAGGCACAGAAATGACTTTAAACACACTTATTTTAGTTGAAAAAGTAATATTTCACATCCAACCGTCATTTAAAGTCAAAAGATTAAATGTTAAAATGTCATCAATATTGACCACTTTTTTTAACCTTCGACTGGTCCGGGGTCATCGTTTTTCATCATAAAATTGATTTTTTGAACTCCACCAAAAATGATTCAAAATGTCATTTGGATCGGGCCTCATGTTGAATAACCACTTTTTAAACCCTCACAGTGACCAAAATTGCCATTTTTACAGTTTTCGCTTACTCAAAAGCTTCAATTTTGACCAATTTCAGGCACAGAAATGACTTTAAACACAATTATTTTAGTTGAAAAAGTAATATTTCACATCCAACAGTCATTTAAAGTCAAAAGATTAAATGTTAAAATGTCATCAATATTGACCACTTTTTTGAACCTTCGACTGGTCCGGGGTCATCGTTTTTCAACATAAAATAGATTTTTTGGACTCCACCAAAAATGATTCAATATGTCATTTGGATCACGCCTCATGTTGAATAAGCCCTTTTTAAACCCTCACAGTGACCAAAATTGCCATTTTTACAGAGTTTTGCTTACTCAGAAGCTTCAATTTTGACCAATTTCAGGCACAGAAATCACTTTAAACACACTTATTTTAGTTGAAAAGGTAATAATTCACATCCAACAGTCATTTAAAGTCAAAAGATTAAATGTTAAAATTTCATCAATATTGACCACTTTTTTTAACCTTCGACTGGTCCGGGGTCATCGTTTTTCATCAGAAAATTGATTTTTTGGACTCTACCAAAAATGATTCAAAATGTCATTTGGATCGGCCCTCATGTTGAATAACCACTTTTTAAACCCTCACAGTGACCAAAATTGCCATTTTTACAGAGTTTTGCTTACTCAGAAGCTTCAATTTTGACCAATTTCAGGCACAGAAATCACTTTAAACACACTTATTTTAGTTGAAAAAGTAATAATTCACATCCAACAGTCATTTAAAGTCAAAAGATTAAATGTTAAAATTTCATCAATATTGACCACTTTTTTGAACGTTCGACAGGTCCGGGGTCATCGTTTTTCATCAGAAAATAGATTTTTTGGACTCTACCAAAAATTATTCAAAATGTCATTTGGATCGGCCCTCATGTTGAATAACCACTTTTTAAACCCTCACAGTGACCAAAATTGCCATTTTTACAGAGTTTTGCTTACTCAGAAGCTTCAATTTTGACCAATTTCAGGCACAGAAATGACTTTAAACACACTTATTTTAGTTGAAAAAGTAATATTTCACATCCAACCGTCATTTAAAGTCAAAAGATTAAATGTTAAAATGTCATCAATATTGACCACTTTTTTTAACCTTCGACTGGTCCGGGGTCATCGTTTTTCATCATAAAATTGATTTTTTGGACTCTACTAAAAATGATTCAAAATGTCATTTGGATCGGCCCTCATGTTGAATAACCACTTTTTAAACCCTCACAGTGACCAAAATTGCCATTTTTACAGAGTTTTGCTTACTAAAAAGCTTCAATTTTGACCAATTTCAGGCACAGAATGACTTTAAACACAATTTTTTTAGTTGAAAAAGTAATAATTCACATCCAACCGTCATTTAAAGTCAAAAGATTAAATGTTAAAATGTCATCAATATTGACCACTTTTTTGAACCTTCGACTGGTCCGGAGTCATCGTTTTTCATCATAAAATGGATTTTTTGAACTCCACCAAAAATGATTCAAAATGTCATTTGGATCGGGCCTCATGTTGAATAACCACTTTTTAAACCCTCACAGTGACCAAAATTGCCATTTTTACAGTTTTCGCTTACTCAAAAGCTTCAATTTTGACCAATTTCAGGCACAGAAATGACTTTAAACACAATTATTTTAGTTGAAAAAGTAATATTTCACATCCAACAGTCATTTAAAGTCAAAAGATTAAATGTTAAAATTTCATCAATATTGACCACTTTTTTGAACGTTCGACAGGTCCGGGGTCATCGTTTTTCATCAGAAAATTGATTTTTTGGACTCTACCAAAAATTATTTAAAATGTCACTTGGATTGGGCCTTTATGTTGAATTACCACTTTTTAAACCCTCACAGTGACCAAAATTGCCATTTTTACAGAGTTTTGCTTACTCAGAAGCTTCAATTTTGACCAATTTCAGGCACAGAAATCACTTTAAACACACTTATTTTAGTTGAAAAAGTAATAATTCACATCCAACAGTCATTTAAAGTCAAAAGATTAAATGTTAAAATTTCACCAATATTGACCACTTTTTTTAACCTTCGACTGGTCTGGGGTCATCGTTTTTCATCATAAAATTGATTTTTTGGACTCTACTAAAAATGTTTCAAAATGTCATTTGGATCGGCCCTCATGTTGAATAACCACTTTTTAAACCCTCACAGTTGTGGTAAATAAATAAATAATACCCTATTTTTGACTAGACTTATAGCATAACAGATAGCTCAATAAATAAGAGTCAAGATTCGAGGTAGTAGGAGTTTCTGCAGGTTTATTACAGCATAAGGACAGGATCAGGACAACCTGCATAGGATGACCCAGCAGGACAACTGGGGCCCAGCAGCTGCTGGGGCTAGGTCTGGGATGAGCGCGCTGACATTTAATAACATAACATTGACTTATATACATAGCGCAAACACATAGCATTACATTGCAGTAGGCGTAACAGTGGGTGGAGTAGAAGGCGTGACACGTAACAGTCTCGAGAGATAACAGTAAAAAGAGGTGTAACTGGGAGTTTACTTAGACATGTGATGCAAACGTAACAGAATATGTCATGAATGGGCGGACACATAGGAGGGGGCTACCTAAGGAGCCGGGACCTCTAACCTAATGGTGCGCGAAAACTAGCAATGACGTGTTACTAGGAGAAGCTGGGGGCTTACGAACTCTGTTCTAGGAGCAGAGACTAGAGTCTGGAGGGTCGGAGCGACATGTACCTAAACCCTATCTGGTATCTAATGTTTAGGGAACATGTTGATATAAACTAGAAGTCATGAGGGGAGAGGCTAACCTGATTCTAAGACTGGACCATGCATTATTCTACATGTAGTACGTGATGAAGAATATTGAATGACCATTAAATACAGTATTTCTCTAACGTGGAGACGAGAAGGCTAGACAATGATGGAAACTATTGATGCAGTTCAGTAGCTTAGGAATGCAGAGGAGGAGGACTGAACTGATAGCAGGAACTATAACATACTTTTGGTAGACTCGGAGGCAGGGCCGGGCTGCACCGGGCACTGCGAGGCAGGAAGTAAGTGAAGGGTCAGGGATACAGGTGGGGGCTGTATCGCTCCTCAGCGAGGTTTTCAGGAGACAGGAGCTGAATCTGTGGTCCGGGCCCTTTTGAGGCCTAGAAACGGGGACTTTATAATTGAATAACGTGCACACTGAGAAACGTGGCAACATTACTTTACATAGGCCTGATATTCGTAGTATTCACGAGGACTAGAAACTAACATACTAGAGGTGGACACAACTGTAATTGCGTCTTTAATCAGAAATGGGGAATAACATATGCATATTGATCATGCACACATAACATATGATGGATGAGGCGTAGGGACACAGAACATGGCAAAATTTACTTTTCCACATTCCCTCCTTGTCACTACGTTTCCATCAGGAAACATCAATATTCATGATACCGTCTATCATTTCATACAGTACCATTTGCTCGTCTCGAATTGTTTTGGCACGGGATTTAGAACGGGGCTTGGGACTGGGAATACAAGAGGTAGCACACATGCTGCAAATCGCAGGGCCACATTGTATACAGAGGCAGCAGCTAAATATGATCGCTACTGCAATACCTAGAAAGGACAGGACTTTCCATCCCCAGGCAGAAATTATATTCCAGAACCAACCGGACCATGTCCAGGTGCCTGGATCTTGGTGTAACAGATGGGCAATTTTATGGAGTCTGGTTATAGCGGAATAAACAGACGGCGCGTTATTTGGAATGAAAATGCAACAACTGGATCCGAGAATTCTACAGGCCCCGCCCCTATCGGCCAGTATGACGTCAAGGACGAGACGATTCTGTAAAACGACAATTCTCATAAAGGATTGTTCTTCAGTTAAGTTACCTAGAGCGGAGGCAGTCTCATCTACTACTGCTTCAAGGGTTCTTGTTAACCTACGGATTAGCTTACTATTTACAACTGTACCTAAATAAGGGAAAACTCCTTTATCTATATCAATGAACTGCTCTGCGGCGGTTTCAGTATAATCGACAATCGGGAGATTTCTCTTGTGTCTAGTGTGTACTAAGAAAGAATTCCTATGATAGTCAGGTGGGGCTAGAAAAACAGGTGGCAGTAGGAAAGCAATGTAACAGGTTCCCTCCCAATCGAGGGGCAGACGAACATATGCAGTTTGACCACAAACAAAATAAGAATGACGTGAAGCTTTAAAAATAGATTTCCTACTGTCACTATACTGGATAACAGTAGTACATTCACTATGACCTATATGTACAGAACCATAACTACGGACACATAATTCGCCTTTGACTGGTAGTACTGAAATAGCGGATGAGTCTGGAGTAGTATCAGACTGAACATTCAGAACCATGAAATTCGACGAATAATTTCCTAAATTATATACTTCATTTTCTAGATCTAAACCTGTTCTGTGGGGAAAACCTTGCTTGTCTGGGTAACATGTACTGTTAAGAAAAGACATATCTGTTGAAGATGACGTTAACGTGGACCATGCTCCACACGAACCATTGTGTGAGAATGGATAAGGAAAGAGTGGCAGAACTCCCTTCGATGTCTGGAAAGGGGGGAGTCGACCACACACCCAACAATTAGTGGCATTGCTGGTCTGGTGTGAATAATGTAACATACGGATGAATGTGTTGTTACGCATGGCGAGGCGGTATGAATATTCGTGAGGAGGCAGATCACTAAACGTGTGCTCTACTGTAGCATGAGCAGACATATTTACATGAGGAACTGGAAAACACAGATAGAAAGCATAACTGGTGCAGGAAATCATTATGCTAAGAAACAATATGAAACATAGAAAAACGATGCATTTAAGTGAACTTTGACTGACTCTCTCACTATGGGGGTCTATTTTATACATGTCAGAAACAGTCTAACCGTTTCACCTAGGGGAGGACTTATACAATCAAACTGACTGACTTATTAGACCTGAGCTTTAACTTATACTCCTGTTGCGGAGTTTTCTCTAACAAGGGAGGGGTTGTAATAATGTCCGGTGCGGGACAGTCCTTTAAAACAATATTCTGGCAATCCTTCGAATCCTGGGAAATGTTCTTGGAAGTGTTTTTGAAGACTGATTTCGGTCCTTTGAAAAGTTTTACATGAGAAAGATGAACCCACCCCTTCCTGCCTTCCAACTTGACGGCAGTTCGGGTGGTCAAGAGGACCTGACGTGGCTCCTTCCAACGTGGTTCCAGCGGACTTGATCTGTCAAAATTTCTGATCATCACCAAGGATCCTGGAACGATCTCGTGCGGTGCCACCTCGGTATTGTCTGGAAATGCGGCGGCAACCTGTGAACGACATGAGTTGAGGGCAGACATCAAGGAAGCTAGGTAATCTGTCAGCATATTACATGAAACATCGGTAATACTTCGGGGTCTAGGAGTACCCCACATATTAGGGGGGCGGCCGAAAACGACCTCATACGGGGACAGACCTGATCTGGAATGTGCGACCATACGCATGTAAAACAGAGCGACTGGCAAAGCTACTAACCAGTCCACACCCTTGTCTTTACAGACTTTTGCTATACGGATTTTCAGAGTCTGATTATGCCTTTCGACTAGTCCAGCTGCTTCTGGATGGCGTACACAATGGAACCTCCACTGGTACCCTAACAACAGGGAAACGTGTCTCATGAGTTCTGATGAGAATGGCTGGCCGTTGTCAGAATATACGACTCTAGGGAGTCCATATCTAGGGAAGAATTCACGAACCAACTGCTTGGCAGTGGTCGCGGCTGTGTAATCTGGGACTGGATATGCTTCTGTCCATCTGGACAAAGCGCATACAACTACAAGGACATACTTGAAACCTCGACATCGCTCCATTTGAATATAATCCATCTGGAGGACTTCAAAAGGGTGGTCAGGGGGCTGGAAACCACCTTGTTCCACCGGGACACTTTTACCTGGATTAAACTGACAACATATCATACAGGTACGGACTTTCTGCTTGGCTGCAGCTCGTAAATGCTTGTTAAACCAAATGTTCTGGATACTGTCTAACATAGCTTTTTCTCCTAAATGTGCTGGACTATGTGCGGTATTGATGATGACTTGAACCATAGAATCGGGGAGAAACCATGTGGCTCTACCCTTCGTTAACCATCCTTGATCTGTCTGGACCCCTCCTTGTACAGACCATTTCTTGATTTCATCGGGAGTAGCATGTGACTGAATATCTATGACTTCTTGAGTAGGGTCCTTAACTGTCATACATGTAGTCGGATCTGGAATATGTGTCTGATTAACTGGAATGTCTGGAGTCTGTGCTGTAAGCTTGGCTGTGCGGTCTGCTAAATCATTACCTTGGGAAATAATGTCAGTAACTTTCGTATGTGCTTTGCACTTCATGATAGCAATAGATGTCGGTAAATGTATGGCATCTAACAGAGCTTGAATAAGGAGACCATGCTGAATCTTGGTTCCATGAGAAGTCATAAAACCTCTCTCTTGCCAGAGCACTCCGAAGTCGTGTACAACTCCGAATGCGTAACGTGAATCTGTGTAAACATTAACCTTCAGGTTCTTGGCATGTATACAGGCTTGTGTCAGAGCGACTAGCTCTGCTGCTTGAGCGGACAGGGTATCAATACGGTGTGTTTCAATAACTTCAGTGTCAGTAGTCACTGCATACGCGGCGACTAGTTCTCCTGTACTAGTTCTCATACATGAACCGTCCACATAAAGTGTCAGGTCAGGATCTGGTAACGGAATATCTGTCAGGTCTTGTCTTGGCTTTGTCGTAATGTTAACTACTTCCATACAATCATGTGTGTCTGGATTTGAACTAACTGATGGTAACAGTGTAGCAGGATTCAGGACGTTGCAGCGTCTAATTTCTATGTGTGGCTGGAACAGTGTCAATTCATAACCCGTTAAACGTGCAATGGTCAAGTGCTGAGTTTGTGTTCGGTTTAAAAGAACTTCTACTGAATGTGGGACTTGTACTGTCAGGAAATGTCCTAAAACTATGGAATCACTTTGTCTGATAGCCAGTGCTGTGGCTGCAACTGACTTGAGGCATGCAGGCAACGCCTGGGCGACTGGATCTAATGTGCTCGAAAAATAAGCACAGGGCTTGTATTGACCTGCTTGATCTTGTGTAAGAACAGATAATGCTGTACCTTCGCGTTCTGTAACGAAAAGTGTAAAAGGCTTACTGTAGTTCGGTGTAGCTAGAACTGGAGCTTGACATAGGGCTTTCTTTAACTCATTGAAACTAAGTGTATGTTCAGATGTCCAAGGGAGGACAGTCGATACGGCTGCCTCCTGTGTCGTTAATTGTATCAGTGGCTTGGCTAGAAATGCATACTGGGGAATCCATTGTCTACAATAAGAAGTAAGGCCGATAAATGCACGTACCTCCTTCTGGGTTCTGGGCTGGGGAAGACTCGCTATTAACTGGATACGGTCGGGTGTCAACTGCCTACCCCTCTTGGACAGCAAGTGTCCTAAGTATACCACTTGCTGGACACAGAATTGAAGCTTCGAAGGTGACACCTTGTGCCCCATCTCGGCTAGAAAATACAGAACTGTAAGTGATGCTCGCTCGCAGTCACGTTCAGAACGGGCAGTGATCAGTAGATCATCGACATACTGGAGCAGGGCAGTGTCAGTTGGCATGTGAATGTTGTCTAGTTGTCTCTTGAGTGCTTGACTGTAAATACTAGGACTTTCTGTAAAACCTTGAGGAGCGCGTGTAAACATATAGCTCCTTCCATTTAAACAAAATCCGAAAAGAAACTGGCTGTCCGGATGAATGGGAACACTAAAAAATGCATTCTTGAGGTCAATAACAGTGAAGAACATGGCTTCGGAATCAATGGCTGTTAACAGGGAAGAAATGTCTGGAACAACTGGGTACTGAGGAATAATACATTTGTTAAGCTCGCGTAAATCAATCACTAATCGATATACTGGGGGTACATTTGGATCAGTACGTTTCATGACTGGAATGATCGGAGAATTGCATACATTGGAGTCAGTTTCTACAACTACTCCCTGAGCCATGAGCTCGTCAATAATTTTGGATAAGGCTGCTACAGCCTCAGGTGGCAATCTGTACTGTCTGATTCGGGGTAACACTACACCTGGTTTTAGAGTCACACGATAGGGCGTGATTTGCATGTAACCTACATCAGTTGGACCTTGCGCCCATAAATGCTGCGGAACATTAGACAATCTGGAATCAAAATCTCGCAATACATAGTGACCCTTAAAGTCACGTAGGAACAGACGTATTCCCTCTGGGGAACAGCAAATAACTGCACCTAATTCTTTCAATGTCTTAATTCCTAATAGATTTTCTGGACATGACTTAGTAAGTAACAGATCAGTAGTACGGGACAATGGACCTACTTCTAGAGTAACTGGCTTTGATATCTCATTAACTATGGGTTTTCCTGAAAATCCAAGGGAAACATTTCTTGAGCCTGAGAGCGGAGCCCCTGGAACTTCGGCGTGACTAATTGTGGTCCTACTTGCCCCTGTATCGATCAAAAACTTTCTGTCTTTCCCTAATACTTGACTATGAACATAGGGACCTTCTTGGTCTACAGGTATCTCGATGAGAGGCAAGCCTACCTCCCTCTCTAGGCTGTTTCATGAATATGACTGGTACTCTGGATACTCGGACTGTGCATACTGGTACATCTGTGATGTAACGTGCTGTGTTGCAGCAATAGGCTGCGGTACTGTAACTGTCTGTTGTGCATTCTGTGACTGAGGAGTCTGTGAAACTTGTTCTTGTCTCGGCGGACGTGGTCTTTCTTTAGTCTTACCAGTAGCTATGTTGTGTTTCAGAACTGCACACTCGTTTATAAAATGACCTGGCTGTTTACAATAATTGCAGTTCCCTCTAACGGGAGCCGCAGGATGACTGGCTTGATTCGGACCCCTCTTCTGACTGTCTTGAGGAATAGATTGTGCAACTAGCACTTTCATTTTCGTGTCTTTCATACGTTTTCTTTCGTGTTCTTGCTCTTCTCTGATTCTATTCTGGTGATACTGGAGCATCTGGAGCATCTGGGACGGAGTATTGGCTTGCCAGGTGCTTTCGACTTTCAAAACTCGATTTTTAATTTGTGGACTTGAATTCTCGACTAATTTAGTAACAAAAAGGTGAGGGTATGACTCACTACTTGTCTTGAGACCACTATTAATACTAAAACATTTTTCGAATCTAGAATAAAAATCACTAATATCCTCATCTTGTTTCTGTTTACAGGCTGAGATTGCATCCCAGTCTTCTTTTCTTGTTGTCAATAATCTGGGTAAAACTTGAATCAATAATTCTGGTAATTCTTTACATTTATCTCCAAGACCGGTACCTGGTACTCGTGCCTTGTCTTCAGCTTCTAGAGCTGTCCAATCGATCTTTTTCTCTCCCACCTCCCATTCTTTTTCCTTTAACTTTTCATACACCCCTGCGGGTAGCAGGACCTTTAACATTTTAATGATATCTGGGTAAGTGTATTCTCCCATACGGAGCATGTCTTTTAATTCTCTATGGAACCCCGCTGGATCTTTGTCATGACAGGGAATTAATTTCTTCATTTCAAGAAGTTCCATCTTTGAAATTGGAGTGTATACAAACACTCGTTGCATTTCGCCACCCGCCCCTTGGACTGGGTGGACTTCTCGTAACGGATGCTGTCTGTCTATGTAGAAGGGTTTACTTTCTGGGGGTGAGACATGAACAAAATGCGGGTTCAAGAACGTTCTATACTTGTGGCGCTGTTCTAGAATGACACTAATTAAATCGGTACCTAGACCTCTCCATCTGTACTGGAGTAACTCGTTCAGGATATCATGTAACGGGCCTGGATCAGAATGTTGACCCTCATACAAGGTAATGAGGTGCTGGATCATATACATACCCACCAGTCGTTGCTCGGCTGGGGGCAGTTTCAGAAACATTTGTGCCACTATTTCGTCTGGAAAAGTGGTAGAATCAGTAATCCATCGGACTGCTGATCGGGCTAGTTCTTGTTCGTGCATGGTACTTAATTCACTGTAACCGATTCGTGATTTCAGAATGTGATCGATAGCTTGAAATACTTGTTCTAGAGAGCAAGGCTCTCGTTCTGGTGCTGGATGATGAAAAATAGACTTAGGTTCTGGACGTAAATGGCGATCTGGAAATCTAGATTTTCCTACATACGCTATTCTGACGGGATTCTCGTCTTCCTCTTCAGGATCAGAGATACTTTCTTTCTCGCTTACTTGTGCTGCTTTACGCTGTTCGTGTAACCTTATTATTTCTTTACGAATTTTCTTGTACATACTTTCCATGGCACTAATGGTCTTGTGCTTACCCTCGGCTATATTATCACTCCACCTTGTTAGGATTCTCATCTCGGCGGGATCTTTAGACGGGTAATCTTGTTCCCTTATTAGACAATTGATCAGGAACTTTAATATCATGAGCTGAATCTCGGCTTTCCTTTGAGACATAATCTCGCCAATACTTTCTGGATCATCCCCTGTACGGATGAAACGATATATTCTGTCTAGATCTTCTTTCATATTCGGTAAGGTGACTAGATACTCGGTCACTCTCCTTACACGTAAGGAATATAAAACCATAGTATATTCGCCTGGAACTGGATCATAGACACATTCGTTAAGGGCTTGCCTGATTTCTGTAACAGACTTATTACTTTTAGGAGTACGCTGTGATGCTTGAGCATGTAATTCGAGTGCTGATAAACGCTTGTGTGGCGGCGGGGTTTGAGGAGGACCTCCTCCTGCGGCCCCTAGACTAGAATCGTCGACTGACATTCCTCGTGCTTGCAGAGTCGGTAATTGTAACGTGGGCTGAACTTGTACGGCGGGCTGACCCGGGGGTACCGTAACAGGTACTCCGGTGTCTGGAGGAACGGGAAGTGCCTGATTTACAGGGACTGGCGGAGCGCGAACAGGATTTGCATATTCTGGAACTGTGTCGTCCAAATAGGACGAAATAAAAATATCAGCTGCGGTCGGTTTGTGACGTAGCTTGGTCGGAACTAACGGTGGCGGGAAATTACTGGGTGCCTCTGGGATCGCTTTTGGCAAGCCTTCGGCAATGAGAGGATACATACCCTTAATAAGGGCATGCCTCTGTCTGTCTGACTGTTCGGCTTTGACTTGTTCACCTATCTCGATTAATTCTCTTTCTTCGGCTCGTTCTTGGGATTCTCTACTTAACTCTGACTTTCTGACTTCCTTTTCCGTTCTTCTATGCGCTTCCTTACGCCATAACTCGATGGCATCTTTCTGTGACTGTCTGGCTTTCTTTTTCCATAATGCTTCTTCTACTCGCATGATACATTCGGCATCCCATGTACCCGATACGGGCCATCTATACTTTTCTTCTAACTGTTTGGTATACTCTACCCATAAATCTAGATACAATATGGCGCTTATGCCATGTTTCTGATACATAAAGTGACCTGGACTGTCCCTAGGCGGAACAGGAACTGCTGCTTCCAGCAGACCCTTTCTAGTTTTTAACTGACGTAACTTGGAAAAGAGCGGCATTCTAAACTTGAATCGGAACACAATACAATACACGAAAAAACAGTAACAATTGGGAAAACAATTCAGGCATACCACGACATTGAAAATACATTAAACAACATTATAAATAACAGTTCGAACAGAATACTACCTGAAAAAACTGAAAACAGAAACAGAACAGAATTCTCGAGAACGGAACAGACTAGAGTTACTGGATGCACTGCTGTAACAGTACGGAACATACCGGTCCCATAAAGGAACACATCAAGACCCGTATCCACCTAGGTGAACACTTCGTTTGTGGGCTTGGGTACCACCAACCCACGGACCAGGAGTCAATTTAGACTGACCCTGTCTAGACACTACCCCAGCAATGGTACTCACCGGGCAGCACGGAACGGAAGGCCTCGGACGGGACTGGACTACGACGACGAACTTCGGACTTCGGACTTCAATTACGGGTGGACCTCCGGATACCTCGGACCTTGGACTCACGGCTTGGGCTCTGGTCGGGACTCGCCGCGTTCCTCCACCGTCTCGTTCGGATGCTGGACCGCCTCCTCCGTCTCCTCCGTGGGCCTGAGGGATACTTGAAGCAGAAATATCTGCACTTGGCCAGTATGGTTCCGTCACGACTGCAGAGGGTCAGGGGGTCGGCGTGGCTTCACCGACGCGTGGGGAAAGGGCAAGTCCCTGGTCGGGCGCCATTATGTGGTAAATAAATAAATAATACCCTATTTTTGACTAGACTTATAGCATAACAGATAGCTCAATAAATAAGAGTCAAGATTCGAGGTAGTAGGAGTTTCTGCAGGTTTATTACAGCATAAGGACAGGATCAGGACAACCTGCATAGGATGACCCAGCAGGACAACTGGGGCCCAGCAGCTGCTGGGGCTAGGTCTGGGATGAGCGCGCTGACATTTAATAACATAACATTGACTTATATACATAGCGCAAACACATAGCATTACATTGCAGTAGGCGTAACAGTGGGTGGAGTAGAAGGCGTGACACGTAACAGTCTCGAGAGATAACAGTAAAAAGAGGTGTAACTGGGAGTTTACTTAGACATGTGATGCAAACGTAACAGAATATGTCATGAATGGGCGGACACATAGGAGGGGGCTACCTAAGGAGCCGGGACCTCTAACCTAATGGTGCGCGAAAACTAGCAATGACGTGTTACTAGGAGAAGCTGGGGGCTTACGAACTCTGTTCTAGGAGCAGAGACTAGAGTCTGGAGGGTCGGAGCGACATGTACCTAAACCCTATCTGGTATCTAATGTTTAGGGAACATGTTGATATAAACTAGAAGTCATGAGGGGAGAGGCTAACCTGATTCTAAGACTGGACCATGCATTATTCTACATGTAGTACGTGATGAAGAATATTGAATGACCATTAAATACAGTATTTCTCTAACGTGGAGACGAGAAGGCTAGACAATGATGGAAACTATTGATGCAGTTCAGTAGCTTAGGAATGCAGAGGAGGAGGACTGAACTGATAGCAGGAACTATAACATACTTTTGGTAGACTCGGAGGCAGGGCCGGGCTGCACCGGGCACTGCGAGGCAGGAAGTAAGTGAAGGGTCAGGGATACAGGTGGGGGCTGTATCGCTCCTCAGCGAGGTTTTCAGGAGACAGGAGCTGAATCTGTGGTCCGGGCCCTTTTGAGGCCTAGAAACGGGGACTTTATAATTGAATAACGTGCACACTGAGAAACGTGGCAACATTACTTTACATAGGCCTGATATTCGTAGTATTCACGAGGACTAGAAACTAACATACTAGAGGTGGACACAACTGTAATTGCGTCTTTAATCAGAAATGGGGAATAACATATGCATATTGATCATGCACACATAACATATGATGGATGAGGCGTAGGGACACAGAACATGGCAAAATTTACTTTTCCACACAGTGACCAAAATTGCCATTTTTACAGCGTTTTGCTTACTAAAAAACTTCAATTTTGACCAATTTTAGGCGGAGAAATGACTTTAAACACACGTATTTTAGTTGAAAAAGTAATATTTCACATCCAACAGTCATTTAAAGTCAAAAGATTAAATGTTAAAATTTCATCAATATTGACCACTTTTTTGAACGTTCGACAGGTCATCGTTTTTCTTCAGAAAATGGATTTTTTGCAATCTACCAAAAATGATTCAAAATGTCATTTGGATCGGGCCTCATGTTGAATAACCACTTTTTAAACCCTCACAGTGACCAAAATTGCCATTTTTACAGAGTTTTGCGTACTCAGAAGCTTCAATTTTGACCAATTTCAGGCACAGAAATGACTTTAAACACAATTATTTTAGTTGAAAAAGTAATATTTCACATCCAACAGTCATTTAAAGTCAAAAGATTAAATGGTAAAATGTCATCAATAATGACCACTTTTTTGAACGTTCGACTGGTCCGGGGTCATCGTTTTTCATCATACAATTGATTTTTTGGACTCTACCAAAAATGATTCAAAATGTCACTTGGATCGGGCCTCATGTTGAATTACCACTTTTTAAACCCTCACAGTGACCAAAATTGCCATTTTTACAGAGTTTTGCTTACTCAGAAGCTTCAATTTTGACCAATTTCAGGCACAGAAATCACTTTAAACACACTTATTTTAGTTGAAAAAGTAATAATTCACATCCAACAGTCATTTAAAGTCAAAAGATTAAATGTTAAAATGTCATCAATATTGACCACTTTTTTGAACCTTCGACTGGTCCGGGGTCATCGTTTTTCATCATAAAATTGATTTTTTGGACTCTACCAAAAATGATTCAAAATATCATTTGGATCGGGCCTCATGTTGAATAACCACTTTTTAAACCCTCACAGTGACCAAAATTGCCATTTTTACAGAGTTTTGCTTACTAAAAAGCTTCGATTTTGACCAATTTTAGGCGGAGAAATGACTTTAAACACACGTATTTTAGTTGAAAAAGTAATATTTCACATCCAACAGTCATTTAAAGTCAAAAGATTAAATGTCAAAATGTCATCAATATTGACCACTTTTTTGAACCTTCGACTGGTCCGGGGTCATCGCTTTTCATCATAAAATTGATTTTTTGGACTCTACCAAAAATGATTCAAAATGTCATTTGGATCGGGCCTCATGTTGTATAACCACTTTTTCAACCCTCACAGTGACCAAAATTGCCATTTTTACAGAGTTTTCGCTTACTCAAAAGCTTCAATTTTGACCAATTTCAGGCACAGAAATGACTTTAAACACACTTATTTTAGTTGAAAAAGTAATAATTCACATCCAACCGTCATTTAAAGTCAAAAGATTAAATGTTAACATTTCATCAATATTGACCACTTTTTTGAACGTTCGACTGGTCCGGGGTCATCAATTTTCATCATAAAATTGATTTTTTGGCCTCTACTAAAAATGATTCAAAATGTCATTTGGATCGGCCCTCATGTTGAATAACCACTTTTTAAACCCTCACAGTGACCAAAATTGCCATTTTTACAGAGTTTTGCTTACTAAAAAGCTTCAATTTTGACCAATTTCAGGCACAGAAATGACTTTAAACACAATTTTTTTAGTTGAAAAAGTAATAATTCACATCCAAAAGTCATTTAAAGTCAAAAGATTAAATGTTAAAATTTCATCAATATTGACCACTTTTTTGAACGTTCGACAGGTGCGGGGTCATCGTTTTTCATCAGAAAATAGATTTTTTGGACTCTACCAAAAATGATTCAAAATGTCATTTGGATCGGGCCTCATGTTGAATAACCACTTTTTAAACCCTCACAGTGACCAAAATTGCCATTTTTACAGAGTTTTGCTTACTCAGAAGCTTCAATTTTGACCAATTTCAGGCACAGAAATGACTTTAAACACACTTATTTCAGTTGAAAAAGTAATATTTCACATCCAACAGTCATTTAAAGTCAAAAGATTAAATGTTAAAATTTCATCAATATTGACCACTTTTTTGAACGTTCGACTGGTCCGGGGTCATCGTTTTTCATCAGAAAATTGATTTTTTGGACTCTACCAAAAATGATTCAAAATGTCACTTGGATTGGGCCTCATGTTGAATTACCACTTTTTAAACCCTCACAGTGACCAAAATTGCCATTTTTACAGAGTTTTGCTTACTCAGAAGCTTCAATTTTGACCAATTTCAGGCACAGAAATCACTTTAAACACACTTATTTTAGTTGAAAAAGTAATATTTCACATCCAACAGTCATTTAAAGTCAAAAGATTAAATGTCAAAATTTCATCAATATTGACCACTTTTTTGAACGTTCGGCTGGTCCGGGGTCATCAATTTTCATCATAAAATTGATTTTTTGGACTCTACTAAAAATTATTCAAAATGTCATTTGGATCGGCCCTCATGTTGAATAACCACTTTTTAAACCCTCACAGTGACCAGAATTGCCATTTTTACAGAGTTTTGCTTACTAAAAAGCTTCAATTTTGACCAATTTCAGGCACAGAAATGACTTTAAACACAATTTTTTTAGTTGAAAAAGTAATAATTCACATCAAAAGTCATTTAAAGTCAAAAGATTAAATGTTAAAATTTCATCAATATTGACCACTTTTTTGAACGTTCGACAGGTCATCGTTTTTCATCATAAAATTGATTTTTTGGACTCTACCAAAAATGATTCAAAATGTCATTTGGATCGGGCCTCAGTTGAATAACCACTTTTTAAACCCTCACAGTGACCAAAATTGCCATTTTTACAGAGTTTTAGTTCCTAAAAAGCTTCAATTTTGACCAATTTTAGGCAGAGAAATGACTTTAAACACACTTATTTTAGTTGAAAAAGCAATAATTCACATCCAACCGTCATTTAAAGTCAAAAGATTAAATGTTAAAATTTCATCAATATTGACCACTTTTTTGAACGTTCGACAGGTCCGGGGTCATCGTTTTTCATCAGAAAATAGATTTTTTGGACTCTACCAAAAATGATTCAAAATGTCATTTGGATCGGGCCTCATGTTGAATTACCACTTTTTAAATCCTCACAGTGACCAAAATTGCCATTTTTACAGAGTTTTGCTTACTCAGAAGCTAAAATTTTGACCAATTTCAGGCACAGAAATCACTTTAAACACACTTATTTTAATTGAAAAAGTAATAATTCACATCCAACAGTTATTTAAAGTCAAAAGATTAAATGTTAAAATGTCATCAATATTGACCACTTTTTTTAACCTTCGACTGGTCCGGGGTCATCGTTTTTCATCATAAAATTGATTTTTTGGACTCCACCAAAAATGATTCAAAATGTCATTTGGATCGGGCCTCATGTTGAATAACCACTTTTTAAACCCTCACAGTGACCAAAATTACCATTTTTACAGAGTTTTGCTTACTCAGAAGCTTAAATTTTGACCAATTTCAGGCACAGAAATCACTTTAAACACACTTATTTTTATTGAAAAAGTAATAATTCACATCCAATTGTCGTGTATTTCTATAGGTTCTGAATCGATCCCCCTATTCCTGACCCTATTCTGGTTAAACTTACTAGCTAGTTAACTAACAGTCAGCCCATGAGGCAAGAAATCCCCCATGATGCAGATACCGTTATCTGACGCAGTCACACTACGGCACAGGAACGTGTTATCTGATTAGGTCATAACGCTTGAGATCTAATTAGACAAGCGATATTCCTCCAGCCCCTGATAAGGCATACGACGTTCTCATAACAAATCAAACCTATGACAACCTGGATAATCCGTGCGGCCATTGTTTTGATTTCACAGAGAACTTTAGTAAAGAATGTGCTAACGAGCAAGTCGTATGACATCTTTATTGACGTACCTATGTCCATCCTTACGTCAATCCCGGCACCTTTAAGGTATAAATATTGCCGACCTTGCCCTATGCAAAACACACGCGTGGTGACAAGACGGAGCAGCCATACTTGCTGAAGCAGAGAGCAGAAGCAGACCCCGCAGGCAGCAGCCCCGCCTTCCTGACGCGCTGAGAGACGCGCTGCTATCTCAAGCCGAGAGACCCAGCACCGGCGCTTCTGGGCAGCCCTCGCAGGCAGCCTGGAATATCGAGAGCAGAGAAAGAGATACCATTCCTCATTCATCCTAAATTCCAGGTACAGAACTGAATAACCCCTCCTAGAGAATTCTTTAGTTATTCACTTGGCAAAAACAAACTTAACTTAAACTGTAACTTTCTATTCCCGCCCACGTATTAGACTTAGGTCAGGTACACGGGGTAGGCGTATTTAGAAACACCAGTTGAGTACGTTTAGTCAAATGTATATGTGTATGTAAATATATTTTAATCATTTTAAACATCATATGGCTCAGAAACCATATCAATGTTTTTACAGTATTATTTTATACTATTGCTTCTAATGTATGCACTTTACTTAACTATAAGTATCGCAATAATATCGATCCATTTCTCTTGTACGAGAAAAGAGACTGATCAATAAATAACATCTTTTATTGAACACGCCCGTCTCTTCCTTTTCTCTACATTCTGATGAGACTAAGAATGCACGTACTGACTGAGTAAAATAATTGCCTTGTGCTCACACGACTCTTGAGATTGACTCTTGATTAGGGGAGAGCAAAGTTGTCATGTTCTATGGTTGTCAGAAACTAAATCCCTTCTTGTCTAATCAGGGAAGTTAATCCTTCCTTGAACATTCGAGAAAGTTTCTAGCGAACTCTGAGCTTAGCTGGCAAACCCAAAAATTAAGTCTAGTATCGACAGTAGTAGACCTAGTTAACGTCTGGCCTAGGCCTTTACTGCTGTAGGTACTATTCCAATGCGCAGAGCCTATTGGGAAAATAGGAGCTACACTACACAATAGTTATTTAAAGTCAAAAGATTAAATGTTAAAATGTCATCAATATTGACCACTTTTTTGAACCTTCGACTGGTCCGGAGTCATCGTTTTTCATCATAAAATTGATTTTTTGAACTCCACCAAAAATGATTCAAAATGTCATTTGGATCGGGCCTCATGTTGAATAACCACTTTTTAAACCCTCACAGTGACCAAAATTGCCATTTTTACAGTTTTCGCTTACTCAAAAGCTTCAATTTTGACCAATTTCAGGCACAGAAATGACTTTAAACACAATTATTTTAGTTGAAAAAGTAATATTTCACATCCAACAGTCATTTAAAGTCAAAAGATTAAATGTTAAAATTTCATCAATATTGACCACTTTTTTGAACGTTCGACAGGTCCGGGGTCATCGTTTTTCATCAGAAAATTGATTTTTTGGACTATACCAAAAATGATTCAAAATGTCATTTGGATCGGGCCTCATGTTGATTAACCACTTTTTAAACCCTCACAGTGACCAAAATTGCAATTTTTACAGAGTTTTGCTTAATCAGAAGCTTCAATTTTGACCAATTTCAGGCACAGAAATGACTTTAAACACACTTATTTTAGTTGAAAAAGTAATATTTCACATCCAACAGTCATTTAAAGTCAAAAGATTAAATGGTAAAATGTCATCAATATTGACCACTTTTTTGAACGTTCGACTGGTCCGGGTTCATCGTTTTTCATCATACAATTGATTTTTTGGACTCTACCAAAAATTATTCAAAATGTCACTTGGATTGGGCCTTTATGTTGAATTACCACTTATTAAACCCTCACAGTGACCAAAATTGCCATTTTTACAGAGTTTTGCTTACTCAGAAGCTTCAATTTTGACCAATTTCAGGCACAGAAATCACTTTAAACACACTTATTTTAGTTGAAAAAGTAATAATTCACATCCAACAGTCATTTAAAGTCAAAAGATTAAATGTTAAAATTTCACCAATATTGACCACTTTTTTTAACCTTCGACTGGTCCGGGGTCATCGTTTTTCATCATAAAATTGATTTTTTGGACTCTACTAAAAATGTTTCAAAATGTCATTTGGATCGGCCCTCATGTTGAATAACCACTTTTTAAACCCTCACAGTGACCAAAATTGCCATTTTTACAGCGTTTTGCTTACTAAAAAGCTTCAATTTTGACCAATTTTAGGCGGAGAAATGACTTTAAACACACGTATTTTAGTTGAAAAAGTAATATTTCACATCCAACAGTCATTTAAAGTCAAAAGATTAAATGTTAAAATTTCATCAATATTGACCACTTTTTTGAACATTCGACAGGTCATCGTTTTTCTTCAGAAAATGGATTTTTTGCAATCTACCAAAAATGATTCAAAATGTCATTTGGATCGGGCCTCATGTTGAATAACCACTTTTTAAACCCTCACAGTGACCAAAATTGCCATTTTTACAGAGTTTTGCGTACTCAGAAGCTTCAATTTTGACCAATTTCAGGCACAGAAATGACTTTAAACACAATTATTTTAGTTGAAAAAGTAATATTTCACATCCAATAGTCATTTAAAGTCAAAAGATTAAATGGTAAAATGTCATCAATAATGACCACTTTTTTGAACGTTCGACTGGTCCAGGGTCATCGTTTTTCATCATACAATTGATTTTTTGGACTCTACCAAAAATGATTCAAAATGTCATTTGGATCGGGCCTCATGTTGAATTACCACTTTTTAAATCCTCACAGTGACCAAAATTGCCATTTTTACAGAGTTTTGCTTACTCAGAAGCTAAAATTTTGACCAATTTCAGGCACAGAAATCACTTTAAACACACTTATTTTAATTGAAAAAGTAATAATTCACATCCAACAGTTATTTAAAGTCAAAAGATTAAATGTTAAAATGTCATCAATATTGACCACTTTTTTTAACCTTCGACTGGTCCGGAGTCATCGTTTTTCATCATAAAATTGATTTTTTGGACTCCACCAAAAATGATTCAAAATGTCATTTGGATCGGGCCTCATGTTGAATAACCACTTTTTAAACCCTCACAGTGACCAAAATTGCCATTTTTACAGTTTTCGCTTACTCAAAAGCTTCAATTTTGACCAATTTCAGGCACAGAAATGACTTTAAACACAATTATTTTAGTTGAAAAAGTAATATTTCACATCCAACAGTCATTTAAAGTCAAAAGATTAAATGTTAAAATTTCATCAATATTGACCACTTTTTTGAACGTTCGACAGGTCCGGGGTCATCGTTTTTCAGCAGAAAATTGATTTTTTGGACTCTACCAAAAATGATTCAAAATGTCATTTGGATCGGGCCTCATGTTGATTAACCACTTTTTAAACCCTCACAGTGACCAAAATTGCAATTTTTACAGAGTTTTGCTTAATCAGAAGCTTCAATTTTGACCAATTTCAGGCACAGAAATCACTTTAAACACACTTATTTTAGTTGAAAAAGTAATAATTCACATCCAACAGTCATTTAAAGTCAAAAGATTAAATGTTAAAATTTCACCAATATTGACCACTTTTTTTAACCTTCGACTGGTCCGGGGTCATCGTTTTTCATCATAAAATTGATTTTTTGGACTCTACTAAAAATGTTTCAAAATGTCATTTGGATCGGCCCTCATGTTGAATAACCACTTTTTAAACCCTCACAGTGACCAAAATTGCCATTTTTACAGCGTTTTGCTTACTAAAAAGCTTCAATTTTGACCAATTTTAGGCGGAGAAATGACTTTAAACACACGTATTTTAGTTGAAAAAGTAATATTTCACATCCAACAGTCATTTAAAGTCAAAAGATTAAATGTTAAAATTTCATCAATATTGACCACTTTTTTGAACGTTCGACAGGTCATCGTTTTTCTTCAGAAAATGGATTTTTTGCAATCTACCAAAAATGATTCAAAATGTCATTTGGATCGGGCCTCATGTTGAATAACCACTTTTTAAACCCTCACAGTGACCAAAATCGCCATTTTTACAGAGTTTTGCTTACTCAGAAGCTTCAATTTTGACCAATTTCAGGCACAGAAATGACTTTAAACACAATTATTTTAGTTGAAAAAGTAATATTTCACATCCAACAGTCATTTAAAGTCAAAAGATTAAATGGTAAAATGTCATCAATAATGACCACTTTTTTGAACGTTCGACTGGTCCAGGGTCATCGTTTTTCATCATACAATTGATTTTTTGGACTCTACCAAAAATGATTCAAAATGTCATTTGGATCGGGCCTCATGTTGAATTACCACTTTTTAAATCCTCACAGTGACCAAAATTGCCATTTTTACAGAGTTTTGCTTACTCAGAAGCTAAAATTTTGACCAATTTCAGGCACAGAAATCACTTTAAACACACTTATTTTAATTGAAAAAGTAATAATTCACATCCAACAGTTATTTAAAGTCAAAAGATTAAATGTTAAAATGTCATCAATATTGACCACTTTTTTTAACCTTCGACTGGTCCGGGGTCATCGTTTTTCATCATAAAATTGATTTTTTGGACTCCACCAAAAATGATTCAAAATGTCATTTGGATCGGGCCTCATGTTGAATAACCACTTTTTAAACCCTCACAGTGACCAAAATTACCATTTTTACAGAGTTTTGCTTACTCAGAAGCTTAAATTTTGACCAATTTCAGGCACAGAAATCACTTTAAACACACTTATTTTTATTGAAAAAGTAATAATTCACATCCAATAGTTATTTAAAGTCAAAAGATTAAATGTTAAAATGTCATCAATATTGACCACTTTTTTGAACCTTCGACTGGTCCGGAGTCATCGTTTTTCATCATAAAATTGATTTTTTGAACTCCACCAAAAATGATTCAAAATGTCATTTGGATCGGGCCTCATGTTGAATAACCACTTTTTAAACCCTCACAGTGACCAAAATTGCCATTTTTACAGTTTTCGCTTACTCAAAAGCTTCAATTTTGACCAATTTCAGGCACAGAAATGACTTTAAACACAATTATTTTAGTTGAAAAAGTAATATTTCACATCCAACAGTCATTTAAAGTCAAAAGATTAAATGTTAAAATTTCATCAATATTGACCACTTTTTTGAACTTTCGACAGGTCCGGGGTCATCGTTTTTCATCAGAAAATTGATTTTTTGGACTCTACCAAAAATGATTCAAAATGTCATTTGGATCGGGCCTCATGTTGATTAACCACTTTTTAAACCCTCACAGTGACCAAAATTGCAATTTTTACAGAGTTTTGCTTAATCAGAAGCTTCAATTTTGACCAATTTCAGGCACAGAAATCACTTTAAACACACTTATTTTAGTTGAAAAAGTAATAATTCACATCCAACAGTCATTTAAAGTCAAAAGATTAAATGTTAAAATTTCACCAATATTGACCACTTTTTTTAACCTTCGACTGGTCCGGGGTCATCGTTTTTCATCATAAAATTGATTTTTTGTACTCTACTAAAAATGTTTCAAAATGTCATTTGGATCGGCCCTCATGTTGAATAACCACTTTTTAAACCCTCACAGTGACCAAAATTGCCATTTTTACAGCGTTTTGCTTACTAAAAAGCTTCAATTTTGACCAATTTTAGGCGGAGAAATGACTTTAAACACACGTATTTTAGTTGAAAAAGTAATATTTCACATCCAACAGTCATTTAAAGTCAAAAGATTAAATGTTAAAATTTCATCAATATTGACCACTTTTTTGAACGTTCGACAGGTCATCGTTTTTCTTCAGAAAATGGATTTTTTGCAATCTACCAAAAATGATTCAAAATGTCATTTGGATCGGGCCTCATGTTGAATAACCACTTTTTAAACCCTCACAGTGACCAAAATTGCCATTTTTACAGAGTTTTGCGTACTCAGAAGCTTCAATTTTGACCAATTTCAGGCACAGAAATGACTTTAAACACAATTATTTTAGTTGAAAAAGTAATATTTCACATCCAACAGTCATTTAAAGTCAAAAGATTAAATGGTAAAATGTCATCAATAATGACCACTTTTTTGAACGTTCGACTGGTCCGGGGTCATCGTTTTTCATCATACAATTGATTTTTTGGACTCTACCAAAAATGATTCAAAATGTCACTTGGATCGGGCCTCATGTTGAATAACCACTTTTTAAACCCTCACAGTGACCAAAATTGCCATTTTTACAGTTTTCGCTTACTCAAAAGCTTCAATTTTGACCAATTTCAGGCACAGAAATGACGTTAAACACAATTATTTTAGTTGAAAAAGTAATATTTCACATCCAACAGTCATTTAAAGTCAAAAGATTAAATGTTAAAATTTCATCAATATTGACCACTTTTTTGAACGTTCGACAGGTCCGGGGTCATCGTTTTTCATCAGAAAATTGATTTTTTGGACTCTACCAAAAATGATTCAAAATGTCATTTGGATCGGGCCTCATGTTGATTAACCACTTTTTAAACCCTCACAGTGACCAAAATTGCAATTTTTACAGAGTTTTGCTTAATCAGAAGCTTCAATTTTGACCAATTTCAGGCACAGAAATCACTTTAAACACACTTATTTTAGTTGAAAAAGTAATAATTCACATCCAACAGTCATTTAAAGTCAAAAGATTAAATGTTAAAATTTCACCAATATTGACCACTTTTTTTAACCTTCGACTGGTCCGGGGTCATCGTTTTTCATCATACAATTGATTTTTTGGACTCTACCAAAAATGATTCAAAATGTCACTTGGATTGGGCCTCATGTTGAATTACCACTTTTTAAACCCTCACAGTGACCAAAATTGCCATTTTTACAGAGTTTTGCTTACTCAGAAGCTTCAATTTTGACCAATTTCAGGCACAGAAATCACTTTAAACACACTTATTTTAGTTGAAAAAGTAATAATTCACATCCAACAGTCATTTAAAGTCAAAAGATTAAATGGTAAAATGTCATCAATAATGACCACTTTTTTGAACGTTCGACTGGTCCAGGGTCATCGTTTTTCATCATACAATTGATTTTTTGGACTCTACCAAAAATGATTCAAAATGTCATTTGGATCGGGCCTCATGTTGAATAACCACTTTTTAAACCCTCACAGTGACCAAAATTACCATTTTTACAGAGTTTTGCTTACTCAGAAGCTTAAATTTTGACCAATTTCAGGCACAGAAATCACTTTAAACACACTTATTTTTATTGAAAAAGTAATAATTCACATCCAATAGTTATTTAAAGTCAAAAGATTAAATGTTAAAATGTCATCAATATTGACCACTTTTTTGAACCTTCGACTGGTCCGGAGTCATCGTTTTTCATCATAAAATTGATTTTTTGAACTCCACCAAAAATGATTCAAAATGTCATTTGGATCGGGCCTCATGTTGAATAACCACTTTTTAAACCCTCACAGTGACCAAAATTGCCATTTTTACAGTTTTCGCTTACTCAAAAGCTTCAATTTTGACCAATTTCAGGCACAGAAATGACTTTAAACACAATTATTTTAGTTGAAAAAGTAATATTTCACATCCAACAGTCATTTAAAGTCAAAAGATTAAATGTTAAAATTTCATCAATATTGACCACTTTTTTGAACGTTCGACAGGTCCGGGGTCATCGTTTTTCATCAGAAAATTGATTTTTTGGACTCTACCAAAAATGATTCAAAATGTCATTTGGATCGGGCCTCATGTTGATTAACCACTTTTTAAACCCTCACAGTGACCAAAATTGCAATTTTTACAGAGTTTTGCTTAATCAGAAGCTTCAATTTTGACCAATTTCAGGCACAGAAATCACTTTAAACACACTTATTTTAGTTGAAAAAGTAATAATTCACATCCAACAGTCATTTAAAGTCAAAAGATTAAATGTTAAAATTTCACCAATATTGACCACTTTTTTTAACCTTCGACTGGTCCGGGGTCATCGTTTTTCATCATAAAATTGATTTTTTGGACTCTACTAAAAATGTTTCAAAATGTCATTTGGATCGGCCCTCATGTTGAATAACCACTTTTTAAACCCTCACAGTGACCAAAATTGCCATTTTTACAGCGTTTTGCTTACTAAAAAGCTTCAATTTTGACCAATTTTAGGCGGAGAAATGACTTTAAACACACGTATTTTAGTTGAAAAAGTAATATTTCACATCCAACAGTCATTTAAAGTCAAAAGATTAAATGTTAAAATTTCATCAATATTGACCACTTTTTTGAACGTTCGACAGGTCATCGTTTTTCTTCAGAAAATGGATTTTTTGCAATCTACCAAAAATGATTCAAAATGTCATTTGGATCGGGCCTCATGTTGAATAACCACTTTTTAAACCCTCACAGTGACCAAAATTGCCATTTTTACAGAGTTTTGCGTACTCAGAAGCTTCAATTTTGACCAATTTCAGGCACAGAAATGACTTTAAACACAATTATTTTAGTTGAAAAAGTAATATTTCACATCCAACAGTCATTTAAAGTCAAAAGATTAAATGGTAAAATGTCATCAATAATGACCACTTTTTTGAACGTTCGACTGTTCCGGGGTCATCGTTTTTCATCATACAATTGATTTTTTGGACTCTACCAAAAATGATTCAAAATGTCACTTGGATCGGGCCTCATGTTGAATAACTACTTTTTAAACCCTCACAGTGACCACAATTGCCATTTTTACAGTTTTCGCTTACTCAAAAGCTTCAATTTTGACCAATTTCAGGCACAGAAATGACTTTAAACACAATTATTTTAGTTGAAAAAGTAATATTTCACATCCAACAGTCATTTAAAGTCAAAAGATTAAATGTTAAAATTTCATCAATATTGACCACTTTTTTGAACGTTCGACAGGTCCGGGGTCATCGTTTTTCATCAGAAAATTGATTTTTTGGACTCTACCAAAAATGATTCAAAATGTCATTTGGATCGGGCCTCATGTTGATTAACCACTTTTTAAACCCTCACAGTGACCAAAATTGCAATTTTTACAGAGTTTTGCTTAATCAGAAGCTTCAATTTTGACCAATTTCAGGCACAGAAATCACTTTAAACACACTTATTTTAGTTGAAAAAGTAATAATTCACATCCAACAGTCATTTAAAGTCAAAAGATTAAATGTTAAAATTTCACCAATATTGACCACTTTTTTTAACCTTCGACTGGTCCGGGGTCATCGTTTTTCATCATAAAATTGATTTTTTGGACTCTACTAAAAATGTTTCAAAATGTCATTTGGATCGGCCCTCATGTTGAATAACCACTTTTTAAACCCTCACAGTGACCAAAATTGCCATTTTTACAGCGTTTTGCTTACTAAAAAGCTTCAATTTTGACCAATTTTAGGCGGAGAAATGACTTTAAACACACGTATTTTAGTTGAAAAAGTAATATTTCACATCCAACAGTCATTTAAAGTCAAAAGATTAAATGTTAAAATTTCATCAATATTGACCACTTTTTTGAACGTTCGACAGGTCATCGTTTTTCTTCAGAAAATGGATTTTTTGCAATCTACCAAAAATGATTCAAAATGTCATTTGGATCGGGCCTCATGTTGAATAACCACTTTTTAAACCCTCACAGTGACCAAAATCGCCATTTTTACAGAGTTTTGCTTACTCAGAAGCTTCAATTTTGACCAATTTCAGGCACAGAAATGACTTTAAACACAATTATTTTAGTTGAAAAAGTAATATTTCACATCCAACAGTCATTTAAAGTCAAAAGATTAAATGGTAAAATGTCATCAATAATGACCACTTTTTTGAACGTTCGACTGGTCCAGGGTCATCGTTTTTCATCATACAATTCATTTTTTGGACTCTACCAAAAATGATTCAAAATGTCATTTGGATCGGGCCTCATGTTGAATTACCACTTTTTAAATCCTCACAGTGACCAAAATTGCCATTTTTACAGAGTTTTGCTTACTCAGAAGCTAAAATTTTGACCAATTTCAGGCACAGAAATCACTTTAAACACACTTATTTTAATTGAAAAAGTAATAATTCACATCCAACAGTTATTTAAAGTCAAAAGATTAAATGTTAAAATGTCATCAATATTGACCACTTTTTTTAACCTTCGACTGGTCCGGGGTCATCGTTTTTCATCATAAAATTGATTTTTTGGACTCCACCAAAAATGATTCAAAATGTCATTTGGATCGGGCCTCATGTTGAATAACCACTTTTTAAACCCTCACAGTGACCAAAATTACCATTTTTACAGAGTTTTGCTTACTCAGAAGCTTAAATTTTGACCAATTTCAGGCACAGAAATCACTTTAAACACACTTATTTTTATTGAACAAGTAATAATTCACATCCAATAGTTATTTAAAGTCAAAAGATTAAATGTTAAAATGTCATCAATATTGACCACTTTTTTGAACCTTCGACTGGTCCGGAGTCATCGTTTTTCATCATAAAATTGATTTTTTGAACTCCACCAAAAATGATTCAAAATGTCATTTGGATCGGGCCTCATGTTGAATAACCACTTTTTAAACCCTCACAGTGACCAAAATTGCCATTTTTACAGTTTTCGCTTACTCAAAAGCTTCAATTTTGACCAATTTCAGGCACAGAAATCACTTTAAACACACTTATTTTAGTTGAAAAAGTAATAATTCACATCCAACAGTCATTTAAAGTCAAAAGATTAAATGTTAAAATTTCACCAATATTGACCACTTTTTTTAACCTTCGACTGGTCCGGGGTCATCGTTTTTCATCATAAAATTGATTTTTTGGACTCTACTAAAAATGTTTCAAAATGTCATTTGGATCGGCCCTCATGTTGAATAACCACTTTTTAAACCCTCACAGTGACCAAAATTGCCATTTTTACAGCGTTTTGCTTACTAAAAAGCTTCAATTTTGACCAATTTTAGGCGGAGAAATGACTTTAAACACACGTATTTTAGTTGAAAAAGTAATATTTCACATCCAACAGTCATTTAAAGTCAAAAGATTAAATGTTAAAATTTCATCAATATTGACCACTTTTTTGAACGTTCGACAGGTCATCGTTTTTCTTCAGAAAATGGATTTTTTGCAATCTACCAAAAATTATTCAAAATGTAATTTGGATCGGGCCTCATGTTGAATAACCACTTTTTAAACCCTCACAGTGACCAAAATTGCCATTTTTACAGAGTTTTGCGTACTCAGAAGCTTCAATTTTGACCAATTTCAGGCACAGAAATGACTTTAAACACAATTATTTTAGTTGAAAAAGTAATATTTCACATCCAACAGTCATTTAAAGTCAAAAGATTAAATGGTAAAATGTCATCAATAATGACCACTTTTTTGAACGTTCGACTGGTCCGGGGTCATCGTTTTTCATCATACAATTGATTTTTTGGACTCTACCAAAAATGATTCAAAATGTCACTTGGATCGGGCCTCATGTTGAATAACCACTTTTTAAACCCTCACAGTGACCAAAATTGCCATTTTTACAGTTTTCGCTTACTCAAAAGCTTCAATTTTGACCAATTTCAGGCACAGAAATGACTTTAAACACAATTATTTTAGTTGAAAAAGTAATATTTCACATCCAACAGTCATTTAAAGTCAAAAGATTAAATGTTAAAATTTCATCAATATTGACCACTTTTTTGAACGTTCGACAGGTCCGGGGTCATCGTTTTTCATCAGAAAATTGATTTTTTGGACTCTACCAAAAATGATTCAAAATGTCATTTGGATCGGGCCTCATGTTGATTAACCACTTTTTAAACCCTCACAGTGACCAAAATTGCAATTTTTACAGAGTTTTGCTTAATCAGAAGCTTCAATTTTGACCAATTTCAGGCACAGAAATCACTTTAAACACACTTATTTTAGTTGAAAAAGTAATAATTCACATCCAACAGTCATTTAAAGTCAAAAGATTAAATGTTAAAATTTCACCAATATTGACCACTTTTTTTAACCTTCGACTGGTCCGGGGTCATCGTTTTTCATCATAAAATTGATTTTTTGGACTCTACTAAAAATGTTTCAAAATGTCATTTGGATCGGCCCTCATGTTGAATAACCACTTTTTAAACCCTCACAGTGACCAAAATTGCCATTTTTACAGCGTTTTGCTTACTAAAAAGCTTCAATTTTGACCAATTTTAGGCGGAGAAATGACTTTAAACACACGTATTTTAGTTGAAAAAGTAATATTTCACATCCAACAGTCATTTAAAGTCAAAAGATTAAATGTTAAAATTTCATCAATATTGACCACTTTTTTGAACGTTCGACAGGTCATCGTTTTTCTTCAGAAAATGGATTTTTTGCAATCTACCAAAAATGATTCAAAATGTCATTTGGATCGGGCCTCATGTTGAATAACCACTTTTTAAACCCTCACAGTGACCAAAATTGCCATTTTTACAGAGTTTTGCGTACTCAGAAGCTTCAATTTTGACCAATTTCAGGCACAGAAATGACTTTAAACACAATTATTTTAGTTGAAAAAGTAATATTTCACATCCAACAGTCATTTAAAGTCAAAAGATTAAATGGTAAAATGTCATCAATAATGACCACTTTTTTGAACGTTCGACTGGACCGACGTCATCGTTTTTCATCATACAATTGATTTTTTGGACTCTACCAAAAATGATTCAAAATGTCACTTGGATCGGGCCTCATGTTGAATTACCACTTTTTAAACCCTCACAGTGACCAAAATTGCCATTTTTACAGAGTTTTGCTTACTCAGAAGCTTCAATGTTGACCAATTTCAGGCACAGAAATCACTTTAAACACACTTATTTTAGTTGAAAAAGTAATATTTCACATCCAACAGTCATTTAAAGTCAAAAGATTAAATATTAAAATGTCATCAATATTGACCACTTTTTTGAACCTTCGACTGGTCCGGGGTCATCGTTTTTCATCATAAAATTGATTTTTTGGACTCTACCAAAAATGATTCAAAATGTCATTTGGATCGGGCCTCATGTTGAATAACCACTTTTTAAACCCTCACAGTGACCAAAATTGCCATTTTTACAGAGTTTTGCTTACTAAAAAGCTTCAATTTTGACCAATTTTAGGCGGAGAAATGACTTTAAACACACGTATTTTAGTTGAAAAAGTAATATTTCACATCCAACAGTCATTTAAAGTCAAAAGATTAAATGTCAAAATGTCATCAATATTGACCACTTTTTTGAACCTTCGACTGGTCCGGGGTCATCGCTTTTCATCATAAAATTGATTTTTTGGACTCTACCAAAAATGATTCAAAATGTCATTTGGATCGGGCCTCATGTTGAATAACCACTTTTTAAACCCTCACAGTGACCAAAATTGCCATTTTTACAGAGTTTTGCTTACTAAAAAGCTTCAATTTTGACCAATTTCAGGCACAGAAATGACTTTAAACACACGTATTTTAGTTGAAAAAGTTATATTTTACATCCAACAGTCATTTAAAGTCAAAAGATTAAATGTTAAAATTTCATCAATATTGACCACTTTTTTGAACGTTCGACAGGTCCGGGGTCATCGTTTTTCTTCAGAAAATGGATTTTTTGCAATCTACCAAAAATGATTCAAAATGTCATTTGGATCGGGCCTCATGTTGAATAACCACTTTTTAAACCCTCACAGTGACCAAATTGCCATTTTTACAGAGTTTTGCTTACTCAGAAGCTTCAATTTTGACCAATTTCAGGCACAGAAATCACTTTAAACACACTTATTTTAGTTGAAAAGGTAATAATTCACATCCAACAGTCATTTAAAGTCAAAAGATTAAATGTTAAAATTTCATCAATATTGACCACTTTTTTTGACCTTCGACTGGTCCGGGGTCATCGTTTTTCATCAGAAAATTGATTTTTTGGACTCTACCAAAAATGATTCAAAATGTCATTTGGATCGGGCCTCATGTTGAATTACCACTTTTTAAATCCTCACAGTGACCAACATTGCCATTTTTACAGAGTTTTGCTTACTCAGAAGCTTCAATTTTGACCAATTTCAGGCACAGAAATCACTTTAAACACACTTATTTTAGTTGAAAAAGTAATAATTCACATCCAACAGTCATTTAAAGTCAAAAGATTAAATGTTAACATTTCACCAATATTGACCACTTTTTTGAACGTTCGACAGGTCCGGGGTCATCGTTTTTCATCAGAAAATAGATTTTTTGGACTCTACCAAAAATTATTCAAAATGTCATTTGGATCGGCCCTCATGTTGAATAACCACTTTTTAAAACCTCACAGTGACCAAAATTGCCATTTTTACAGAGTTTTGCTTACTCAGAAGCTTCAATTTTGACCAATTTCAGGCACAGAAATGACTTTAAACACACTTATTTTAGTTGAAAAAGTAATAATTCACATCCAATAGTTATTTAAAGTCAAAAGATTAAATGTTAAAATGTCATCAATATTGACCACTTTTTTGAACCTTCGACTGGTCCGGAGTCATCGTTTTTCATCATAAAATTGATTTTTTGAACTCCACCAAAAATGATTCAAAATGTCATTTGGATCGGGCCTCATGTTGAATAACCACTTTTTAAACCCTCACAGTGACCAAAATTGCCATTTTTACAGTTTTCGCTTACTCAAAAGCTTCAATTTTGACCAATTTCAGGCACAGAAATCACTTTAAACACACTTATTTTAGTTGAAAAAGTAATAATTCACATCCAACAGTCATTTAAAGTCAAAAGATTAAATGTTAAAATTTCACCAATATTGACCACTTTTTTTAACCTTCGACTGGTCCGGGGTCATCGTTTTTCATCATAAAATTGATTTTTTGGACTCTACTAAAAATGTTTCAAAATGTCATTTGGATCGGCCCTCATGTTGAATAACCACTTTTTAAACCCTCACAGTGACCAAAATTGCCATTTTTACAGCGTTTTGCTTACTAAAAAGCTTCAATTTTGACCAATTTTAGGCGGAGAAATGACTTTAAACACACGTATTTTAGTTGAAAAAGTAATATTTCACATCCAACAGTCATTTAAAGTCAAAAGATTAAATGTTAAAATTTCATCAATATTGACCACTTTTTTGAACGTTCGACAGGTCATCGTTTTTCTTCAGAAAATGGATTTTTTGCAATCTACCAAAAATTATTCAAAATGTAATTTGGATCGGGCCTCATGTTGAATAACCACTTTTTAAACCCTCACAGTGACCAAAATTGCCATTTTTACAGAGTTTTGCGTACTCAGAAGCTTCAATTTTGACCAATTTCAGGCACAGAAATGACTTTAAACACAATTATTTTAGTTGAAAAAGTAATATTTCACATCCAACAGTCATTTAAAGTCAAAAGATTAAATGGTAAAATGTCATCAATAATGACCACTTTTTTGAACGTTCGACTGGTCCGGGGTCATCGTTTTTCATCATACAATTGATTTTTTGGACTCTACCAAAAATGATTCAAAATGTCACTTGGATCGGGCCTCATGTTGAATAACCACTTTTTAAACCCTCACAGTGACCAAAATTGCCATTTTTACAGTTTTCGCTTACTCAAAAGCTTCAATTTTGACCAATTTCAGGCACAGAAATGACTTTAAACACAATTATTTTAGTTGAAAAAGTAATATTTCACATCCAACAGTCATTTAAAGTCAAAAGATTAAATGTTAAAATTTCATCAATATTGACCACTTTTTTGAACGTTCGACAGGTCCGGGGTCATCGTTTTTCATCAGAAAATTGATTTTTTGGACTCTACCAAAAATGATTCAAAATGTCATTTGGATCGGGCCTCATGTTGATTAACCACTTTTTAAACCCTCACAGTGACCAAAATTGCAATTTTTACAGAGTTTTGCTTAATCAGAAGCTTCAATTTTGACCAATTTCAGGCACAGAAATCACTTTAAACACACTTATTTTAGTTGAAAAAGTAATAATTCACATCCAACAGTCATTTAAAGTCAAAAGATTAAATGTTAAAATTTCACCAATATTGACCACTTTTTTTAACCTTCGACTGGTCCGGGGTCATCGTTTTTCATCATAAAATTGATTTTTTGGACTCTACTAAAAATGTTTCAAAATGTCATTTGGATCGGCCCTCATGTTGAATAACCACTTTTTAAACCCTCACAGTGACCAAAATTGCCATTTTTACAGCGTTTTGCTTACTAAAAAGCTTCAATTTTGACCAATTTTAGGCGGAGAAATGACTTTAAACACACGTATTTTAGTTGAAAAAGTAATATTTCACATCCAACAGTCATTTAAAGTCAAAAGATTAAATGTTAAAATTTCATCAATATTGACCACTTTTTTGAACGTTCGACAGGTCATCGTTTTTCTTCAGAAAATGGATTTTTTGCAATCTACCAAAAATGATTCAAAATGTCATTTGGATCGGGCCTCATGTTGAATAACCACTTTTTAAACCCTCACAGTGACCAAAATTGCCATTTTTACAGAGTTTTGCGTACTCAGAAGCTTCAATTTTGACCAATTTCAGGCACAGAAATGACTTTAAACACAATTATTTTAGTTGAAAAAGTAATATTTCACATCCAACAGTCATTTAAAGTCAAAAGATTAAATGGTAAAATGTCATCAATAATGACCACTTTTTTGAACGTTCGACTGGTCCGGGGTCATCGTTTTTCATCATACAATTGATTTTTTGGACTCTACCAAAAATGATTCAAAATGTCACTTGGATCGGGCCTCATGTTGAATTACCACTTTTTAAACCCTCACAGTGACCAAAATTGCCATTTTTACAGAGTTTTGCTTACTCAGAAGCTTCAATGTTGACCAATTTCAGGCACAGAAATCACTTTAAACACACTTATTTTAGTTGAAAAAGTAATATTTCACATCCAACAGTCATTTAAAGTCAAAAGATTAAATATTAAAATGTCATCAATATTGACCACTTTTTTGAACCTTCGACTGGTCCGGGGTCATCGTTTTTCATCATAAAATTGATTTTTTGGACTCTACCAAAAATGATTCAAAATGTCATTTGGATCGGGCCTCATGTTGAATAACCACTTTTTAAACCCTCACAGTGACCAAAATTGCCATTTTTACAGAGTTTTGCTTACTAAAAAGCTTCAATTTTGACCAATTTTAGGCGGAGAAATGACTTTAAACACACGTATTTTAGTTGAAAAAGTAATATTTCACATCCAACAGTCATTTAAAGTCAAAAGATTAAATGTCAAAATGTCATCAATATTGACCACTTTTTTGAACCTTCGACTGGTCCGGGGTCATCGCTTTTCATCATAAAATTGATTTTTTGGACTCTACCAAAAATGATTCAAAATGTCATTTGGATCGGGCCTCATGTTGAATAACCACTTTTTAAACCCTCACAGTGACCAAAATTGCCATTTTTACAGAGTTTTGCTTACTAAAAAGCTTCAATTTTGACCAATTTCAGGCACAGAAATGACTTTAAACACACGTATTTTAGTTGAAAAAGTTATATTTTACATCCAACAGTCATTTAAAGTCAAAAGATTAAATGTTAAAATTTCATCAATATTGACCACTTTTTTGAACGTTCGACAGGTCCGGGGTCATCGTTTTTCTTCAGAAAATGGATTTTTTGCAATCTACCAAAAATGATTCAAAATGTCATTTGGATCGGGCCTCATGTTGAATAACCACTTTTTAAACCCTCACAGTGACCAAATTGCCATTTTTACAGAGTTTTGCTTACTCAGAAGCTTCAATTTTGACCAATTTCAGGCACAGAAATCACTTTAAACACACTTATTTTAGTTGAAAAGGTAATAATTCACATCCAACAGTCATTTAAAGTCAAAAGATTAAATGTTAAAATTTCATCAATATTGACCACTTTTTTTGACCTTCGACTGGTCCGGGGTCATCGTTTTTCATCAGAAAATTGATTTTTTGGACTCTACCAAAAATGATTCAAAATGTCATTTGGATCGGGCCTCATGTTGAATTACCACTTTTTAAATCCTCACAGTGACCAACATTGCCATTTTTACAGAGTTTTGCTTACTCAGAAGCTTCAATTTTGACCAATTTCAGGCACAGAAATCACTTTAAACACACTTATTTTAGTTGAAAAAGTAATAATTCACATCCAACAGTCATTTAAAGTCAAAAGATTAAATGTTAACATTTCACCAATATTGACCACTTTTTTGAACGTTCGACAGGTCCGGGGTCATCGTTTTTCATCAGAAAATAGATTTTTTGGACTCTACCAAAAATTATTCAAAATGTCATTTGGATCGGCCCTCATGTTGAATAACCACTTTTTAAAACCTCACAGTGACCAAAATTGCCATTTTTACAGAGTTTTGCTTACTCAGAAGCTTCAATTTTGACCAATTTCAGGCACAGAAATGACTTTAAACACACTTATTTTAGTTGAAAAAGTAATATTTCACATCCAACCGTCATTTAAAGTCAAAAGATTAAATGTTAAAATTTCACCAATATTGACCACTTTTTTTAATCTTCGACTGGTCCGGGGTCATCGTTTTTCATCATAAAATTGATTTTTTGGACTCTACTAAAAATGATTCAAAATGTCATTTGGATCGGCCCTCATGTTGAATAACCACTTTTTAAACCCTCACAGTGACCAAAATTGCCATTTTTACAGAGTTTTGCTTACTCAGAAGCTTCAATTTTGACCAATTTCAGGCAAAGAAATCACTTTAAACACACTTATTTTAGTTGAAAAAGTAATAATTCACATCCAACAGTCATTTAAAGTCAAAAGATTAAATGTTAAAATTTCATCAATATTGACCACTTTTTTGAACGTTCGACAGGTCCGGGGTCATCGTTTTTCATCAGAAAATAGATTTTTTGGACTCTACCAAAAATTATTCAAAATGTCATTTGGATCGGCCCTCATGTTGAATAACCACTTTTTAAACCCTCACAGTGACCAAAATTGCCATTTTTACAGAGTTTTGCTTACTCAGAAGCTTCAATTTTGACCAATTTCAGGCACAGAAATGACTTTAAACACACTTATTTTAGTTGAAAAAGTAATATTTCACATCCAACCGTCATTTAAAGTCAAAAGATTAAATGTTAAAATGTCATCAATATTGACCACTTTTTTTAACCTTCGACTGGTCCGGGGTCATCGTTTTTCATCATAAAATTGATTTTTTGGACTCTACTAAAAATGATTAAAAATGTCATTTGGATCGGCCCTCATGTTGAATAACCACTTTTTAAACCCTCACAGTGACCAAAATTACCATTTTTACAGAGTTTTGCTTACTCAGAAGCTTAAATTTTGACCAATTTCAGGCACAGAAATCACTTTAAACACACTTATTTTTATTGAAAAAGTAATAATTCACATCCAACCGTCATTTAAAGTCAAAAGATTAAATGTTAAAATTTCATCAATATTGACCACTTTTTTGAACGTTCGACAGGTCATCGTTTTTCTTCAGAAAATGGATTTTTTGCAATCTACCAAAAATGATTCAAAATGTCATTTGGATCGGGCCTCATGTTGAATAACCACTTTTTAAACCCTCACAGTGACCAAAATCGCCATTTTTACAGAGTTTTGCTTACTCAGAAGCTTCAATTTTGACCAATTTCAGGCACAGAAATGACTTTAAACACAATTATTTTAGTTGAAAAAGTAATATTTCACATCCAACAGTCATTTAAAGTCAAAAGATTAAATGGTAAAATGTCATCAATAATGACCACTTTTTTGAACGTTCGACTGGTCCAGGGTCATCGTTTTTCATCATACAATTGATTTTTTGGACTCTACCAAAAATGATTCAAAATGTCATTTGGATCGGGCCTCATGTTGAATAACCACTTTTTAAACCCTCACAGTGACCAAAATTGCCATTTTTACAGTTTTCGCTTACTCAAAAGCTTCAATTTTGACCAATTTCAGGCACAGAAATCACTTTAAACACACTTATTTTAATTGAAAAAGTAATAATTCACATCCAACAGTTATTTAAAGTCAAAAGATTAAATGTTAAAATGTCATCAATATTGACCACTTTTTTTAACCTTCGACTGGTCCGGGGTCATCGTTTTTCATCATAAAATTGATTTTTTGGACTCCGCCAAAAATG
The DNA here is from genome assembly GCF_964261635.1 of Lissotriton helveticus. NCBI lineage: Eukaryota > Metazoa > Chordata > Amphibia > Caudata > Salamandridae > Lissotriton > Lissotriton helveticus. Next base: position 259,678 of record NW_027611943.1, read on the forward strand.
ATTCAAAATGTCATTTGGATCGGGCCTCATGTTGAATAACCACTTTTTAAACCCTCACAGTGACCAAAATTACCATTTTTACAGAGTTTTGCTTACTCAGAAGCTTAAATTTTGACCAATTTCAGGCACAGAAATCACTTTAAACACACTTATTTTTATTGAAAAAGTAATAATTCACATCCAATAGTTATTTAAAGTCAAAAGATTAAATGTTAAAATGTCATCAATATTGACCACTTTTTTGAACCTTCGACTGGTCCGGAGTCATCGTTTTTCATCATAAAATTGATTTTTTGAACTCCACCAAAAATGATTCAAAATGTCATTTGGATCGGGCCTCATGTTGAATAACCACTTTTTAAACCCTCACAGTGACCAAAATTGCCATTTTTACAGTTTTCGCTTACTCAAAAGCTTCAATTTTGACCAATTTCAGGCACAGAAATGACTTTAAACACAATTATTTTAGTTGAAAAAGTAATATTTCACATCCAACAGTCATTTAAAGTCAAAAGATTAAATGTTAAAATTTCATCAATATTGACCACTTTTTTGAACGTTCGACAGGTCCGGGGTCATCGTTTTTCATCAGAAAATTGATTTTTTGGACTCTACCAAAAATGATTCAAAATGTCATTTGGATCGGGCCTCATGTTGATTAACCACTTTTTAAACCCTCACAGTGACCAAAATTGCAATTTTTACAGAGTTTTGCTTAATCAGAAGCTTCAATTTTGACCAATTTCAGGCACAGAAATGACTTTAAACACACTTATTTTAGTTGAAAAAGTAATAATTCACATCCAACAGTCATTTAAAGTCAAAAGATTAAATGTTAAAATTTCACCAATATTGACCACTTTTTTTAACCTTCGACTGGTCCGGGGTCATCGTTTTTCATCATAAAATTGATTTTTTGGACTCTACTAAAAATGTTTCAAAATGTCATTTGGATCGGCCCTCATGTTGAATAACCACTTTTTAAACCCTCACAGTGACCAAAATTGCCATTTTTACAGCGTTTTGCTTACTAAAAAGCTTCAATTTTGACCAATTTTAGGCGGAGAAATGACTTTAAACACACGTATTTTAGTTGAAAAAGTAATATTTCACATCCAACAGTCATTTAAAGTCAAAAGATTAAATGTTAAAATTTCATCAATATTGACCACTTTTTTGAACGTTCGACAGGTCATCGTTTTTCTTCAGAAAATGGATTTTTTGCAATCTACCAAAAATGATTCAAAATGTCATTTGGATCGGGCCTCATGTTGAATAACCACTTTTTAAACCCTCACAGTGACCAAAATTGCCATTTTTACAGAGTTTTGCGTACTCAGAAGCTTCAATTTTGACCAATTTCAGGCACAGAAATGACTTTAAACACAATTATTTTAGTTGAAAAAGTAATATTTCACATCCAACAGTCATTTAAAGTCAAAAGATTAAATGGTAAAATGTCATCAATAATGACCACTTTTTTGAACGTTCGACTGGTCCAGGGTCATCGTTTTTCATCATACAATTCATTTTTTGGACTCTACCAAAAATGATTCAAAATGTCATTTGGATCGGGCCTCATGTTGAATTACCACTTTTTAAATCCTCACAGTGACCAAAATTGCCATTTTTACAGAGTTTTGCTTACTCAGAAGCTAAAATTTTGACCAATTTCAGGAACAGAAATCACTTTAAACACACTTATTTTAATTGAAAAAGTAATAATTCACATCCAACAGTTATTTAAAGTCAAAAGATTAAATGTTAAAATGTCATCAATATTGACCACTTTTTTTAACCTTCGACTGGTCCGGGGTCATCGTTTTTCATCATAAAATTGATTTTTTGGACTCCACCAAAAATGATTCAAAATGTCATTTGGATCGGGCCTCATGTTGAATAACCACTTTTTAAACCCTCACAGTGACCAAAATTACCATTTTTACAGAGTTTTGCTTACTCAGAAGCTTAAATTTTGACCAATTTCAGGCACAGAAATCACTTTAAACACACTTATTTTTATTGAAAAAGTAATAATTCACATCCAATAGTTATTTAAAGTCAAAAGATTAAATGTTAAAATGTCATCAATATTGACCACTTTTTTGAACCTTCGACTGGTCCGGAGTCATCGTTTTTCATCATAAAATTGATTTTTTGAACTCCACCAAAAATGATTCAAAATGTCATTTGGATCGGGCCTCATGTTGAATAACCACTTTTTAAACCCTCACAGTGACCAAAATTGCCATTTTTACAGTTTTCGCTTACTCAAAAGCTTCAATTTTGACCAATTTCAGGCACAGAAATCACTTTAAACACACTTATTTTAGTTGAAAAAGTAATAATTCACATCCAACAGTCATTTAAAGTCAAAAGATTAAATGTTAAAATTTCACCAATATTGACCACTTTTTTTAACCTTCGACTGGTCCGGGGTCATCGTTTTTCATCATAAAATTGATTTTTTGGACTCTACTAAAAATGTTTCAAAATGTCATTTGGATCGGCCCTCATGTTGAATAACCACTTTTTAAACCCTCACAGTGACCAAAATTGCCATTTTTACAGCGTTTTGCTTACTAAAAAGCTTCAATTTTGACCAATTTTAGGCGGAGAAATGACTTTAAACACACGTATTTTAGTTGAAAAAGTAATATTTCACATCCAACAGTCATTTAAAGTCAAAAGATTAAATGTTAAAATTTCATCAATATTGACCACTTTTTTGAACGTTCGACAGGTCATCGTTTTTCTTCAGAAAATGGATTTTTTGCAATCTACCAAAAATGATTCAAAATGTCATTTGGATCGGGCCTCATGTTGAATAACCACTTTTTAAACCCTCACAGTGACCAAAATTGCCATTTTTACAGAGTTTTGCGTACTCAGAAGCTTCAATTTTGACCAATTTCAGGCACAGAAATGACTTTAAACACAATTATTTTAGTTGAAAAAGTAATATTTCACATCCAACAGTCATTTAAAGTCAAAAGATTAAATGGTAAAATGTCATCAATAATGACCACTTTTTTGAACGTTCGACTGTTCCGGGGTCATCGTTTTTCATCATACAATTGATTTTTTGGACTCTACCAAAAATGATTCAAAATGTCACTTGGATCGGGCCTCATGTTGAATAACTACTTTTTAAACCCTCACAGTGACCACAATTGCCATTTTTACAGTTTTCGCTTACTCAAAAGCTTCAATTTTGACCAATTTCAGGCACAGAAATGACTTTAAACACAATTATTTTAGTTGAAAAAGTAATATTTCACATCCAACAGTCATTTAAAGTCAAAAGATTAAATGTTAAAATTTCATCAATATTGACCACTTTTTTGAACGTTCGACAGGTCCGGGGTCATCGTTTTTCATCAGAAAATTGATTTTTTGGACTCTACCAAAAATGATTCAAAATGTCATTTGGATCGGGCCTCATGTTGATTAACCACTTTTTAAACCCTCACAGTGACCAAAATTGCAATTTTTACAGAGTTTTGCTTAATCAGAAGCTTCAATTTTGACCAATTTCAGGCACAGAAATCACTTTAAACACACTTATTTTAGTTGAAAAAGTAATAATTCACATCCAACAGTCATTTAAAGTCAAAAGATTAAATATTAAAATTTCACCAATATTGACCACTTTTTTTAACCTTCGACTGGTCCGGGGTCATCGTTTTTCATCATAAAATTGATTTTTTGGACTCTACTAAAAATGTTTCAAAATGTCATTTGGATCGGCCCTCATGTTGAATAACCACTTTTTAAACCCTCACAGTGACCAAAATTGCCATTTTTACAGCGTTTTGCTTACTAAAAAGCTTCAATTTTGACCAATTTTAGGCGGAGAAATGACTTTAAACACACGTATTTTAGTTGAAAAAGTAATATTTCACATCCAACAGTCATTTAAAGTCAAAAGATTAAATGTTAAAATTTCATCAATATTGACCACTTTTTTGAACGTTCGACAGGTCATCATTTTTCTTCAGAAAATGGATTTTTTGCAATCTACCAAAAATGATTCAAAATGTCATTTGGATCGGGCCTCATGTTGAATAACCACTTTTTAAACCCTCACAGTGACCAAAATCGCCATTTTTACAGAGTTTTGCTTACTCAGAAGCTTCAATTTTGACCAATTTCAGGCACAGAAATGACTTTAAACACAATTATTTTAGTTGAAAAAGTAATATTTCACATCCAACAGTCATTTAAAGTCAAAAGATTAAATGGTAAAATGTCATCAATAATGACCACTTTTTTGAACGTTCGACTGGTCCAGGGTCATCGTTTTTCATCATACAATTCATTTTTTGGACTCTACCAAAAATGATTCAAAATGTCATTTGGATCGGGCCTCATGTTGAATTACCACTTTTTAAATCCTCACAGTGACCAAAATTGCCATTTTTACAGAGTTTTGCTTACTCAGAAGCTAAAATTTTGACCAATTTCAGGCACAGAAATCACTTTAAACACACTTATTTTAATTGAAAAAGTAATAATTCACATCCAACAGTTATTTAAAGTCAAAAGATTAAATGTTAAAATGTCATCAATATTGACCACTTTTTTTAACCTTCGACTGGTCCGGGGTCATCGTTTTTCATCATAAAATTGATTTTTTGGACTCCACCAAAAATGATTCAAAATGTCATTTGGATCGGGCCTCATGTTGAATAACCACTTTTTAAACCCTCACAGTGACCAAAATTACCATTTTTACAGAGTTTTGCTTACTCAGAAGCTTAAATTTTGACCAATTTCAGGCACAGAAATCACTTTAAACACACTTATTTTTATTGAAAAAGTAATAATTCCCATCCAATAGTTATTTAAAGTCAAAAGATTAAATGTTAAAATGTCATCAATATTGACCACTTTTTTGAACCTTCGACTGGTCCGGAGTCATCGTTTTTCATCATAAAATTGATTTTTTGAACTCCACCAAAAATGATTCAAAATGTCATTTGGATCGGGCCTCATGTTGAATAACCACTTTTTAAACCCTCACAGTGACCAAAACTGCCATTTTTACAGTTTTCGCTTACTCAAAAGCTTCAATTTTGACCAATTTCAGGCACAGAAATCACTTTAAACACACTTATTTTAGTTGAAAAAGTAATAATTCACATCCAACAGTCATTTAAAGTCAAAAGATTAAATGTTAAAATTTCACCAATATTGACCACTTTTTTTAACCTTCGACTGGTCCGGGGTCATCGTTTTTCATCATAAAATTGATTTTTTGGACTCTACTAAAAATGTTTCAAAATGTCATTTGGATCGGCCCTCATGTTGAATAACCACTTTTTAAACCCTCACAGTGACCAAAATTGCCATTTTTACAGCGTTTTGCTTACTAAAAAGCTTCAATTTTGACCAATTTTAGGCGGAGAAATGACTTTAAACACACGTATTTTAGTTGAAAAAGTAATATTTCACATCCAACAGTCATTTAAAGTCAAAAGATTAAATGTTAAAATTTCATCAATATTGACCACTTTTTTGAACGTTCGACAGGTCATCGTTTTTCTTCAGAAAATGGATTTTTTGCAATCTACCAAAAATGATTCAAAATGTCATTTGGATCGGGCCTCATGTTGAATAACCACTTTTTAAACCCTCACAGTGACCAAAATCGCCATTTTTACAGAGTTTTGCTTACTCAGAAGCTTCAATTTTGACCAATTTCAGGCACAGAAATGACTTTAAACACAATTATTTTAGTTGAAAAAGTAATATTTCACATCCAACAGTCATTTAAAGTCAAAAGATTAAATGGTAAAATGTCATCAATAATGACCACTTTTTTGAACGTTCGACTGGTCCAGGGTCATCGTTTTTCATCATACAATTGATTTTTTGGACTCTACCAAAAATGATTCAAAATGTCATTTGGATCGGGCCTCATGTTGAATAACCACTTTTTAAACCCTCACAGTGACCAAAATTGCCATTTTTACAGTTTTCGCTTACTCAAAAGCTTCAATTTTGACCAATTTCAGGCACAGAAATCACTTTAAACACACTTATTTTAATTGAAAAAGTAATAATTCACATCCAACAGTTATTTAAAGTCAAAAGATTAAATGTTAAAATGTCATCAATATTGACCACTTTTTTTAACCTTCGACTGGTCCGGGGTCATCGTTTTTCATCATAAAATTGATTTTTTGGACTCCACCAAAAATGATTCAAAATGTCATTTGGATCGGGCCTCATGTTGAATAACCACTTTTTAAACCCTCACAGTGACCAAAATTACCATTTTTACAGAGTTTTGCTTACTCAGAAGCTTAAATTTTGACCAATTTCAGGCACAGAAATCACTTTAAACACACTTATTTTTATTGAAAAAGTAATAATTCACATCCAATAGTTATTTAAAGTCAAAAGATTAAATGTTAAAATGTCATCAATATTGACCACTTTTTTGAACCTTCGACTGGTCCGGAGTCATCGTTTTTCATCATAAAATTGATTTTTTGAACTCCACCAAAAATGATTCAAAATGTCATTTGGATCGGGCCTCATGTTGAATAACCACTTTTTAAACCCTCACAGTGACCAAAATTGCCATTTTTACAGTTTTCGCTTACTCAAAAGCTTCAATTTTGACCAATTTCAGGCACAGAAATGACTTTAAACACAATTATTTTAGTTGAAAAAGTAATATTTCACATCCAACAGTCATTTAAAGTCAAAAGATTAAATGTTAAAATTTCATCAATATTGACCACTTTTTTGAACGTTCGACAGGTCCGGGGTCATCGTTTTTCATCAGAAAATTGATTTTTTGGACTCTACCAAAAATGATTCAAAATGTCATTTGGATCGGGCCTCATGTTGATTAACCACTTTTTAAACCCTCACAGTGACCAAAATTGCAATTTTTACAGAGTTTTGCTTAATCAGAAGCTTCAATTTTGACCAATTTCAGGCACAGAAATGACTTTAAACACACTTATTTTAGTTGAAAAAGTAATAATTCACATCCAACAGTCATTTAAAGTCAAAAGATTAAATGTTAAAATTTCACCAATATTGACCACTTTTTTTAACCTTCGACTGGTCCGGGGTCATCGTTTTTCATCATAAAATTGATTTTTTGGACTCTACTAAAAATGTTTCAAAATGTCATTTGGATCGGCCCTCATGTTGAATAACCACTTTTTAAACCCTCACAGTGACCAAAATTGCCATTTTTACAGCGTTTTGCTTACTAAAAAGCTTCAATTTTGACCAATTTTAGGCGGAGAAATGACTTTAAACACACGTATTTTAGTTGAAAAAGTAATATTTCACATCCAACAGTCATTTAAAGTCAAAAGATTAAATGTTAAAATTTCATCAATATTGACCACTTTTTTGAACGTTCGACAGGTCATCGTTTTTCTTCAGAAAATGGATTTTTTGCAATCTACCAAAAATGATTCAAAATGTCATTTGGATCGGGCCTCATGTTGAATAACCACTTTTTAAACCCTCACAGTGACCAAAATTGCCATTTTTACAGAGTTTTGCGTACTCAGAAGCTTCAATTTTGACCAATTTCAGGCACAGAAATGACTTTAAACACAATTATTTTAGTTGAAAAAGTAATATTTCACATCCAACAGTCATTTAAAGTCAAAAGATTAAATGGTAAAATGTCATCAATAATGACCACTTTTTTGAACGTTCGACTGGTCCAGGGTCATCGTTTTTCATCATACAATTCATTTTTTGGACTCTACCAAAAATGATTCAAAATGTCATTTGGATCGGGCCTCATGTTGAATTACCACTTTTTAAATCCTCACAGTGACCAAAATTGCCATTTTTACAGAGTTTTGCTTACTCAGAAGCTAAAATTTTGACCAATTTCAGGAACAGAAATCACTTTAAACACACTTATTTTAATTGAAAAAGTAATAATTCACATCCAACAGTTATTTAAAGTCAAAAGATTAAATGTTAAAATGTCATCAATATTGACCACTTTTTTTAACCTTCGACTGGTCCGGGGTCATCGTTTTTCATCATAAAATTGATTTTTTGGACTCCACCAAAAATGATTCAAAATGTCATTTGGATCGGGCCTCATGTTGAATAACCACTTTTTAAACCCTCACAGTGACCAAAATTACCATTTTTACAGAGTTTTGCTTACTCAGAAGCTTAAATTTTGACCAATTTCAGGCACAGAAATCACTTTAAACACACTTATTTTTATTGAAAAAGTAATAATTCACATCCAATAGTTATTTAAAGTCAAAAGATTAAATGTTAAAATGTCATCAATATTGACCACTTTTTTGAACCTTCGACTGGTCCGGAGTCATCGTTTTTCATCATAAAATTGATTTTTTGAACTCCACCAAAAATGATTCAAAATGTCATTTGGATCGGGCCTCATGTTGAATAACCACTTTTTAAACCCTCACAGTGACCAAAATTGCCATTTTTACAGTTTTCGCTTACTCAAAAGCTTCAATTTTGACCAATTTCAGGCACAGAAATCACTTTAAACACACTTATTTTAGTTGAAAAAGTAATAATTCACATCCAACAGTCATTTAAAGTCAAAAGATTAAATGTTAAAATTTCACCAATATTGACCACTTTTTTTAACCTTCGACTGGTCCGGGGTCATCGTTTTTCATCATAAAATTGATTTTTTGGACTCTACTAAAAATGTTTCAAAATGTCATTTGGATCGGCCCTCATGTTGAATAACCACTTTTTAAACCCTCACAGTGACCAAAATTGCCATTTTTACAGCGTTTTGCTTACTAAAAAGCTTCAATTTTGACCAATTTTAGGCGGAGAAATGACTTTAAACACACGTATTTTAGTTGAAAAAGTAATATTTCACATCCAACAGTCATTTAAAGTCAAAAGATTAAATGTTAAAATTTCATCAATATTGACCACTTTTTTGAACGTTCGACAGGTCATCGTTTTTCTTCAGAAAATGGATTTTTTGCAATCTACCAAAAATGATTCAAAATGTCATTTGGATCGGGCCTCATGTTGAATAACCACTTTTTAAACCCTCACAGTGACCAAAATTGCCATTTTTACAGAGTTTTGCGTACTCAGAAGCTTCAATTTTGACCAATTTCAGGCACAGAAATGACTTTAAACACAATTATTTTAGTTGAAAAAGTAATATTTCACATCCAACAGTCATTTAAAGTCAAAAGATTAAATGGTAAAATGTCATCAATAATGACCACTTTTTTGAACGTTCGACTGTTCCGGGGTCATCGTTTTTCATCATACAATTGATTTTTTGGACTCTACCAAAAATGATTCAAAATGTCACTTGGATCGGGCCTCATGTTGAATAACTACTTTTTAAACCCTCACAGTGACCACAATTGCCATTTTTACAGTTTTCGCTTACTCAAAAGCTTCAATTTTGACCAATTTCAGGCACAGAAATGACTTTAAACACAATTATTTTAGTTGAAAAAGTAATATTTCACATCCAACAGTCATTTAAAGTCAAAAGATTAAATGTTAAAATTTCATCAATATTGACCACTTTTTTGAACGTTCGACAGGTCCGGGGTCATCGTTTTTCATCAGAAAATTGATTTTTTGGACTCTACCAAAAATGATTCAAAATGTCATTTGGATCGGGCCTCATGTTGATTAACCACTTTTTAAACCCTCACAGTGACCAAAATTGCAATTTTTACAGAGTTTTGCTTAATCAGAAGCTTCAATTTTGACCAATTTCAGGCACAGAAATCACTTTAAACACACTTATTTTAGTTGAAAAAGTAATAATTCACATCCAACAGTCATTTAAAGTCAAAAGATTAAATATTAAAATTTCACCAATATTGACCACTTTTTTTAACCTTCGACTGGTCCGGGGTCATCGTTTTTCATCATAAAATTGATTTTTTGGACTCTACTAAAAATGTTTCAAAATGTCATTTGGATCGGCCCTCATGTTGAATAACCACTTTTTAAACCCTCACAGTGACCAAAATTGCCATTTTTACAGCGTTTTGCTTACTAAAAAGCTTCAATTTTGACCAATTTTAGGCGGAGAAATGACTTTAAACACACGTATTTTAGTTGAAAAAGTAATATTTCACATCCAACAGTCATTTAAAGTCAAAAGATTAAATGTTAAAATTTCATCAATATTGACCACTTTTTTGAACGTTCGACAGGTCATCATTTTTCTTCAGAAAATGGATTTTTTGCAATCTACCAAAAATGATTCAAAATGTCATTTGGATCGGGCCTCATGTTGAATAACCACTTTTTAAACCCTCACAGTGACCAAAATCGCCATTTTTACAGAGTTTTGCTTACTCAGAAGCTTCAATTTTGACCAATTTCAGGCACAGAAATGACTTTAAACACAATTATTTTAGTTGAAAAAGTAATATTTCACATCCAACAGTCATTTAAAGTCAAAAGATTAAATGGTAAAATGTCATCAATAATGACCACTTTTTTGAACGTTCGACTGGTCCAGGGTCATCGTTTTTCATCATACAATTCATTTTTTGGACTCTACCAAAAATGATTCAAAATGTCATTTGGATCGGGCCTCATGTTGAATTACCACTTTTTAAATCCTCACAGTGACCAAAATTGCCATTTTTACAGAGTTTTGCTTACTCAGAAGCTAAAATTTTGACCAATTTCAGGCACAGAAATCACTTTAAACACACTTATTTTAATTGAAAAAGTAATAATTCACATCCAACAGTTATTTAAAGTCAAAAGATTAAATGTTAAAATGTCATCAATATTGACCACTTTTTTTAACCTTCGACTGGTCCGGGGTCATCGTTTTTCATCATAAAATTGATTTTTTGGACTCCACCAAAAATGATTCAAAATGTCATTTGGATCGGGCCTCATGTTGAATAACCACTTTTTAAACCCTCACAGTGACCAAAATTACCATTTTTACAGAGTTTTGCTTACTCAGAAGCTTAAATTTTGACCAATTTCAGGCACAGAAATCACTTTAAACACACTTATTTTTATTGAAAAAGTAATAATTCCCATCCAATAGTTATTTAAAGTCAAAAGATTAAATGTTAAAATGTCATCAATATTGACCACTTTTTTGAACCTTCGACTGGTCCGGAGTCATCGTTTTTCATCATAAAATTGATTTTTTGAACTCCACCAAAAATGATTCAAAATGTCATTTGGATCGGGCCTCATGTTGAATAACCACTTTTTAAACCCTCACAGTGACCAAAACTGCCATTTTTACAGTTTTCGCTTACTCAAAAGCTTCAATTTTGACCAATTTCAGGCACAGAAATCACTTTAAACACACTTATTTTAGTTGAAAAAGTAATAATTCACATCCAACAGTCATTTAAAGTCAAAAGATTAAATGTTAAAATTTCACCAATATTGACCACTTTTTTTAACCTTCGACTGGTCCGGGGTCATCGTTTTTCATCATAAAATTGATTTTTTGGACTCTACTAAAAATGTTTCAAAATGTCATTTGGATCGGCCCTCATGTTGAATAACCACTTTTTAAACCCTCACAGTGACCAAAATTGCCATTTTTACAGCGTTTTGCTTACTAAAAAGCTTCAATTTTGACCAATTTTAGGCGGAGAAATGACTTTAAACACACGTATTTTAGTTGAAAAAGTAATATTTCACATCCAACAGTCATTTAAAGTCAAAAGATTAAATGTTAAAATTTCATCAATATTGACCACTTTTTTGAACGTTCGACAGGTCATCGTTTTTCTTCAGAAAATGGATTTTTTGCAATCTACCAAAAATGATTCAAAATGTCATTTGGATCGGGCCTCATGTTGAATAACCACTTTTTAAACCCTCACAGTGACCAAAATTGCCATTTTTACAGAGTTTTGCGTACTCAGAAGCTTCAATTTTGACCAATTTCAGGCACAGAAATGACTTTAAACACAATTATTTTAGTTGAAAAAGTAATATTTCACATCCAACAGTCATTTAAAGTCAAAAGATTAAATGGTAAAATGTCATCAATAATGACCACTTTTTTGAACGTTCGACTGGTCCGGGGTCATCGTTTTTCATCATACAATTGATTTTTTGGACTCTACCAAAAATGATTCAAAATGTCACTTGGATCGGGCCTCATGTTGAATAACCACTTTTTAAACCCTCACAGTGACCAAAATTGCCATTTTTACAGTTTTCGCTTACTCAAAAGCTTCAATTTTGACCAATTTCAGGCACAGAAATGACTTTAAACACAATTATTTTAGTTGAAAAAGTAATATTTCACATCCAACAGTCATTTAAAGTCAAAAGATTAAATGTTAAAATTTCATCAATATTGACCACTTTTTTGAACGTTCGACAGGTCCGGGGTCATCGTTTTTCATCAGAAAATTGATTTTTTGGACTCTACCAAAAATGATTCAAAATGTCATTTGGATCGGGCCTCATGTTGATTAACCACTTTTTAAACCCTCACAGTGACCAAAATTGCAATTTTTACAGAGTTTTGCTTAATCAGAAGCTTCAATTTTGACCAATTTCAGGCACAGAAATCACTTTAAACACACTTATTTTAGTTGAAAAAGTAATAATTCACATCCAACAGTCATTTAAAGTCAAAAGATTAAATGTTAAAATTTCACCAATATTGACCACTTTTTTTAACCTTCGACTGGTCCGGGGTCATCGTTTTTCATCATAAAATTGATTTTTTGGACTCTACTAAAAATTTTTCAAAATGTCATTTGGATCGGCCCTCATGTTGAATAACCACTTTTTAAACCCTCACAGTGACCAAAATTGCCATTTTTACAGCGTTTTGCTTACTAAAAAGCTTCAATTTTGACCAATTTTAGGCGGAGAAATGACTTTAAACACACGTATTTTAGTTGAAAAAGTAATATTTCACATCCAACAGTCATTTAAAGTCAAAAGATTAAATGTTAAAATTTCATCAATATTGACCACTTTTTTGAACGTTCGACAGGTCATCGTTTTTCTTCAGAAAATGGATTTTTTGCAATCTACCAAAAATGATTCAAAATGTCATTTGGATCGGGCCTCATGTTGAATAACCACTTTTTAAACCCTCACAGTGACCAAAATTGCCATTTTTACAGAGTTTTGCGTACTCAGAAGCTTCAATTTTGACCAATTTCAGGCACAGAAATGACTTTAAACACAATTATTTTAGTTGAAAAAGTAATATTTCACATCCAACAGTCATTTAAAGTCAAAAGATTAAATGTCAAAATGTCATCAATATTGACCACTTTTTTTAACCTTCGACTGGTCCGGGGTCATCGCTTTTCATCATAAAATTGATTTTTTGGAATCTACCAAAAATGATTCAAAATGTCATTTGGATCGGGCCTCATGTTGAATAACCACTTTTTAAACCCTCACAGTGACCAAATTGCCATTTTTACAGAGTTTTGCTTACTCAGAAGCTTCAATTTTGACCAATTTCAGGCACAGAAATCACTTTAAACACACTTATTTTAGTTGAAAAGGTAATAATTCACATCCAACAGTCATTTAAAGTCAAAAGATTAAATGTTAAAATTTCATCAATATTGACCACTTTTTTTGACCTTCGACTGGTCCGGGGTCATCGTTTTTCATCAGAAAATTGATTTTTTGGACTCTACCAAAAATGATTCAAAATGTCATTTGGATCGGGCCTCATGTTGAATTACCACTTTTTAAATCCTCACAGTGACCAAAATTGCCATTTTTACAGAGTTTTGCTTACTCAGAAGCTTCAATTTTGACCAATTTCAGGCACAGAAATCACTTTAAACACACTTATTTTAGTTGAAAAAGTAATAATTCACATCCAACAGTCATTTAAAGTCAAAAGATTAAATGTTAACATTTCACCAATATTGACCACTTTTTTGAACGTTCGACAGGTCCGGGGTCATCGTTTTTCATCAGAAAATAGATTTTTTGGACTCTACCAAAAATTATTCAAAATGTCATTTGGATCGGCCCTCATGTTGAATAACCACTTTTTAAACCCTCACAGTGACCAAAATTGCCATTTTTACAGAGTTTTGCTTACTCAGAAGCTTCAATTTTGACCAATTTCAGGCACAGAAATGACTTTAAACACACTTATTTTAGTTGAAAAAGTAATATTTCACATCCAACCGTCATTTAAAGTCAAAAGATTAAATGTTAAAATTTCACCAATATTGACCACTTTTTTTAATCTTCGACTGGTCCGGGGTCATCGTTTTTCATCATAAAATTGATTTTTTGGACTCTACTAAAAATGATTCAAAATGTCATTTGGATCGGCCCTCATGTTGAATAACCACTTTTTAAACCCTCACAGTGACCAAAATTGCCATTTTTACAGAGTTTTGCTTACTCAGAAGCTTCAATTTTGACCAATTTCAGGCACAGAAATCACTTTAAACACACTTATTTTAGTTGAAAAAGTAATAATTCACATCCAACAGTCATTTAAAGTCAAAAGATTAAATGTTAAAATTTCATCAATATTGACCACTTTTTTGAACGTTCGACAGGTCCGGGGTCATCGTTTTTCATCAGAAAATAGATTTTTTGGACTCTACCAAAAATTATTCAAAATGTCATTTGGATCGGCCCTCATGTTGAATAACCACTTTTTAAACCCTCACAGTGACCAAAATTGCCATTTTTACAGAGTTTTGCTTACTCAGAAGCTTCAATTTTGACCAATTTCAGGCACAGAAATGACTTTAAACACACTTATTTTAGTTGAAAAAGTAATATTTCACATCCAACCGTCATTTAAAGTCAAAAGATTAAATGTTAAAATGTCATCAATATTGACCACTTTTTTTAACCTTCGACTGGTCCGGGGTCATCGTTTTTCATCATAAAATTGATTTTTTGGACTCTACTAAAAATGATTCAAAATGTCATTTGGATCGGCCCTCATGTTGAATAACCACTTTTTAAACCCTCACAGTGACCAAAATTACCATTTTTACAGAGTTTTGCTTACTCAGAAGCTTAAATTTTGACCAATTTCAGGCACAGAAATCACTTTAAACACACTTATTTTTATTGAAAAAGTAATAATTCACATCCAACCGTCATTTAAAGTCAAAAGATTAAATGTTAAAATTTCATCAATATTGACCACTTTTTTGAACGTTTGACAGGTCCGGGGTCATCGTTTTTCATCAGAAAATAGATTTTTTGGACTCTACCAAAAATGATTCAAAATGTCATTTGGATCGGGCCTCATGTTGAATAACCACTTTTTAAACCCTCACAGTGACCAAAATTACCATTTTTACAGAGTTTTGCTTACTCAGAAGCTTAAATTTTGACCAATTTCAGGCACAGAAATCACTTTAAACACACTTATTTTTATTGAAAAAGTAATAATTCACATCCAATAGTTATTTAAAGTCAAAAGATTAAATGTTAAAATGTCATCAATATTGACCACTTTTTTGAACCTTCGACTGGTCCGGAGTCATCGTTTTTCATCATAAAATTGATTTTTTGAACTCCACCAAAAATGATTCAAAATGTCATTTGGATCGGGCCTCATGTTGAATAACCACTTTTTAAACCCTCACAGTGACCAAAATTGCCATTTTTACAGTTTTCGCTTACTCAAAAGCTTCAATTTTGACCAATTTCAGGCACAGAAATGACTTTAAACACAATTATTTTAGTTGAAAAAGTAATATTTCACATCCAACAGTCATTTAAAGTCAAAAGATTAAATGTTAAAATTTCATCAATATTGACCACTTTTTTGAACGTTCGACAGGTCCGGGGTCATCGTTTTTCACCAGAAAATTGATTTTTTGGACTCTACCAAAAATGATTCAAAATGTCATTTGGATCGGGCCTCATGTTGAATAACCACTTTTTAAACCCTCACAGTGACCAAAATTGCAATTTTTACAGAGTTTTGCTTAATCAGAAGCTTCAATTTTGACCAATTTCAGGCACAGAAATGACTTTAAACACACTTATTTTAGTTGAAAAAGTAATATTTCACATCCAACAGTCATTTAAAGTCAAAAGATTAAATGGTAAAATGTCATCAATATTGACCACTTTTTTGAACGTTCGACTGGTCCGGGTTCATCGTTTTTCATCATACAATTGATTTTTTGGACTCTACCAAAAATTATTCAAAATGTCACTTGGATTGGGCCTTTATGTTGAATTACCACTTTTTAAACCCTCACAGTGACCAAAATTGCCATTTTTACAGAGTTTTGCTTACTCAGAAGCTTCAATTTTGACCAATTTCAGGCACAGAAATCACTTTAAACACACTTATTTTAGTTGAAAAGGTAATAATTCACATCCAACAGTCATTTAAAGTCAAAAGATTAAATGTTAAAATTTCATCAATATTGACCACTTTTTTTGACCTTCGACTGGTCCGGGGTCATCGTTTTTCATCAGAAAATTGATTTTTTGGACTCTACCAAAAATGATTCAAAATGTCATTTGGATCGGGCCTCATGTTGAATTACCACTTTTTAAATCCTCACAGTGACCAAAATTGCCATTTTTACAGAGTTTTGCTTACTCAGAAGCTTCAATTTTGACCAATTTCAGGCACAGAAATCACTTTAAACACACTTATTTTAGTTGAAAAAGTAATAATTCACATCCAACAGTCATTTAAAGTCAAAAGATTAAATGTTAACATTTCACCAATATTGACCACTTTTTTGAACGTTCGACAGGTCCGGGGTCATCGTTTTTCATCAGAAAATAGATTTTTTGGACTCTACCAAAAATTATTCAAAATGTCATTTGGATCGGCCCTCATGTTGAATAACCACTTTTTAAACCCTCACAGTGACCAAAATTGCCATTTTTACAGAGTTTTGCTTACTCAGAAGCTTCAATTTTGACCAATTTCAGGCACAGAAATGACTTTAAACACACTTATTTTAGTTGAAAAAGTAATATTTCACATCCAACCGTCATTTAAAGTCAAAAGATTAAATGTTAAAATTTCACCAATATTGACCACTTTTTTTAACCTTCGACTGGTCCGGGGTCATCGTTTTTCATCATAAAATTGATTTTTTGGACTCTACTAAAAATGATTCAAAATGTCATTTGGATCGGCCCTCATGTTGAATAACCACTTTTTAAACCCTCACAGTGACCAAAATTGCCATTTTTACAGAGTTTTGCTTACTCAGAAGCTTCAATTTTGACCAATTTCAGGCACAGAAATCACTTTAAACACACTTATTTTAGTTGAAAAAGTAATAATTCACATCCAACAGTCATTTAAAGTCAAAAGATTAAATGTTAAAATTTCATCAATATTGACCACTTTTTTGAACGTTCGACAGGTCCGGGGTCATCGTTTTTCATCAGAAAATAGATTTTTTGGACTCTACCAAAAATTATTCAAAATGTCATTTGGATCGGCCCTCATGTTGAATAACCACTTTTTAAACCCTCACAGTGACCAAAATTGCCATTTTTACAGAGTTTTGCTTACTCAGAAGCTTCAATTTTGACCAATTTCAGGCACAGAAATGACTTTAAACACACTTATTTTAGTTGAAAAAGTAATATTTCACATCCAACCGTCATTTAAAGTCAAAAGATTAAATGTTAAAATGTCATCAATATTGACCACTTTTTTTAACCTTCGACTGGTCCGGGGTCATCGTTTTTCATCATAAAATTGATTTTTTGGACTCTACTAAAAATGATTCAAAATGTCATTTGGATCGGCCCTCATGTTGAATAACCACTTTTTAAACCCTCACAGTGACCAAAATTGCCATTTTTACAGAGTTTTGCTTACTCAGAAGCTTAAATTTTGACCAATTTCAGGCACAGAAATCACTTTAAACACACTTATTTTTATTGAAAAAGTAATAATTCACATCCAACCGTCATTTAAAGTCAAAAGATTAAATGTTAAAATTTCATCAATATTGACCACTTTTTTGAACGTTTGACAGGTCCGGGGTCATCGTTTTTCATCAGAAAATAGATTTTTTGGACTCTACCAAAAATTATTCAAAATGTCATTTGGATCGGGCCTCATGTTGAATAACCACTTTTTAAACCCTCACAGTGACCAAAATTACCATTTTTACAGAGTTTTGCTTACTCAGAAGCTTAAATTTTGACCAATTTCAGGCACAGAAATCACTTTAAACACACTTATTTTTATTGAAAAAGTAATAATTCACATCCAATAGTTATTTAAAGTCAAAAGATTAAATGTTAAAATGTCATCAATATTGACCACTTTTTTGAACCTTCGACTGGTCCGGAGTCATCGTTTTTCATCATAAAATTGATTTTTTGAACTCCACCAAAAATGATTCAAAATGTCATTTGGATCGGGCCTCATGTTGAATAACCACTTTTTAAACCCTCACAGTGACCAAAATTGCCATTTTTACAGTTTTCGCTTACTCAAAAGCTTCAATTTTGACCAATTTCAGGCACAGAAATGACTTTAAACACAATTATTTTAGTTGAAAAAGTAATATTTCACATCCAACAGTCATTTAAAGTCAAAAGATTAAATGTTAAAATTTCATCAATATTGACCACTTTTTTGAACGTTCGACAGGTCCGGGGTCATCGTTTTTCATCAGAAAATTGATTTTTTGGACTCTACCAAAAATGATTCAAAATGTCATTTGGATCGGGCCTCATGTTGAATAACCACTTTTTAAACCCTCACAGTGACCAAAATTGCAATTTTTACAGAGTTTTGCTTAATCAGAAGCTTCAATTTTGACCAATTTCAGGCACAGAAATGACTTTAAACACACTTATTTTAGTTGAAAAAGTAATATTTCACATCCAACAGTCATTTAAAGTCAAAAGATTAAATGGTAAAATGTCATCAATATTGACCACTTTTTTGAACGTTCGACTGGTCCGGGTTCATCGTTTTTCATCATACAATTGATTTTTTGGACTCTACCAAAAATTATTCAAAATGTCACTTGGATTGGGCCTTTATGTTGAATTACCACTTTTTAAACCCTCACAGTGACCAAAATTGCCATTTTTACAGAGTTTTGCTTACTCAGAAGCTTCAATTTTGACCAATTTCAGGCACAGAAATCACTTTAAACACACTTATTTTAGTTGAAAAAGTAATAATTCACATCCAACAGTCATTTAAAGTCAAAAGATTAAATGTTAAAATTTCACCAATATTGACCACTTTTTTTAACCTTCGACTGGTCCGGGGTCATCGTGTTTCATCATAAAATTGATTTTTTGGACTCTACTAAAAATGTTTCAAAATGTCATTTGGATCGGCCCTCATGTTGAATAACCACTTTTTAAACCCTCACAGTGACCAAAATTGCCATTTTTACAGCGTTTTGCTTACTAAAAAGCTTCAATTTTGACCAATTTTAGGCGGAGAAATGACTTTAAACACACGTATTTTAGTTGAAAAAGTAATATTTCACATCCAACAGTCATTTAAAGTCAAAAGATTAAATGTTAAAATTTCATCAATATTGACCACTTTTTTGAACGTTCGACAGGTCATCGTTTTTCTTCAGAAAATGGATTTTTTGCAATCTACCAAAAATGATTCAAAATGTCATTTGGATCGGGCCTCATGTTGAATAACCACTTTTTAAACCCTCACAGTGACCAAAATTGCCATTTTTACAGAGTTTTGCGTACTCAGAAGCTTCAATTTTGACCAATTTCAGGCACAGAAATGACTTTAAACACAATTATTTTAGTTGAAAAAGTAATATTTCACATCCAACAGTCATTTAAAGTCAAAAGATTAAATGGTAAAATGTCATCAATAATGACCACTTTTTTGAACGTTCGACTGGTCCGGGGTCATCGTTTTTCATCATACAATTGATTTTTTGGACTCTACCAAAAATGATTCAAAATGTCACTTGGATCGGGCCTCATGTTGAATTACCACTTTTTAAACCCTCACAGTGACCAAAATTGCCATTTTTACAGAGTTTTTCTTACTCAGAAGCTTCAATTTTGACCAATTTCAGGCACAGAAATCACTTTAAACACACTTATTTTAGTTGAAAAAGTAATAATTCACATCCAACAGTCATTTAAAGTCAAAAGATTAAATGTTAAAATGTCATCAATATTGACCACTTTTTTGAACCTTCGACTGGTCCGGGGTCATCGTTTTTCATCATAAAATTGATTTTTTGGACTCTACCAAAAATGATTCAAAATGTCATTTGGATCGGGCCTCATGTTGAATAACCACTTTTTAAACCCTCACAGTGACCAAAATTGCCATTTTTACAGAGTTTTGCTTACTAAAAAGCTTCAATTTTGACCAATTTTAGGCGGAGAAATGACTTTAAACACAATTATTTTAGTTGAAAAAGTAATATTTCACATCCAACAGTCATTTAAAGTCAAAAGATTAAATGTTAAAATTTCATCAATATTGACCACTTTTTTGAACGTTCGACAGGTCCGGGGTCATCGTTTTTCATCAGAAAATTGATTTTTTGGACTCTACCAAAAATGATTCAAAATGTCATTTGGATCGGGCCTCATGTTGATTAACCACTTTTTAAACCCTCACAGTGACCAAAATTGCAATTTTTACAGAGTTTTGCTTAATCAGAAGCTTCAATTTTGACCAATTTCAGGCACAGAAATCACTTTAAACACACTTATTTTAGTTGAAAAAGTAATAATTCACATCCAACAGTCATTTAAAGTCAAAAGATTAAATATTAAAATTTCACCAATATTGACCACTTTTTTTAACCTTCGACTGGTCCGGGGTCATCGTTTTTCATCATAAAATTGATTTTTTGGACTCTACTAAAAATGTTTCAAAATGTCATTTGGATCGGCCCTCATGTTGAATAACCACTTTTTAAACCCTCACAGTGACCAAAATTGCCATTTTTACAGCGTTTTGCTTACTAAAAAGCTTCAATTTTGACCAATTTTAGGCGGAGAAATGACTTTAAACACACGTATTTTAGTTGAAAAAGTAATATTTCACATCCAACAGTCATTTAAAGTCAAAAGATTAAATGTTAAAATGTCATCAATATTGACCACTTTTTTGAACGTTCGACAGGTCATCGTTTTTCTTCAGAAAATGGATTTTTTGCAATCTACCAAAAATGATTCAAAATGTCATTTGGATCGGGCCTCATGTTGAATAACCACTTTTTAAACCCTCACAGTGACCAAAATCGCCATTTTTACAGAGTTTTGCTTACTCAGAAGCTTCAATTTTGACCAATTTCAGGCACAGAAATGACTTTAAACACAATTATTTTAGTTGAAAAAGTAATATTTCACATCCAACAGTAATTTAAAGTCAAAAGATTAAATGGTAAAATGTCATCAATAATGACCACTTTTTTGAACGTTCGACTGGTCCAGGGTCATCGTTTTTCATCATACAATTCATTTTTTGGACTCTACCAAAAATGATTCAAAATGTCATTTGGATCGGGCCTCATGTTGAATTACCACTTTTTAAATCCTCACAGTGACCAAAATTGCCATTTTTACAGAGTTTTGCTTACTCAGAAGCTAAAATTTTGACCAATTTCAGGCACAGAAATCACTTTAAACACACTTATTTTAATTGAAAAAGTAATAATTCACATCCAACAGTTATTTAAAGTCAAAAGATTAAATGTTAAAATGTCATCAATATTGACCACTTTTTTTAACCTTCGACTGGTCCGGGGTCATCGTTTTTCATCATAAAATTGATTTTTTGGACTCCACCAAAAATGATTCAAAATGTCATTTGGATCGGGCCTCATGTTGAATAACCACTTTTTAAACCCTCACAGTGACCAAAATTACCATTTTTACAGAGTTTTGCTTACTCAGAAGCTTAAATTTTGACCAATTTCAGGCACAGAAATCACTTTAAACACTTATTTTTATTGAAAAAGTAATAATTCACATCCAATAGTTATTTAAAGTCAAAAGATTAAATGTTAAAATGTCATCAATATTGACCACTTTTTTGAACCTTCGACTGGTCCGGAGTCATCGTTTTTCATCATAAAATTGATTTTTTGAACTCCACCAAAAATGATTCAAAATGTCATTTGGATCGGGCCTCATGTTGAATAACCACTTTTTAAACCCTCACAGTGACCAAAATTGCCATTTTTACAGTTTTCGCTTACTCAAAAGCTTCAATTTTGACCAATTTCAGGCACAGAAATCACTTTAAACACACTTATTTTAGTTGAAAAAGTAATAATTCACATCCAACAGTCATTTAAAGTCAAAAGATTAAATGTTAAAATTTCACCAATATTGACCACTTTTTTTAACCTTCGACTGGTCCGGGGTCATCGTTTTTCATCATAAAATTGATTTTTTGGACTCTACTAAAAATGTTTCAAAATGTCATTTGGATCGGCCCTCATGTTGAATAACCACTTTTTAAACCCTCACAGTGACCAAAATTGCCATTTTTACAGCGTTTTGCTTACTAAAAAGCTTCAATTTTGACCAATTTTAGGCGGAGAAATGACTTTAAACACACGTATTTTAGTTGAAAAAGTAATATTTCACATCCAACAGTCATTTAAAGTCAAAAGATTAAATGTTAAAATTTCATCAATATTGACCACTTTTTTGAACGTTCGACAGGTCATCGTTTTTCTTCAGAAAATGGATTTTTTGCAATCTACCAAAAATGATTCAAAATGTCATTTGGATCGGGCCTCATGTTGAATAACCACTTTTTAAACCCTCACAGTGACCAAAATTGCCATTTTTACAGAGTTTTGCGTACTCAGAAGCTTCAATTTTGACCAATTTCAGGCACAGAAATGACTTTAAACACAATTATTTTAGTTGAAAAAGTAATATTTCACATCCAACAGTCATTTAAAGTCAAAAGATTAAATGGTAAAATGTCATCAATAATGACCACTTTTTTGAACGTTCGACTGGTCCGGGGTCATCGTTTTTCATCATACAATTGATTTTTTGGACTCTACCAAAAATGATTCAAAATGTCACTTGGATCGGGCCTCATGTTGAATAACCACTTTTTAAACCCTCACAGTGACCAAAATTGCCATTTTTACAGTTTTCGCTTACTCAAAAGCTTCAATTTTGACCAATTTCAGGCACAGAAATGACTTTAAACACAATTATTTTAGTTGAAAAAGTAATATTTCACATCCAACAGTCATTTAAAGTCAAAAGATTAAATGTTAAAATTTCATCAATATTGACCACTTTTTTGAACGTTCGACAGGTCCGGGGTCATCGTTTTTCATCAGAAAATTGATTTTTTGGACTCTACCAAAAATGATTCAAAATGTCATTTGGATCGGGCCTCATGTTGATTAACCACTTTTTAAACCCTCACAGTGACCAAAATTGCAATTTTTACAGAGTTTTGCTTAATCAGAAGCTTCAATTTTGACCAATTTCAGGCACAGAAATCACTTTAAACACACTTATTTTAGTTGAAAAAGTAATAATTCACATCCAACAGTCATTTAAAGTCAAAAGATTAAATGTTAAAATTTCACCAATATTGACCACTTTTTTTAACCTTCGACTGGTCCGGGGTCATCGTTTTTCATCATAAAATTGATTTTTTGGACTCTACTAAAAATGTTTCAAAATGTCATTTGGATCGGCCCTCATGTTGAATAACCACTTTTTAAACCCTCACAGTGACCAAAATTGCCATTTTACAGCGTTTTGCTTACTAAAAAGCTTCAATTTTGACCAATTTTAGGCGGAGAAATGACTTTAAACACACGTATTTTAGTTGAAAAAGTAATATTTCACATCCAACAGTCATTTAAAGTCAAAAGATTAAATGTTAAAATTTCATCAATATTGACCACTTTTTTGAACGTTCGACAGGTCATCGTTTTTCTTCAGAAAATGGATTTTTTGCAATCTACCAAAAATGATTCAAAATGTCATTTGGATCGGGCCTCATGTTGAATAACCACTTTTTAAACCCTCACAGTGACCAAAATTGCCATTTTTACAGAGTTTTGCGTACTCAGAAGCTTCAATTTTGACCAATTTCAGGCACAGAAATGACTTTAAACACAATTATTTTAGTTGAAAAAGTAATATTTCACATCCAACAGTCATTTAAAGTCAAAAGATTAAATGGTAAAATGTCATCAATAATGACCACTTTTTTGAACGTTCGACTGGTCCGGGGTCATCGTTTTTCATCATACAATTGATTTTTTGGACTCTACCAAAAATGATTCAAAATGTCACTTGGATCGGGCCTCATGTTGAATTACCACTTTTTAAACCCTCACAGTGACCAAAATTGCCATTTTTACAGAGTTTTGCTTACTCAGAAGCTTCAATTTTGACCAATTTCAGGCACAGAAATCACTTTAAACACACTTATTTTAGTTGAAAAAGTAATATTTCACATCCAACAGTCATTTAAAGTCAAAAGATTAAATATTAAAATGTCATCAATATTGACCACTTTTTTGAACCTTCGACTGGTCCGGGGTCATCGTTTTTCATCATAAAATTGATTTTTTGGACTCTACCAAAAATGATTCAAAATGTCATTTGGATCGGGCCTCATGTTGAATAACCACTTTTTAAACCCTCACAGTGACCAAAATTGCCATTTTTACAGAGTTTTGCTTACTAAAAAGCTTCAATTTTGACCAATTTTAGGCGGAGAAATGACTTTAAACACACGTATTTTAGTTGAAAAAGTAATATTTCACATCCAACAGTCATTTAAAGTAAAAAGATTAAATGTCAAAATGTCATCAATATTGACCACTTTTTTGAACCTTCGACTGGTCCGGGGTCATCGCTTTTCATCATAAAATTGATTTTTTGGACTCTACCAAAAATGATTCAAAATGTCATTTGGATCGGGCCTCATGTTGAATAACCACTTTTTAAACCCTCACAGTGACCAAATTGCCATTTTTACAGAGTTTTGCTTACTCAGAAGCTTCAATTTTGACCAATTTCAGGCACAGAAATCACTTTAAACACACTTATTTTAGTTGAAAAGGTAATAATTCACATCCAACAGTCATTTAAAGTCAAAAGATTAAATGTTAAAATTTCATCAATATTGACCACTTTTTTTGACCTTCGACTGGTCCGGGGTCATCGTTTTTCATCAGAAAATTGATTTTTTGGACTCTACCAAAAATGATTCAAAATGTCATTTGGATCGGGCCTCATGTTGAATTACCACTTTTTAAATCCTCACAGTGACCAAAATTGCCATTTTTACAGAGTTTTGCTTACTCAGAAGCTTCAATTTTGACCAATTTCAGGCACAGAAATCACTTTAAACACACTTATTTTAGTTGAAAAAGTAATAATTCACATCCAACAGTCATTTAAAGTCAAAAGATTAAATGTTAACATTTCACCAATATTGACCACTTTTTTGAACGTTCGACAGGTCCGGGGTCATCGTTTTTCATCAGAAAATAGATTTTTTGGACTCTACCAAAAATTATTCAAAATGTCATTTGGATCGGCCCTCATGTTGAATAACCACTTTTTAAACCCTCACAGTGACCAAAATTACCATTTTTACAGAGTTTTGCTTACTCAGAAGCTTAAATTTTGACCAATTTCAGGCACAGAAATCACTTTAAACACACTTATTTTTATTGAAAAAGTAATAATTCACATCCAATAGTTATTTAAAGTCAAAAGATTAAATGTTAAAATGTCATCAATATTGACCACTTTTTTGAACCTTCGACTGGTCCGGAGTCATCGTTTTTCATCATAAAATTGATTTTTTGAACTCCACCAAAAATGATTCAAAATGTCATTTGGATCGGGCCTCATGTTGAATAACCACTTTTTAAACCCTCACAGTGACCAAAATTGCCATTTTTACAGTTTTCGCTTACTCAAAAGCTTCAATTTTGACCAATTTCAGGCACAGAAATGACTTTAAACACAATTATTTTAGTTGAAAAAGTAATATTTCACATCCAACAGTCATTTAAAGTCAAAAGATTAAATGTTAAAATTTCATCAATATTGACCACTTTTTTGAACGTTCGACAGGTCCGGGGTCATCGTTTTTCACCAGAAAATTGATTTTTTGGACTCTACCAAAAATGATTCAAAATGTCATTTGGATCGGGCCTCATGTTGAATAACCACTTTTTAAACCCTCACAGTGACCAAAATTGCAATTTTTACAGAGTTTTGCTTAATCAGAAGCTTCAATTTTGACCAATTTCAGGCACAGAAATGACTTTAAACACACTTATTTTAGTTGAAAAAGTAATATTTCACATCCAACAGTCATTTAAAGTCAAAAGATTAAATGGTAAAATGTCATCAATATTGACCACTTTTTTGAACGTTCGACTGGTCCGGGTTCATCGTTTTTCATCATACAATTGATTTTTTGGACTCTACCAAAAATTATTCAAAATGTCACTTGGATTGGGCCTTTATGTTGAATTACCACTTTTTAAACCCTCACAGTGACCAAAATTGCCATTTTAACAGAGTTTTGCTTACTCAGAAGCTTCAATTTTGACCAATTTCAGGCACAGAAATCACTTTAAACACACTTATTTTAGTTGAAAAGGTAATAATTCACATCCAACAGTCATTTAAAGTCAAAAGATTAAATGTTAAAATTTCATCAATATTGACCACTTTTTTTGACCTTCGACTGGTCCGGGGTCATCGTTTTTCATCAGAAAATTGATTTTTTGGACTCTACCAAAAATTATTCAAAATGTCATTTGGATCGGCCCTCATGTTGAATAACCACTTTTTAAACCCTCACAGTGACCAAAATTGCCATTTTTACAGAGTTTTGCTTACTCAGAAGCTTCAATTTTGACCAATTTCAGGCACAGAAATGACTTTAAACACACTTATTTTAGTTGAAAAAGTAATATTTCACATCCAACCGTCATTTAAAGTCAAAAGATTAAATGTTAAAATTTCACCAATATTGACCACTTTTTTTAACCTTCGACTGGTCCGGGGTCATCGTTTTTCATCATAAAATTGATTTTTTGGACTCTACTAAAAATGATTCAAAATGTCATTTGGATCGGCCCTCATGTTGAATAACCACTTTTTAAACCCTCACAGTGACCAAAATTGCCATTTTTACAGAGTTTTGCTTACTCAGAAGCTTCAATTTTGACCAATTTCAGGCACAGAAATCACTTTAAACACACTTATTTTAGTTGAAAAAGTAATAATTCACATCCAACAGTCATTTAAAGTCAAAAGATTAAATGTTAAAATTTCATCAATATTGACCACTTTTTTGAACGTTCGACAGGTCCGGGGTCATCGTTTTTCATCAGAAAATAGATTTTTTGGACTCTACCAAAAATTATTCAAAATGTCATTTGGATCGGCCCTCATGTTGAATAACCACTTTTTAAACCCTCACAGTGACCAAAATTGCCATTTTTACAGAGTTTTGCTTACTCAGAAGCTTCAATTTTGACCAATTTCAGGCACAGAAATGACTTTAAACACACTTATTTTAGTTGAAAAAGTAATATTTCACATCCAACCGTCATTTAAAGTCAAAAGATTAAATGTTAAAATGTCATCAATATTGACCACTTTTTTTAACCTTCGACTGGTCCGGGGTCATCGTTTTTCATCATAAAATTGATTTTTTGGACTCTACTAAAAATGATTCAAAATGTCATTTGGATCGGCCCTCATGTTGAATAACCACTTTTTAAACCCTCACAGTGACCAAAATTACCATTTTTACAGAGTTTTGCTTACTCAGAAGCTTAAATTTTGACCAATTTCAGGCACAGAAATCACTTTAAACACACTTATTTTTATTGAAAAAGTAATAATTCACATCCAACCGTCATTTAAAGTCAAAAGATTAAATGTTAAAATTTCATCAATATTGACCACTTTTTTGAACGTTTGACAGGTCCGGGGTCATCGTTTTTCATCAGAAAATAGATTTTTTGGACTCTACCAAAAATTATTCAAAATGTCATTTGGATCGGGCCTCATGTTGAATAACCACTTTTTAAACCCTCACAGTGACCAAAATTACCATTTTTACAGAGTTTTGCTTACTCAGAAGCTTAAATTTTGACCAATTTCAGGCACAGAAATCACTTTAAACACACTTATTTTTATTGAAAAAGTAATAATTCACATCCAATAGTTATTTAAAGTCAAAAGATTAAATGTTAAAATGTCATCAATATTGACCACTTTTTTGAACCTTCGACTGGTCCGGAGTCATCGTTTTTCATCATAAAATTGATTTTTTGAACTCCACCAAAAATGATTCAAAATGTCATTTGGATCGGGCCTCATGTTGAATAACCACTTTTTAAACCCTCACAGTGACCAAAATTGCCATTTTTACAGTTTTCGCTTACTCAAAAGCTTCAATTTTGACCAATTTAAGGCACAGAAATGACTTTAAACACAATTATTTTAGTTGAAAAAGTAATATTTCACATCCAACAGTCATTTAAAGTCAAAAGATTAAATGTTAAAATTTCATCAATATTGACCACTTTTTTGAACGTTCGACAGGTCCGGGGTCATCGTTTTTCATCAGAAAATTGATTTTTTGGACTCTACCAAAAATGATTCAAAATGTCATTTGGATCGGGCCTCATGTTGAATAACCACTTTTTAAACCCTCACAGTGACCAAAATTGCAATTTTTACAGAGTTTTGCTTAATCAGAAGCTTCAATTTTGACCAATTTCAGGCACAGAAATGACTTTAAACACACTTATTTTAGTTGAAAAAGTAATATTTCACATCCAACAGTCATTTAAAGTCAAAAGATTAAATGGTAAAATGTCATCAATATTGACCACTTTTTTGAACGTTCGACTGGTCCGGGTTCATCGTTTTTCATCATACAATTGATTTTTTGGACTCTACCAAAAATTATTCAAAATGTCACTTGGATTGGGCCTTTATGTTGAATTACCACTTTTTAAACCCTCACAGTGACCAAAATTGCCATTTTTACAGAGTTTTGCTTACTCAGAAGCTTCAATTTTGACCAATTTCAG
This sequence comes from Lissotriton helveticus, assembly GCF_964261635.1. Lineage (NCBI taxonomy): Eukaryota > Metazoa > Chordata > Amphibia > Caudata > Salamandridae > Lissotriton > Lissotriton helveticus. The sequence continues at coordinate 288,711 of NW_027611943.1, forward strand.
GCACAGAAATCACTTTAAACACACTTATTTTAGTTGAAAAAGTAATAATTCACATCCAACAGTCATTTAAAGTCAAAAGATTAAATGTTAAAATTTCACCAATATTGACCACTTTTTTTAACCTTCGACTGGTCCGGGGTCATCGTGTTTCATCATAAAATTGATTTTTTGGACTCTACTAAAAATGTTTCAAAATGTCATTTGGATCGGCCCTCATGTTGAATAACCACTTTTTAAACCCTCACAGTGACCAAAATTGCCATTTTTACAGCGTTTTGCTTACTAAAAAGCTTCAATTTTGACCAATTTTAGGCGGAGAAATGACTTTAAACACACGTATTTTAGTTGAAAAAGTAATATTTCACATCCAACAGTCATTTAAAGTCAAAAGATTAAATGTTAAAATTTCATCAATATTGACCACTTTTTTGAACCTTCGACTGGTCCGGGGTCATCGTTTTTCATCATAAAATTGATTTTTTGGACTCTACCAAAAATGATTCAAAATGTCATTTGGATCGGGCCTCATGTTGAATAACCACTTTTTAAACCCTCACAGTGACCAAAATTGCCATTTTTACAGAGTTTTGCTTACTCAGAAGCTTCAATTTTGACCAATTTCAGGCACAGAAATCACTTTAAACACACTTATTTTAGTTGAAAAAGTAATAATTCACATCCAACAGTCATTTAAAGTCAAAAGATTAAATGTTAAAATGTCATCAATATTGACCACTTTTTTGAACCTTCGACTGGTCCGGGGTCATCGTTTTTCATCATAAAATTGATTTTTTGGACTCTACCAAAAATGATTCAAAATGTCATTTGGATCGGGCCTCATGTTGAATAACCACTTTTTAAACCCTCACAGTGACCAAAATTGCCATTTTTACAGAGTTTTGCTTACTAAAAAGCTTCAATTTTGACCAATTTTAGGCGGAGAAATGACTTTAAACACACGTATTTTAGTTGAAAAAGTAATATTTCACATCCAACGGTCATTTAAAGTCAAAAGATTAAATGTCAAAATGTCATCAATATTGACCACTTTTTTGAACCTTCGACTGGTCCGGGGTCATCGCTTTTCATCATAAAATTGATTTTTTGGACTCTACCAAAAATGATTCAAAATGTCATTTGGATCGGGCCTCATGTTGAATAACCACTTTTTCAACCCTCACAGTGACCAAAATTGCCATTTTTACAGAGTTTTCGCGTACTCAAAAGCTTCAATTTTGACCAATTTCAGGCACAGAAATGACTTTAAACACACTTATTTTAGTTGAAAAAGTAATAATTCACATCCAACCGTCATTTAAAGTCAAAAGATTAAATGTTAACATTTCATCAATATTGACCACTTTTTTGAACGTTCGACTGGTCCGGGGTCATCAATTTTCATCATAAAATTGATTTTTTGGACTCTACTAAAAATGATTCAAAATGTCATTTGGATCGGCCCTCATGTTGAATAACCACTTTTTAAACCCTCACAGTGACCAAAATTGCCATTTTTACAGAGTTTTGCTTACTCAGAAGCTTCAATTTTGACCAATTTCAGGCACAGAAATCACTTTAAACACACTTATTTTAGTTGAAAAAGTAATAATTCACATCCAACAGTCATTTAAAGTCAAAAGATTAAATGTTAAAATGTCATCAATATTGACCACTTTTTTGAACCTTCGACTGGTCCGGGGTCATCGTTTTTCATCATAAAATTGATTTTTTGGACTCTACCAAAAATGATTCAAAATGTCATTTGGATCGGGCCTCATGTTGAATAACCACTTTTTAAACCCTCACAGTGACCAAAATTGCCATTTTTACAGAGTTTTGCTTACTAAAAAGCTTCAATTTTGACCAATTTTAGGCGGAGAAATGACTTTAAACACACGTATTTTAGTTGAAAAAGTAATATTTCACATCCAACAGTCATTTAAAGTCAAAAGATTAAATGTCAAAATGTCATCAATATTGACCACTTTTTTGAACCTTCGACTGGTCCGGGGTCATCGCTTTTCATCATAAAATTGATTTTTTGGACTCTACCAAAAATGATTCAAAATGTCATTTGGATCGGGCCTCATGTTGAATAACCACTTTTTCAACCCTCACAGTGACCAAAATTGCCATTTTTACAGAGTTTTCGCGTACTCAAAAGCTTCAATTTTGACCAATTTCAGGCACAGAAATGACTTTAAACACACTTATTTTAGTTGAAAAAGTAATAATTCACATCCAACCGTCATTTAAAGTCAAAAGATTAAATGTTAACATTTCATCAATATTGACCACTTTTTTGAACGTTCGACTGGTCCGGGGTCATCAATTTTCATCATAAAATTGATTTTTTGGACTCTACTAAAAATGATTCAAAATGTCATTTGGATCGGCCCTCATGTTGAATAACCACTTTTTAAACCCTCACAGTGACCAAAATTGCCATTTTTACAGAGTTTTGCTTACTAAAAAGCTTCAATTTTGACCAATTTCAGGCACAGAAATGACTTTAAACACAATTTTTTTAGTTTAAAAAGTAATAATTCACATCCAAAAGTCATTTAAAGTCAAAAGATTAAATGTTAAAATTTCATCAATATTGACCACTTTTTTGAACGTTCGACAGGTCCGGGGTCATCGTTTTTCATCAGAAAATAGATTTTTTGGACTCTACCAAAAATGATTCAAAATGTCATTTGGATCGGGCCTCATGTTGAATAACCACTTTTTAAACCCTCACAGTGACCAAAATTGCCATTTTTACAGAGTTTTGCTTACTCAGAAGCTTCAATTTTGACCAATTTCAGGCACAGAAATGACTTTAAACACACTTATTTTAGTTGAAAAAGTAATATTTCACATCCAACAGTCATTTAAAGTCAAAAGATTAAATGTTAAAATTTCATCAATATTGACCACTTTTTTGAACGTTCGACTGGTCCGGGGTCATCGTTTTTCATCAGAAAATTGATTTTTTGGACTCTACCAAAAATGATTCAAAATGTCACTTGGATTGGGCCTCATGTTGAATTACCACTTTTTAAACCCTCACAGTGACCAAAATTGCCATTTTTACAGAGTTTTGCTTACTCAGAAGCTTCAATTTTGACCAATTTCAGGCACAGAAATCACTTTAAACACACTTATTTTAGTTGAAAAAGTAATATTTCACATCCAACAGTCATTTAAAGTCAAAAGATTAAATGTCAAAATTTCATCAATATTGACCACTTTTTTGAACGTTCGGCTGGTCCGGGGTCATCAATTTTCATCATAAAATTGATTTTTTGGACTCTACTAAAAATTATTCAAAATGTCATTTGGATCGGCCCTCATGTTGAATAACCACTTTTTAAACCCTCACAGTGACCAGAATTGCCATTTTTACAGAGTTTTGCTTACTAAAAAGCTTCAATTTTGACCAATTTCAGGCACAGAAATGACTTTAAACACAATTTTTTTAGTTGAAAAAGTAATAATTCACATCAAAAGTCATTTAAAGTCAAAAGATTAAATGTTAAAATTTCATCAATATTGACCACTTTTTTGAACGTTCGACAGGTCCGGGGTCATCGTTTTTCATCATAAAATTGATTTTTTGGACTCTACCAAAAATGATTCAAAATGTCATTTGGATCGGGCCTCAGTTGAATAACCACTTTTTAAACCCTCACAGTGACCAAAATTGCCATTTTTACAGAGTTTTAGTTCCTAAAAAGCTTCAATTTTGACCAATTTTAGGCAGAGAAATGACTTTAATCACACTTATTTTAGTTGAAAAAGTAATAATTCACATCCAACAGTCATTTAAAGTCAAAAGATTAAATATTAAAATTTCACCAATATTGACCACTTTTTTTAACCTTCGACTGGTCCGGGGTCATCGTTTTTCATCATAAAATTGATTTTTTGGACTCTACTAAAAATGTTTCAAAATGTCATTTGGATCGGCCCTCATGTTGAATAACCACTTTTTAAACCCTCACAGTGACCAAAATTGCCATTTTTACAGCGTTTTGCTTACTAAAAAGCTTCAATTTTGACCAATTTTAGGCGGAGAAATGACTTTAAACACACGTATTTTAGTTGAAAAAGTAATATTTCACATCCAACAGTCATTTAAAGTCAAAAGATTAAATGTTAAAATGTCATCAATATTGACCACTTTTTTGAACGTTCGACAGGTCATCGTTTTTCTTCAGAAAATGGATTTTTTGCAATCTACCAAAAATGATTCAAAATGTCATTTGGATCGGGCCTCATGTTGAATAACCACTTTTTAAACCCTCACAGTGACCAAAATCGCCATTTTTACAGAGTTTTGCTTACTCAGAAGCTTCAATTTTGACCAATTTCAGGCACAGAAATGACTTTAAACACAATTATTTTAGTTGAAAAAGTAATATTTCACATCCAACAGTAATTTAAAGTCAAAAGATTAAATGGTAAAATGTCATCAATAATGACCACTTTTTTGAACGTTCGACTGGTCCAGGGTCATCGTTTTTCATCATACAATTCATTTTTTGGACTCTACCAAAAATGATTCAAAATGTCATTTGGATCGGGCCTCATGTTGAATTACCACTTTTTAAATCCTCACAGTGACCAAAATTGCCATTTTTACAGAGTTTTGCTTACTCAGAAGCTAAAATTTTGACCAATTTCAGGCACAGAAATCACTTTAAACACACTTATTTTAATTGAAAAAGTAATAATTCACATCCAACAGTTATTTAAAGTCAAAAGATTAAATGTTAAAATGTCATCAATATTGACCACTTTTTTTAACCTTCGACTGGTCCGGGGTCATCGTTTTTCATCATAAAATTGATTTTTTGGACTCCACCAAAAATGATTCAAAATGTCATTTGGATCGGGCCTCATGTTGAATTACCACTTTTTAAACCCTCACAGTGACCAAAATTGCCATTTTTACAGAGTTTTGCTTACTCAGAAGCTTCAATTTTGACCAATTTCAGGCACAGAAATCACTTTAAACACACTTATTTTAGTTGAAAAAGTAATATTTCACATCCAACAGTCATTTAAAGTCAAAAGATTAAATGTCAAAATTTCATCAATATTGACCACTTTTTTGAACGTTCGGCTGGTCCGGGGTCATCAATTTTCATCATAAAATTGATTTTTTGGACTCTACTAAAAATTATTCAAAATGTCATTTGGATCGGCCCTCATGTTGAATAACCACTTTTTAAACCCTCACAGTGACCAGAATTGCCATTTTTACAGAGTTTTGCTTACTAAAAAGCTTCAATTTTGACCAATTTCAGGCACAGAAATGACTTTAAACACAATTTTTTTAGTTGAAAAAGTAATAATTCACATCAAAAGTCATTTAAAGTCAAAAGATTAAATGTTAAAATTTCATCAATATTGACCACTTTTTTGAACGTTCGACAGGTCCGGGGTCATCGTTTTTCATCATAAAATTGATTTTTTGGACTCTACCAAAAATGATTCAAAATGTCATTTGGATCGGGCCTCAGTTGAATAACCACTTTTTAAACCCTCACAGTGACCAAAATTGCCATTTTTACAGAGTTTTAGTTCCTAAAAAGCTTCAATTTTGACCAATTTTAGGCAGAGAAATGACTTTAATCACACTTATTTTAGTTGAAAAAGTAATAATTCACATCCAACAGTCATTTAAAGTCAAAAGATTAAATATTAAAATTTCACCAATATTGACCACTTTTTTTAACCTTCGACTGGTCCGGGGTCATCGTTTTTCATCATAAAATTGATTTTTTGGACTCTACTAAAAATGTTTCAAAATGTCATTTGGATCGGCCCTCATGTTGAATAACCACTTTTTAAACCCTCACAGTGACCAAAATTGCCATTTTTACAGCGTTTTGCTTACTAAAAAGCTTCAATTTTGACCAATTTTAGGCGGAGAAATGACTTTAAACACACGTATTTTAGTTGAAAAAGTAATATTTCACATCCAACAGTCATTTAAAGTCAAAAGATTAAATGTTAAAATGTCATCAATATTGACCACTTTTTTGAACGTTCGACAGGTCATCGTTTTTCTTCAGAAAATGGATTTTTTGCAATCTACCAAAAATGATTCAAAATGTCATTTGGATCGGGCCTCATGTTGAATAACCACTTTTTAAACCCTCACAGTGACCAAAATCGCCATTTTTACAGAGTTTTGCTTACTCAGAAGCTTCAATTTTGACCAATTTCAGGCACAGAAATGACTTTAAACACAATTATTTTAGTTGAAAAAGTAATATTTCACATCCAACAGTAATTTAAAGTCAAAAGATTAAATGGTAAAATGTCATCAATAATGACCACTTTTTTGAACGTTCGACTGGTCCAGGGTCATCGTTTTTCATCATACAATTCATTTTTTGGACTCTACCAAAAATGATTCAAAATGTCATTTGGATCGGGCCTCATGTTGAATTACCACTTTTTAAATCCTCACAGTGACCAAAATTGCCATTTTTACAGAGTTTTGCTTACTCAGAAGCTAAAATTTTGACCAATTTCAGGCACAGAAATCACTTTAAACACACTTATTTTAATTGAAAAAGTAATAATTCACATCCAACAGTTATTTAAAGTCAAAAGATTAAATGTTAAAATGTCATCAATATTGACCACTTTTTTTAACCTTCGACTGGTCCGGGGTCATCGTTTTTCATCATAAAATTGATTTTTTGGACTCCACCAAAAATGATTCAAAATGTCATTTGGATCGGGCCTCATGTTGAATAACCACTTTTTAAACCCTCACAGTGACCAAAATTACCATTTTTACAGAGTTTTGCTTACTCAGAAGCTTAAATTTTGACCAATTTCAGGCACAGAAATCACTTTAAACACACTTATTTTTATTGAAAAAGTAATAATTCACATCCAATAGTTATTTAAAGTCAAAAGATTAAATGTTAAAATGTCATCAATATTGACCACTTTTTTGAACCTTCGACTGGTCCGGAGTCATCGTTTTTCATCATAAAATTGATTTTTTGAACTCCACCAAAAATGATTCAAAATGTCATTTGGATCGGGCCTCATGTTGAATAACCACTTTTTAAACCCTCACAGTGACCAAAATTGCCATTTTTACAGTTTTCGCTTACTCAAAAGCTTCAATTTTGACCAATTTCAGGCACAGAAATCACTTTAAACACACTTATTTTAGTTGAAAAAGTAATAATTCACATCCAACAGTCATTTAAAGTCAAAAGATTAAATGTTAAAATTTCACCAATATTGACCACTTTTTTTAACCTTCGACTGGTCCGGGGTCATCGTTTTTCATCATAAAATTGATTTTTTGGACTCTACTAAAAATGTTTCAAAATGTCATTTGGATCGGCCCTCATGTTGAATAACCACTTTTTAAACCCTCACAGTGACCAAAATTGCCATTTTTACAGCGTTTTGCTTACTAAAAAGCTTCAATTTTGACCAATTTTAGGCGGAGAAATGACTTTAAACACACGTATTTTAGTTGAAAAAGTAATATTTCACATCCAACAGTCATTTAAAGTCAAAAGATTAAATGTTAAAATTTCATCAATATTGACCACTTTTTTGAACGTTCGACAGGTCATCGTTTTTCTTCAGAAAATGGATTTTTTGCAATCTACCAAAAATGATTCAAAATGTCATTTGGATCGGGCCTCATGTTGAATAACCACTTTTTAAACCCTCACAGTGACCAAAATTGCCATTTTTACAGAGTTTTGCGTACTCAGAAGCTTCAATTTTGACCAATTTCAGGCACAGAAATGACTTTAAACACAATTATTTTAGTTGAAAAAGTAATATTTCACATCCAACAGTCATTTAAAGTCAAAAGATTAAATGGTAAAATGTCATCAATAATGACCACTTTTTTGAACGTTCGACTGGTCCGGGGTCATCGTTTTTCATCATACAATTGATTTTTTGGACTCTACCAAAAATGATTCAAAATGTCACTTGGATCGGGCCTCATGTTGAATAACCACTTTTTAAACCCTCACAGTGACCAAAATTGCCATTTTTACAGTTTTCGCTTACTCAAAAGCTTCAATTTTGACCAATTTCAGGCACAGAAATGACTTTAAACACAATTATTTTAGTTGAAAAAGTAATATTTCACATCCAACAGTCATTTAAAGTCAAAAGATTAAATGTTAAAATTTCATCAATATTGACCACTTTTTTGAACGTTCGACAGGTCCGGGGTCATCGTTTTTCATCAGAAAATTGATTTTTTGGACTCTACCAAAAATGATTCAAAATGTCATTTGGATCGGGCCTCATGTTGATTAACCACTTTTTAAACCCTCACAGTGACCAAAATTGCAATTTTTACAGAGTTTTGCTTAATCAGAAGCTTCAATTTTGACCAATTTCAGGCACAGAAATCACTTTAAACACACTTATTTTAGTTGAAAAAGTAATAATTCACATCCAACAGTCATTTAAAGTCAAAAGATTAAATGTTAAAATTTCACCAATATTGACCACTTTTTTTAACCTTCGACTGGTCCGGGGTCATCGTTTTTCATCATAAAATTGATTTTTTGGACTCTACTAAAAATGTTTCAAAATGTCATTTGGATCGGCCCTCATGTTGAATAACCACTTTTTAAACCCTCACAGTGACCAAAATTGCCATTTTACAGCGTTTTGCTTACTAAAAAGCTTCAATTTTGACCAATTTTAGGCGGAGAAATGACTTTAAACACACGTATTTTAGTTGAAAAAGTAATATTTCACATCCAACAGTCATTTAAAGTCAAAAGATTAAATGTTAAAATTTCATCAATATTGACCACTTTTTTGAACGTTCGACAGGTCATCGTTTTTCTTCAGAAAATGGATTTTTTGCAATCTACCAAAAATGATTCAAAATGTCATTTGGATCGGGCCTCATGTTGAATAACCACTTTTTAAACCCTCACAGTGACCAAAATTGCCATTTTTACAGAGTTTTGCGTACTCAGAAGCTTCAATTTTGACCAATTTCAGGCACAGAAATGACTTTAAACACAATTATTTTAGTTGAAAAAGTAATATTTCACATCCAACAGTCATTTAAAGTCAAAAGATTAAATGGTAAAATGTCATCAATAATGACCACTTTTTTGAACGTTCGACTGGTCCGGGGTCATCGTTTTTCATCATACAATTGATTTTTTGGACTCTACCAAAAATGATTCAAAATGTCACTTGGATCGGGCCTCATGTTGAATTACCACTTTTTAAACCCTCACAGTGACCAAAATTGCCATTTTTACAGAGTTTTGCTTACTCAGAAGCTTCAATTTTGACCAATTTCAGGCACAGAAATCACTTTAAACACACTTATTTTAGTTGAAAAAGTAATATTTCACATCCAACAGTCATTTAAAGTCAAAAGATTAAATATTAAAATGTCATCAATATTGACCACTTTTTTGAACCTTCGACTGGTCCGGGGTCATCGTTTTTCATCATAAAATTGATTTTTTGGACTCTACCAAAAATGATTCAAAATGTCATTTGGATCGGGCCTCATGTTGAATAACCACTTTTTAAACCCTCACAGTGACCAAAATTGCCATTTTTACAGAGTTTTGCTTACTAAAAAGCTTCAATTTTGACCAATTTTAGGCGGAGAAATGACTTTAAACACACGTATTTTAGTTGAAAAAGTAATATTTCACATCCAACAGTCATTTAAAGTAAAAAGATTAAATGTCAAAATGTCATCAATATTGACCACTTTTTTGAACCTTCGACTGGTCCGGGGTCATCGCTTTTCATCATAAAATTGATTTTTTGGACTCTACCAAAAATGATTCAAAATGTCATTTGGATCGGGCCTCATGTTGAATAACCACTTTTTAAACCCTCACAGTGACCAAATTGCCATTTTTACAGAGTTTTGCTTACTCAGAAGCTTCAATTTTGACCAATTTCAGGCACAGAAATCACTTTAAACACACTTATTTTAGTTGAAAAGGTAATAATTCACATCCAACAGTCATTTAAAGTCAAAAGATTAAATGTTAAAATTTCATCAATATTGACCACTTTTTTTGACCTTCGACTGGTCCGGGGTCATCGTTTTTCATCAGAAAATTGATTTTTTGGACTCTACCAAAAATGATTCAAAATGTCATTTGGATCGGGCCTCATGTTGAATTACCACTTTTTAAATCCTCACAGTGACCAAAATTGCCATTTTTACAGAGTTTTGCTTACTCAGAAGCTTCAATTTTGACCAATTTCAGGCACAGAAATCACTTTAAACACACTTATTTTAGTTGAAAAAGTAATAATTCACATCCAACAGTCATTTAAAGTCAAAAGATTAAATGTTAACATTTCACCAATATTGACCACTTTTTTGAACGTTCGACAGGTCCGGGGTCATCGTTTTTCATCAGAAAATAGATTTTTTGGACTCTACCAAAAATTATTCAAAATGTCATTTGGATCGGCCCTCATGTTGAATAACCACTTTTTAAACCCTCACAGTGACCAAAATTACCATTTTTACAGAGTTTTGCTTACTCAGAAGCTTAAATTTTGACCAATTTCAGGCACAGAAATCACTTTAAACACACTTATTTTTATTGAAAAAGTAATAATTCACATCCAATAGTTATTTAAAGTCAAAAGATTAAATGTTAAAATGTCATCAATATTGACCACTTTTTTGAACCTTCGACTGGTCCGGAGTCATCGTTTTTCATCATAAAATTGATTTTTTGAACTCCACCAAAAATGATTCAAAATGTCATTTGGATCGGGCCTCATGTTGAATAACCACTTTTTAAACCCTCACAGTGACCAAAATTGCCATTTTTACAGTTTTCGCTTACTCAAAAGCTTCAATTTTGACCAATTTCAGGCACAGAAATGACTTTAAACACAATTATTTTAGTTGAAAAAGTAATATTTCACATCCAACAGTCATTTAAAGTCAAAAGATTAAATGTTAAAATTTCATCAATATTGACCACTTTTTTGAACGTTCGACAGGTCCGGGGTCATCGTTTTTCACCAGAAAATTGATTTTTTGGACTCTACCAAAAATGATTCAAAATGTCATTTGGATCGGGCCTCATGTTGAATAACCACTTTTTAAACCCTCACAGTGACCAAAATTGCAATTTTTACAGAGTTTTGCTTAATCAGAAGCTTCAATTTTGACCAATTTCAGGCACAGAAATGACTTTAAACACACTTATTTTAGTTGAAAAAGTAATATTTCACATCCAACAGTCATTTAAAGTCAAAAGATTAAATGGTAAAATGTCATCAATATTGACCACTTTTTTGAACGTTCGACTGGTCCGGGTTCATCGTTTTTCATCATACAATTGATTTTTTGGACTCTACCAAAAATTATTCAAAATGTCACTTGGATTGGGCCTTTATGTTGAATTACCACTTTTTAAACCCTCACAGTGACCAAAATTGCCATTTTAACAGAGTTTTGCTTACTCAGAAGCTTCAATTTTGACCAATTTCAGGCACAGAAATCACTTTAAACACACTTATTTTAGTTGAAAAGGTAATAATTCACATCCAACAGTCATTTAAAGTCAAAAGATTAAATGTTAAAATTTCATCAATATTGACCACTTTTTTTGACCTTCGACTGGTCCGGGGTCATCGTTTTTCATCAGAAAATTGATTTTTTGGACTCTACCAAAAATTATTCAAAATGTCATTTGGATCGGCCCTCATGTTGAATAACCACTTTTTAAACCCTCACAGTGACCAAAATTGCCATTTTTACAGAGTTTTGCTTACTCAGAAGCTTCAATTTTGACCAATTTCAGGCACAGAAATGACTTTAAACACACTTATTTTAGTTGAAAAAGTAATATTTCACATCCAACCGTCATTTAAAGTCAAAAGATTAAATGTTAAAATTTCACCAATATTGACCACTTTTTTTAACCTTCGACTGGTCCGGGGTCATCGTTTTTCATCATAAAATTGATTTTTTGGACTCTACTAAAAATGATTCAAAATGTCATTTGGATCGGCCCTCATGTTGAATAACCACTTTTTAAACCCTCACAGTGACCAAAATTGCCATTTTTACAGAGTTTTGCTTACTCAGAAGCTTCAATTTTGACCAATTTCAGGCACAGAAATCACTTTAAACACACTTATTTTAGTTGAAAAAGTAATAATTCACATCCAACAGTCATTTAAAGTCAAAAGATTAAATGTTAAAATTTCATCAATATTGACCACTTTTTTGAACGTTCGACAGGTCCGGGGTCATCGTTTTTCATCAGAAAATAGATTTTTTGGACTCTACCAAAAATTATTCAAAATGTCATTTGGATCGGCCCTCATGTTGAATAACCACTTTTTAAACCCTCACAGTGACCAAAATTGCCATTTTTACAGAGTTTTGCTTACTCAGAAGCTTCAATTTTGACCAATTTCAGGCACAGAAATGACTTTAAACACACTTATTTTAGTTGAAAAAGTAATATTTCACATCCAACCGTCATTTAAAGTCAAAAGATTAAATGTTAAAATGTCATCAATATTGACCACTTTTTTTAACCTTCGACTGGTCCGGGGTCATCGTTTTTCATCATAAAATTGATTTTTTGGACTCTACTAAAAATGATTCAAAATGTCATTTGGATCGGCCCTCATGTTGAATAACCACTTTTTAAACCCTCACAGTGACCAAAATTACCATTTTTACAGAGTTTTGCTTACTCAGAAGCTTAAATTTTGACCAATTTCAGGCACAGAAATCACTTTAAACACACTTATTTTTATTGAAAAAGTAATAATTCACATCCAACCGTCATTTAAAGTCAAAAGATTAAATGTTAAAATTTCATCAATATTGACCACTTTTTTGAACGTTTGACAGGTCCGGGGTCATCGTTTTTCATCAGAAAATAGATTTTTTGGACTCTACCAAAAATTATTCAAAATGTCATTTGGATCGGGCCTCATGTTGAATAACCACTTTTTAAACCCTCACAGTGACCAAAATTACCATTTTTACAGAGTTTTGCTTACTCAGAAGCTTAAATTTTGACCAATTTCAGGCACAGAAATCACTTTAAACACACTTATTTTTATTGAAAAAGTAATAATTCACATCCAATAGTTATTTAAAGTCAAAAGATTAAATGTTAAAATGTCATCAATATTGACCACTTTTTTGAACCTTCGACTGGTCCGGAGTCATCGTTTTTCATCATAAAATTGATTTTTTGAACTCCACCAAAAATGATTCAAAATGTCATTTGGATCGGGCCTCATGTTGAATAACCACTTTTTAAACCCTCACAGTGACCAAAATTGCCATTTTTACAGTTTTCGCTTACTCAAAAGCTTCAATTTTGACCAATTTAAGGCACAGAAATGACTTTAAACACAATTATTTTAGTTGAAAAAGTAATATTTCACATCCAACAGTCATTTAAAGTCAAAAGATTAAATGTTAAAATTTCATCAATATTGACCACTTTTTTGAACGTTCGACAGGTCCGGGGTCATCGTTTTTCATCAGAAAATTGATTTTTTGGACTCTACCAAAAATGATTCAAAATGTCATTTGGATCGGGCCTCATGTTGAATAACCACTTTTTAAACCCTCACAGTGACCAAAATTGCAATTTTTACAGAGTTTTGCTTAATCAGAAGCTTCAATTTTGACCAATTTCAGGCACAGAAATGACTTTAAACACACTTATTTTAGTTGAAAAAGTAATATTTCACATCCAACAGTCATTTAAAGTCAAAAGATTAAATGGTAAAATGTCATCAATATTGACCACTTTTTTGAACGTTCGACTGGTCCGGGTTCATCGTTTTTCATCATACAATTGATTTTTTGGACTCTACCAAAAATTATTCAAAATGTCACTTGGATTGGGCCTTTATGTTGAATTACCACTTTTTAAACCCTCACAGTGACCAAAATTGCCATTTTTACAGAGTTTTGCTTACTCAGAAGCTTCAATTTTGACCAATTTCAGGCACAGAAATCACTTTAAACACACTTATTTTAGTTGAAAAAGTAATAATTCACATCCAACAGTCATTTAAAGTCAAAAGATTAAATGTTAAAATTTCACCAATATTGACCACTTTTTTTAACCTTCGACTGGTCCGGGGTCATCGTGTTTCATCATAAAATTGATTTTTTGGACTCTACTAAAAATGTTTCAAAATGTCATTTGGATCGGCCCTCATGTTGAATAACCACTTTTTAAACCCTCACAGTGACCAAAATTGCCATTTTTACAGCGTTTTGCTTACTAAAAAGCTTCAATTTTGACCAATTTTAGGCGGAGAAATGACTTTAAACACACGTATTTTAGTTGAAAAAGTAATATTTCACATCCAACAGTCATTTAAAGTCAAAAGATTAAATGTTAAAATTTCATCAATATTGACCACTTTTTTGAACCTTCGACTGGTCCGGGGTCATCGTTTTTCATCATAAAATTGATTTTTTGGACTCTACCAAAAATGATTCAAAATGTCATTTGGATCGGGCCTCATGTTGAATAACCACTTTTTAAACCCTCACAGTGACCAAAATTGCCATTTTTACAGAGTTTTGCTTACTCAGAAGCTTCAATTTTGACCAATTTCAGGCACAGAAATCACTTTAAACACACTTATTTTAGTTGAAAAAGTAATAATTCACATCCAACAGTCATTTAAAGTCAAAAGATTAAATGTTAAAATGTCATCAATATTGACCACTTTTTTGAACCTTCGACTGGTCCGGGGTCATCGTTTTTCATCATAAAATTGATTTTTTGGACTCTACCAAAAATGATTCAAAATGTCATTTGGATCGGGCCTCATGTTGAATAACCACTTTTTAAACCCTCACAGTGACCAAAATTGCCATTTTTACAGAGTTTTGCTTACTAAAAAGCTTCAATTTTGACCAATTTTAGGCGGAGAAATGACTTTAAACACACGTATTTTAGTTGAAAAAGTAATATTTCACATCCAACGGTCATTTAAAGTCAAAAGATTAAATGTCAAAATGTCATCAATATTGACCACTTTTTTGAACCTTCGACTGGTCCGGGGTCATCGCTTTTCATCATAAAATTGATTTTTTGGACTCTACCAAAAATGATTCAAAATGTCATTTGGATCGGGCCTCATGTTGAATAACCACTTTTTCAACCCTCACAGTGACCAAAATTGCCATTTTTACAGAGTTTTCGCGTACTCAAAAGCTTCAATTTTGACCAATTTCAGGCACAGAAATGACTTTAAACACACTTATTTTAGTTGAAAAAGTAATAATTCACATCCAACCGTCATTTAAAGTCAAAAGATTAAATGTTAACATTTCATCAATATTGACCACTTTTTTGAACGTTCGACTGGTCCGGGGTCATCAATTTTCATCATAAAATTGATTTTTTGGACTCTACTAAAAATGATTCAAAATGTCATTTGGATCGGCCCTCATGTTGAATAACCACTTTTTAAACCCTCACAGTGACCAAAATTGCCATTTTTACAGAGTTTTGCTTACTCAGAAGCTTCAATTTTGACCAATTTCAGGCACAGAAATCACTTTAAACACACTTATTTTAGTTGAAAAAGTAATAATTCACATCCAACAGTCATTTAAAGTCAAAAGATTAAATGTTAAAATGTCATCAATATTGACCACTTTTTTGAACCTTCGACTGGTCCGGGGTCATCGTTTTTCATCATAAAATTGATTTTTTGGACTCTACCAAAAATGATTCAAAATGTCATTTGGATCGGGCCTCATGTTGAATAACCACTTTTTAAACCCTCACAGTGACCAAAATTGCCATTTTTACAGAGTTTTGCTTACTAAAAAGCTTCAATTTTGACCAATTTTAGGCGGAGAAATGACTTTAAACACACGTATTTTAGTTGAAAAAGTAATATTTCACATCCAACAGTCATTTAAAGTCAAAAGATTAAATGTCAAAATGTCATCAATATTGACCACTTTTTTGAACCTTCGACTGGTCCGGGGTCATCGCTTTTCATCATAAAATTGATTTTTTGGACTCTACCAAAAATGATTCAAAATGTCATTTGGATCGGGCCTCATGTTGAATAACCACTTTTTCAACCCTCACAGTGACCAAAATTGCCATTTTTACAGAGTTTTCGCGTACTCAAAAGCTTCAATTTTGACCAATTTCAGGCACAGAAATGACTTTAAACACACTTATTTTAGTTGAAAAAGTAATAATTCACATCCAACCGTCATTTAAAGTCAAAAGATTAAATGTTAACATTTCATCAATATTGACCACTTTTTTGAACGTTCGACTGGTCCGGGGTCATCAATTTTCATCATAAAATTGATTTTTTGGACTCTACTAAAAATGATTCAAAATGTCATTTGGATCGGCCCTCATGTTGAATAACCACTTTTTAAACCCTCACAGTGACCAAAATTGCCATTTTTACAGAGTTTTGCTTACTAAAAAGCTTCAATTTTGACCAATTTCAGGCACAGAAATGACTTTAAACACAATTTTTTTAGTTTAAAAAGTAATAATTCACATCCAAAAGTCATTTAAAGTCAAAAGATTAAATGTTAAAATTTCATCAATATTGACCACTTTTTTGAACGTTCGACAGGTCCGGGGTCATCGTTTTTCATCAGAAAATAGATTTTTTGGACTCTACCAAAAATGATTCAAAATGTCATTTGGATCGGGCCTCATGTTGAATAACCACTTTTTAAACCCTCACAGTGACCAAAATTGCCATTTTTACAGAGTTTTGCTTACTCAGAAGCTTCAATTTTGACCAATTTCAGGCACAGAAATGACTTTAAACACACTTATTTTAGTTGAAAAAGTAATATTTCACATCCAACAGTCATTTAAAGTCAAAAGATTAAATGTTAAAATTTCATCAATATTGACCACTTTTTTGAACGTTCGACTGGTCCGGGGTCATCGTTTTTCATCAGAAAATTGATTTTTTGGACTCTACCAAAAATGATTCAAAATGTCACTTGGATTGGGCCTCATGTTGAATTACCACTTTTTAAACCCTCACAGTGACCAAAATTGCCATTTTTACAGAGTTTTGCTTACTCAGAAGCTTCAATTTTGACCAATTTCAGGCACAGAAATCACTTTAAACACACTTATTTTAGTTGAAAAAGTAATATTTCACATCCAACAGTCATTTAAAGTCAAAAGATTAAATGTCAAAATTTCATCAATATTGACCACTTTTTTGAACGTTCGGCTGGTCCGGGGTCATCAATTTTCATCATAAAATTGATTTTTTGGACTCTACTAAAAATTATTCAAAATGTCATTTGGATCGGCCCTCATGTTGAATAACCACTTTTTAAACCCTCACAGTGACCAGAATTGCCATTTTTACAGAGTTTTGCTTACTAAAAAGCTTCAATTTTGACCAATTTCAGGCACAGAAATGACTTTAAACACAATTTTTTTAGTTGAAAAAGTAATAATTCACATCAAAAGTCATTTAAAGTCAAAAGATTAAATGTTAAAATTTCATCAATATTGACCACTTTTTTGAACGTTCGACAGGTCCGGGGTCATCGTTTTTCATCATAAAATTGATTTTTTGGACTCTACCAAAAATGATTCAAAATGTCATTTGGATCGGGCCTCAGTTGAATAACCACTTTTTAAACCCTCACAGTGACCAAAATTGCCATTTTTACAGAGTTTTAGTTCCTAAAAAGCTTCAATTTTGACCAATTTTAGGCAGAGAAATGACTTTAATCACACTTATTTTAGTTGAAAAAGTAATAATTCACATCCAACCGTCATTTAAAGTCAAAAGATTAAATGTTAAAATTTCATCAATATTGACCACTTTTTTGAACGTTCGACAGGTCCGGGGTCATCGTTTTTCATCAGAAAATAGATTTTTTGGACTCTACCAAAAATGATTCAAAATGTCATTTGGATCGGGCCTCATGTTGAATTACCACTTTTTAAATCCTCACAGTGACCAAAATTGCCATTTTTACAGAGTTTTGCTTACTCAGAAGCTAAAATTTTGACCAATTTCAGGCACAGAAATCACTTTAAACACACTTATTTTAATTGAAAAAGTAATAATTCACATCCAATAGTTATTTAAAGTCAAAAGATTAAATGTTAAAATGTCATCAATATTGACCACTTTTTTGAACCTTCGACTGGTCCGGAGTCATCGTTTTTCATCATAAAATTGATTTTTTGAACTCCACCAAAAATGATTCAAAATGTCATTTGGATCGGGCCTCATGTTGAATAACCACTTTTTAAACCCTCACAGTGACCAAAATTGCCATTTTTACAGTTTTCGCTTACTCAAAAGCTTCAATTTTGACCAATTTCAGGCACAGAAATGACTTTAAACACAATTATTTTAGTTGAAAAAGTAATATTTCACATCCAACAGTCATTTAAAGTCAAAAGATTAAATGTTAAAATTTCATCAATATTGACCACTTTTTTGAACGTTCGACAGGTCCGGGGTCATCGTTTTTCATCAGAAAATTGATTTTTTGGACTCTACCAAAAATGATTCAAAATGTCATTTGGATCGGGCCTCATGTTGATTAACCACTTTTTAAACCCTCACAGTGACCAAAATTGCAATTTTTACAGAGTTTTGCTTAATCAGAAGCTTCAATTTTGACCAATTTCAGGCACAGAAATGACTTTAAACACACTTATTTTAGTTGAAAAAGTAATATTTCACATCCAACAGTCATTTAAAGTCAAAAGATTAAATGGTAAAATGTCATCAATATTGACCACTTTTTTGAACGTTCGACTGGTCCGGGTTCATCGTTTTTCATCATACAATTGATTTTTTGGACTCTACCAAAAATTATTCAAAATGTCACTTGGATTGGGCCTTTATGTTGAATTACCACTTATTAAACCCTCACAGTGACCAAAATTGCCATTTTTACAGAGTTTTGCTTACTCAGAAGCTTCAATTTTGACCAATTTCAGGCACAGAAATCACTTTAAACACACTTATTTTAGTTGAAAAAGTAATAATTCACATCCAACAGTCATTTAAAGTCAAAAGATTAAATGTTAAAATTTCACCAATATTGACCACTTTTTTGAACGTTCGACAGGTCATCGTTTTTCTTCAGAAAATGGATTTTTTGCAATCAACCAAAAATGATTCAAAATGTCATTTGGATCGAGCCTCATGTTGAATAACCACTTTTTAAACCCTCACAGTGACCAAAATTGCCATTTTTACAGAGTTTTGCGTACTCAGAAGCTTCAATTTTGACCAATTTCAGGCACAGAAATGACTTTAAACACAATTATTTTAGTTGAAAAAGTAATATTTCACATCCAACAGTCATTTAAAGTCAAAAGATTAAATGGTAAAATGTCATCAATAATGACCACTTTTTTGAACGTTCGACAGGTCCGGGGTCATCGTTTTTGATCAGAAAATGGATTTTTTGCAATCTACCAAAAATGATTCAAAATGTCATTTATATCGGGCCTCATGTTGAATAACCACTTTTTAAACCCTCACAGTGACCAAAATTGCCATTTTTACAGAGTTTTGCTTACTAAAAAGCTTCAATTTTGACCAATTTTAGGCGGAGAAATGACTTTAAACACACGTATTTTAGTTGAAAAAGTAATATTTCACATCCAACAGTCATTTAAAGTCAAAAGATTAAATGTCAAAATGTCATCAATATTGACCACTTTTTTGAACCTTCGACTGGTCCGGGGTCATCGTTTTTCATCATAAAATTGATTTTTTGGACTCTACCAAAAATGATTCAAAATGTCATTTATATCGGGCCTCATGTTGAATAACCACTTTTTAAACCCTCACAGTGACCAAAATTGCCATTTTTACAGAGTTTTGCTTACTAAAAAGCTTCAATTTTGACCAATTTTAGGCGGAGAAATGACTTTAAACACACGTATTTTAGTTGAAAAAGTAATATTTCACATCCAACAGTCATTTAAAGTCAAAAGATTAAATGTCAAAATGTCATCAATATTGACCACTTTTTTGAACCTTCGACTGGTCCGGGGTCATCGCTTTTCATCATAAAATTGATTTTTTGGACTCTACCGAAAATGATTCAAAATGTCATTTGGATCGGGCCTCATGTTGAATAACCACTTTTTAAACCCTCACAGTGACCAAAATTGCCATTTTTACAGAGTTTTCGCTTACTCAAAAGCTTCAATTTTGACCAATTTCAGGCACAGAAATGACTTTAAACACACTTATTTTAGTTGAAAAAGTAATAATTCACATCCAACCGTCATTTAAAGTCAAAAGATTAAATGTTAACATTTCATCAATATTGACCACTTTTTTGAACGTTCGACTGGTCCGGGGTCATCAATTTTCATCATAAAATTGATTTTTTGGACTCTACTAAAAATGATTCAAAATGTCATTTGGATCGGCCCTCATGTTGAATAACCACTTTTTAAACCCTCACAGTGACCAAAATTGCCATTTTTACAGAGTTTTGCTTACTAAAAAGCTTCAATTTTGACCAATTTCAGGCACAGAAATGACTTTAAACACAATTTTTTTAGTTGAAAAAGTAATAATTCACATCCAAAAGTCATTTAAAGTCAAAAGATTAAATGTTAAAATTTCATCAATATTGACCACTTTTTTGAACGTTCGACAGGTCCGGGGTCATCGTTTTTCATCAGAAAATAGATTTTTTGGACTCTACCAAAAATGATTCAAAATGTCATTTGGATCGGGCCTCATGTTGAATAACCACTTTTTAAACCCTCACAACCAAAATTGCCATTTTTACAGCGTTTTGCTTACTAAAAAGCTTCAATTTTGACCAATTTTAGGCGGAGAAATGACTTTAAACACACGTATTTTAGTTGAAAAAGTAATATTTCACATCCAACAGTCATTTAAAGTCAAAAGATTAAATGTTAAAATTTCATCAATATTGACCACTTTTTTGAACGTTCGACAGGTCATAGTTTTTCTTCAGAAAATGGATTTTTTGCAATCTACCAAAAATGATTCAAAATGTCATTTGGATCGGGCCTCATGTTGAATAACCACTTTTTAAACCCTCACAGTGACCAAAATTGCCATTTTTACAGAGTTTTGCGTACTCAGAAGCTTCAATTTTGACCAATTTCAGGCACAGAAATGACTTTAAACACAATTATTTTAGTTGAAAAGGTAATATTTCACATCCAACAGTCATTTAAAGTCAAAAGATTAAATGGTAAAATGTCATCAATAATGACCACTTTTTTGAACGTTCGACTGGTCCGGGGTCATCGTTTTTCATCATACAATTGATTTTTTGGACTCTACCAAAAATGATTCAAAATGTCACTTGGATCGGGCCTCATGTTGAATTACCACTTTTTAAACCCTCACAGTGACCAAAATTGCCATTTTTACAGAGTTTTGCTTACTCAGAAGCTTCAATTTTGACCAATTTCAGGCACAGAAATCACTTTAAACACAATTTTTTTAGTGAAAAAGTAATAATTCACATCCAACAGTCATTTAAAGTCAAAAGATTAAATGTCAAAATGTCATCAATATTGACCACTTTTTTGAACCTTCGACTGGTCCGGGGTCATCGCTTTTCATCATAAAATTGATTTTTTGGACTCTACCGAAAATGATTCAAAATGTCATTTGGATCGGGCCTCATGTTGAATAACCACTTTTTAAACCCTCACAGTGACCAAAATTGCCATTTTTACAGAGTTTTCGCTTACTCAAAAGCTTCAATTTTGACCAATTTCAGGCACAGAAATGACTTTAAACACACTTATTTTAGTTGAAAAAGTAATAATTCACATCCAACCGTCATTTAAAGTCAAAAGATTAAATGTTAACATTTCATCAATATTGACCACTTTTTTGAACGTTCGACTGGTCCGGGGTCATCAATTTTCATAATAAAATTGATTTTTTGGACTCTACTAAAAATGATTCAAAATGTCATTTGGATCGGGCCTCATGTTGAATAACCACTTTTTAAACCCTCACAGTGACCAAAATTGCCATTTTTACAGTTTTCGCTTACTCAAAAGCTTCAATTTTGACCAATTTCAGGCACAGAAATGACTTTAAACACAATTTTTTTAGTTGAAAAAGTAATATTTCACATCCAACAGTCATTTAAAGTCAAAAGATTAAATGTTAAAATTTCATCAATATTGACTACTTTTTTGAACGTTCGACAGGTCCGGGGTCATCGTTTTTCATCAGAAAATTGATTTTTTGGACTCTACCAAAAATGATTCAAAATGTCATTTGGATCGGGCCTCATGTTGATTAACCACTTTTTAAACCCTCACAGTGACCAAAATTGCAATTTTTACAGAGTTTTGCTTAATCAGAAGCTTCAATTTTGACCAATTTCAGGCACAGAAATGACTTTAAACACACTTATTTTAGTTGAAAAAGTAATATTTCACATCCAACAGTCATTTAAAGTCAAAAGATTAAATGGTAAAATGTCATCAATATTGACCACTTTTTTGAACGTTCGACTGGTCCGGGTTCATCGTTTTTCATCATACAATTGATGTTTTGGACTCTACCAAAAATTATTCAAAATGTCACTTGGATTCGGCCTTTATGTTGAATTACCACTTTTTAAACCCTCACAGTGTCCAAAATTGCCATTTTTACAGAGTTTTGCTTACTCAGAAGCTTCAATTTTGACCAATTTCAGGCACAGAAATCACTTTAAACACACTTATTTTAGTTGAAAAAGTAATAATTCACATCCAACAGTCATTTAAAGTCAAAAGATTAAATGTTAAAATTTCACCAATATTGACCACTTTTTTTAACCTTCGACTGGTCCGGGGTCATCGTTTTTCATCATAAAATTGATTTTTTGGACTCTACTAAAAATGTTTCAAAATGTCATTTGGATCGGCCCTCATGTTGAATAACCACTTTTTAAACCCTCACAGTGACCAAAATTGCCATTTTTACAGCGTTTTGCTTACTAAAAAGCTTCAATTTTGACCAATTTCAGGCACAGAAATGACTTTAAACACAATTTTTTTAGTTGAAAAAGTAATAATTCACATCAAAAGTCATTTAAAGTCAAAAGATTAAATGTTAAAATTTCATCAATATTGACCACTTTTTTGAACGTTCGACAGGTCATCGTTTTTCATCATAAAATTGATTTTTTGGACTCTACCAAAAATGATTCAAAATGTCATTTGGATCGGGCCTCAGTTGAATAACCACTTTTTAAACCCTCACAGTGACCAAAATTGCCATTTTTACAGAGTTTTTGTTCCTAAAAAGCTTCAATTTTGACCAATTTTAGGCAGAGAAATGACTTTAAACACACTTATTTTAGTTGAAAAAGTAATAATTCACATCCAACCGTCATTTAAAGTCAAAAGATTAAATGTTAAAATTTCATCAATATTGACCACTTTTTTGAACGTTCGACAGGTCCGGGGTCATCGTTTTTCATCAGAAAATAGATTTTTTGGACTCTACCAAAAATGATTCAAAATGTCATTTGGATCGGGCCTCATGTTGAATTACCACTTTTTAAATCCTCACAGTGACCAAAATTGCAATTTTTACAGAGTTTTGCTTACTCAGAAGCTTCAATTTTGACCAATTTCAGGCACAGAAATCACTTTAAACACACTTATTTTAGTTGAAAAGGTAATAATTCACATCCAACAGTCATTTAAAGTCAAAAGATTAAATGTTAAAATTTCATCAATATTGACCACTTTTTTTGACCTTCGACTGGTCCGGGGTCATCGTTTTTCATCAGAAAATTGATTTTTTGGACTCTACCAAAAATGATTCAAAATGTCATTTGGATCGGGCCTCATGTTGAATTACCACTTTTTAAATCCTCACAGTGACCAAAATTGCCATTTTTACAGAGTTTTGCTTACTGAGAAGCTTCAATTTTGACCAATTTCAGGCACAGAAATCACTTTAAACACACTTATTTTAGTTGAAAAAGTAATAATTCACATCCAACAGTCATTTAAAGTCAAAAGATTAAATGTTAACATTTCACCAATATTGACCACTTTTTTGAACGTTCGACAGGTCCGGGGTCATCGTTTTTCATCAGAAAATAGATTTTTTGGACTCTACCAAAAATTATTCAAAATGTCATTTGGATCGGCCCTCATGTTGAATAACCACTTTTTAAACCCTCACAGTGACCAAAATTGCCATTTTTACAGAGTTTTGCTTACTCAGAAGCTTCAATTTTGACCAATTTCAGGCACAGAAATGACTTTAAACACACTTATTTTAGTTGAAAAAGTAATAATTCACATCCAACAGTCATTTAAAGTCAAAAGATTAAATGTTAAAATTTCACCAATATTGACCACTTTTTTTAACCTTGGACTGGTCCGGGGTCATCGTTTTTCATCATAAAATTGATTTTTTGGACTCTACTAAAAATGTTTCAAAATGTCATTTGGATCGGCCCTCATGTTGAATAACCACTTTTTAAACCCTCACAGTGACCAAAATTGCCATTTTTACAGCGTTTTGCTTACTAAAAAGCTTCAATTTTGACCAATTATAGGCGGAGAAATGACTTTAAACACACGTATTTTAGTTGAAAAAGTAATATTTCACATCCAACAGTCATTTAAAGTCAAAAGATTAAATGTTAAAATTTCATCAATATTGACCACTTTTTTGAACCTTCGACTGGTCCGGGGTCATCGTTTTTCTTCAGAAAATGGATTTTTTGCAATCTACCAAAAATGATTCAAAATGTCATTTGGATCGGGCCTCATGTTGAATAACCACTTTTTAAACCCTCACAGTGACCAAAATTGCCATTTTTACAGAGTTTTGCGTACTCAGAAGCTTCAATTTTGACCAATTTCAGGCACAGAAATGACTTTAAACACAATTATTTTAGTTGAAAAAGTAATATTTCACATCCAACAGTCATTTAAAGTCAAAAGATTAAATGGTAAAATGTCATCAATAATGACCACTTTTTTGAACCTTCGACTGGTCCGGAGTCATCGTTTTTCATCATAAAATTGATTTTTTGAACTCCACCAAAAATGATTCAAAATGTCACTTGGATTGGGCCTTTATGTTGAATTACCACTTTTTAAACCCTCACAGTGACCAAAATTGCCATTTTTACAGAGTTTTGCTTACTCAGAAGCTTCAATTTTGACCAATTTCAGGCACAGAAATCACTTTAAACACACTTATTTTAGTTGAAAAAGTAATAATTCACATCCAACAGTCATTTAAAGTCAAAAGATTAAATGTTAAAATTTCACCAATATTGACCACTTTTTTTAACCTTCGACTGGTCCGGGGTCATCGTTTTTCATCATAAAATTGATTTTTTGGACTCTACTAAAAATGTTTCAAAATGTCATTTGGATCGGCCCTCATGTTGAATAACCAGTTTTTAAACCCTCACAGTGACCAAAATTGCCATTTTTACAGCGTTTTGCTTACTAAAAAGCTTCAATTTTGACCAATTTTAGGCGGAGAAATGACTTTAAACACACGTATTTTAGTTGAAAAAGTAATATTTCACATCCAACAGTCATTTAAAGTCAAAAGATTAAATGTTAAAATTTCATCAATATTGACCACTTTTTTGAACCTTCGACTGGTCCGGGGTCATCGTTTTTCTTCAGAAAATGGATTTTTTGCAATCTACCAAAAATGATTCAAAATGTCATTTGGATCGGGCCTCATGTTGAATAACCACTTTTTAAACCCTCACAGTGACCAAAATTGCCATTTTTACAGAGTTTTGCGTACTCAGAAGCTTCAATTTTGACCAATTTCAGGCACAGAAATGACTTTAAACACAATTATTTTAGTTGAAAAAGTAATATTTCACATCCAACAGTCATTTAAAGTCAAAAGATTAAATGGTAAAATGTCATCAATAATGACCACTTTTTTGAACGTTCGACTGGTCCGGGGTCATCGTTTTTCATCATACAATTGATTTTTTGGACTCTACCAAAAATGATTCAAAATGTCACTTGGATCGGGCCTCATGTTGAATTACCACTTTTTAAACCCTCACAGTGACCAAAATTGCCATTTTTACAGAGTTTTGCTTACTCAGAAGCTTCAATTTTGACCAATTTCAGGCACAGAAATCACTTTAAACACACTTATTTTAGTTGAAAAAGTAATAATTCACATCCAACAGTCATTTAAAGTCAAAAGATTACATGTTACAATGTCATCAATATTGACCACTTTTTTGAACCTTCGACTGGTCCGGGGTCATCGTTTTTCATCATAAAATTGATTTTTTGGACTCTACTAAAAATGTTTCAAAATGTCATTTGGATCGGCCCTCATGTTGAATAACCACTTTTTAAACCCTCACAGTGACCAAAATTGCCATTTTTACAGAGTTTTGCTTACTAAAAAGCTTCAATTTTGACCAATTTTAGGCGGAGAAATGACTTTAAACACACGTATTTTAGTTGAAAAAGTAATATTTCACATCCAACAGTCATTTAAAGTCAAAAGATTAAATGTCAAAATGTCATCAATATTGACCACTTTTTTGAACCTTCGACTGGTCCGGGGTTATCGCTTTTCATCATAAAATTGATTTTTTTGGACTCTACCAAAAATGATTCAAAATGTCATTTGGATCGGGCCTCATGTTGAATAACCACTTTTTAAACCCTCACAGTGACCAAAATTGCCATTTTTACAGAGTTTTCGCTTACTCAAAAGCTTCAATTTTGACCAATTTCAGGCACAGAAATGACTTTAAACACAATTTTTTTAGTTGAAAAAGTAATAATTCACATCCAAAAGTCATTTAAAGTCAAAAGATTAAATGTTAAAATTTCATCAATATTGACCACTTTTTTGAACGTTCGACAGGTCCGGGGTCATCGTTTTTCATCAGAAAATAGATTTTTTGGACTCTACCAAAAATGATTCAAAATGTCATTTGGATCGGGCCTCATGTTGCATAACCACTTTTTAAACCCTCACAGTGACCAAAATTGCCATTTTTACAGAGTTTTGCTTACTCAGAAGCTTCAATTTTGACCAATTTCAGGCACAGAAATGACTTTAAACACACTTATTTTAGTTGAAAAAGTAATATTTCACATCCAACAGTCATTTAAAGTCAAAAGATTAAATGTTAAAATTTCATCAATATTGACCACTTTTTTGAACGTTCGACTGGTCCGGGGTCATCGTTTTTCATCAGAAAATTGATTTTTTGGACTCTACCAAAAATGATTCAAAATGTCACTTGGATTGGGCCTCATGTTGAATTACCACTTTTTAAACCCTCACAGTGACCAAAATTGCCATTTTTACAGAGTTTTGCTTACTCAGAAGCTTCAATTTTGACCAATTTCAGGCACAGAAATCACTTTAAACACACTTATTTTAGTTAAAAAAGTAATATTTCACATCCAACAGTCATTTAAAGTCAAAAGATTAAATGTCAAAATTTCATCAATATTGACCACTTTTTTGAACGTTCGGCTGGTCCGGGGTCATCAATTTTCATCATAAAATTGATTTTTTGGACTCTACTAAAAATTATTCAAAATGTCATTTGGATCGGCCCTCATGTTGAATAACCACTTTTTAAACCCTCACAGTGACCAGAATTGCCATTTTTACAGAGTTTTGCTTACTAAATAGCTTCAATTTTGACCAATTTCAGGCACAGAAATGACTTTAAACACAATTTTTTTAGTTGAAAAAGTAATAATTCACATCAAAAGTCATTTAAAGTCAAAAGATTAAATGTTAAAATTTCATCAATATTGACCACTTTTTTGAACGTTCGACAGGTCCGGGGTCATCGTTTTTCATCATAAAATTGATTTTTTGGACTCTACCAAAAATGATTCAAAATGTCATTTGGATCGGGCCTCAGTTGAATAACCACTTTTTAAACCCTCACAGTGACCAAAATTGCCATTTTTACAGAGTTTTAGTTCCTAAAAAGCTTCAATTTTGACCAATTTTAGGCAGAGAAATGACTTTAAACACACTTATTTTAGTTGAAAAAGTAATAATTCACATCCAACCGTCATTTAAAGTCAAAAGATTAAATGTTAAAATTTCATCAATATTGACCACTTTTTTGAACGTTCGACAGGTCCGGGGTCATCGTTTTTCATCAGAAAATAGATTTTTTGGACTCTACCAAAAATGATTCAAAATGTCATTTGGATCGGGCCTCATGTTGAATTACCACTTTTTAAATCCTCACAGTGACCAAAATTGCCATTTTTACAGAGTTTTGCTTACTCAGAAGCTAAAATTTTGACCAATTTCAGGCACAGAAATCACTTTAAACACACTTATTTTAATTGAAAAAGTAATAATTCACATCCAACAGTTATTTAAAGTCAAAAGATTAAATGTTAAAATGTCATCAATATTGACCACTTTTTTTAACCTTCGACTGGTCCGGGGTCATCGTTTTTCATCATAAAATTGATTTTTTGGACTCCACCAAAAATGATTCAAAATGTCATTTGGATCGGGCCTCATGTTGAATAACCACTTTTTAAACCCTCACAGTGACCAAAATTACCATTTTTACAGAGTTTTGCTTACTCAGAAGCTTAAATTTTGACCAATTTCAGGCACAGAAATCACTTTAAACACACTTATTTTTATTGAAAAAGTAATAATTCACATCCAATAGTTATTTAAAGTCAAAAGATTAAATGTTAAAATGTCATCAATATTGACCACTTTTTTGAACCTTCGACTGGTCCGGAGTCATCGTTTTTCATCATAAAATTGATTTTTTGAACTCCACCAAAATTGATTCAAAATGTCATTTGGATCGGGCCTCATGTTGAATAACCACTTTTTAAACCCTCACAGTGACCAAAATTGCCATTTTTACAGTTTTCGCTTACTCAAAAGCTTCAATTTTGACCAATTTCAGGCACAGAAATGACTTTAAACACAATTATTTTAGTTGAAAAAGTAATATTTCACATCCAACAGTCATTTAAAGTCAAAAGATTAAATGTTAAAATTTCATCAATATTGACCACTTTTTTGAACGTTCGACAGGTCCGGGGTCATCGTTTTTCATCAGAAAATTGATTTTTTGGACTCTACCAAAAATGATTCAAAATGTCATTTGGATCGGGCCTCATGTTGATTAACCACTTTTTAAACCCTCACAGTGACCAAAATTGCAATTTTTACAGAGTTTTGCTTAATCAGAAGCTTCAATTTTGACCAATTTCAGGCACAGAAATGACTTTAAACACACTTATTTTAGTTGAAAAAGTAATATTTCACATCCAACAGTCATTTAAAGTCAAAAGATTAAATGGTAAAATGTCATCAATTTTGACCACTTTTTTGAACGTTCGACTGGTCCGGGTTCATCGTTTTTCATCATACAATTGATTTTTTGGACTCTACCAAAAATTATTCAAAATGTCACTTGGATTGGGCCTTTATGTTGAATTACCACTTTTTAAACCCTCACAGTGACCAAAATTGCCATTTTTACAGAGTTTTGCTTACTCAGAAGCTTAAATTTTGACCAATTTCAGGCACAGAAATCACTTTAAACACACTTATTTTAGTTGAAAAAGTAATAATTCACATCCAACAGTCATTTAAAGTCAAAAGATTAAATGTTAAAATTTCACCAATATTGACCACTTTTTTTAACCTTCGACTGGTCCGGGGTCATCGTTTTTCATCATAAAATTGATTTTTTGGGCTCTACTAAAAATGTTTCAAAATGTCATTTGGATCGGCCCTCATGTTGAATAACCACTTTTTAAACCCTCACAGTGACCAAAATTGCCATTTTTACAGCGTTTTGCTTACTAAAAAGCTTCAATTTTGACCAATTTTAGGCGGAGAAATGACTTTAAACACACGTATTTTAGTTGAAAAAGTAATATTTCACATCCAACAGTCATTTAAAGTCAAAAGATTAAATGTTAAAATTTCATCAATATTGACCACTTTTTTGAACGTTCGACAGGTCATCGTTTTTCTTCAGAAAATGGATTTTTTGCAATCTACCAAAAATGATTCAAAATGTCATTTGGATCGGGCCTCATGTTGAATAACCACTTTTTAAACCCTCACAGTGACCAAAATTGCCATTTTTACAGAGTTTTGCGTACTCAGAAGCTTCAATTTTGACCAATTTCAGGCACAGAAATGACTTTAAACACAATTATTTTAGTTGAAAAGGTAATATTTCACATCCAACAGTCATTTAAAGTCAAAAGATTAAATGGTAAAATGTCATCAATAATGACCACTTTTTTGAACGTTCGACTGGTCCGGGGTCATCGTTTTTCATCATACAATTGATTTTTTGGACTCTACCAAAAATGATTCAAAATGTCACTTGGATCGGGCCTCATGTTGAATTACCACTTTTTAAACCCTCACAGTGACCAAAATTGCCATTTTTACAGAGTTTTGCTTACTCAGAAGCTTCAATTTTGACCAATTTCAGGCACAGAAATCACTTTAAACACAATTTTTTTAGTGAAAAAGTAATAATTCACATCCAACAGTCATTTAAAGTCAAAAGATTAAATGTTAAAATGTCATCAATATTGACCACTTTTTTGAACCTTCGACTGGTCCGGGGTCATCGTTTTTCATCATAAAATTGATTTTTTGGACTCTACCAAAAATGATTCAAAATGTCATTTATATCGGGCCTCATGTTGAATAACCACTTTTTAAACCCTCAAAGTGACCAAAATTGCCATTTTTACAGAGTTTTGCTTACTAAAAAGCTTCAATTTTGACCAATTTTAGGCGGAGAAATGACTTTAAACACACGTATTTTAGTTGAAAAAGTAATATTTCACATCCAACAGTCATTTAAAGTCAAAAGATTAAATGTCAAAATGTCATCAATATTGACCACTTTTTTGAACCTTCGACTGGTCCGGGGTCATCGCTTTTCATCATAAAATTGATTTTTTGGACTCTACCGAAAATGATTCAAAATGTCATTTGGATCGGGCCTCATGTTGAATAACCACTTTTTAAACCCTCACAGTGACCAAAATTGCCATTTTTACAGAGTTTTCGCTTACTCAAAAGCTTCAATTTTGACCAATTTCAGGCACAGAAATGACTTTAAACACACTTATTTTAGTTGAAAAAGTAATAATTCACATCCAACCGTCATTTAAAGTCAAAAGATTAAATGTTAACATTTCATCAATATTGACCACTTTTTTGAACGTTCGACTGGTCCGGGGTCATCAATTTTCATCATAAAATTGATTTTTTGGACTCTACTAAAAATGATTCAAAATGTCATTTGGATCGGGCCTCATGTTGAATAACCACTTTTTAAACCCTCACAGTGACCAAAATTGCCATTTTTACAGTTTTCGCTTACTCAAAAGCTTCAATTTTGACCAATTTCAGGCACAGAAATGACTTTAAACACAATTTTTTTAGTTGAAAAAGTAATATTTCACATCCAACAGTCATTTAAAGTCAAAAGATTAAATGTTAAAATTTCATCAATATTGACTACTTTTTTGAACGTTCGACAGGTCCGGGGTCATCGTTTTTCATCAGAAAATTGATTTTTTGGACTCTACCAAAAATGATTCAAAATGTCATTTGGATCGGGCCTCATGTTGATTAACCACTTTTTAAACCCTCACAGTGACCAAAATTGCAATTTTTACAGAGTTTTGCTTAATCAGAAGCTTCAATTTTGACCAATTTCAGGCACAGAAATGACTTTAAACACACTTATTTTAGTTGAAAAAGTAATATTTCACATCCAACAGTCATTTAAAGTCAAAAGATTAAATGGTAAAATGTCATCAATATTGACCACTTTTTTGAACGTTCGACTGGTCCGGGTTCATCGTTTTTCATCATACAATTGATGTTTTGGACTCTACCAAAAATTATTCAAAATGTCACTTGGATTCGGCCTTTATGTTGAATTACCACTTTTTAAACCCTCACAGTGTCCAAAATTGCCATTTTTACAGAGTTTTGCTTACTCAGAAGCTTCAATTTTGACCAATTTCAGGCACAGAAATCACTTTAAACACACTTATTTTAGTTGAAAAAGTAATAATTCACATCCAACAGTCATTTAAAGTCAAAAGATTAAATGTTAAAATTTCACCAATATTGACCACTTTTTTTAACCTTCGACTGGTCCGGGGTCATCGTTTTTCATCATAAAATTGATTTTTTGGACTCTACTAAAAATGTTTCAAAATGTCATTTGGATCGGCCCTCATGTTGAATAACCACTTTTTAAACCCTCACAGTGACCAAAATTGCCATTTTTACAGCGTTTTGCTTACTAAAAAGCTTCAATTTTGACCAATTTCAGGCACAGAAATGACTTTAAACACAATTTTTTTAGTTGAAAAAGTAATAATTCACATCAAAAGTCATTTAAAGTCAAAAGATTAAATGTTAAAATTTCATCAATATTGACCACTTTTTTGAACGTTCGACAGGTCATCGTTTTTCATCATAAAATTGATTTTTTGGACTCTACCAAAAATGATTCAAAATGTCATTTGGATCGGGCCTCAGTTGAATAACCACTTTTTAAACCCTCACAGTGACCAAAATTGCCATTTTTACAGAGTTTTTGTTCCTAAAAAGCTTCAATTTTGACCAATTTTAGGCAGAGAAATGACTTTAAACACACTTATTTTAGTTGAAAAAGTAATAATTCACATCCAACCGTCATTTAAAGTCAAAAGATTAAATGTTAAAATTTCATCAATATTGACCACTTTTTTGAACGTTCGACAGGTCCGGGGTCATCGTTTTTCATCAGAAAATAGATTTTTTGGACTCTACCAAAAATGATTCAAAATGTCATTTGGATCGGGCCTCATGTTGAATTACCACTTTTTAAATCCTCACAGTGACCAAAATTGCAATTTTTACAGAGTTTTGCTTACTCAGAAGCTTCAATTTTGACCAATTTCAGGCACAGAAATCACTTTAAACACACTTATTTTAGTTGAAAAGGTAATAATTCACATCCAACAGTCATTTAAAGTCAAAAGATTAAATGTTAAAATTTCATCAATATTGACCACTTTTTTTGACCTTCGACTGGTCCGGGGTCATCGTTTTTCATCAGAAAATTGATTTTTTGGACTCTACCAAAAATGATTCAAAATGTCATTTGGATCGGGCCTCATGTTGAATTACCACTTTTTAAATCCTCACAGTGACCAAAATTGCCATTTTTACAGAGTTTTGCTTACTGAGAAGCTTCAATTTTGACCAATTTCAGGCACAGAAATCACTTTAAACACACTTATTTTAGTTGAAAAAGTAATAATTCACATCCAACAGTCATTTAAAGTCAAAAGATTAAATGTTAACATTTCACCAATATTGACCACTTTTTTGAACGTTCGACAGGTCCGGGGTCATCGTTTTTCATCAGAAAATAGATTTTTTGGACTCTACCAAAAATTATTCAAAATGTCATTTGGATCGGCCCTCATGTTGAATAACCACTTTTTAAACCCTCACAGTGACCAAAATTGCCATTTTTACAGAGTTTTGCTTACTCAGAAGCTTCAATTTTGACCAATTTCAGGCACAGAAATGACTTTAAACACACTTATTTTAGTTGAAAAAGTAATAATTCACATCCAACAGTCATTTAAAGTCAAAAGATTAAATGTTAAAATTTCACCAATATTGACCACTTTTTTTAACCTTGGACTGGTCCGGGGTCATCGTTTTTCATCATAAAATTGATTTTTTGGACTCTACTAAAAATGTTTCAAAATGTCATTTGGATCGGCCCTCATGTTGAATAACCACTTTTTAAACCCTCACAGTGACCAAAATTGCCATTTTTACAGCGTTTTGCTTACTAAAAAGCTTCAATTTTGACCAATTATAGGCGGAGAAATGACTTTAAACACACGTATTTTAGTTGAAAAAGTAATATTTCACATCCAACAGTCATTTAAAGTCAAAAGATTAAATGTTAAAATTTCATCAATATTGACCACTTTTTTGAACCTTCGACTGGTCCGGGGTCATCGTTTTTCTTCAGAAAATGGATTTTTTGCAATCTACCAAAAATGATTCAAAATGTCATTTGGATCGGGCCTCATGTTGAATAACCACTTTTTAAACCCTCACAGTGACCAAAATTGCCATTTTTACAGAGTTTTGCGTACTCAGAAGCTTCAATTTTGACCAATTTCAGGCACAGAAATGACTTTAAACACAATTATTTTAGTTGAAAAAGTAATATTTCACATCCAACAGTCATTTAAAGTCAAAAGATTAAATGGTAAAATGTCATCAATAATGACCACTTTTTTGAACCTTCGACTGGTCCGGAGTCATCGTTTTTCATCATAAAATTGATTTTTTGAACTCCACCAAAAATGATTCAAAATGTCACTTGGATTGGGCCTTTATGTTGAATTACCACTTTTTAAACCCTCACAGTGACCAAAATTGCCATTTTTACAGAGTTTTGCTTACTCAGAAGCTTCAATTTTGACCAATTTCAGGCACAGAAATCACTTTAAACACACTTATTTTAGTTGAAAAAGTAATAATTCACATCCAACAGTCATTTAAAGTCAAAAGATTAAATGTTAAAATTTCACCAATATTGACCACTTTTTTTAACCTTCGACTGGTCCGGGGTCATCGTTTTTCATCATAAAATTGATTTTTTGGACTCTACTAAAAATGTTTCAAAATGTCATTTGGATCGGCCCTCATGTTGAATAACCAGTTTTTAAACCCTCACAGTGACCAAAATTGCCATTTTTACAGAGTTTTGCTTACTCAGAAGCTTCAATTTTGACCAATTTCAGGCACAGAAATCACTTTAAACACACTTATTTTAGTTGAAAAAGTAATATTTCACATCCAACAGTCATTTAAAGTCAAAAGATTAAATGTCAAAATGTCATCAATATTGACCACTTTTTTGAACCTTCGACTGGTCCGGGGTTATCGCTTTTCATCATAAAATTGATTTTTTTGGACTCTACCAAAAATGATTCAAAATGTCATTTGGATCGGGCCTCATGTTGAATAACCACTTTTTAAACCCTCACAGTGACCAAAATTGCCATTTTTACAGAGTTTTCGCTTACTCAAAAGCTTCAATTTTGACCAATTTCAGGCACAGAAATGACTTTAAACACAATTTTTTTAGTTGAAAAAGTAATAATTCACATCCAAAAGTCATTTAAAGTCAAAAGATTAAATGTTAAAATTTCATCAATATTGACCACTTTTTTGAACGTTCGACAGGTCCGGGGTCATCGTTTTTCATCAGAAAATAGATTTTTTGGACTCTACCAAAAATGATTCAAAATGTCATTTGGATCGGGCCTCATGTTGCATAACCACTTTTTAAACCCTCACAGTGACCAAAATTGCCATTTTTACAGAGTTTTGCTTACTCAGAAGCTTCAATTTTGACCAATTTCAGGCACAGAAATGACTTTAAACACACTTATTTTAGTTGAAAAAGTAATATTTCACATCCAACAGTCATTTAAAGTCAAAAGATTAAATGTTAAAATTTCATCAATATTGACCACTTTTTTGAACGTTCGACTGGTCCGGGGTCATCGTTTTTCATCAGAAAATTGATTTTTTGGACTCTACCAAAAATGATTCAAAATGTCACTTGGATTGGGCCTCATGTTGAATTACCACTTTTTAAACCCTCACAGTGACCAAAATTGCCATTTTTACAGAGTTTTGCTTACTCAGAAGCTTCAATTTTGACCAATTTCAGGCACAGAAATCACTTTAAACACACTTATTTTAGTTGAAAAAGTAATATTTCACATCCAACAGTCATTTAAAGTCAAAAGATTAAATGTCAAAATTTCATCAATATTGACCACTTTTTTGAACGTTCGGCTGGTCCGGGGTCATCAATTTTCATCATAAAATTGATTTTTTGGACTCTACTAAAAATTATTCAAAATGTCATTTGGATCGGCCCTCATGTTGAATAACCACTTTTTAAACCCTCACAGTGACCAGAATTGCCATTTTTACAGAGTTTTGCTTACTAAATAGCTTCAATTTTGACCAATTTCAGGCACAGAAATGACTTTAAACACAATTTTTTTAGTTGAAAAAGTAATAATTCACATCAAAAGTCATTTAAAGTCAAAAGATTAAATGTTAAAATTTCATCAATATTGACCACTTTTTTGAACGTTCGACAGGTCCGGGGTCATCGTTTTTCATCATAAAATTGATTTTTTGGACTCTACCAAAAATGATTCAAAATGTCATTTGGATCGGGCCTCAGTTGAATAACCACTTTTTAAACCCTCACAGTGACCAAAATTGCCATTTTTACAGAGTTTTAGTTCCTAAAAAGCTTCAATTTTGACCAATTTTAGGCAGAGAAATGACTTTAAACACACTTATTTTAGTTGAAAAAGTAATAATTCACATCCAACCGTCATTTAAAGTCAAAAGATTAAATGTTAAAATTTCATCAATATTGACCACTTTTTTGAACGTTCGACAGGTCCGGGGTCATCGTTTTTCATCAGAAAATAGATTTTTTGGACTCTACCAAAAATGATTCAAAATGTCATTTGGATCGGGCCTCATGTTGAATTACCAAATTTTAAATCCTCACAGTGACCAAAATTGCCATTTTTACAGAGTTTTGCTTACTCAGAAGCTAAAATTTTGACCAATTTCAGGCACAGAAATCACTTTAAACACACTTATTTTAATTGAAAAAGTAATAATTCACATCCAACAGTTATTTAAAGTCAAAAGATTAAATGTTAAAATGTCATCAATATTGACCACTTTTTTTAACCTTCGACTGGTCCGGGGTCATCGTTTTTCATCATAAAATTGATTTTTTGGACTCCACCAAAAATGATTCAAAATGTCATTTGGATCGGGCCTCATGTTGAATAACCACTTTTTAAACCCTCACAGTGACCAAAATTACCATTTTTACAGAGTTTTGCTTACTCAGAAGCTTAAATTTTGACCAATTTCAGGCACAGAAATCACTTTAAACACACTTATTTTTATTGAAAAAGTAATAATTCACATCCAATAGTTATTTAAAGTCAAAAGATTAAATGTTAAAATGTCATCAATATTGACCACTTTTTTGAACCTTCGACTGGTCCGGAGTCATCGTTTTTCATCATAAAATTGATTTTTTGAACTCCACCAAAATTGATTCAAAATGTCATTTGGATCGGGCCTCATGTTGAATAACCACTTTTTAAACCCTCACAGTGACCAAAATTGCCATTTTTACAGTTTTCGCTTACTCAAAAGCTTCAATTTTGACCAATTTCAGGCACAGAAATGACTTTAAACACAATTATTTTAGTTGAAAAAGTAATATTTCACATCCAACAGTCATTTAAAGTCAAAAGATTAAATGTTAAAATTTCATCAATATTGACCACTTTTTTGAACGTTCGACAGGTCCGGGGTCATCGTTTTTCATCAGAAAATTGATTTTTTGGACTCTACCAAAAATGATTCAAAATGTCATTTGGATCGGGCCTCATGTTGATTAACCACTTTTTAAACCCTCACAGTGACCAAAATTGCAATTTTTACAGAGTTTTGCTTAATCAGAAGCTTCAATTTTGACCAATTTCAGGCACAGAAATGACTTTAAACACACTTATTTTAGTTGAAAAAGTAATATTTCACATCCAACAGTCATTTAAAGTCAAAAGATTAAATGGTAAAATGTCATCAATATTGACCACTTTTTTGAACGTTCGACTGGTCCGGGTTCATCGTTTTTCATCATACAATTGATTTTTTGGACTCTACCAAAAATTATTCAAAATGTCACTTGGATTGGGCCTTTATGTTGAATTACCACTTTTTAAACCCTCACAGTGACCAAAATTGCCATTTTTACAGAGTTTTGCTTACTCAGAAGCTTAAATTTTGACCAATTTCAGGCACAGAAATCACTTTAAACACACTTATTTTAGTTGAAAAAGTAATAATTCACATCCAACAGTCATTTAAAGTCAAAAGATTAAATGTTAAAATTTCACCAATATTGACCACTTTTTTTAACCTTCGACTGGTCCGGGGTCATCGTTTTTCATCATAAAATTGATTTTTTGGACTCTACTAAAAATGTTTCAAAATGTCATTTGGATCGGCCCTCATGTTGAATAACCACTTTTTAAACCCTCACAGTGACCAAAATTGCCATTTTTACAGCGTTTTGCTTACTAAAAAGCTTCAATTTTGACCAATTTTAGGCGGAGAAATGACTTTAAACACACGTATTTTAGTTGAAAAAGTAATATTTCACATCCAACAGTCATTTAAAGTCAAAAGATTAAATGTTAAAATTTCATCAATATTGACCACTTTTTTGAACGTTCGACAGGTCATCGTTTTTCTTCAGAAAATTGATTTTTTGCAATCTACCAAAAATGATTCAAAATGTCATTTGGATCGGGCCTCATGTTGAATAACCACTTTTTAAACCCTCACAGTGACCAAAATTGCCATTTTTACAGAGTTTTGCGTACTCAGAAGCTTCAATTTTGACCAATTTCAGGCACAGAAATGACTTTAAACACAATTATTTTAGTTGAAAAAGTAATATTTCACATCCAACAGTCATTTAAAGTCAAAAGATTAAATGGTAAAATGTCATCAATAATGACCACTTTTTTGAACGTTCGACTGGTCCGGGGTCATCGTTTTTCATCATACATTTGATTTTTTGGACTCTACCAAAAATGATTCAAAATGTCACTTGGATCGGGCCTCATGTTGAATTACCACTTTTTAAACCCTCACAGTGACCAAAATTGCCATTTTTACAGAGTTTTGCTTACTCAGAAGCTTCAATTTTGACCAATTTCAGGCACAGAAATCACTTTAAACACACGTATTTTAGTTGAAAAAGTAATATTTCACATCCAACAGTCATTTAAAGTCAAAAGATTAAATGTCAAAATGTCATCAATATTGACCACTTTTTTGAACCTTCGACTGGTCCGGGGTCATCGCTTTTCATCATAAAATTGATTTTTTGGACTCTACCAAAAATGATTCAAAATGTCAGTTGGATCGGGCCTCATGTTGAATAACCACTTTTTAAACCCTCACAGTGACCAAAATTGCCATTTTTACAGAGTTTTGCTTACTAAAAAGCTTCAATTTTGACCAATTTCAGGCACAGAAATGACTTTAAACACACGTATTTTAGTTGAAAAGGTAATAATTCACATCCAACAGTCATTTAAAGTCAAAAGATTAAATGTTAAAATTTCATCAATATTGATCACTTTTTTTGACCTTCGACTGGTCCGGGGTCATCGTTTTTCATCAGAAAATTGATTTTTTGGACTCTACCAAAAATGATTCAAAATGTCATTTGGATCGGGCCTCATGTTGAATTACCACTTTTTAAATCCTCACAGTGACCAAAATTGCCATTTTTACAGAGTTTTGCTTACTAAAAAGCTTCAATTTTGACCAATTTCAGGCACAGAATGACTTTAAACACAATTTTTTTAGTTGAAAAAGTAATAATTCACATCCAACCGTCATTTAAAGTCAAAAGATTAAATGTTAAAATTTCATCAATATTGACCACTTTTTTGAACGTTTGACAGGTCCGGGGTCATCGTTTTTCATCAGAAAATAGATTTTTTGGACTCTACCAAAAATGATTCAAAATGTCATTTGGATCGGGCCTCATGTTGAATAACCACTTTTTAAACCCTCACAGTGACCAAAATTACCATTTTTACAGAGTTTTGCTTACTCAGAAGCTTAAATTTTGACCAATTTCAGGCACAGAAATCACTTTAAACACACTTATTTTTATTGAAAAAGTAATAATTCACATCCAATAGTTATTTAAAGTCAAAAGATTAAATGTTAAAATGTCATCAATATTGACCACTTTTTTGAACCTTCGACTGGTCCGGAGTCATCGTTTTTCATCATAAAATTGATTTTTTGAACTCCACCAAAAATGATTCAAAATGTCATTTGGATCGGGCCTCATGTTGAATAACCACTTTTTAAACCCTCACAGTGACCAAAATTGCCATTTTTACAGTTTTCGCTTACTCAAAAGCTTCAATTTTGACCAATTTCAGGCACAGAAATGACTTTAAACACAATTATTTTAGTTGAAAAAGTAATATTTCACATCCAACAGTCATTTAAAGTCAAAAGATTAAATGTTAAAATTTCATCAATATTGACCACTTTTTTGAACGTTCGACAGGTCCGGGGTCATCGTTTTTCATCATACAATTGATTTTTTGGACTCTACCAAAAATTATTCAAAATGTCACTTGGATTGGGCCTTTATGTTGAATTACCACTTTTTAAACCCTCACAGTGACCAAAATTGCCATTTTTACAGAGTTTTGCTTACTCAGAAGCTTAAATTTTGACCAATTTCAGGCACAGAAATCACTTTAAACACACTTATTTTAGTTGAAAAAGTAATAATTCACATCCAACAGTCATTTAAAGTCAAAAGATTAAATGTTAAAATTTCACCAATATTGACCACTTTTTTTAACCTTCGACTGGTCCGGGGTCATCGTTTTTCATCATAAAATTGATTTTTTGGACTCTACTAAAAATGTTTCAAAATGTCATTTGGATCGGCCCTCATGTTGAATAACCACTTTTTAAACACTCACAGTGACCAAAATTGCCATTTTTACAGCGTTTTGCTTACTAAAAAGCTTCAATTTTGACCAATTTTAGGCGGAGAAATGACTTTAAACACACGTATTTTAGTTGAAAAAGTAATATTTCACATCCAACAGTCATTTAAAGTCAAAAGATTAAATGTTAAAATTTCATCAATATTGACCACTTTTTTGAACGTTCGACAGGTCATCGTTTTTCTTCAGAAAATTGATTTTTTGCAATCTACCAAAAATGATTCAAAATGTCATTTGGATCGGGCCTCATGTTGAATAACCACTTTTTAAACCCTCACAGTGACCAAAATTGCCATTTTTACAGAGTTTTGCGTACTCAGAAGCTTCAATTTTGACCAATTTCAGGCACAGAAATGACTTTAAACACAATTATTTTAGTTGAAAAAGTAATATTTCACATCCAACAGTCATTTAAAGTCAAAAGATTAAATGGTAAAATGTCATCAATAATGACCACTTTTTTGAACGTTCGACTGGTCCGGGGTCATCGTTTTTCATCATACAATTGATTTTTTGGACTCTACCAAAAATGATTCAAAATGTCACTTGGATCGGGCCTCATGTTGAATTACCACTTTTTAAACCCTCACAGTGACCAAAATTGCCATTTTTACAGAGTTTTGCTTACTCAGAAGCTTCAATTTTGACCAATTTCAGGCACAGAAATCACTTTAAACACACTTATTTTAGTTGAAAAAGTAATATTTCACATCCAACAGTCATTTAAAGTCAAAAGATTAAATATTAAAATGTCATCAATATTGACCACTTTTTTGAACCTTCGACTGGTCCGGGGTCATCGTTTTTCATCATAAAATTGATTTTTTGGACTCTACCAAAAATGATTCAAAATGTCATTTGGATCGGCCCTCATGTTGAATAACCACTTTTTAAACCCTCACAGTGACCAAAATTGCCATTTTTACAGCGTTTTGCTTACTAAAAAGCTTCAATTTTGACCAATTTTAGGCGGAGAAATGACTTTAAACACACGTATTTTAGTTGAAAAAGTAATATTTCACATCCAACAGTCATTTAAAGTCAAAAGATTAAATGTTAAAATTTCATCAATATTGACCACTTTTTTGAACGTTCGACAGGTCATCGTTTTTCTTCAGAAAATGGATTTTTTGCAATCTACCAAAAATGATTCAAAATGTCATTTGGATCGGGCCTCATGTTGAATAACCACTTTTTAAACCCTCACAGTGACCAAAATTGCAATTTTTACAGAGTTTTGCGTACTCAGAAGCTTCAATTTTGACCAATTTCAGGCACAGAAATGACTTTAAACACAATTATTTTAGTTGAAAAAGTAATATTTCACATCCAACAGTCATTTAAAGTCAAAAGATTAAATGGTAAAATGTCATCAATAATGACCACTTTTTTGAACGTTCGACTGGTCCGGGGTCATCGTTTTTCATCATACATTTGATTTTTTGGACTCTACCAAAAATGATTCAAAATGTCACTTGGATCGGGCCTCATGTTGAATTACCACTTTTTAAACCCTCACAGTGACCAAAATTGCCATTTTTACAGAGTTTTGCTTACTCAGAAGCTTCAATTTTGACCAATTTCAGGCACAGAAATCACTTTAAACACACTTATTTTAGTTGAAAAAGTAATATTTCACATCCAACAGTCATTTAAAGTCAAAAGATTAAATATTAAAATGTCATCAATA
The DNA here is from genome assembly GCF_964261635.1 of Lissotriton helveticus. NCBI lineage: Eukaryota > Metazoa > Chordata > Amphibia > Caudata > Salamandridae > Lissotriton > Lissotriton helveticus. The sequence continues at coordinate 331,152 of NW_027611943.1, forward strand.
TTGACCACTTTTTTGAACCTTCGACTGGTCCGGGGTCATCGTTTTTCATCATAAAATTGATTTTTTGGACTCTACCAAAAATGATTCAAAATGTCATTTGGATCGGGCCTCATGTTGAATAACCACTTTTTAAACCCTCACAGTGACCAAAATTGCCATTTTTACAGAGTTTTGCTTACTAAAAAGCTTCAATTTTGACTAATTTTAGGCGGAGAAATGACTTTAAACACACGTATTTTAGTTGAAAAAGTAATATTTCACATCCAACAGTCATTTAAAGTCAAAAGATTAAATGTCAAAATGTCATCAATATTGACCACTTTTTTGAACCTTCGACTGGTCCGGGGTCATCGCTTTTCATCATAAAATTGATTTTTTGGACTCTACCAAAAATGATTCAAAATGTCATTTGGATCGGGCCTCATGTTGAATAACCACTTTTTAAACCCTCACAGTGACCAAAATTGCCATTTTTACAGAGTTTTGCTTACTAAAAAGCTTCAATTTTGATCAATTTCAGGCACAGAAATGACTTTAAACACACGTATTTTAGTTGAAAAAGTAATATTTCACATCCAACAGTCATTTAAAGTCAAAAGATTAAATGTTAAAATTTCATCAATATTGACCACTTTTTTGAACGTTCGACAGGTCCGGGGTCATCGTTTTTCTTCAGAAAATGGATTTTTTGCAATCTACCAAAAATGATTCAAAATGTCATTTGGATCGGGCCTCATGTTGAATAACCACTTTTTAAACCCTCACAGTGACCAAATTGCCATTTTTACAGAGTTTTGCTTACTCAAAAGCTTCAATTTTGACCAATTTCAGGCACAGAAATGACTTTAAACACACTTATTTTAGTTGAAAAAGTAATATTTCACATCCAACCGTCATTTAAAGTCAAAAGATTAAATGTTAAAATTTCATCAATATTGACCACTTTTTTGAACGTTCGACAGGTCCGGGGTCATCGTTTTTCATCAGAAAATAGATTTTTTGGATTCTACCAAAAATTATTCAAAAGGTCATTTGGATCGGGCCTCATGTTGAATTACCACTTTTTAAATCCTCACAGTGACCAAAATTGCCATTTTTACAGAGTTTTGCTTACTCAGAAGCTTCAATTTTGACCAATTTCAGGCACAGAAATCACTTTAAACACACTTATTTTAGTTGAAAAGGTAATAATTCACATCCAACAGTCATTTAAAGTCAAAAGATTAAATGTTAAAATTTCATCAATATTGACCACTTTTTTTGACCTTCGACTGGTCCGGGGTCATCGTTTTTCATCAGAAAATTGATTTTTTGGACTCTACCAAAAATGATTCAAAATGTCATTTGGATCGGGCCTCATGTTGAATTACCACTTTTTAAATCCTCACAGTGACCAAAATTGCCATTTTTACAGAGTTTTGCTTACTCAGAAGCTTCAATTTTGACCAATTTCAGGCACAGAAATCACTTTAAACACACTTATTTTAGTTGAAAAAGTAATAATTCACATCCAACAGTCATTTAAAGTCAAAAGATTAAATGTTAACATTTCACCAATATTGACCACTTTTTTGAACGTTCGACAGGTCCGGGGTCATCGTTTTTCATCAGAAAATTGATTTTTTGGACTCTACCAAAAATGATTCAAAATGTCATTTGGATCGGGCCTCATGTTGAATTACCACTTTTTAAATCCTCAGAGTGACCAAAATTGCCATTTTTACAGAGTTTTGCTTACTCAGAAGCTTCAATTTTGACCAATTTCAGGCACAGAAATCACTTTAAACACACTTATTTTAGTTGAAAAAGTAATAATTCACATCCAACAGTCATTTAAAGTCAAAAGATTAAATGTTAACATTTCACCAATATTGACCACTTTTTTGAACGTTCGACAGGTCCGGGGTCATCGTTTTTCATCAGAAAATAGATTTTTTGGACTCTACCAAAAATTATTCAAAATGTCATTTGGATCGGCCCTCATGTTGAATAACCACTTTTTAAACCCTCACAGTGACCAAAATTGCCATTTTTACAGAGTTTTGCTTACTCAGAAGCTTCAATTTTGACCAATTTCAGGCACAGAAATGACTTTAAACACACTTATTTTAGTTGAAAAAGTAATATTTCACATCCAACCGTCATTTAAAGTCAAAAGATTAAATGTTAAAATTTCACCAATATTGACCACTTTTTTTAACCTTCGACTGGTCCGGGGTCATCGTTTTTCATCATAAAATTGATTTTTTGGACTCTACTAAAAATGATTCAAAATGTCATTTGGATCGGCCCTCATGTTGAATAACCACTTTTTAAACCCTCACAGTGACCAAAATTGCCATTTTTACAGAGTTTTGCTTACTCAGAAGCTTCAATTTTGACCAATTTCAGGCACAGAAATCACTTTAAACACACTTATTTTAGTTGAAAAAGTAATATTTCACATCCAACAGTCATTTAAAGTCAAAAGATTAAATATTAAAATGTCATCAATATTGACCACTTTTTTGAACCTTCGACTGGTCCGGGGTCATCGTTTTTCATCATAAAATTGATTTTTTGGACTCTACCAAAAATGATTCAAAATGTCATTTGGATCGGGCCTCATGTTGAATAACCACTTTTTAAACCCTCACAGTGACCAAAATTGCCATTTTTACAGAGTTTTGCTTACTAAAAAGCTTCAATTTTGACCAATTTTAGGCGGAGAAATGACTTTAAACACACGTATTTTAGTTGAAAAAGTAATATTTCACATCCAACAGTCATTTAAGTCAAAAGATTAAATGTCAAAATGTCATCAATATTGACCACTTTTTTGAACCTTCGACTGGTCCGGGGTCATCGCTTTTCATCATAAAATTGATTTTTTGGACTCTACCAAAAATGATTCAAAATGTCATTTGGATCGGGCCTCATGTTGAATAACCACTTTTTAAACCCTCACAGTGACCAAAATTGCCATTTTTACAGAGTTTTGCTTACTAAAAAGCTTCAATTTTGACCAATTTTCAGGCACAGAAATGACTTTAAACACACGTATTTTAGTTGAAAAAGTAATATTTCACATCCAACAGTCATTTAAAGTCAAAAGATTAAATGTTAAAATTTCATCAATATTGACCACTTTTTTGAACGTTCGACAGGTCCGGGGTCATCGTTTTTCTTCAGAAAATGGATTTTTTGCAATCTACCAAAAATGATTCAAAATGTCATTTGGATCGGGCCTCATGTTGAATAACCACTTTTTAAACCATCACAGTGACCAAATTGCCATTTTTACAGAGTTTTGCTTACTCAAAAGCTTCAATTTTGACCAATTTCAGGCACAGAAATGACTTTAAACACACTTATTTTAGTTGAAAAAGTAATATTTCACATCCAACCGTCATTTAAAGTCAAAAGATTAAATGTTAAAATTTCATCAATATTGACCACTTTTTTGAACGTTCGACAGGTCCGGGGTCATCGTTTTTCATCAGAAAATAGATTTTTTGGATTCTACCAAAAATTATTCAAAAGGTCATTTGGATCGGGCCTCATGTTGAATTACCACTTTTTAAATCCTCACAGTGACCAAAATTGCCATTTTTACAGAGTTTTGCTTACTCAGAAGCTTCAATTTTGACCAATTTCAGGCACAGAAATCACTTTAAACACACTTATTTTAGTTGAAAAGGTAATAATTCACATCCAACAGTCATTTAAAGTCAAAAGATTAAATGTTAAAATTTCATCAATATTGACCACTTTTTTTGACCTTCGACTGGTCCGGGGTCATCGTTTTTCATCAGAAAATTGATTTTTTGGACTCTACCAAAAATGATTCAAAATGTCATTTGGATCGGGCCTCATGTTGAATTACCACTTTTTAAATCCTCACAGTGACCAAAATTGCCATTTTTACAGAGTTTTGCTTACTCAGAAGCTTCAATTTTGACCAATTTCAGGCACAGAAATCACTTTAAACACACTTATTTTAGTTGAAAAAGTAATAATTCACATCCAACAGTCATTTAAAGTCAAAAGATTAAATGTTAACATTTCACCAATATTGACCACTTTTTTGAACGTTCGACAGGTCCGGGGTCATCGTTTTTCATCAGAAAATTGATTTTTGGGACTCTACCAAAAATGATTCAAAATGTCATTTGGATCGGGCCTCATGTTGAATTACCACTTTTTAAATCCTCACAGTGACCAAAATTGCCATTTTTACAGAGTTTTGCTTACTCAGAAGCTTCAATTTTGACCAATTTCAGGCACAGAAATCACTTTAAACACACTTATTTTAGTTGAAAAAGTAATAATTCACATCCAACAGTCATTTAAAGTCAAAAGATTAAATGTTAACATTTCACCAATATTGACCACTTTTTTGAACGTTCGACAGGTCCGGGGTCATCGTTTTTCATCAGAAAATTGATTTTTTGGACTCTACCAAAAATGATTCAAAATGTCATTTGGATCTGGCCTCATGTTGAATTACCACTTTTTAAATCCTCACAGTGACCAAAATTGCCATTTTTACAGAGTTTTGCTTACTCAGAAGCTTCAATTTTGACCAATTTTAGGCACAGAAATCACTTTAAACACACTTATTTTAGTTGAAAAGGTAATAATTCACATCCAACAGTCATTTAAAGTCAAAAGATTAAATGTTAAAATTTCATCAATATTGACCACTTTTTTTGACCTTCGACTGGTCCGGGGTCATCGTTTTTCATCAGAAAATTGATTTTTTGGACTCTACCAAAAATGATTCAAAATGTCATTTGGATCGGGCCTCATGTTGAATTACCACTTTTTAAATCCTCACAGTGACCAAAATTGCCATTTTTACAGAGTTTTGCTTACTCAGAAGCTTCAATTTTGACCAATTTCAGGCACAGAAATCACTTTAAACACACTTATTTTAGTTGAAAAAGTAATAATTCACATCCAACAGTCATTTAAAGTCAAAAGATTAAATGTTAACATTTCACCAATATTGACCACTTTTTTGAACGTTCGACAGGTCCGGGGTCATCGTTTTTCATCAGAAAATAGATTTTTTGGACTCTACCAAAAATTATTCAAAATGTCATTTGGATCGGCCCTCATGTTGAATAACCACTTTTTAAACCCTCACAGTGACCAAAATTGCCATTTTTACAGAGTTTTGCTTACTCAGAAGCTTCAATTTTGACCAATTTCAGGCACAGAAATGACTTTAAACACACTTATTTTAGTTGAAAAAGTAATATTTCACATCCAACCGTCATTTAAAGTCAAAAGATTAAATGTTAAAATTTCACCAATATTGACCACTTTTTTTAACCTTCGACTGGTCCGGGGTCATCGTTTTTCATCATAAAATTGATTTTTTGGACTCTACTAAAAATGATTCAAAATGTCATTTGGATCGGCCCTCATGTTGAATAACCACTTTTTAAACCCTCACAGTGACCAAAATTGCCATTTTTACAGAGTTTTGCTTACTCAGAAGCTTCAATTTTGACCAATTTCAGGCACAGAAATCACTTTAAACACACTTATTTTAGTTGAAAAAGTAATATTTCACATCCAACAGTCATTTAAAGTCAAAAGATTAAATATTAAAATGTCATCAATATTGACCACTTTTTTGAACCTTCGACTGGTCCGGGGTCATCGTTTTTCATCATAAAATTGATTTTTTGGACTCTACCAAAAATGATTCAAAATGTCATTTGGATCGGGCCTCATGTTGAATAACCACTTTTTAAACCCTCACAGTGACCAAAATTGCCATTTTTACAGAGTTTTGCTTACTAAAAAGCTTCAATTTTGACCAATTTTAGGCGGAGAAATGACTTTAAACACACGTATTTTAGTTGAAAAAGTAATATTTCACATCCAACAGTCATTTAAGTCAAAAGATTAAATGTCAAAATGTCATCAATATTGACCACTTTTTTGAACCTTCGACTGGTCCGGGGTCATCGCTTTTCATCATAAAATTGATTTTTTGGACTCTACCAAAAATGATTCAAAATGTCATTTGGATCGGGCCTCATGTTGAATAACCACTTTTTAAACCCTCACAGTGACCAAAATTGCCATTTTTACAGAGTTTTGCTTACTAAAAAGCTTCAATTTTGACCAATTTCAGGCACAGAAATGACTTTAAACACACGTATTTTAGTTGAAAAAGTAATATTTCACATCCAACAGTCATTTAAAGTCAAAAGATTAAATGTTAAAATTTCATCAATATTGACCACTTTTTTGAACGTTCGACAGGTCCGGGGTCATCGTTTTTCTTCAGAAAATGGATTTTTTGCAATCTACCAAAAATGATTCAAAATGTCATTTGGATCGGGCCTCATGTTGAATAACCACTTTTTAAACCCTCACAGTGACCAAATTGCCATTTTTACAGAGTTTTGCTTACTCAAAAGCTTCAATTTTGACCAATTTCAGGCACAGAAATGACTTTAAACACACTTATTTTAGTTGAAAAAGTAATATTTCACATCCAACCGTCATTTAAAGTCAAAAGATTAAATGTTAAAATTTCATCAATATTGACCACTTTTTTGAACGTTCGACAGGTCCGGGGTCATCGTTTTTCATCAGAAAATAGATTTTTTGGATTCTACCAAAAATTATTCAAAAGGTCATTTTGATCGGGCCTCATGTTGAATTACCACTTTTTAAATCCTCAGAGTGACCAAAATTGCCATTTTTACAGAGTTTTGCTTACTCAGAAGCTTCAATTTTGACCAATTTCAGGCACAGAAATCACTTTAAACACACTTATTTTAGTTGAAAAGGTAATAATTCACATCCAACCGTCATTTAAAGTCAAAAGATTAAATGTTAAAATTTCACCAATATTGACCACTTTTTTTAACCTTCGACTGGTCCGGGGTCATCGTTTTTCATCATAAAATTGATTTTTTGGACTCTACTAAAAATGATTCAAAATGTCATTTGGATCGGCCCTCATGTTGAATAACCACTTTTTAAACCCTCACAGTGACCAAAATTGCCATTTTTACAGAGTTTTGCTTACTCAGAAGCTTCAATTTTGACCAATTTCAGGCACAGAAATCACTTTAAACACACTTATTTTAGTTGAAAAAGTAATATTTCACATCCAACAGTCATTTAAAGTCAAAAGATTAAATATTAAAATGTCATCAATATTGACCACTTTTTTGAACCTTCGACTGGTCCGGGGTCATCGTTTTTCATCATAAAATTGATTTTTTGGACTCTACCAAAAATGATTCAAAATGTCATTTGGATCGGGCCTCATGTTGAATAACCACTTTTTAAACCCTCACAGTGACCAAAATTGCCATTTTTACAGAGTTTTGCTTACTAAAAAGCTTCAATTTTGACCAATTTTAGGCGGAGAAATGACTTTAAACACACGTATTTTAGTTGAAAAAGTAATATTTCACATCCAACAGTCATTTAAGTCAAAAGATTAAATGTCAAAATGTCATCAATATTGACCACTTTTTTGAACCTTCGACTGGTCCGGGGTCATCGCTTTTCATCATAAAATTGATTTTTTGGACTCTACCAAAAATGATTCAAAATGTCATTTGGATCGGGCCTCATGTTGAATAACCACTTTTTAAACCCTCACAGTGACCAAAATTGCCATTTTTACAGAGTTTTGCTTACTAAAAAGCTTCAATTTTGACCAATTTCAGGCACAGAAATGACTTTAAACACACGTATTTTAGTTGAAAAAGTAATATTTCACATCCAACAGTCATTTAAAGTCAAAAGATTAAATGTTAAAATTTCATCAATATTGACCACTTTTTTGAACGTTCGACAGGTCCGGGGTCATCGTTTTTCTTCAGAAAATGGATTTTTTGCAATCTACCAAAAATGATTCAAAATGTCATTTGGATCGGGCCTCATGTTGAATAACCACTTTTTAAACCCTCACAGTGACCAAATTGCCATTTTTACAGAGTTTTGCTTACTCAAAAGCTTCAATTTTGACCAATTTCAGGCACAGAAATGACTTTAAACACACTTATTTTAGTTGAAAAAGTAATATTTCACATCCAACCGTCATTTAAAGTCAAAAGATTAAATGTTAAAATTTCATCAATATTGACCACTTTTTTGAACGTTCGACAGGTCCGGGGTCATCGTTTTTCATCAGAAAATAGATTTTTTGGATTCTACCAAAAATTATTCAAAAGGTCATTTGGATCGGGCCTCATGTTGAATTACCACTTTTTAAATCCTCAGAGTGACCAAAATTGCCATTTTTACAGAGTTTTGCTTACTCAGAAGCTTCAATTTTGACCAATTTCAGGCACAGAAATCACTTTAAACACACTTATTTTAGTTGAAAAGGTAATAATTCACATCCAACAGTCATTTAAAGTCAAAAGATTAAATGTTAAAATTTCATCAATATTGACCACTTTTTTTGACCTTCGACTGGTCCGGGGTCATCGTTTTTCATCAGAAAATTGATTTTTTGGACTCTACCAAAAATGATTCAAAATGTCATTTGGATCGGGCCTCATGTTGAATTACCACTTTTTAAATCCTCACAGTGACCAAAATTGCCATTTTTACAGAGTTTTGCTTACTCAGAAGCTTCAATTTTGACCAATTTCAGGCACAGAAATCACTTTAAACACACTTATTTTAGTTGAAAAAGTAATAATTCACATCCAACAGTCATTTAAAGTCAAAAGATTAAATGTTAACATTTCACCAATATTGACCACTTTTTTGAACGTTCGACAGGTCCGGGGTCATCGTTTTTCATCAGAAAATTGATTTTTTGGACTCTACCAAAAATGATTCAAAATGTCATTTGGATCGGGCCTCATGTTGAATTACCACTTTTTAAATCCTCACAGTGACCAAAATTGCCATTTTTACAGAGTTTTGCTTACTCAGAAGCTTCAATTTTGACCAATTTCAGGCACAGAAATCACTTTAAACACACTTATTTTAGTTGAAAAAGTAATAATTCACATCCAACAGTCATTTAAAGTCAAAAGATTAAATGTTAACATTTCACCAATATTGACCACTTTTTTGAACGTTCGACAGGTCCGGGGTCATCGTTTTTCATCAGAAAATAGATTTTTTGGACTCTACCAAAAATTATTCAAAATGTCATTTGGATCGGCCCTCATGTTGAATAACCACTTTTTAAACCCTCACAGTGACCAAAATTGCCATTTTTACAGAGTTTTGCTTACTCAAAAGCTTCAATTTTGACCAATTTCAGGCACAGAAATGACTTTAAACACACTTATTTTAGTTGAAAAAGTAATAATTCACATCCAACAGTCATTTAAAGTCAAAAGATTAAATGTTAAAATTTCACCAATATTGACCACTTTTTTTAACCTTGGACTGGTCCGGGGTCATCGTTTTTCATCATAAAATTGATTTTTTGGACTCTACTAAAAATGTTTCAAAATGTCATTTGGATCGGCCCTCATGTTGAATAACCACTTTTTAAACCCTCACAGTGACCAAAATTGCCATTTTTACAGCGTTTTGCTTACTAAAAAGCTTCAATTTTGACCAATTTTAGGCGGAGAAATGACTTTAAACACACGTATTTTAGTTGAAAAAGTAATATTTCACATCCAACAGTCATTTAAAGTCAAAAGATTAAATGTTAAAATTTCATCAATATTGACCACTTTTTTGAACCTTCGACTGGTCCGGGGTCATCGTTTTTCTTCAGAAAATGGATTTTTTGCAATCTACCAAAAATGATTCAAAATGTCATTTGGATCGGGCCTCATGTTGAATAACCACTTTTTAAACCCTCACAGTGACCAAAATTGCCATTTTTACAGAGTTTTGCGTACTCAGAAGCTTCAATTTTGACCAATTTCAGGCACAGAAATGACTTTAAACACAATTATTTTAGTTGAAAAAGTAATATTTCACATCCAACAGTAATTTAAAGTCAAAAGATTAAATGGTAAAATGTCATCAATAATGACCACTTTTTTGAACCTTCGACTGGTCCGGAGTCATCGTTTTTCATCATAAAATTGATTTTTTGAACTCCACCAAAAATGATTCAAAATGTCACTTGGATTGGGCCTTTATGTTGAATTACCACTTTTTAAACCCTCACAGTGACCAAAATTGCCATTTTTACAGAGTTTTGCTTACTCAGAAGCTTCAATTTTGACCAATTTCAGGCACAGAAATCACTTTAAACACACTTATTTTAGTTGAAAAAGTAATAATTCACATCCAACAGTCATTTAAAGTCAAAAGATTAAATGTTAAAATTTCACCAATATTGACCACTTTTTTTAACCTTCGACTGGTCCGGGGTCATCGTTTTTCATCATAAAATTGATTTTTTGGACTCTACTAAAAATGTTTCAAAATGTCATTTGGATCGGCCCTCATGTTGAATAACCAGTTTTTAAACCCTCACAGTGACCAAAATTGCCATTTTTACAGCGTTTTGCTTACTAAAAAGCTTCAATTTTGACCAATTTTAGGCGGAGAAATGACTTTAAACACACGTATTTTAGTTGAAAAAGTAATATTTCACATCCAACAGTCATTTAAAGTCAAAAGATTAAATGTTAAAATTTCATCAATATTGACCACTTTTTTGAACCTTCGACTGGTCCGGGGTCATCGTTTTTCTTCAGAAAATGGATTTTTTGCAATCTACCAAAAATGATTCAAAATGTCATTTGGATCGGGCCTCATGTTGAATAACCACTTTTTAAACCCTCACAGTGACCAAAATTGCCATTTTTACAGAGTTTTGCGTACTCAGAAGCTTCAATTTTGACCAATTTCAGGCACAGAAATGACTTTAAACACAATTATTTTAGTTGAAAAAGTAATATTTCACATCCAACAGTCATTTAAAGTCAAAAGATTAAATGGTAAAATGTCATCAATAATGACCACTTTTTTGAACGTTCGACTGGTCCGGGGTCATCGTTTTTCATCATACAATTGATTTTTTGGACTCTACCAAAAATGATTCAAAATGTCACTTGGATCGGGCCTCATGTTGAATTACCACTTTTTAAACCCTCACAGTGACCAAAATTGCCATTTTTACAGAGTTTTGCTTACTCAGAAGCTTCAATTTTGACCAATTTCAGGCACAGAAATCACTTTAAACACACTTATTTTAGTTGAAAAAGTAATAATTCACATCCAACAGTCATTTAAAGTCAAAAGATTACATGTTACAATGTCATCAATATTGACCACTTTTTTGAACCTTCGACTGGTCCGGGGTCATCGTTTTTCATCATAAAATTGATTTTTTGGACTCTACTAAAAATGTTTCAAAATGTCATTTGGATCGGCCCTCATGTTGAATAACCACTTTTTAAACCCTCACAGTGACCAAAATTGCCATTTTTACAGAGTTTTGCTTACTAAAAAGCTTCAATTTTGACAAATTTTAGGCGGAGAAATGACTTTAAACACACGTATTTTAGTTGAAAAAGTAATATTTCACATCCAACAGTCATTTAAAGTCAAAAGATTAAATGTCAAAATGTCATCAATATTGACCACTTTTTTGAACCTTCGACTGGTCCGGGGTTATCGCTTTTCATCATAAAATTGATTTTTTTGGACTCTACCAAAAATGATTCAAAATGTCATTTGGATCGGGCCTCATGTTGAATAACCACTTTTTAAACCCTCACAGTGACCAAAATTGCCATTTTTACAGAGTTTTCGCTTACTCAAAAGCTTCAATTTTGACCAATTTCAGGCACAGAAATGACTTTAAACACAATTTTTTTAGTTGAAAAAGTAATAATTCACATCCAAAAGTCATTTAAAGTCAAAAGATTAAATGTTAAAATTTCATCAATATTGACCACTTTTTTGAACGTTCGACAGGTCCGGGGTCATCGTTTTTCATCAGAAAATAGATTTTTTGGACTCTACCAAAAATGATTCAAAATGTCATTTGGATCGGGCCTCATGTTGCATAACCACTTTTTAAACCCTCACAGTGACCAAAATTGCCATTTTTACAGAGTTTTGCTTACTCAGAAGCTTCAATTTTGACCAATTTCAGGCACAGAAATGACTTTAAACACACTTATTTTAGTTGAAAAAGTAATATTTCACATCCAACAGTCATTTAAAGTCAAAAGATTAAATGTTAAAATTTCATCAATATTGACCACTTTTTTGAACGTTCGACTGGTCCGGGGTCATCGTTTTTCATCAGAAAATTGATTTTTTGGACTCTACCAAAAATGATTCAAAATGTCACTTGGATTGGGCCTCATGTTGAATTACCACTTTTTAAACCCTCACAGTGACCAAATTGCCATTTTTACAGAGTTTTGCTTACTCAGAAGCTTCAATTTTGACCAATTTCAGGCACAGAAATCACTTTAAACACACTTATTTTAGTTGAAAAAGTAATATTTCACATCCAACAGTCATTTAAAGTCAAAAGATTAAATGTCAAAATTTCATCAATATTGACCACTTTTTTGAACGTTCGGCTGGTCCGGGGTCATCAATTTTCATCATAAAATTGATTTTTTGGACTCTACTAAAAATTATTCAAAATGTCATTTGGATCGGCCCTCATGTTGAATAACCACTTTTTAAACCCTCACAGTGACCAGAATTGCCATTTTTACAGAGTTTTGCTTACTAAATAGCTTCAATTTTGACCAATTTCAGGCACAGAAATGACTTTAAACACAATTTTTTTAGTTGAAAAAGTAATAATTCACATCAAAAGTCATTTAAAGTCAAAAGATTAAATGTTAAAATTTCATCAATATTGACCACTTTTTTGAACGTTCGACAGGTCCGGGGTCATCGTTTTTCATCATAAAATTGATTTTTTGGACTCTACCAAAAATGATTCAAAATGTCATTTGGATCGGGCCTCAGTTGAATAACCACTTTTTAAACCCTCACAGTGACCAAAATTGCCATTTTTACAGAGTTTTAGTTCCTAAAAAGCTTCAATTTTGACCAATTTTAGGCAGAGAAATGACTTTGAACACACTTATTTTAGTTGAAAAAGTAATAATTCACATCCAACCGTCATTTAAAGTCAAAAGATTAAATGTTAAAATTTCATCAATATTGACCACTTTTTTGAACGTTCGACAGGTCCGGGGTCATCGTTTTTCATCAGAAAATAGATTTTTTGGACTCTACCAAAAATGATTCAAAATGTCATTTGGATCGGGCCTCATGTTGAATTACCACTTTTTAAATCCTCACAGTGACCAAAATTGCCATTTTTACAGAGTTTTGCTTACTCAGAAGCTAAAATTTTGACCAATTTCAGGCACAGAAATCACTTTAAACACACTTATTTTAATTGAAAAAGTAATAATTCACATCCAACAGTTATTTAAAGTCAAAAGATTAAATGTTAAAATGTCATCAATATTGACCACTTTTTTTAACCTTCGACTGGTCCGGGGTCATCGTTTTTCATCATAAAATTGATTTTTTGGACTCCACCAAAAATGATTCAAAATGTCATTTGGATCGGGCCTCATGTTGAATAACCACTTTTTAAACCCTCACAGTGACCAAAATTACCATTTTTACAGAGTTTTGCTTACTCAGAAGCTTAAATTTTGACCAATTTCAGGCACAGAAATCACTTTAAACACACTTATTTTTATTGAAAAAGTAATAATTCACATCCAATAGTTATTTAAAGTCAAAAGATTAAATGTTAAAATGTCATCAATATTGACCACTTTTTTGAACCTTCGACTGGTCCGGAGTCATCGTTTTTCATCATAAAATTGATTTTTTGAACTCCACCAAAATTGATTCAAAATGTCATTTGGATCGGGCCTCATGTTGAATAACCACTTTTTAAACCCTCACAGTGACCAAAATTGCCATTTTTACAGTTTTCGCTTACTCAAAAGCTTCAATTTTGACCAATTTCAGGCACAGAAATGACTTTAAACACAATTATTTTAGTTGAAAAAGTAATATTTCACATCCAACAGTCATTTAAAGTCAAAAGATTAAATGTTAAAATTTCATCAATATTGACCACTTTTTTGAACGTTCGACAGGTCCGGGGTCATCGTTTTTCATCAGAAAATTGATTTTTTGGACTCTACCAAAAATGATTCAAAATGTCATTTGGATCGGGCCTCATGTTGATTAACCACTTTTTAAACCCTCACAGTGACCAAAATTGCAATTTTTACAGAGTTTTGCTTAATCAGAAGCTTCAATTTTGACCAATTTCAGGCACAGAAATGACTTTAAACACACTTATTTTAGTTGAAAAAGTAATATTTCACATCCAACAGTCATTTAAAGTCAAAAGATTAAATGGTAAAATGTCATCAATATTGACCACTTTTTTGAACATTCGACTGGTCCGGGTTCATCGTTTTTCATCATACAATTGATTTTTTGGACTCTACCAAAAATTATTCAAAATGTCACTTGGATTGGGTCTTTATGTTGAATTACCACTTTTTAAACCCTCACAGTGACCAAAATTGCCATTTTTACAGAGTTTTGCTTACTCAGAAGCTTAAATTTTGACCAATTTCAGGCACAGAAATCACTTTAAACACACTTATTTTAGTTGAAAAAGTAATAATTCACATCCAACAGTCATTTAAAGTCAAAAGATTAAATGTTAAAATTTCACCAATATTGACCACTTTTTTTAACCTTCGACTGGTCCGGGGTCATCGTTTTTCATCATAAAATTGATTTTTTGGACTCTACTAAAAATGTTTCAAAATGTCATTTGGATCGGCCCTCATGTTGAATAACCACTTTTTAAACCCTCACAGTGACCAAAATTGCCATTTTTACAGCGTTTTGCTTACTAAAAAGCTTCAATTTTGACCAATTTTAGGCGGAGAAATGACTTTAAACACACGTATTTTAGTTGAAAAAGTAATATTTCACATCCAACAGTCATTTAAAGTCAAAAGATTAAATGTTAAAATTTCATCAATATTGACCACTTTTTTGAACGTTCGACAGGTCATCGTTTTTCTTCAGAAAATTGATTTTTTGCAATCTACCAAAAATGATTCAAAATGTCATTTGGATCGGGCCTCATGTTGAATAACCACTTTTTAAACCCTCACAGTGACCAAAATTGCCATTTTTACAGAGTTTTGCGTACTCAGAAGCTTCAATTTTGACCAATTTCAGGCACAGAAATGACTTTAAACACAATTATTTTAGTTGAAAAAGTAATATTTCACATCCAACAGTCATTTAAAGTCAAAAGATTAAATGGTAAAATGTCATCAATAATGACCACTTTTTTGAACGTTCGACTGGTCCGGGGTCATCGTTTTTCATCATACATTTGATTTTTTGGACTCTACCAAAAATGATTCAAAATGTCACTTGGATCGGGCCTCATGTTGAATTACCACTTTTTAAACCCTCACAGTGACCAAAATTGCCATTTTTACAGAGTTTTGCTTACTCAGAAGCTTCAATTTTGACCAATTTCAGGCACAGAAATCACTTTAAACACACTTATTTTAGTTGAAAAAGTAATATTTCACATCCAACAGTCATTTAAAGTCAAAAGATTAAATATTAAAATGTCATCAATATTGACCACTTTTTTGAACCTTCGACTGGTCCGGGGTCATCGTTTTTCATCATAAAATTGATTTTTTGGACTCTACCAAAAATGATTCAAAATGTCATTTGGATCGGGCCTCATGTTGAATAACCACTTTTTAAACCCTCACAGTGACCAAAATTGCCATTTTTACAGAGTTTTGCTTACTAAAAAGCTTCAATTTTGACCAATTTTAGGCGGAGAAATGACTTTAAACACACGTATTTTAGTTGAAAAAGTAATATTTCACATCCAACAGTCATTTAAAGTCAAAAGATTAAATGTCAAAATGTCATCAATATTGACCACTTTTTTGAACCTTCGACTGGTCCGGGGTCATCGCTTTTCATCATAAAATTGATTTTTTGGACTCTACCAAAAATGATTCAAAATGTCATTTGGATCGGGCCTCATGTTGAATAACCACTTTTTAAACCCTCACAGTGACCAAAATTGCCATTTTTACAGAGTTTTGCTTACTAAAAAGCTTCAATTTTGACCAATTTCAGGCACAGAAATGACTTTAAACACACGTATTTTAGTTGAAAAGGTAATAATTCACATCCAACAGTCATTTAAAGTCAAAAGATTAAATGTTAAAATTTCATCAATATTGACCACTTTTTTTGACCTTCGACTGGTCCGGGGTCATCGTTTTTCATCAGAAAATTGATTTTTTGGACTCTACCAAAAATGATTCAAAATGTCATTTGGATCGGGCCTCATGTTGAATTACCACTTTTTAAATCCTCACAGTGACCAAAATTGCCATTTTTACAGAGTTTTGCTTACTCAGAAGCTTCAATTTTGACCAATTTCAGGCACAGAAATCACTTTAAACACACTTATTTTAGTTGAAAAAGTAATAATTCACATCCAACAGTCATTTAAAGTCAAAAGATTAAATGTTAACATTTCACCAATATTGACCACTTTTTTGAACGTTCGACAGGTCCGGGGTCATCGTTTTTCATCAGAAAATAGATTTTTTGGACTCTACCAAAAATTATTCAAAATGTCATTTGGATCGGCCCTCATGTTGAATAACCACTTTTTAAACCCTCACAGTGACCAAAATTGCCATTTTTACAGAGTTTTGCTTACTCAGAAGCTTCAATTTTGACCAATTTCAGGCACAGAAATGACTTTAAACACACTTATTTTAGTTGAAAAAGTAATATTTCACATCCAACCGTCATTTAAAGTCAAAAGATTAAATGTTAAAATTTCACCAATATTGACCACTTTTTTTAACCTTCGACTGGTCCGGGGTCATCGTTTTTCATCATAAAATTGATTTTTTGGACTCTACTAAAAATGATTCAAAATGTCATTTGGATCGGCCCTCATGTTGAATAACCACTTTTTAAACCCTCACAGTGACCAAAATTGCCATTTTTACAGAGTTTTGCTTACTCAGAAGCTTCAATTTTGACCAATTTCAGGCACAGAAATCACTTTAAACACACTTATTTTAGTTGAAAAAGTAATAATTCACATCCAACAGTCATTTAAAGTCAAAAGATTAAATGTTAAAATTTCATCAATATTGACCACTTTTTTGAACGTTCGACAGGTCCGGGGTCATCGTTTTTCATCAGAAAATAGATTTTTTGGACTCTACCAAAAATTATTCAAAATGTCATTTGGATCGGCCCTCATGTTGAATAACCACTTTTTAAACCCTCACAGTGACCAAAATTGCCATTTTTACAGAGTTTTGCTTACTCAGAAGCTTCAATTTTGACCAATTTCAGGCACAGAAATGACTTTAAACACACTTATTTTATTTGAAAAAGTAATATTTCACATCCAACCGTCATTTAAAGTCAAAAGATTAAATGTTAAAATGTCATCAATATTGACCACTTTTTTTAACCTTCGACTGGTCCGGGGTCATCGTTTTTCATCATAAAATTGATTTTTTGGACTCTACTAAAAATGATTCAAAATGTCATTTGGATCGGCCCTCATGTTGAATAACCACTTTTTAAACCCTCACAGTGACCAAAATTGCCATTTTTACAGAGTTTTGCTTACTAAAAAGCTTCAATTTTGACCAATTTCAGGCACAGAATGACTTTAAACACAATTTTTTTAGTTGAAAAAGTAATAATTCACATCCAACCGTCATTTAAAGTCAAAAGATTAAATGTTAAAATTTCATCAATATTGACCACTTTTTTGAACGTTTGACAGGTCCGGGGTCATCGTTTTTCATCAGAAAATAGATTTTTTGGACTCTACCAAAAATGATTCAAAATGTCATTTGGATCGGGCCTCATGTTGAATAACCACTTTTTAAACCCTCACAGTGACCAAAATTACCATTTTTACAGAGTTTTGCTTACTCAGAAGCTTAAATTTTGACCAATTTCAGGCACAGAAATCACTTTAAACACACTTATTTTTATTGAAAAAGTAATAATTCACATCCAATAGTTATTTAAAGTCAAAAGATTAAATGTTAAAATGTCATCAATATTGACCACTTTTTTGAACCTTCGACTGGTCCGGAGTCATCGTTTTTCATCATAAAATTGATTTTTTGAACTCCACCAAAAATGATTCAAAATGTCATTTGGATCGGGCCTCATGTTGAATAACCACTTTTTAAACCCTCACAGTGACCAAAATTGCCATTTTTACAGTTTTCGCTTACTCAAAAGCTTCAATTTTGACCAATTTCAGGCACAGAAATGACTTTAAACACAATTATTTTAGTTGAAAAAGTAATATTTCACATCCAACAGTCATTTAAAGTCAAAAGATTAAATGTTAAAATTTCATCAATATTGACCACTTTTTTGAACGTTCGACAGGTCCGGGGTCATCGTTTTTCATCATACAATTGATTTTTTGGACTCTACCAAAAATTATTCAAAATGTCACTTGGATTGGGCCTTTATGTTGAATTACCACTTTTTAAACCCTCACAGTGACCAAAATTGCCATTTTTACAGAGTTTTGCTTACTCAGAAGCTTAAATTTTGACCAATTTCAGGCACAGAAATCACTTTAAACACACTTATTTTAGTTGAAAAAGTAATAATTCACATCCAACAGTCATTTAAAGTCAAAAGATTAAATGTTAAAATTTCACCAATATTGACCACTTTTTTTAACCTTCGACTGGTCCGGGGTCATCGTTTTTCATCATAAAATTGATTTTTTGGACTCTACTAAAAATGTTTCAAAATGTCATTTGGATCGGCCCTCATGTTGAATAACCACTTTTTAAACCCTCACAGTGACCAAAATTGCCATTTTTACAGCGTTTTGCTTACTAAAAAGCTTCAATTTTGACCAATTTTAGGCGGAGAAATGACTTTAAACACACGTATTTTAGTTGAAAAAGTAATATTTCACATCCAACAGTCATTTAAAGTCAAAAGATTAAATGTTAAAATTTCATCAATATTGACCACTTTTTTGAACGTTCGACAGGTCATCGTTTTTCTTCAGAAAATTGATTTTTTGCAATCTACCAAAAATGATTCAAAATGTCATTTGGATCGGGCCTCATGTTGAATAACCACTTTTTAAACCCTCACAGTGACCAAAATTGCCATTTTTACAGAGTTTTGCGTACTCAGAAGCTTCAATTTTGACCAATTTCAGGCACAGAAATGACTTTAAACACAATTATTTTAGTTGAAAAAGTAATATTTCACATCCAACAGTCATTTAAAGTCAAAAGATTAAATGGTAAAATGTCATCAATAATGACCACTTTTTTGAACGTTCGACTGGTCCGGGGTCATCGTTTTTCATCATACAATTGATTTTTTGGACTCTACCAAAAATGATTCAAAATGTCACTTGGATCGGGCCTCATGTTGAATTACCACTTTTTAAACCCTCACAGTGACCAAAATTGCCATTTTTACAGAGTTTTGCTTACTCAGAAGCTTCAATTTTGACCAATTTCAGGCACAGAAATCACTTTAAACACACTTATTTTAGTTGAAAAAGTAATATTTCACATCCAACAGTCATTTAAAGTCAAAAGATTAAATATTAAAATGTCATCAATATTGACCACTTTTTTGAACCTTCGACTGGTCCGGGGTCATCGTTTTTCATCATAAAATTGATTTTTTGGAATCTACCAAAAATGATTCAAAATGGCATTTGGATCGGCCCTCATGTTGAATAACCACTTTTTAAACCCTCACAGTGACCAAAATTGCCATTTTTACAGCGTTTTGCTTACTAAAAAGCTTCAATTTTGACCAATTTTAGGCGGAGAAATGACTTTAAACACACGTATTTTAGTTGAAAAAGTAATATTTCACATCCAACAGTCATTTAAAGTCAAAAGATTAAATGTTAAAATTTCATCAATATTGACCACTTTTTTGAACGTTCGACAGGTCATCGTTTTTCTTCAGAAAATGGATTTTTTGCAATCTACCAAAAATGATTCAAAATGTCATTTGGATCGGGCCTCATGTTGAATAACCACTTTTTAAACCCTCACAGTGACCAAATTGCCATTTTTACAGAGTTTTGCTTACTCAAAAGCTTCAATTTTGACCAATTTCAGGCACAGAAATGACTTTAAACACACTTATTTTAGTTGAAAAAGTAATATTTCACATCCAACCGTCATTTAAAGTCAAAAGATTAAATGTTAAAATTTCATCAATATTGACCACTTTTTTGAACGTTCGACAGGTCCGGGGTCATCGTTTTTCATCAGAAAATAGATTTTTGGGATTCTACCAAAAATTATTCAAAAGGTCATTTGGATCGGGCCTCATGTTGAATTACCACTTTTTAAATCCTCACAGTGACCAAAATTTCCATTTTTACAGAGTTTTGCTTACTCAGAAGCTTCAATTTTGACCAATTTCAGGCACAGAAATCACTTTAAACACACTTATTTTAGTTGAAAAGGTAATAATTCACATCCAACAGTCATTTAAAGTCAAAAGATTAAATGTTAAAATTTCATCAATATTGACCACTTTTTTTGACCTTCGACTGGTCCGGGGTCATCGTTTTTCATCAGAAAATTGATTTTTTGGACTCTACCAAAAATGATTCAAAATGTCATTTGGATCGGGCCTCATGTTGAATTACCACTTTTTAAATCCTCACAGTGACCAAAATTGCCATTTTTACAGAGTTTTGCTTACTCAGAAGCTTCAATTTTGACCAATTTCAGGCACAGAAATCACTTTAAACACACCTATTTTAGTTGAAAAAGTAATAATTCACATCCAACAGTCATTTAAAGTCAAAAGATTAAATGTTAACATTTCACCAATATTGACCACTTTTTTGAACGTTCGACAGGTCCGGGGTCATCGTTTTTCATCAGAAAATTGATTTTTTGGACTCTACCAAAAATGATTCAAAATGTCATTTGGATCGGGCCTCATGTTGAATTACCACTTTTTAAATCCTCACAGTGACCAAAATTGCCATTTTTACAGAGTTTTGCTTACTCAGAAGCTTCAATTTTGACCAATTTCAGGCACAGAAATCACTTTAAACACACTTATTTTAGTTGAAAAAGTAATAATTCACATCCAACAGTCATTTAAAGTCAAAAGATTAAATGTTAACATTTCACCAATATTGACCACTTTTTTGAACGTTCGACAGGTCCGGGGTCATCGTTTTTCATCAGAAAATAGATTTTTTGGACTCTACCAAAAATTATTCAAAATGTCATTTGGATCGGCCCTCATGTTGAATAACCACTTTTTAAACCCTCACAGTGACCAAAATTGCCATTTTTACAGAGTTTTGCTTACTCAGAAGCTTCAATTTTGACCAATTTCAGGCACAGAAATGACTTTAAACACACTTATTTTAGTTGAAAAAGTAATATTTCACATCCAACCGTCATTTAAAGTCAAAAGATTAAATGTTAAAATTTCACCAATATTGACCACTTTTTTTAACCTTCGACTGGTCCGGGGTCATCGTTTTTCATCATAAAATTGATTTTTTGGACTCTACTAAAAATGATTCAAAATGTCATTTGGATCGGCCCTCATGTTGAATAACCACTTTTTAAACCCTCACAGTGACCAAAATTGCCATTTTTACAGAGTTTTGCTTACTCAGAAGCTTCAATTTTGACCAATTTCAGGCACAGAAATCACTTTAAACACACTTATTTTAGTTGAAAAAGTAATAATTCACATCCAACAGTCATTTAAAGTCAAAAGATTAAATGTTAAAATTTCATCAATATTGACCACTTTTTTGAACGTTCGACAGGTCCGGGGTCATCGTTTTTCATCAGAAAATAGATTTTTTGGACTCTACCAAAAATTATTCAAAATGTCATTTGGATCGGCCCTCATGTTGAATAACCACTTTTTAAACCCTCACAGTGACCAAAATTGCCATTTTTACAGAGTTTTGCTTACTCAGAAGCTTCAATTTTGACCAATTTCAGGCACAGAAATGACTTTAAACACACTTATTTTAGTTGAAAAAGTAATATTTCACATCCAACCGTCATTTAAAGTCAAAAGATTAAATGTTAAAATGTCATCAATATTGACCACTTTTTTTAACCTTCGACTGGTCTGGGGTCATCGTTTTTCATCATAAAATTGATTTTTTGGACTCTACTAAAAATGATTCAAAATGTCATTTGGATCGGCCCTCATGTTGAATAACCACTTTTTAAACCCTCACAGTGACCAAAATTGCCATTTTTACAGAGTTTTGCTTACTAAAAAGCTTCAATTTTGACCAATTTCAGGCACAGAATGACTTTAAACACAATTTTTTTAGTTGAAAAAGTAATAATTCACATCCAACCGTCATTTAAAGTCAAAAGATTAAATGTTAAAATTTCATCAATATTGACCACTTTTTTGAACGTTTGACAGGTCCGGGGTCATCGTTTTTCATCAGAAAATAGATTTTTTGAAATCTACCAAAAATGATTCAAAATGTCACTTGGATTGGGCCTTTATGTTTAATTACCACTTTTTAAACCCTCACAGTGACCAAAATTGCCATTTTTACAGAGTTTTGCTTACTCAGAAGCTTCAATTTTGACCTTTTTCAGGCACAGAAATGACTTTAAACACACGTATTTTAGTTGAAAAAGTAATATTTCACATCCAACAGTCATTTAAAGTCAAAAGATTAAATGGTAAAATGTCATCAATATTGACCACTTTTTTGAACGTTCGACTGGTCCGGGGTCATCGTTTTTCATCATAAAATTGATTTTTTGGACTCTACTAAAAATGTTTCAAAATGTCATTTGGATCGGCCCTCATGTTGAATAACCACTTTTTAAACCCTCACAGTGACCAAAATTGCCATTTTTACAGCGTTTTGCTTACTAAAAAGCTTCAATTTTGACCAATTTTAGGCGGAGAAATGACTTTAAGCACACGAATTTTAGTTAAAAAAGTAATATTTCACATCCAACAGTCATTTAAAGTCAAAAGATTAAATGTTAAAATTTCATCAATATTGACCACTTTTTTGAAAGTTCGACAGGTCATCGTTTTTCTTCAGAAAATGGATTTTTTGCAATCTACCAAAAATGATTCAAAATGTCATTTGGATCGGGCCTCATGTTGAATAACCACTTTTTAAACCCTCACAGTGACCAAAATTGCCATTTTTACAGAGTTTTGCGTACTCAGAAGCTTCAATTTTTACCAATTTCAGGCACAGAAATGACTTTAAACACAATTATTTTAGTTGAAAAAGTAATATTTCACATCCAACAGTCATTTAAAGTCAAAAGATTAAATGGTAAAATGTCATCAATAATGACCACTTTTTTGAACGTTCGACTGGTCCGGGGTCATCGTTTTTCATCATACAATTGATTTTTTGGACTCTACCAAAAATGATTCAAAATGTCACTTGGATCGGGCCTCATGTTGAATTACCACTTTTTAAACCCTCACAGTGACCAAAATTGCCATTTTTACAGAGTTTTGCTTACTCAGAAGCTTCAATTTTGACCAATTTCAGGCACAGAAATCACTTTAAACACACTTATTTTAGTTGAAAAAGTAATATTTCACATCCAACAGTCATTTAAAGTCAAAAGATTAAATATTAAAATGTCATCAATATTGACCACTTTTTTGAACCTTCGACTGGTCCGGGGTCATCGTTTTTCATCATAAAATTGATTTTTTGGACTCTACCAAAAATGATTCAAAATGTCATTTGGATCGGGCCTCATGTTGAATAACCACTTTTTAAACCCTCACAGTGACCAAAATTGCCATTTTTACAGAGTTTTGCTTACTAAAAAGCTTCAATTTTGACCAATTTTAGGCGGAGAAATGACTTTAAACACACATATTTTAGTTGAAAAAGTAATATTTCACATCCAACAGTCATTTAAAGTCAAAAGATTAAATGTCAAAATGTCATCAATATTGACCACTTTTTTGAACCTTCGACTGGTCCGGGGTCATTGCTTTTCATCATAAAATTGATTTTTTGGACTCTACCAAAAATGATTCAAAATGTCATTTGGATCGGGCCTCATGTTGAATAACCACTTTTTAAACCCTCACAGTGACCAAAATTGCCATTTTTACAGAGTTTTGCTTACTAAAAAGCTTCAATTTTGACCTTTTTCAGGCACAGAAATGACTTTAAACACACGTATTTTAGTTGAAAAAGTAATATTTCACATCCAACAGTCATTTAAAGTCAAAAGATTAAATGTTAAAATTTCATCAATATTGACCACTTTTTTGAACGTTCGACAGGTCCGGGGTCATCGTTTTTCTTCAGAAAATGGATTTTTTGCAATCTACCAAAAATGATTCAAAATGTCATTTGGATCGGGCCTCATGTTGAATAACCACTTTTTAAACCCTCACAGTGACCAAATTGCCATTTTTACAGAGTTTTGCTTACTCAGAAGCTTCAATTTTGACCAATTTCAGGCACAGAAATGACTTTAAACACACTTATTTTAGTTGAAAAAGTAATATTTCACATCCAACCGTCATTTAAAGTCAAAAGATTAAATGTTAAAATTTCATCAATATTGACCACTTTTTTGAACGTTCGACAGGTCCGGGGTCATCGTTTTTCATCAGAAAATAGATTTTTTGGATTCTACCAAAAATTATTCAAAAGGTCATTTGGATCGGGCCTCATGTTGAATTACCACTTTTTAAATCCTCACAGTGACCAAAATTGCCATTTTTACAGAGTTTTGCTTACTCAGAAGCTTCAATTTTGACCAATTTCAGGCACAGAAATCACTTTAAACACACTTATTTTAGTTGAAAAGGTAATAATTCACATCCAACAGTCATTTAAAGTCAAAAGATTAAATGTTAAAATTTCATCAATATTGACCACTTTTTTTGACCTTCGACTGGTCCGGGGTCATCGTTTTTCATCAGAAAATTGATTTTTTGGACTCTACCAAAAATGATTCAAAATGTCATTTGGATCGGGCCTCATGTTGAATTACCACTTTTTAAATCCTCACAGTGACCAAAATTGCCATTTTTATAGAGTTTTGCTTACTCAGAAGCTTCAATTTTGACCAATTTCAGGCACAGAAATCACTTTAAACACACTTATTTTAGTTGAAAAAGTAATAATTCACATCCAACAGTCATTTAAAGTCAAAAGATTAAATGTTAACATTTCACCAATATTGACCACTTTTTTGAACGTTCGACAGGTCCGGGGTCATCGTTTTTCATCAGAAAATAGATTTTTTGGACTCTACCAAAAATTATTCAAAATGTCATTTGGATCGGCCCTCATGTTGAATAACCACTTTTTAAACCCTCACAGTGACCAAAATTGCCATTTTTACAGAGTTTTGCTTACTCAGAAGCTTCAATTTTGACCAATTTCAGGCACAGAAATGACTTTAAACACACTTATTTTAGTTGAAAAAGTAATATTTCACATCCAACCGTCATTTAAAGTCAAAAGATTAAATGTTAAAATTTCACCAATATTGATCACTTTTTTGAACCTTCGACTGGTCCGGGGTCATCGTTTTTCATCATAAAATTGATTTTTTGGACTCTACTAAAAATGATTCAAAATGTCATTTGGATCGGCCCTCATGTTGAATAACCACTTTTTAAACCCTCACAGTGACCAAAATTGCCATTTTTACAGAGTTTTGCTTACTCAGAAGCTTCAATTTTGACCAATTTCAGGCACAGAAATCACTTTAAACACACTTATTTTAGTTGAAAAAGTAATAATTCACATCCAACAGTCATTTAAAGTCAAAAGATTAAATGTTAAAATTTCATCAATATTGACCACTTTTTTGAACGTTCGACAGGTCCGGGGTCATCGTTTTTCATCAGAAAATAGATTTTTTGGACTCTACCAAAAATTATTCAAAATGTCATTTGGATCGGCCCTCATGTTGAATAACCACTTTTTAAACCCTCACAGTGACCAAAATTGCCATTTTTACAGAGTTTTGCTTACTCAGAAGCTTCAATTTTGACCATTTCAGGCACAGAAATGACTTTAAACACACTTATTTTAGTTGAAAAAGTAATATTTCACATCCAACCGTCATTTAAAGTCAAAAGATTAAATGTTAAAATGTCATCAATATTGACCACTTTTTTTAACCTTCGACTGGTCATCGTTTTTCCGGGGTCATCGTTTTTCATCATAAAATTGATTTTTTGGACTCTACTAAAAATGATTCAAAATGTCATTTGGATCGGCCCTCATGTTGAATAACCACTTTTTAAACCCTCACAGTGACCAAAATTGCCATTTTTACAGAGTTTTGCTTACTAAAAAGCTTCAATTTTGACCAATTTCAGGCACAGAATGACTTTAAACACAATTTTTTTAGTTGAAAAAGTAATAATTCACATCCAACCGTCATTTAAAGTCAAAAGATTAAATGTTAAAATTTCATCAATATTGACCACTTTTTTGAACGTTTGACAGGTCCGGGGTCATCGTTTTTCATCAGAAAATATATTTTTTGGACTCTACCAAAAATGATTCAAAATGTCATTTGGATCGGGCCTCATGTTGAATAACCACTTTTTAAACCCTCACAGTGACCAAAATTACCATTTTTACAGAGTTTTGCTTACTCAGAAGCTTAAATTTTGACCAATTTCAGGCACAGAAATCACTTTAAACACACTTATTTTTATTGAAAAAGTAATAATTCACATCCAATAGTTATTTAAAGTCAAAAGATTAAATGTTAAAATGTCATCAATATTGACCACTTTTTTGAACCTTCGACTGGTCCGGAGTCATCGTTTTTCATCATAAAATTGATTTTTTGAACTCTACTAAAAATGATTCAAAATGTCATTTGGATCGGGCCTCATGTTGAATAACCACTTTTTAAACCCTCACAGTGACCAAAATTGCCATTTTTACAGAGTTTTGCTTACTAAAAAGCTTCAATTTTGACCAATTTCAGGCACAGAAATGACTTTAAACACAATTTTTTTAGTTGAAAAAGTAATAATTCACATCCAAAAGTCATTTAAAGTCAAAAGATTAAATGTTAAAATTTCATCAATATTGACCACTTTTTTGAACGTTTGACAGGTCCGGGGTCATCGTTTTTCATCAGAAAATAGATTTTTTGGACTCTACCAAAAATGATTCAAAATGTCATTTGGATCGGGCCTCATGTTGAATAACCACTTTTTAAACCCTCACAGTGACCAAAATTGCCATTTTTACAGAGTTTTGCTTACTCAGAAGCTTCAATTTTGACCAATTTCAGGCACAGAAATGACTTTAAACACACTTATTTTAGTTGAAAAAGTAATATTTCACATCCAACAGTCATTTAAAGTCAAAAGATTAAATGTTAAAATTTCATCAATATTGACCACTTTTTTGAACGTTCGACTGGTCCGGGGTCATCGTTTTTCATCAGAAAATTGATTTTTTGGACTCTACCAAAAATGATTCAAAATGTCATTTGGATTGGGCCTCATGTTGAATTACCACTTTTTAAACCCTCACAGTGACCAAAATTGCCATTTTTACAGAGTTTTGCTTACTCAGAAGCTTAAATTTTGACCAATTTTAGGCAGAGAAATGACTTTAAACACACTTATTTTAGTTGAAAAAGTAATAATTCACATCCAACCGTCATTTAAAGTCAAAAGATTAAATGTTAAAATTTCATCAATATTGACCACTTTTTTGAACGTTCGACAGGTCCGGGGTCATCGTTTTTCATCAGAAAATAGATTTTTTGGACTCTACCAAAAATGATTCAAAATGTCATTTGGATCGGGCCTCATGTTGAATTACCACTTTTTAAATCCTCACAGTGACCAAAATTGCCATTTTTACACAGTTTTGCTTACTCAGAAGCTTAAATTTTGACCAATTTCAGGCACAGAAATCACTTTAAACACACTTATTTTAATTGAAAAAGTAATAATTCACATCCAACAGTTATTTAAAGTCAAAAGATTAAATGTTAAAATGTCATCAATATTGACCACTTTTTTTAACCTTCGACTGGTCCGGGGTCATCGTTTTTCATCATAAAATTGATTTTTTGGACTCCACCAAAAATGATTCAAAATGTCATTTGGATCGGGCCTCATGTTGAAAAACCACTTTTTAAACCCTCACAGTGACCAAAATTACCATTTTTACAGAGTTTTGCTTACTCAGAAGCTTAAATTTTGACCAATTTCAGGCACAGAAATCACTTTAAACACACTTATTTTTATTGAAAAAGTAATAATTCACATCCAATAGTTATTTAAAGTCAAAAGATTAAATGTTAAAATGTCATCAAGATTGACCACTTTTTTGAACCTTCGACTGGTCCGGAGTCATCGTTTTTCATCATAAAATTGATTTTTTGAACTCCACCAAAAATGATTCAAAATGTCATTTGGATCGGGCCTCATGTTGAATAACCACTTTTTAAACCCTCACAGTGACCAAAATTGCCATTTTTACAGTTTTCGCTTACTCAAAAGCTTCAATTTTGACCAATTTCAGGCACAGAAATGACTTTAAACACAATTATTTTAGTTGAAAAGTAATATTTCACATCCAACAGTCATTTAAAGTCAAAAGATTAAATGTTAAAATTTCATCAATATTGACCACTTTTTTGAACGTTCGACAGATCCGGGGTCATCGTTTTTCATCAGAAAATTGATTTTTTGGACTCTACCAAAAATGATTCAAAATGTCATTTGGATCGGGCCTCATGTTGAATAACCACTTTTTAAACCCTCACAGTGATCAAAATTGCAATTTTTACAGAGTTTTGCTTAATCAGAAGCTTCAATTTTGACCAATTTCAGGCACAGAAATGACTTTAAACACACATATTTTAGTTGAAAAAGTAATATTTCACATCCAACAGTCATTTAAAGTCAAAAGATTAAATGGTAAAATGTCATCAATATTGACCACTTTTTTGAACGTTCGACTGGTCCGGGTTCATCGTTTTTCATCATACAATTGATTTTTTGGACTCTACCAAAAATTATTCAAAATGTCACTTGGATTGGGCCTTTATGTTGAATTACCACTTTTTAACCACTTGGCTGCTAAGGCACCTGATGAGCTTCCATTGACTTTCCATTGAAATCAATGGAAAGTCCATGACGAGTTACCCTTGTCATTAGCGCTGAAGTGGTTAAACCCTCACAGTGACCAAAATTGCCATTTTTACAGAGTTTTGCTTACTCAGAAGCTTCAATTTTGACCAATTTCAGGCACAGAAATCACTTTAAACACACTTATTTTAGTTGAAAAAGTAATAATTCACATCCAACAGTCATTTAAAGTCAAAAGATTAAATGTTAAAATGTCATCAATATTGACCACTTTTTTTAACCTTCGACTGGTCCGGGGTCATCGTTTTTCATCATAAAATTGATTTTTTGGACTCCACCAAAAATGATTCAAAATGTCATTTGGATCGGGCCTCATGTTGAATAACCACTTTTTAAACCCTCACAGTGACCAAAATTACCATTTTTACAGAGTTTTGCTTACTCAGAAGCTTAAATTTTGACCAATTTCAGGCACAGAAATCACTTTAAACACACTTATTTTTATTGAAAAAGTAATAATTCACATCCAATAGTTATTTAAAGTCAAAAGATTAAATGTTAAAATGTCATCAAGATTGACCACTTTTTTGAACCTTCGACTGGTCCGGGGTCATCGTTTTTCATCAGAAAATTGATTTTTTGGACTCTACCAAAAATGATTCAAAATGTCATTTGGATCGGGCCTCATGTTGAATAACCACTTTTTAAACCCTCACAGTGATCAAAATTGCAATTTTTACACAGTTTTGCTTAATCAGAAGCTTCAATTTTGACCAATTTCAGGCACAGAAATGACTTTAAACACACATATTTTAGTTGAAAAAGTAATATTTCACATCCAACAGTCATTTAAAGTCAAAAGATTAAATGGTAAAATGTCATCAATATTGACCACTTTTTTGAACGTTCGACTGGTCCGGGGTCATCGTTTTTCATCATAAAATTGATTTTTTGGACTCTACTAAAAATGTTTCAAAATGTCATTTGGATCGGCCCTCATGTTGAATAACCACTTTTTAAACCCTCACAGTGACCAAAATTGCCATTTTTACAGCGTTTTGCTTACTAAAAAGCTTCAATTTTGACCAATTTTAGGCGGAGAAATGACTTTAAACACACGTATTTTAGTTGAAAAAGTAATATTTCACATCCAACAGTCATTTAAAGTCAAAAGATTAAATGTTAAAATTTCATCAATATTGACCACTTTTTTGAACGTTCGACAGGTCATCGTTTTTCTTCAGAAAATGGATTTTTTGCAATCTACCAAAAATGATTCAAAATGTCATTTGGATTGGGCCTCATGTTGAATAACCACTTTTTAAACCCTCACAGTGACCAAAATTGCCATTTTTACAGAGTTTTGCGTACTCAGAAGCTTCAATTTTGACCAATTTCAGGCACAGAAATGACTTTAAACACAATTATTTTAGTTGAAAAAGTAATATTTCACATCCAACAGTCATTTAAAGTCAAAAGATTAAATGGTAAAATGTCATCAATAATGACCACTTTTTTGAACGTTCGACTGGTCCGGGGTCATCGTTTTTCATCATACAATTGATTTTTTGGACTCTACCAAAAATGATTCAAAATGTCACTTGGATCGGGCCTCATGTTGAATTACCACTTTTTAAACCCTCACAGTGACCAAAATTGCCATTTTACAGAGTTTTGCTTACTCAGAAGCTTCAATTTTGACCAATTTCAGGCACAGAAATCACTTTAAACACACTTATTTTAGTTGAAAAAGTAACAATTCACATCCAACAGTCATTTAAAGTCAAAAGATTAAATGTTAAAATGTCATCAATATTGACCACTTTTTTGAACCTTCGACTGGTCCGGGGTCATCGTTTTTCATCATAAAATTGATTTTTTGGACTCTACCAAAAATGATTCAAAATGTCATTTGGATCGGGCCTCATGTTGAATAACCACTTTTTAAACCCTCACAGTGACCAAAATTGCCATTTTTACAGAGTTTTCGCTTACTCAAAAGCTTCAATTTTGACCAATTTCAGGCACAGAAATGACTTTAAACACAATTATTTTAGTTGAAAAAGTAATATTTCACATCCAACAGTCATTTAAAGTCAAAAGATTAAATGGTAAAATGTCATCAATAATGACCACTTTTTTGAACGTTCGACTGGTCCGGGGTCATCGTTTTTCATCATACAATTGATTTTTTGGACTCTACCAAAAATGATTCAAAATGTCACTTGGATCGGGCCTCATGTTGAATTACCACTTTTTAAACCCTCACAGTGACCAAAATTGCCATTTTTACAGAGTTTTGCTTACTCAGAAGCTTCAATTTTGACCAATTTCAGGCACAGAAATCACTTTAAACACACTTATTTTAGTTGAAAAAGTAACAATTCACATCCAACAGTCATTTAAAGTCAAAAGATTAAATGTTAAAATGTCATCAATATTGACCACTTTTTTGAACCTTCGACTGGTCCGGGGTCATCGTTTTTCATCATAAAATTGATTTTTTGGACTCTACCAAAAATGATTCAAAATGTCATTTGGATCGGGCCTCATGTTGAATAACCACTTTTTAAACCCTCACAGTGACCAAAATTGCCATTTTTACAGAGTTTTCGCTTACTCAAAAGCTTCAATTTTGACCAATTTCAGGCACAGAAGAGACTTTAAACACAATTATTTTAGTTGAAAAAGTAATATTTCACATCCAACAGTTATTTAAAGTCAAAAGATTAAATGTTAAAATTTCATCAATATTGACCACTTTTTTGAACGTTCGACAGGTCCGGGGTCATCGTTTTTCATCAGAAAATTGATTATTTGGACTCTACCAAAAATTATTCAAAATGTCATTTGGATCGGGCCTCAAGTTGAATTACCACTTTTTAAACCCTCACAGTGACCAAAATTGCCATTTTTACAGAGTTTTGCTTACTCAGAAGCTTCAATTTTGACCAATTTCAGGCACAGAAATCACTTTAAACACACTTATTTTAGTTGAAAAAGTAATATTTCACATCCAACAGTCATTTAAAGTCAAAAGATTAAATATTAAAATGTCATCAATATTGACCACTTTTTTGAACCTTCGACTGGTCCGGGGTCATCGTTTTTCATCATAAAATTGATTTTTTGGACTCTACCGAAAATGATTCAAAATGTCATTTGGATCGGGCCTCATGTTGAATAACCACTTTTTAAACCCTCACAGTGACCAAAATTGCCATTTTTACAGAGTTTTGCTTACTAAAAAGCTTCAATTTTGACCAATTTTAGGCGGAGAAATGACTTTAAACACACGTATTTTAGTTGAAAAAGTAATATTTCACATCCAACAGTCATTTAAAGTCAAAAGATTAAATGTCAAAATGTCATCAATATTGACCACTTTTTTGAACCTTCGACTGGTCCGGGGTCATCGCTTTTCATCATAAAATAGATTTTTTGGACTCTACCAAAAATGATTCAAAATGTCATTTGGATCGGGCCTCATGTTGAATAACCACTTTTTAAACCCTCACAGTGACCAAAATTGCCATTTTTACAGAGTTTTCGCTTACTCAAAAGCTTCAATTTTGACCAATTTCAGGCACAGAAATGACTTTAAACACACTTATTTTAGTTGAAAAAGTAATAATTCACATCCAACCGTCATTTAAAGTCAAAAGATTAAATGTTAACATTTCATCAATATTGACCACTTTTTTGAACGTTCGACTGGTCCGGGGTCATCAATTTTCATCATAAAATTGATTTTTTGGACTCTACTAAAAATGATTCAAAATGTCATTTGGATCGGCCCTCATGTTGAATAACCACTTTTTAAACCCTCACAGTGACCAAAATTGCCATTTTTACAGAGTTTTGCTTACTAAAAAGCTTCAATTTTGATCAATTTCAGGCACAGAAATGACTTTAAACACAATTTTTTTAGTTGAAAAAGTAATAATTCACATCCAAAAGTCATTTAAAGTCAAAAGATTAAATGTTAAAATTTCATCAATATTGACCACTTTTTTGAACGTTCGACAGGTCCGGGGTCATCGTTTTTCATCAGAAAATAGATTTTTTGGACTCTACCAAAAATTATTCAAAATGTCATTTGGATCGGGCCTCATGTTGAATAACCACTTTTTAAACCCTCACAGTGACCAAAATTGCCATTTTTACAGAGTTTTGCTTACTCAGAAGCTTCAATTTTGACCAATTTCAGGCACAGAAATGACTTTAAACACACTTATTTTAGTTGAAAAAGTAATATTTCACATCCAACAGTCATTTAAAGTCAAAAGATTAAATGTTAAAATTTCATCAATATTGACCACTTTTTTGAACGTTCGACTGGTCCGGGGTCATCGTTTTTCATCATACAATTGATTTTTTGGACTCTACCAAAAATGATTCAAAATGTCACTTGGATTGGGCATCATGTTGAATTACCACTTTTTAAACCCTCACTGTGACCAAACGTGCCATTTTTACAGAGTTTTGCTTACTGAGAAGCTTCAATTTTGACCAATTTCAGGCACAGAAATCACTTTAAACACACTTATTTTAGTTGAAAAAGTAATAATTCACATCCAACAGTCATTTAAAGTCAAAAGATTAAATGTTAAAATTTCATCAATATTGACCACTTTTTTGAACGTTCGACAGGTCCGGGGTCATCGTTTTTCATCATAAAATTGATTTTTTGGACTCTACCAAAAATGATTCAAAATGTCATTTGGATCGGGCCTCAGTTGAATAACCACTTTTTAAACCCTCACAGTGACCAAAATTGCCATTTTTACAGAGTTTTAGTTCCTAAAAAGCTTCAATTTTGACCAATTTTAGGCAGAGAAATGACTTTAAACACACTTATTTTAGTTGAAAAAGTAATAATTCACATCCAACCGTCATTTAAAGTCAAAAGATTAAATGTTAAAATTTCATCAATATTGACCACTTTTTTGAACGTTTGACAGGTCCGGGGTCATCGTTTTTCATCAGAAAATAGATTTTTTGGACTCTACCAAAAATGATTCAAAATGTCATTTGGATCGGGCCTCATGTTGAATTACCACTTTTTAAATCCTCACAGTGACCAAAATTGCCATTTTTACAGAGTTTTGCTTACTCAGAAGCTTCAATTTTGACCAATTTCAGGCACAGAAATCACTTTAAACACACTTATTTTAGTTGAAAAAATAATAATTCACATCCAACAGTCATTTAAAGTCAAAAGATTAAATGTTAAAATTTCATCAATATTGACCACTTTTTTTAACCTTCGACTGGGTCGGGGTCATCGTTTTTCATCATAAAATTGATTTTTTGGACTCTACTAAAAATGATTCAAAATGTCATTTGGATCGGCCCTCATCTTGAATAACCACTTTTTAAACCCTCACAGTGACCAAAATTGCCATTTTTACAGAGTTTTGCTTACTCAGAAGCTTCAATTTTGACCAATTTCAGGCACAGAAATCACTTTAAACACACTTATTTTAGTTGAAAAAGTAATAATTCACATCCAACAGGCATTTAAAGTCAAAAGATTAAATGTTAACATTTCATCAATATTGACCACTTTTTTGAACGTTCGACAGGTCCGGGGTCATCGTTTTTCATCAGAAAATAGATTTTTTGGACTCTACCAAAAATTATTCAAAATGTCATTTGGATCGGCCCTCATATTGAATAACCACTTTTTAAACCCTCACAGTGACCAAAATTGCCATTTTTACAGAGTTTTGCTTACTCAGAAGCTTCAATTTTGACCAATTTCAGGCACAGAAATGACTTTAAACACAATTTTTTTAGTTGAAAAAGTAATAATTCACATCCAAAAGTCATTTAAAGTCAAAAGATTAAATGTTAACATTTCACCAATATTGACCACTTTTTTGAACGTTCGACAGGTCCGGCGTCATCGTTTTTCATCATAAAATTGATTTTTTGGACTCTACCAAAAATGATTCAAAATGTCATTTGGATCGGGCCTCAGTTGAATAACCACTTTTTAAACCCTCACAGTGACCAAAATTGCCATTTTTACAGAGTTTTAGTTCCTAAAAAGCTTCAATTTTGACCAATTTTAGGCAGAGAAATGACTTTAAACACACTTATTTTAGTTGAAAAAGTAATAATTCACATCCAACCGTCATTTAAAGTCAAAAGATTAAATGTTAACATTTCATCAATATTGACCACTTTTTTGAACGTTCGACAGGTCCGGGGTCATCGTTTTTCATCAGAAAATAGATTTTTTGGACTCTACCAAAAATGATTCAAAATGTCATTTGGATCGGGCCTCATGTTGAATTACCACTTTTTAAATCCTCACAGTGACCAAAATTGCCATTTTTACAGAGTTTTGCTTACTCAGAAGCTTAAATTTTGACCAATTTCAGGCACAGAAATCACTTTAAACACACTTATTTTAATTGAAAAAGTAATAATTCACATCCAACAGTTATTTAAAGTCAAAAGATTAAATGTTAAAATGTCATCAATATTGACCACTTTTTTTAACCTTCGACTGGTCCGGGGTCATCGTTTTTCATCATAAAATTGATTTTTTGGACTCCACCAAAAATGATTCAAAATGTCATTTGGATCGGGCCTCATGTTGAATAACCACTTTTTAAACCCTCACAGTGACCAAAATTGCCATTTTTACAGAGTTTTGCTTACTAAAAAGCTTCAATTTTGACCAATTTCAGGCACAGAAATGACTTTAAACACACGTATTTTAGTTGAAAAAGTAATATTTCACATCCAACCGTCATTTAAAGTCAAAATTTTAAATGTTAAAATTTCATCAATATTGACCACTTTTTTTAACGTTCGACAGGTCCGGGGTCATCGTTTTTCTTCAGAAAATGGATTTTTTGCAATCTACCAAAAATGATTCAAAATGTCATTTGGATCGGGCCTCATGTTGAATAACCACTTTTTAAACCCTCACAGTGACCAAATTGCCATTTTTACAGAGTTTTGCTTACTCAGAAGCTTCAATTTTGACCAATTTCAGGCACAGAAATGACTTTAAACACACTTATTTTAGTTGAAAAAGTAATATTTCACATCCAACCGTCATTTAAAGTCAAAATTTTAAATGTTAAAATTTCATCAATATTGACCACTTTTTTTAACGTTCGACAGGTCCGGGGTCATCGTTTTTCATCAGAAAATAGATTTTTTGGACTCTACCAAAAATTATTCAAAAGGTCATTTGGATCGGGCCTCATGTTGAATTACCACTTTTTAAATCCTCACAGTGACCAAAATTGCCATTTTTACAGAGTTTTGCTTACTCAGAAGCTTAAATTTTGACCAATTTCAGGCACAGAAATCACTTTAAACACACTTATTTTAGTTGAAAAGGTAATAATTCACATCCAACAGTCATTTAAAGTCAGAAGATTAAATGTTAAAATTTCATCAATATTGACCACTTTTTTTAACCTTCGACTGGTCCGGGGTCATCGTTTTTCATCAGAAAATAGAATTTTTTGGACTCTACCAAAAATGATTCAAAATGTCATTTGGATCGGGCCTCATGTTGAATAACCACTTTTTAAACCCTCACAGTGACCAAAATTGCCATTTTTACAGAGTTTTGCTTACTCAGAAGCTTCAATTTTGACCAATTTCAGGCACAGAAATCACTTTAAACACACTTATTTTAGTTGAAAAAGTAATAATTCACATCCAACAGTCATTTAAAGTCAAAAGATTAAATGTTAAAATTTCATCAATATTGACCACTTTTTTTAACCTTCGACTGGTCAGGGGTCATCGTTTTTCATCAGAAAATAGATTTTTTGGACTCTACCAAAAATGATTCAAAATGTCATTTGGATCGGGCCTCATGTTGAATAACCACTTTTTAAACCCTCACAGTGACCAAAATTGCCATTTTTACAGAGTTTTGCTTACTCAGAAGCTTCAATTTTGACCAATTTCAGGCACAGAAATCACTTTAAACACACTTATTTTAGATGAAAAAGTAATAATTCACATCCAACAGTCATTTAAAGTCAAAAGATTAAATGTTAAAATTTCATTAATATAGAACCACTTTTTTGAACGTTCGACAGGTCCGGCGTCATCGTTTTTCATCATAAAATTGATTTTTTGGACTCTACCAAAAATGATTCAAAATGTCATTTGGATCGGGCCTCAGTTGAATAACCACTTTTTAAACCCTCACAGTGACCAAAATTGCCATTTTTACAGAGTTTTAGTTCCTAAAAAGCTTCAATTTTGACCAATTTTAGGCAGAGAAATGACTTTAAACACACTTATTTTAGTTGAAAAAGTAATAATTCACATCCAACCGTCATTTAAAGTCAAAAGATTAAATGTTAACATTTCATCAATATTGACCACTTTTTTGAACGTTCGACAGGTCCGGGGTCATCGTTTTTCATCAGAAAATAGATTTTTTGGACTCTACCAAAAATGATTCAAAATGTCATTTGGATGGGCCTCATGTTGAATTACCACTTTTTAAATCCTCACAGTGACCAAAATTGCCATTTTTACAGAGTTTTGCTTACTCAGAAGCTTAAATTTTGACCAATTTCAGGCACAGAAATCACTTTAAACACACTTATTTTAATTGAAAAAGTAATAATTCACATCCAACAGTTATTTAAAGTCAAAAGATTAAATGTTAAAATGTCATCAATATTGACCACTTTTTTTAACCTTCGACTGGTCCGGGGTCATCGTTTTTCATCATAAAATTGATTTTTTGGACTCCACCAAAAATGATTCAAAATGTCATTTGGATCGGGCCTCATGTTGAATAACCACTTTTTAAACCCTCACAGTGACCAAAATTGCCATTTTTACAGAGTTTTGCTTACTAAAAAGCTTCAATTTTGACCAATTTCAGGCACAGAAATGACTTTAAACACACGTATTTTAGTTGAAAAAGTAATATTTCACATCCAACCGTCATTTAAAGTCAAAATTTTAAATGTTAAAATTTCATCAATATTGACCACTTTTTTTAACGTTCGACAGGTCCGGGGTCATCGTTTTTCATCAGAAAATAGATTTTTTGGACTCTACCAAAAATTATTCAAAAGGTCATTTGGATCGGGCCTCATGTTGAATTACCACTTTTTAAATCCTCACAGTGACCAAAATTGCCATTTTTACAGAGTTTTGCTTACTCAGAAGCTTCAATTTTGACCAATTTCAGGCACAGAAATCACTTTAAACACACTTATTTTAGTTGAAAAGGTAATAATTCACATCCAACAGTCATTTAAAGTCAGAAGATTAAATGTTAAAATTTCATCAATATTGACCACTTTTTTTAACCTTCGACTGGTCCGGGGTCATCGTTTTTCATCAGAAAATAGAATTTTTTGGACTCTACCAAAAATGATTAAAAATGTCATTTGGATCGGGCCTCATGTTGAATAACCACTTTTTAAACCCTCACAGTGACCAAAATTGCCATTTTTACAGAGTTTTGCTTACTCAGAAGCTTCAATTTTGACCAATTTCAGGCACAGAAATCACTTTAAACACACTTATTTTAGTTGAAAAAGTAATAATTCACATCCAACAGTCATTTAAAGTCAAAAGATTAAATGTTAAAATTTCATCAATATTGACCACTTTTTTTAACCTTCGACTGGTCCGGGGTCATCGTTTTTCATCAGAAAATAGATTTTTTGGACTCTACCAAAAATGATTCAAAATGTCATTTGGATCAGGCCTCATGTTGAATAACCACTTTTTAAACCCTCACAGTGACCAAAATTGCCATTTTTACAGAGTTTTGCTTACTCAGAAGCTTCAATTTTGACCAATTTCAGGCACAGAAATCACTTTAAACACACTTATTTTAGTTGAAAAAGTAATAATTCACATCCAACAGTCATTTAAAGTCAAAAGATTAAATGTTAAAATTTCATCAATATTGACCACTTTTTTT
This sequence comes from Lissotriton helveticus, assembly GCF_964261635.1. Taxonomy (NCBI): domain Eukaryota; kingdom Metazoa; phylum Chordata; class Amphibia; order Caudata; family Salamandridae; genus Lissotriton; species Lissotriton helveticus. The sequence goes on from NW_027611943.1 coordinate 370,234, forward strand.
AACCTTCGACTGGTCCGGGGTCATCGTTTTTCATCAGAAAATTGATTTTTTGGACTCTACCAAAAATGATTCAAAATGTCATTTGGATCGGGCCTCATGTTGAATTACCACTTTTTAAATCCTCACAGTGACCAAAATTGCCATTTTTACAGAGTTTTGCTTACTCAGAAGCTTCAATTTTGACCAATTTCAGGCACAGAAATCACTTTAAACACACTTATTTTAGTTGAAAAAGTAATAATTCACATCCAACAGTCATTTAAAGTCAAAAGATTAAATGTTAACATTTCATCAATATTGACCACTTTTTTGAACGTTCGACAGGTCCGAGGTCATCGTTTTTCATCAGAAAATAGATTTTTTGGACTCTACCAAAAATTATTCAAAATGTCATTTGGATCGGCCCTCATATTGAATAACCACTTTTTAAACCCTCACAGTGACCAAAATTGCCATTTTTACAGAGTTTTGCTTACTGAGAAGCTTCAATTTTGACCAATTTCAGGCACAGAAATGACTTTAAACACACTTATTTTAGTTGAAAAAGTAATATTTCACATCCAACCGTCATTTAAAGTCAAAAGATTAAATGTTAAAATTTCACCAATATTGACCACTTTTTTGAACGTCCGACAGGTCCGGGGTCATCGTTTTTCATCAGAAAATAGATTTTTTGGACTCTACCAAAAATGATTCAAAATGTCATTTGGATCGGGCCTCATGTTGAATAACCACTTTTTAAACCCTCACAGTGACCAAAATTGCCATTTTTACAGAGTTTTGCTTACTCAGAAGCTTCAATTTTGACCAATTTCAGGCACAGAAATGACTTTAAACACACTTATTTTAGTTGAAAAAGTAATATTTCACATCCAACAGTCATTTAAAGTCAAAAGATTAAATGTTAAAATTTCATCAATATTGACCACTTTTTTGAACGTTCGACTGGTCCGGGGTCATCGTTTTTCATCATACAATTGATTTTTTGGACTCTACCAAAAATGATTCAAAATGTCACTTGGATTGGGCCTCATGTTGAATTACCACTTTTTAAACCCTCACAGTGACCAAAATTGCCATTTTTACAGAGTTTTGCTTACTCAGAAGCTTCAATTTTGACCACTTTCAGGCACAGAAATCACTTTAAACACACTTATTTTAGTTGAAAAAGTAATAATTCACATCCAACAGTCATTTAAAGTCAAAAGATTAAATGTTAAAATTTCATCAATATTGTCCACTTTTTTGAACGTTCGACAGGTCCGGGGTCATCGTTTTTCATCATAAAATTGATTTTTTGGACTCTACCAAAAATGATTCAAAATGTCATTTGGATCGGGCCTCATGTTGAATAACCACTTTTTAAACCCTCACAGTGACCAAAATTGCCATTTTTACAGAGTTTTGCTTACTCAGAAGCTTCAATTTTGACCAATTTCAGGCACAGAAATCACTTTAAACACACTTATTTTAGTTGAAAAAGTAATATTTCACATCCATCAGTCATTTGAAGTCAAAAGATTAAATGTCAAAATTTCATCAATATTGACCACTTTTTTGAACGTTCGGCTGGTCCGGGGTCATCAATTTTCATCATAAAATTGATTTTTTGGACTCTACTAAAAATTATTCAAAATGTCATTTGCATCGGCCCTCATGTTGAATAACCACTTTTTAAACCCTCACAGTGACCAAAATTGCCATTTTTACAGAGTTTTAGTTCCTAAAAAGCTTCAATTTTGACCGATTAAATGTTAAAATTTCATCAATATTGACCACTTTTTTGAACGTTCGACAGGTCCGGGGTCATCGTTTTTCATCAGAAAATAGATTTTTTGGACTCTACCAAAAATGATTCAAAATGTCATTTGGATCAGGCCTCATGTTGAATTACCACTTTTTAAATCCTCACAGTGACCAAAATTGCCATTTTTACAGAGTTTTGCTTACTCAGAAACTTAAATTTTGACCAATTTCAGGCACAGAAATCACTTTAAACACACTTATTTTAATTGAAAAAGTAATAATTCACATCCAACAGTTATTTAAAGTCAAAAGATTAAATGTTAAAATGTCATCAATATTGACCACTTTTTTTAACCTTCGACTGGTCCGGGGTCATCGTTTTTCATCATAAAATTGATTTTTTGGACTCCACCAAAAATGATTCAAAATGTCATTTGGATCGGGCCTCATGTTGAATAACCACTTTTTAAACCCTCACAGTGACCAAAATTGCCATTTTTACAGAGTTTTGCTTACTAAAAAGCTTCAATTTTGACCAATTTCAGGCACAGAAATGACTTTAAACACACGTATTTTAGTTGAAAAAGTAATATTTCACATCCAACCGTCATTTAAAGTCAAAAGATTAAATGTTAAAATTTCATCAATATTGACCACTTTTTTGAACGTTCGACAGGTCCGGGGTCATCGTTTTTCTTCAGAAAATGGATTTTTTGCAATCTACCAAAAATGATTCAAAATGTCATTTGGATCGGGCCTCATGTTGAATAACCACTTTTTAAACCCTCACAGTGACCAAATTGCCATTTTTACAGAGTTTTGCTTACTCAGAAGCTTCAATTTTGACCAATTTCAGGCACAGAAATGACTTTAAACACACTTATTTTAGTTGAAAAAGTAATATTTCACATCCAACCGTCATTTAAAGTCAAAAGATTAAATGTTAAAATTTCATCAATATTGACCACTTTTTTGAACGTTCGACAGGTCCGGGGTCATCGTTTTTCATCAGAAAATAGATTTTTTGGACTCTACCAAAAATGATTCAAAATGTCATTTGGATCGGGCCTCATGTTGAATAACCACTTTTTAAACCCTCACAGTGACCAAAATTGCCATTTTTACAGAGTTTTGCTTACTCAGAAGCTTCAATTTTGACCAATTTCAGGCACAGAAATCACTTTAAACACACTTATTTTAGTTGAAAAGGTAATAATTCACATCCAACAGTCATTTAAAGTCAGAAGATTAAATGTTAAAATTTCATCAATATTGACCACTTTTTTTAACCTTCGACTGGTCCGGGGTCATCGTTTTTCATCAGAAAATAGAATTTTTTGGACTCTACCAAAAATGATTCAAAATGTCATTTGGATCGGGCCTCATGTTGAATAACCACTTTTTAAACCCTCACAGTGACCAAAATTGCCATTTTTACAGAGTTTTGCTTACTCAGAAGCTTCAATTTTGACCAATTTCAGGCACAGAAATCACTTTAAACACACTTATTTTAGTTGAAAAAGTAATAATTCACATCCAACAGTCATTTAAAGTCAAAAGATTAAATGTTAAAATTTCATCAATATTGACCACTTTTTTTAACCTTCGACTGGTCCGGGGTCATCGTTTTTCATCAGAAAATAGATTTTTTGGACTCTACCAAAAATGATTCAAAATGTCATTTGGATCGGGCCTCATGTTGAATAACCACTTTTTAAACCCTCACAGTGACCAAAATTGCCATTTTTACAGAGTTTTGCTTACTCAGAAGCTTCAATTTTGACCAATTTCAGGCACAGAAATCACTTTAAACACACTTATTTTAGTTGAAAAAGTAATAATTCACATCCAACAGTCATTTAAAGTCAAAAGATTAAATGTTAAAATTTCATCAATATTGACCACTTTTTTTAACCTTCGACTGGTCCGGGGTCATCGTTTTTCATCAGAAAATTGATTTTTTGGACTCTACCAAAAATGATTCAAAATGTCATTTGGATCGGGCCTCATGTTGAATTACCACTTTTTAAATCCTCACAGTGACCAAAATTGCCATTTTTACAGAGTTTTGCTTACTCAGAAGCTTCAATTTTGACCAATTTCAGGCACAGAAATCACTTTAAACACACTTATTTTAGTTGAAAAAGTAATAATTCACATCCAACAGTCATTTAAAGTCAAAAGATTAAATGTTAACATTTCATCAATATTGACCACTTTTTTGAACGTTCGACAGGTCCGAGGTCATCGTTTTTCATCAGAAAATAGATTTTTTGGACTCTACCAAAAATTATTCAAAATGTCATTTGGATCGGCCCTCATATTGAATAACCACTTTTTAAACCCTCACAGTGACCAAAATTGCCATTTTTACAGAGTTTTGCTTACTGAGAAGCTTCAATTTTGACCAATTTCAGGCACAGAAATGACTTTAAACACACTTATTTTAGTTGAAAAAGTAATATTTCACATCCAACCGTCATTTAAAGTCAAAAGATTAAATGTTAAAATTTCACCAATATTGACCACTTTTTTGAACGTCCGACAGGTCCGGGGTCATCGTTTTTCATCAGAAAATAGATTTTTTGGACTCTACCAAAAATGATTCAAAATGTCATTTGGATCGGGCCTCATGTTGAATAACCACTTTTTAAACCCTCACAGTGACCAAAATTGCCATTTTTACAGAGTTTTGCTTACTCAGAAGCTTCAATTTTGACCAATTTCAGGCACAGAAATGACTTTAAACACACTTATTTTAGTTGAAAAAGTAATATTTCACATCCAACAGTCATTTAAAGTCAAAAGATTAAATGTTAAAATTTCATCAATATTGACCACTTTTTTGAACGTTCGACTGGTCCGGGGTCATCGTTTTTCATCATACAATTGATTTTTTGGACTCTACCAAAAATGATTCAAAATGTCACTTGGATTGGGCCTCATGTTGAATTACCACTTTTTAAACCCTCACAGTGACCAAAATTGCCATTTTTACAGAGTTTTGCTTACTCAGAAGCTTCAATTTTGACCAATTTCAGGCACAGAAATCACTTTAAACACACTTATTTTAGTTGAAAAAGTAATAATTCACATCCAACAGTCATTTAAAGTCAAAAGATTAAATGTTAAAATTTCATCAATATTGTCCACTTTTTTGAACGTTCGACAGGTCCGGGGTCATCGTTTTTCATCATAAAATTGATTTTTTGGACTCTACCAAAAATGATTCAAAATGTCATTTGGATCGGGCCTCATGTTGAATAACCACTTTTTAAACCCTCACAGTGACCAAAATTGCCATTTTTACAGAGTTTTGCTTACTCAGAAGCTTCAATTTTGACCAATTTCAGGCACAGAAATCACTTTAAACACACTTATTTTAGTTGAAAAAGTAATATTTCACATCCATCAGTCATTTGAAGTCAAAAGATTAAATGTCAAAATTTCATCAATATTGACCACTTTTTTGAACGTTCGGCTGGTCCGGGGTCATCAATTTTCATCATAAAATTGATTTTTTGGACTCTACTAAAAATTATTCAAAATGTCATTTGCATCGGCCCTCATGTTGAATAACCACTTTTTAAACCCTCACAGTGACCAAAATTGCCATTTTTACAGAGTTTTAGTTCCTAAAAAGCTTCAATTTTGACCGATTAAATGTTAAAATTTCATCAATATTGACCACTTTTTTGAACGTTCGACAGGTCCGGGGTCATCGTTTTTCATCAGAAAATAGATTTTTTGGACTCTACCAAAAATGATTCAAAATGTCATTTGGATCAGGCCTCATGTTGAATTACCACTTTTTAAATCCTCACAGTGACCAAAATTGCCATTTTTACAGAGTTTTGCTTACTCAGAAACTTAAATTTTGACCAATTTCAGGCACAGAAATCACTTTAAACACACTTATTTTAATTGAAAAAGTAATAATTCACATCCAACAGTTATTTAAAGTCAAAAGATTAAATGTTAAAATGTCATCAATATTGACCACTTTTTTTAACCTTCGACTGGTCCGGGGTCATCGTTTTTCATCATAAAATTGATTTTTTGGACTCCACCAAAAATGATTCAAAATGTCATTTGGATCGGGCCTCATGTTGAATAACCACTTTTTAAACCCTCACAGTGACCAAAATTGCCATTTTTACAGAGTTTTGCTTACTAAAAAGCTTCAATTTTGACCAATTTCAGGCACAGAAATGACTTTAAACACACGTATTTTAGTTGAAAAAGTAATATTTCACATCCAACCGTCATTTAAAGTCAAAAGATTAAATGTTAAAATTTCATCAATATTGACCACTTTTTTGAACGTTCGACAGGTCCGGGGTCATCGTTTTTCTTCAGAAAATGGATTTTTTGCAATCTACCAAAAATGATTCAAAATGTCATTTGGATCGGGCCTCATGTTGAATAACCACTTTTTAAACCCTCACAGTGACCAAATTGCCATTTTTACAGAGTTTTGCTTACTCAGAAGCTTCAATTTTGACCAATTTCAGGCACAGAAATGACTTTAAACACACTTATTTTAGTTGAAAAAGTAATATTTCACATCCAACCGTCATTTAAAGTCAAAAGATTAAATGTTAAAATTTCATCAATATTGACCACTTTTTTGAACGTTCGACAGGTCCGGGGTCATCGTTTTTCATCAGAAAATAGATTTTTTGGACTCTACCAAAAATGATTCAAAATGTCATTTGGATCGGGCCTCATGTTGAATAACCACTTTTTAAACCCTCACAGTGACCAAAATTGCCATTTTTACAGAGTTTTGCTTACTCAGAAGCTTCAATTTTGACCAATTTCAGGCACAGAAATCACTTTAAACACACTTATTTTAGTTGAAAAAGTAATAATTCACATCCAACAGTCATTTAAAGTCAAAAGATTAAATGTTAAAATTTCATCAATATTGACCACTTTTTTTAACCTTCGACTGGTCCGGGGTCATCGTTTTTCATCAGAAAATTGATTTTTTGGACTCTACCAAAAATGATTCAAAATGTCATTTGGATCGGGCCTCATGTTGAATTACCACTTTTTAAATCCTCACAGTGACCAAAATTGCCATTTTTACAGAGTTTTGCTTACTCAGAAGCTTCAATTTTGACCAATTTCAGGCACAGAAATCACTTTAAACACACTTATTTTAGTTGAAAAAGTAATAATTCACATCCAACAGTCATTTAAAGTCAAAAGATTAAATGTTAACATTTCATCAATATTGACCACTTTTTTGAACGTTCGACAGGTCCGAGGTCATCGTTTTTCATCAGAAAATAGATTTTTTGGACTCTACCAAAAATTATTCAAAATGTCATTTGGATCGGCCCTCATATTGAATAACCACTTTTTAAACCCTCACAGTGACCAAAATTGCCATTTTTACAGAGTTTTGCTTACTGAGAAGCTTCAATTTTGACCAATTTCAGGCACAGAAATGACTTTAAACACACTTATTTTAGTTGAAAAAGTAATATTTCACATCCAACCGTCATTTAAAGTCAAAAGATTAAATGTTAAAATTTCACCAATATTGACCACTTTTTTGAACGTCCGACAGGTCCGGGGTCATCGTTTTTCATCAGAAAATAGATTTTTTGGACTCTACCAAAAATGATTCAAAATGTCATTTGGATCGGGCCTCATGTTGAATAACCACTTTTTAAACCCTCACAGTGACCAAAATTGCCATTTTTACAGAGTTTTGCTTACTCAGAAGCTTCAATTTTGACCAATTTCAGGCACAGAAATGACTTTAAACACACTTATTTTAGTTGAAAAAGTAATATTTCACATCCAACAGTCATTTAAAGTCAAAAGATTAAATGTTAAAATTTCATCAATATTGACCACTTTTTTGAACGTTCGACTGGTCCGGGGTCATCGTTTTTCATCATACAATTGATTTTTTGGACTCTACCAAAAATGATTCAAAATGTCACTTGGATTGGGCCTCATGTTGAATTACCACTTTTTAAACCCTCACAGTGACCAAAATTGCCATTTTTACAGAGTTTTGCTTACTCAGAAGCTTCAATTTTGACCAATTTCAGGCACAGAAATCACTTTAAACACACTTATTTTAGTTGAAAAAGTAATAATTCACATCCAACAGTCATTTAAAGTCAAAAGATTAAATGTTAAAATTTCATCAATATTGTCCACTTTTTTGAACGTTCGACAGGTCCGGGGTCATCGTTTTTCATCATAAAATTGATTTTTTGGACTCTACCAAAAATGATTCAAAATGTCATTTGGATCGGGCCTCATGTTGAATAACCACTTTTTAAACCCTCACAGTGACCAAAATTGCCATTTTTACAGAGTTTTGCTTACTCAGAAGCTTCAATTTTGACCAATTTCAGGCACAGAAATCACTTTAAACACACTTATTTTAGTTGAAAAAGTAATATTTCACATCCATCAGTCATTTGAAGTCAAAAGATTAAATGTCAAAATTTCATCAATATTGACCACTTTTTTGAACGTTCGGCTGGTCCGGGGTCATCAATTTTCATCATAAAATTGATTTTTTGGACTCTACTAAAAATTATTCAAAATGTCATTTGCATCGGCCCTCATGTTGAATAACCACTTTTTAAACCCTCACAGTGACCAAAATTGCCATTTTTACAGAGTTTTAGTTCCTAAAAAGCTTCAATTTTGACCGATTAAATGTTAAAATTTCATCAATATTGACCACTTTTTTGAACGTTCGACAGGTCCGGGGTCATCGTTTTTCATCAGAAAATAGATTTTTTGGACTCTACCAAAAATGATTCAAAATGTCATTTGGATCAGGCCTCATGTTGAATTACCACTTTTTAAATCCTCACAGTGACCAAAATTGCCATTTTTACAGAGTTTTGCTTACTCAGAAACTTAAATTTTGACCAATTTCAGGCACAGAAATCACTTTAAACACACTTATTTTAATTGAAAAAGTAATAATTCACATCCAACAGTTATTTAAAGTCAAAAGATTAAATGTTAAAATGTCATCAATATTGACCACTTTTTTTAACCTTCGACTGGTCCGGGGTCATCGTTTTTCATCATAAAATTGATTTTTTGGACTCCACCAAAAATGATTCAAAATGTCATTTGGATCGGGCCTCATGTTGAATAACCACTTTTTAAACCCTCACAGTGACCAAAATTGCCATTTTTACAGAGTTTTGCTTACTAAAAAGCTTCAATTTTGACCAATTTCAGGCACAGAAATGACTTTAAACACACGTATTTTAGTTGAAAAAGTAATATTTCACATCCAACCGTCATTTAAAGTCAAAAGATTAAATGTTAAAATTTCATCAATATTGACCACTTTTTTGAACGTTCGACAGGTCCGGGGTCATCGTTTTTCTTCAGAAAATGGATTTTTTGCAATCTACCAAAAATGATTCAAAATGTCATTTGGATCGGGCCTCATGTTGAATAACCACTTTTTAAACCCTCACAGTGACCAAATTGCCATTTTTACAGAGTTTTGCTTACTCAGAAGCTTCAATTTTGACCAATTTCAGGCACAGAAATGACTTTAAACACACTTATTTTAGTTGAAAAAGTAATATTTCACATCCAACCGTCATTTAAAGTCAAAAGATTAAATGTTAAAATTTCATCAATATTGACCACTTTTTTGAACGTTCGACAGGTCCGGGGTCATCGTTTTTCATCAGAAAATAGATTTTTTGGACTCTACCAAAAATTATTCAAAAGGTCATTTGGATCGGGCCTCATGTTGAATTACCACTTTTTAAATCCTCACAGTGACCAAAATTGCCATTTTTACAGAGTTTTGCTTACTCAGAAGCTTCAATTTTGACCAATTTCAGGCACAGAAATCACTTTAAACACACTTATTTTAGTTGAAAAGGTAATAATTCACATCCAACAGTCATTTAAAGTCAGAAGATTAAATGTTAAAATTTCATCAATATTGACCACTTTTTTTAACCTTCGACTGGTCCGGGGTCATCGTTTTTCATCAGAAAATAGATTTTTTGGACTCTACCAAAAATTATTCAAAATGTCATTTGGATCGGGCCTCATGTTGAATAACCACTTTTTAAACCCTCACAGTGACCAAAATTGCCATTTTTACAGAGTTTTGCTTACTCAGAAGCTTCAATTTTGACCAATTTCAGGCACAGAAATCACTTTAAACACACTTATTTTAGTTGAAAAAGTAATAATTCACATCCAACAGTCATTTAAAGTCAAAAGATTAAATGTTAAAATTTCATCAATATTGACCACTTTTTTTAACCTTCGACTGGTCCGGGGTCATCGTTTTTCATCAGAAAATTGATTTTTTGGACTCTACCAAAAATGATTCAAAATGTCATTTGGATCGGGCCTCATGTTGAATTACCACTTTTTAAATCCTCACAGTGACCAAAATTGCCATTTTTACAGAGTTTTGCTTACTCAGAAGCTTCAATTTTGACCAATTTTAGGCACAGAAATCACTTTAAACACACTTATTTTAGTTGAAAAAGTAATATTTCACATCCAACAGTCATTTAAAGTCAAAAGATTAAATGTCAAAATTTCATCAATATTGACCACTTTTTTGAACGTTCGGCTGGTCCGGGGTCATCAATTTTCATCATAAAATTGATTTTTTGGACTCTACTAAAAATTATTCAAAATGTCATTTGGATCGGCCCTCATGTTGAATAACCACTTTTTAAACCCTCACAGTGACCAAAATTGCCATTTTTACAGAGTTTTAGTTCCTAAAAAGCTTCAATTTTGACCAATTTTAGGCAGAGAAATGACTTTAAACACACTTATTTTAGTTGAAAAAGTAATAATTCACATCCAACCGTCATTTAAAGTCAAAAGATTAAATTTTAAAATTTCATCAATATTGACCACTTTTTTGAACGTTCGACAGGTCCGGGGTCATCGTTTTTCATCAGAAAATAGATTTTTTGGACTCTACCAAAAATTATTCAAAAGGTCATTTGGATCGGGCCTCATGTTGAATTACCACTTTTTAAATCCTCACAGTGACCAAAATTGCCATTTTTACAGAGTTTTGCTTACTCAGAAGCTTCAATTTTGACCAATTTCAGTCACAGAAATCACTTTAAACACACTTATTTTAGTTGAAAAGGTAATAATTCACATCCAACAGTCATTTAAAGTCAGAAGATTAAATGTTAAAATTTCATCAATATTGACCACTTTTTTTAACCTTCGACTGGTCCGGGGTCATCGTTTTTCATCAGAAAATAGATTTTTTGGAGTCTACCAAAAATGATTCAAAATGTCATTTGGATCGGGCCTCATGTTGAATAACCACTTTTTAAACCCTCACAGTGACCAAAATTGCCATTTTTACAGAGTTTTGCTTACTCAGAAGCTTCAATTTTGACCAATTTCAAGCACAGAAATTACTTTAAACACACTTATTTTAGTTGAAAAAGTAATAATTCACATCCAACAGTCATTTAAAGTCAAAAGATTAAATGTTAAAACTTCATCAATATTGACCACTTTTTTTAACCTTCGACTGGTCCGGGGTCATCGTTTTTCATCAGAAAATTGATTTTTTGGACTCTACCAAAAATGATTCAAAATGTCATTTGGATCGGGCCTCATGTTGAATAACCACTTTTTAAACCCTCACAGTGACCAAAATTGCCATTTTTACAGAGTTTTGCTTACTCAGAAGCTTCAATTTTGACCAATTTCAGGCACAGAAATCACTTTAAACACACTTATTTTAGTTGAAAAAGTAATAATTCACATCCAACAGTCATTTAAAGTCAAAAGATTAAATGTTAAAATTTCATCAATATTGACCACTTTTTTTAACCTTCGACTGGTCAGGGGTCATCGTTTTTCATCAGAAAATAGATTTTTTGGACTCTACCAAAAATGATTCAAAATGTCATTTGGATCGGGCCTCATGTTGAATAACCACTTTTTAAACCCTCACAGTGACCAAAATTGCCATTTTTACAGAGTTTTGCTTACTCAGAAGCTTCAATTTTGACCAATTTCAGGCACAGAAATCACTTTAAACACACTTATTTTAGTTGAAAAAGTAATAATTCACATCCAACAGTCATTTAAAGTCAAAAGATTAAATGTTAAAATTTCATTAATATAGAACCACTTTTTTGAACGTTCGACAGGTCCGGCGTCATCGTTTTTCATCATAAAATTGATTTTTTGGACTCTACCAAAAATGATTCAAAATGTCATTTGGATCGGGCCTCAGTTGAATAACCACTTTTTAAACCCTCACAGTGACCAAAATTGCCATTTTTACAGAGTTTTAGTTCCTAAAAAGCTTCAATTTTGACCAATTTTAGGCAGAGAAATGACTTTAAACACACTTATTTTAGTTGAAAAAGTAATAATTCACATCCAACCGTCATTTAAAGTCAAAAGATTAAATGTTAACATTTCATCAATATTGACCACTTTTTTGAACGTTCGACAGGTCCGGGGTCATCGTTTTTCATCAGAAAATAGATTTTTTGGACTCTACCAAAAATGATTCAAAATGTCATTTGGATGGGCCTCATGTTGAATTACCACTTTTTAAATCCTCACAGTGACCAAAATTGCCATTTTTACAGAGTTTTGCTTACTCAGAAGCTTAAATTTTGACCAATTTCAGGCACAGAAATCACTTTAAACACACTTATTTTAATTGAAAAAGTAATAATTCACATCCAACAGTTATTTAAAGTCAAAAGATTAAATGTTAAAATGTCATCAATATTGACCACTTTTTTTAACCTTCGACTGGTCCGGGGTCATCGTTTTTCATCATAAAATTGATTTTTTGGACTCCACCAAAAATGATTCAAAATGTCATTTGGATCGGGCCTCATGTTGAATAACCACTTTTTAAACCCTCACAGTGACCAAAATTGCCATTTTTACAGAGTTTTGCTTACTCAGAAGCTTCAATTTTGACCAATTTCAGGCACAGAAATCACTTTAAACACACTTATTTTAGTTGAAAAAGTAATATTTCACATCCATCAGTCATTTGAAGTCAAAAGATTAAATGTCAAAATTTCATCAATATTGACCACTTTTTTGAACGTTCGGCTGGTCCGGGGTCATCAATTTTCATCATAAAATTGATTTTTTGGACTCTACTAAAAATTATTCAAAATGTCATTTGCATCGGCCCTCATGTTGAATAACCACTTTTTAAACCCTCACAGTGACCAAAATTGCCATTTTTACAGAGTTTTAGTTCCTAAAAAGCTTCAATTTTGACCGATTAAATGTTAAAATTTCATCAATATTGACCACTTTTTTGAACGTTCGACAGGTCCGGGGTCATCGTTTTTCATCAGAAAATAGATTTTTTGGACTCTACCAAAAATGATTCAAAATGTCATTTGGATCAGGCCTCATGTTGAATTACCACTTTTTAAATCCTCACAGTGACCAAAATTGCCATTTTTACAGAGTTTTGCTTACTCAGAAACTTAAATTTTGACCAATTTCAGGCACAGAAATCACTTTAAACACACTTATTTTAATTGAAAAAGTAATAATTCACATCCAACAGTTATTTAAAGTCAAAAGATTAAATGTTAAAATGTCATCAATATTGACCACTTTTTTTAACCTTCGACTGGTCCGGGGTCATCGTTTTTCATCATAAAATTGATTTTTTGGACTCCACCAAAAATGATTCAAAATGTCATTTGGATCGGGCCTCATGTTGAATAACCACTTTTTAAACCCTCACAGTGACCAAAATTGCCATTTTTACAGAGTTTTGCTTACTAAAAAGCTTCAATTTTGACCAATTTCAGGCACAGAAATGACTTTAAACACACGTATTTTAGTTGAAAAAGTAATATTTCACATCCAACCGTCATTTAAAGTCAAAAGATTAAATGTTAAAATTTCATCAATATTGACCACTTTTTTGAACGTTCGACAGGTCCGGGGTCATCGTTTTTCTTCAGAAAATGGATTTTTTGCAATCTACCAAAAATGATTCAAAATGTCATTTGGATCGGGCCTCATGTTGAATAACCACTTTTTAAACCCTCACAGTGACCAAATTGCCATTTTTACAGAGTTTTGCTTACTCAGAAGCTTCAATTTTGACCAATTTCAGGCACAGAAATGACTTTAAACACACTTATTTTAGTTGAAAAAGTAATATTTCACATCCAACCGTCATTTAAAGTCAAAAGATTAAATGTTAAAATTTCATCAATATTGACCACTTTTTTGAACGTTCGACAGGTCCGGGGTCATCGTTTTTCATCAGAAAATAGATTTTTTGGACTCTACCAAAAATTATTCAAAAGGTCATTTGGATCGGGCCTCATGTTGAATTACCACTTTTTAAATCCTCACAGTGACCAAAATTGCCATTTTTACAGAGTTTTGCTTACTCAGAAGCTTCAATTTTGACCAATTTCAGGCACAGAAATCACTTTAAACACACTTATTTTAGTTGAAAAGGTAATAATTCACATCCAACAGTCATTTAAAGTCAGAAGATTAAATGTTAAAATTTCATCAATATTGACCACTTTTTTTAACCTTCGACTGGTCCGGGGTCATCGTTTTTCATCAGAAAATAGATTTTTTGGACTCTACCAAAAATTATTCAAAATGTCATTTGGATCGGGCCTCATGTTGAATAACCACTTTTTAAACCCTCACAGTGACCAAAATTGCCATTTTTACAGAGTTTTGCTTACTCAGAAGCTTCAATTTTGACCAATTTCAGGCACAGAAATCACTTTAAACACACTTATTTTAGTTGAAAAAGTAATAATTCACATCCAACAGTCATTTAAAGTCAAAAGATTAAATGTTAAAATTTCATCAATATTGACCACTTTTTTTAACCTTCGACTGGTCCGGGGTCATCGTTTTTCATCAGAAAATTGATTTTTTGGACTCTACCAAAAATGATTCAAAATGTCATTTGGATCGGGCCTCATGTTGAATTACCACTTTTTAAATCCTCACAGTGACCAAAATTGCCATTTTTACAGAGTTTTGCTTACTCAGAAGCTTCAATTTTGACCAATTTTAGGCACAGAAATCACTTTAAACACACTTATTTTAGTTGAAAAAGTAATATTTCACATCCAACAGTCATTTAAAGTCAAAAGATTAAATGTCAAAATTTCATCAATATTGACCACTTTTTTGAACGTTCGGCTGGTCCGGGGTCATCAATTTTCATCATAAAATTGATTTTTTGGACTCTACTAAAAATTATTCAAAATGTCATTTGGATCGGCCCTCATGTTGAATAACCACTTTTTAAACCCTCACAGTGACCAAAATTGCCATTTTTACAGAGTTTTAGTTCCTAAAAAGCTTCAATTTTGACCAATTTTAGGCAGAGAAATGACTTTAAACACACTTATTTTAGTTGAAAAAGTAATAATTCACATCCAACCGTCATTTAAAGTCAAAAGATTAAATTTTAAAATTTCATCAATATTGACCACTTTTTTGAACGTTCGACAGGTCCGGGGTCATCGTTTTTCATCAGAAAATAGATTTTTTGGACTCTACCAAAAATTATTCAAAAGGTCATTTGGATCGGGCCTCATGTTGAATTACCACTTTTTAAATCCTCACAGTGACCAAAATTGCCATTTTTACAGAGTTTTGCTTACTCAGAAGCTTCAATTTTGACCAATTTCAGTCACAGAAATCACTTTAAACACACTTATTTTAGTTGAAAAGGTAATAATTCACATCCAACAGTCATTTAAAGTCAGAAGATTAAATGTTAAAATTTCATCAATATTGACCACTTTTTTTAACCTTCGACTGGTCCGGGGTCATCGTTTTTCATCAGAAAATAGATTTTTTGGAGTCTACCAAAAATGATTCAAAATGTCATTTGGATCGGGCCTCATGTTGAATAACCACTTTTTAAACCCTCACAGTGACCAAAATTGCCATTTTTACAGAGTTTTGCTTACTCAGAAGCTTCAATTTTGACCAATTTCAAGCACAGAAATTACTTTAAACACACTTATTTTAGTTGAAAAAGTAATAATTCACATCCAACAGTCATTTAAAGTCAAAAGATTAAATGTTAAAATTTCATCAATATTGACCACTTTTTTTAACCTTCGACTGGTCCGGGGTCATCGTTTTTCATCAGAAAATTGATTTTTTGGACTCTACCAAAAATGATTCAAAATGTCATTTGGATCGGGCCTCATGTTGAATAACCACTTTTTAAACCCTCACAGTGACCAAAATTGCCATTTTTACAGAGTTTTGCTTACTCAGAAGCTTCAATTTTGACCAATTTCAGGCACAGAAATCACTTTAAACACACTTATTTTAGTTGAAAAAGTAATAATTCACATCCAACAGTCATTTAAAGTCAAAAGATTAAATGTTAAAATTTCATCAATATTGACCACTTTTTTTAACCTTCGACTGGTCAGGGGTCATCGTTTTTCATCAGAAAATAGATTTTTTGGACTCTACCAAAAATGATTCAAAATGTCATTTGGATCGGGCCTCATGTTGAATAACCACTTTTTAAACCCTCACAGTGACCAAAATTGCCATTTTTACAGAGTTTTGCTTACTCAGAAGCTTCAATTTTGACCAATTTCAGGCACAGAAATCACTTTAAACACACTTATTTTAGTTGAAAAAGTAATAATTCACATCCAACAGTCATTTAAAGTCAAAAGATTAAATGTTAAAATTTCATTAATATAGAACCACTTTTTTGAACGTTCGACAGGTCCGGCGTCATCGTTTTTCATCATAAAATTGATTTTTTGGACTCTACCAAAAATGATTCAAAATGTCATTTGGATCGGGCCTCAGTTGAATAACCACTTTTTAAACCCTCACAGTGACCAAAATTGCCATTTTTACAGAGTTTTAGTTCCTAAAAAGCTTCAATTTTGACCAATTTTAGGCAGAGAAATGACTTTAAACACACTTATTTTAGTTGAAAAAGTAATAATTCACATCCAACCGTCATTTAAAGTCAAAAGATTAAATGTTAACATTTCATCAATATTGACCACTTTTTTGAACGTTCGACAGGTCCGGGGTCATCGTTTTTCATCAGAAAATAGATTTTTTGGACTCTACCAAAAATGATTCAAAATGTCATTTGGATGGGCCTCATGTTGAATTACCACTTTTTAAATCCTCACAGTGACCAAAATTGCCATTTTTACAGAGTTTTGCTTACTCAGAAGCTTAAATTTTGACCAATTTCAGGCACAGAAATCACTTTAAACACACTTATTTTAATTGAAAAAGTAATAATTCACATCCAACAGTTATTTAAAGTCAAAAGATTAAATGTTAAAATGTCATCAATATTGACCACTTTTTTTAACCTTCGACTGGTCCGGGGTCATCGTTTTTCATCATAAAATTGATTTTTTGGACTCCACCAAAAATGATTCAAAATGTCATTTGGATCGGGCCTCATGTTGAATAACCACTTTTTAAACCCTCACAGTGACCAAAATTGCCATTTTTACAGAGTTTTGCTTACTAAAAAGCTTCAATTTTGACCAATTTCAGGCACAGAAATGACTTTAAACACACGTATTTTAGTTGAAAAAGTAATATTTCACATCCAACCGTCATTTAAAGTCAAAATTTTAAATGTTAAAATTTCATCAATATTGACCACTTTTTTTAACGTTCGACAGGTCCGGGGTCATCGTTTTTCTTCAGAAAATGGATTTTTTGCAATCTACCAAAAATGATTCAAAATGTCATTTGGATCGGGCCTCATGTTGAATAACCACTTTTTAAACCCTCACAGTGACCAAATTGCCATTTTTACAGAGTTTTGCTTACTCAGAAGCTTCAATTTTGACCAATTTCAGGCACAGAAATGACTTTAAACACACTTATTTTAGTTGAAAAAGTAATATTTCACATCCAACCGTCATTTAAAGTCAAAAGATTAAATGTTAAAATTTCATCAATATTGACCACTTTTTTGAACGTTCGACAGGTCCGGGGTCATCGTTTTTCATCAGAAAATAGATTTTTTGGACTCTACCAAAAATTATTCAAAAGGTCATTTGGATCGGGCCTCATGTTGAATTACCACTTTTTAAATCCTCACAGTGACCAAAATTGCCATTTTTACAGAGTTTTGCTTACTCAGAAGCTTCAATTTTGACCAATTTCAGGCACAGAAATCACTTTAAACACACTTATTTTAGTTGAAAAGGTAATAATTCACATCCAACAGTCATTTAAAGTCAGAAGATTAAATGTTAAAATTTCATCAATATTGACCACTTTTTTTAACCTTCGACTGGTCCGGGGTCATCGTTTTTCATCAGAAAATAGAATTTTTTGGACTCTACCAAAAATGATTCAAAATGTCATTTGGATCGGGCCTCATGTTGAATAACCACTTTTTAAACCCTCACAGTGACCAAAATTGCCATTTTTACAGAGTTTTGCTTACTCAGAAGCTTCAATTTTGACCAATTTCAGGCACAGAAATCACTTTAAACACACTTATTTTAGTTGAAAAAGTAATAATTCACATCCAACAGTCATTTAAAGTCAAAAGATTAAATGTTAAAATTTCATCAATATTGACCACTTTTTTTAACCTTCGACTGGTCCGGGGTCATCGTTTTTCATCAGAAAATAGATTTTTTGGACTCTACCAAAAATGATTCAAAATGTCATTTGGATCGGGCCTCATGTTGAATAACCACTTTTTAAACCCTCACAGTGACCAAAATTGCCATTTTTACAGAGTTTTGCTTACTCAGAAGCTTCAATTTTGACCAATTTCAGGCACAGAAATCACTTTAAACACACTTATTTTAGTTGAAAAAGTAATAATTCACATCCAACAGTCATTTAAAGTCAAAAGATTAAATGTTAAAATTTCATCAATATTGACCACTTTTTTTAACCTTCGACTGGTCCGGGGTCATCGTTTTTCATCAGAAAATTGATTTTTTGGACTCTACCAAAAATGATTCAAAATGTCATTTGGATCGGGCCTCATGTTGAATTACCACTTTTTAAATCCTCACAGTGACCAAAATTGCCATTTTTACAGAGTTTTGCTTACTCAGAAGCTTCAATGTTGACCAATTTCAGGCACAGAAATCACTTTAAACACACTTATTTTAGTTGAAAAAGTAATAATTCACATCCAACAGTCATTTAAAGTCAAAAGATTAAATGTTAACATTTCATCAATATTGACCACTTTTTTGAACGTTCGACAGGTCCGAGGTCATCGTTTTTCATCAGAAAATAGATTTTTTGGACTCTACCAAAAATTATTCAAAATGTCATTTGGATCGGCCCTCATATTGAATAACCACTTTTTAAACCCTCACAGTGACCAAAATTGCCATTTTTACAGAGTTTTGCTTACTGAGAAGCTTCAATTTTGACCAATTTCAGGCACAGAAATGACTTTAAACACACTTATTTTAGTTGAAAAAGTAATATTTCACATCCAACCGTCATTTAAAGTCAAAAGATTAAATGTTAAAATTTCACCAATATTGACCACTTTTTTGAACGTCCGACAGGTCCGGGGTCATCGTTTTTCATCAGAAAATAGATTTTTTGGACTCTACCAAAAATGATTCAAAATGTCATTTGGATCGGGCCTCATGTTGAATAACCACTTTTTAAACCCTCACAGTGACCAAAATTGCCATTTTTACAGAGTTTTGCTTACTCAGAAGCTTCAATTTTGACCAATTTCAGGCACAGAAATGACTTTAAACACACTTATTTTAGTTGAAAAAGTAATATTTCACATCCAACAGTCATTTAAAGTCAAAAGATTAAATGTTAAAATTTCATCAATATTGACCACTTTTTTGAACGTTCGACTGGTCCGGGGTCATCGTTTTTCATCATACAATTGATTTTTTGGACTCTACCAAAAATGATTCAAAATGTCACTTGGATTGGGCCTCATGTTGAATTACCACTTTTTAAACCCTCACAGTGACCAAAATTGCCATTTTTACAGAGTTTTGCTTACTCAGAAGCTTCAATTTTGACCAATTTCAGGCACAGAAATCACTTTAAACACACTTATTTTAGTTGAAAAAGTAAATAATTCACATCCAACAGTCATTTAAAGTCAAAAGATTAAATGTTAAAATTTCATCAATATTGTCCACTTTTTTGAACGTTCGACAGGTCCGGGGTCATCGTTTTTCATCATAAAATTGATTTTTTGGACTCTACCAAAAATGATTCAAAATGTCATTTGGATCGGGCCTCATGTTGAATAACCACTTTTTAAACCCTCACAGTGACCAAAATTGCCATTTTTACAGAGCTTTTGCTTACTCAAAAGCTTCAATTTTTACCAATTTCAGGCACAGAAATGACTTTAAACACAATTATTTTAGTTGAAAAAGTAATATTTCACATCCAACAGTCATTTAAAGTCAAAAGATTAAATGTTAAAATTTCATCAATATTGACCACTTTTTTGAACGTTCGACAGGTCCGGAGTCATCGTTTTTCATCAGAAAATTGATTTTTTGGACTCTACCAAAAATTATTCAAAATGTCATTTGGATCGGGCCTCATGTTGAATTAACACTTTTTAAACCCTCACAGTGACCAAAATTGCCATTTTTACAGAGTTTTGCTTACTCAGAAGCTTCAATTTTGACCAATTTCAGGCACAGAAATCACTTTAAACACACTTATTTTAGTTGAAAAAGTAATATTTCACATCCAACAGTCATTTAAAGTCAAAAGATTAAATGTCAAAATTTCATCAATATTGACCACTTTTTTGAACGTTCGGCTGGTCCGGGGTCATCAATTTTCATCATAAAATAGATTTTTTGGACTCTACTAAAAATTATTCAAAATGTCATTTGGATCGGCCCTCATGTTGAATAACCACTTTTTAAACCCTCACAGTGACCAAAATTGCCATTTTTACAGAGTTTTAGTTCCTAAAAAGCTTCAATTTTGACCAATTTTAGGCAGAGAAATTACTTTAAACACACTTATTTTAGTTGAAAAAGTAATAATTCACATCCAACCGTCATTTAAAGTCAAAAGATTAAATGTTAAAATTTCATCAATATTGACCATTTTTTTGAACGTTCGACAGGTCCGGGGTCATCGTTTTTCATCAGAAAATAGATTTTTTGGACTCTACCAAAAATGATTCAAAATGTCATTTGGATCAGGCCTCATGTTGAATTACCAATTTTTAAATCCTCACAGTGACCAAAATTGCCATTTTTACAGAGTTTTGCTTACTCAGAAGCTTAAATTTTGACCAATTTCAGGCACAGAAATCACTTTAAACACACTTATTTTAATTGAAAAAGTAATAATTCACATCCAACAGTTATTTAAAGTCAAAAGATTAAATGTTAAAATGTCATCAATATTGACCACTTTTTTTAACCTTCGACTGGTCCGGGGTCATCGTTTTTCATCATAAAATTGATTTTTTGGACTCCACCAAAAATGATTCAAAATGTCATTTGGATCGGGCCTCATGTTGAATAACCACTTTTTAAACCCTCACAGTGACCAAAATTGCCATTTTTACAGAGTTTTGCTTACTAAAAAGCTTCAATTTTGACCAATTTCAGGCACAGAAATGACTTTAAACACACGTATTTTAGTTGAAAAAGTAATATTTCACATCCAACCGTCATTTAAAGTCAAAAGATTAAATGTTAAAATTTCATCAATATTGACCACTTTTTTGAACGTTCGACAGGTCCGGGGTCATCGTTTTTCTTCAGAAAATGGATTTTTTGCAATCTACCAAAAATGATTCAAAATGTCATTTGGATCGGGCCTCATGTTGAATAACCACTTTTTAAACCCTCACAGTGACCAAATTGCCATTTTTACAGAGTTTTGCTTACTCAGAAGCTTCAATTTTGACCAATTTCAGGCACAGAAATGACTTTAAACACACTTATTTTAGTTGAAAAAGTAATATTTCACATCCAACCGTCATTTAAAGTCAAAAGATTAAATGTTAAAATTTCATCAATATTGACCACTTTTTTGAATGTTCGACAGGTCCGGGGTCATCGTTTTTCATCAGAAAATTGATTTTTTGGACTCTACCAAAAATTATTCAAAAGGTCATTTGGATCGGGCCTCATGTTGAATTACCACTTTTTAAATCCTCACAGTGACCAAAATTGCCATTTTTACAGAGTTTTGCTTACTCAGAAGCTTCAATTTTGACCAATTTCAGGCACAGAAATCACTTTAAACACACTTATTTTAGTTGAAAAGGTAATAATTCACATCCAACAGTCATTTAAAGTCAGAAGATTAAATGTTAAAATTTCATCAATATTGACCACTTTTTTTAACCTTCGACTGGTCCGGGGTCATCGTTTTTCATCAGAAAATAGATTTTTTGGACTCTACCAAAAATTATTCAAAATGTCATTTGGATCGGGCCTCATGTTGAATAACCACTTTTTAAACCCTCACAGTGACCAAAATTGCCATTTTTACAGAGTTTTGCTTACTCAGAAGCTTCAATTTTGACCAATTTCAGGCACAGAAATCACTTTAAACACACTTATTTTAGTTGAAAAAGTAATAATTCACATCCAACAGTCATTTAAAGTCAAAAGATTAAATGTTAAAATTTCATCAATATTGACCACTTTTTTTAACCTTCGACTGGTCCGGGGTCATCGTTTTTCATCAGAAAATTGATTTTTTGGACTCTACCAAAAATGATTCAAAATGTCATTTGGATCGGGCCTCATGTTGAATTACCACTTTTTAAATCCTCACAGTGACCAAAATTGCCATTTTTACAGAGTTTTGCTTACTCAGAAGCTTCAATTTTGACCAATTTTAGGCACAGAAATCACTTTAAACACACTTATTTTAGTTGAAAAAGTAATATTTCACATCCAACAGTCATTTAAAGTCAAAAGATTAAATGTCAAAATTTCATCAATATTGACCACTTTTTTGAACGTTCGGCTGGTCCGGGGTCATCAATTTTCATCATAAAATTGATTTTTTGGACTCTACTAAAAATTATTCAAAATGTCATTTGGATCGGCCCTCATGTTGAATAACCACTTTTTAAACCCTCACAGTGACCAAAATTGCCATTTTTACAGAGTTTTAGTTCCTAAAAAGCTTAAATTTTGACCAATTTTAGGCAGAGAAATGACTTTAAACACACTTATTTTAGTTGAAAAAGTAATAATTCACATCCAACCGTCATTTAAAGTCAAAAGATTAAATGTTAAAATTTCATCAATATTGACCACTTTTTTGAACGTTCGACAGGTCCGGGGTCATCGTTTTTCATCAGAAAATAGATTTTTTGGACTCTACCAAAAATTATTCAAAAGGTCATTTGGATCGGGCCTCATGTTGAATTACCACTTTTTAAATCCTCACAGTGACCAAAATTGCCATTTTTACAGAGTTTTGCTTACTCAGAAGCTTAAATTTTGACCAATTTCAGGCACGGAAATCACTTTAAACACACTTATTTTAGTTGAAAAGGTAATAATTCACATCCAACAGTCATTTAAAGTCAGAAGATTAAATGTTAAAATTTCATCAATATTGACCACTTTTTTTAACCTTCGACTGGTCCGGGGTCATCGTTTTTCATCAGAAAATAGATTTTTTGGACTCTACCAAAAATGATTCAAAATGTCATTTGGATCGGGCCTCATGTTGAATAACCACTTTTTAAACCCTCACAGTGACCAAAATTGCCATTTTTACAGAGTTTTGCTTACTCAGAAGCTTCAATTTTGACCAATTTCAGGCACAGAAATCACTTTAAACACACTTATTTTAGTTGAAAAAGTAATAATTCACATCCAACAGTCATTTAAAGTCAAAAGATTAAATGTTAAAATTTCATCAATATTGACCACTTTTTTTAACCTTCGACTGGTCCGGGGTCATCGTTTTTCATCAGAAAATTGATTTTTTGGACTCTACCAAAAATGATTCAAAATGTCATTTGGATCGGGCCTCATGTTGAATTACCACTTTTTAAATCCTCACAGTGACCAAAATTGCCATTTTTACAGAGTTTTGCTTACTCAGAAGCTTCAATTTTGACCAATTTCAGGCACAGAAATCACTTTAAACACACTTATTTTAGTTGAAAAAATAATAATTCACATCCAACAGTCATTTAAAGTCAAAAGATTAAATGTTAAAATTTCATCAATATTGACCACTTTTTTTAACCTTCGACTGGTCCGGGGTCATCGTTTTTCATCATAAAATTGATTTTTTGGACTCTACTAAAAATGATTGAAAATGTCATTTGGATCGGGCCTCATGTTGAATAACCACTTTTTAAACCCTCACAGTGACCAAAATTGCCATTTTTACAGAGTTTTGCTTACTCAGAAGCTTCAATTTTGACCAATTTCAGGCACAGAAATGACTTTAAACACACTTATTTTAGTTGAAAAAGTAATAATTCACATCCAACAGTCATTTAAAGTCAAAAGATTAAATGTTAAAATTTCATCAATATTGACCACTTTTTTGAACGTTCGACAGGTCCGGAGTCATCGTTTTTCATCAGAAAATTGATTTTTTGGACTCTACCAAAAATTATTCAAAATGTCATTTGGATCGGGCCTCATGTTGAATTACCACTTTTTAAACCCTCACAGTGACCAAAATTGCCATTTTTACAGAGTTTTGCTTACTCAGAAGCTTCAATTTTGACCAATTTCAGGCACAGAAATCACTTTAAACACACTTATTTTAGTTGAAAAAGTAATATTTCACATCCAACAGTCATTTAAAGTCAAAAGATTAAATGTCAAAATTTCATCAATATTGACCACTTTTTTGAACGTTCGGCTGGTCCGGGGTCATCAATTTTCATCATAAAATTGATTTTTTGGACTCTACTAAAAATTATTCAAAATGTCATTTGGATCGGCCCTCATGTTGAATAACCACTTTTTAAACCCTCACAGTGACCAAAATTGCCATTTTTACAGAGTTTTAGTTCCTAAAAAGCTTCAATTTTGACCAATTTTAGGCAGAGAAATGACTTTAAACACACTTATTTTAGTTGAAAAAGTAATAATTCACATCCAACCGTCATTTAAAGTCAAAAGATTAAATGTTAAAATTTCATCAATATTGACCACTTTTTTTAACGTTCGACAGGTCCGGGGTCATCGTTTTTCATCAGAAAATAGATTTTTTGGACTCTACCAAAAATGATTCAAAATGTCATTTGGATCGGGCCTCATGTTGAATTACCACTTTTTAAATCCTCACAGTGACCAAAATTGCCATTTTTACAGAGTTTTGCTTACTCAGAAGCTTAAATTTTGACCAATTTCAGGCACAGAAATCACTTTAAACACACTTATTTTAATTGAAAAAGTAATAATTCACATCCAACAGTTATTTAAAGTCAAAAGATTAAATGGTAAAATGTCATCAATATTGACCACTTTTTTTAACCTTCGACTGGTCCGGGGTCATTGTTTTTCATCATAAAATTGATTTTTTGGACTCCACCAAAAATGATTCAAAATGTCATTTGGATCGGGCCTCATGTTGAATAACCACTTTTTAAACCCTCACAGTGACCAAAATTGCCATTTTTACAGAGTTTTGCTTACTAAAAAGCTTCAATTTTGACCAATTTCAGGCACAGAAATGACTTTAAACACACGTATTTTAGTTGAAAAAGTAATATTTCACATCCAACCGTCATTTAAAGTCAAAAGATTAAATGTTAAAATTTCATCAATATTGACTACTTTTTTTAACCTTCGACTGGTCCGGGGTCATCGTTTTTCATCATAAAATTGATTTTTTGGACTCTACTAAAAATGATTCAAAATGTCATTTGGATCGGCCCTCATGTTGAATAACCACTTTTTAAACCCTCACAGTGACCAAAATTGCCATTTTTACAGAGTTTTGCTTACTCAGAAGCTTCAATTTTGACCAATTTCAGCACAGAAATCACTTTAAACACACTTATTTTAGTTGAAAAAGTAATAATTCACATCCAACAGTCATTTAAAGTCAAAAGATTAAATGTTAACATTTCATCAATATTGACCACTTTTTTGAACGTTCGACAGGTCCGGGGTCATCATTTTTCTTCAGAAAATTGATTTTTTCAATCTACCAAAAATGATTCAAAATGTCATTTGGATCGGGCCTCATGTTGAATAACCACTTTTTAAACCCTCACAGTGACCAAAATTGCCATTTTTACAGAGTTTTGCTTACTAAAAAGCTTCAATTTTGACCAATTTCAGGCACAGAAATGACTTTAAACACAATTTTTTTAGTTGAAAAAGTAATAATTCACATCCAAAAGTCATTTAAAGTCAAAAGATTAAATGTTAAAATTTCATCAATATTGACCACTTTTTTGAACGTTCGACAGGTCCGGGGTCATCGTTCTTCATCATACAATTGATTTTTTGGACTCTACCAAAAATGATTCAAAATGTCACTTGGATTGGGCCTCATGTTGAATTACCACTTTTTAAACCCTCACAGTGACCAAAATTGCCATTTTTACAGAGTTTTGCTTACTCAGAAGCTTCAATTTTGACCAATTTCAGGCACAGAAATGACTTTAAACACACTTATTTTAGTTGAAAAAGTAATAATTCACATCCAACAGTCATTTAAAGTCAAAAGATTAAATGTTAAAATTTCATCAATATTGTCCACTTTTTTGAACGTTCGACAGGTCCGGGGTCATCGTTTTTCATCATAAAATTGATTTTTTGGACTCTACCAAAAATGATTCAAAATGTCATTTGGATCGGGCCTCATGTTGAATAACCACTTTTTAAACCCTCACAGTGACCAAAATTGCCATTTTTACAGAGCTTTCGCTTACTCAAAAGCTTCAATTTTGACCAATTTCAGGCACAGAAATGACTTTAAACACAATTATTTTAGTTGAAAAAGTAATATTTCACATCCAACAGTCATTTAAAGTCAAAAGATTAAATGTTAAAATTTCATCAATATTGACCACTTTTTTGAACGTTCGACAGGTCCGGAGTCATCGTTTTTCATCAGAAAATTGATTTTTTGGACTCTACCAAAAATTATTCAAAATGTCATTTGGATCGGGCCTCATGTTGAATTACCACTTTTTAAACCCTCACAGCGACCAAAATTGCCATTTTTACAGAGTTTTGCTTACTCAGAAGCTTACATTTTGATCAATTTCAGGCACAGAAATCACTTTAAACACACTTATTTTAGTTGAAAAAGTAACATTTCACATCCAACAGTCATTTAAAGTCAAAAGATTAAATGTCAAAATTTCATCAATATTGACCACTTTTTTGAACGTTCGGCTGGTCCGGGGTCATCAATTTTCATCATAAAATTGATTTTTTGGACTCTACTAAAAATTATTCAAAATGTCATTTGGATCGGCCCTCATGTTGAATAACCACTTTTTAAACCCTCACAGTGACCAAAATTGCCATTTTTACAGAGTTTTGCTTACTAAAAAGCTTCAATTTTGACCAATTTCAGGCACAGAAATGACTTTAAACACACTTATTTTAGTTGAAAAAGTAATAATTCACATCCAACCGTCATTTAAAGTCAAAAGATTAAATGTTAAAATTTCATCAATATTGACCACTTTTTTGAACGTTCGACAGGTCCGGGGTCATCGTTTTTCATCAGAAAATTGATTTTTTGGACTCTACCAAAAATGATTCAAAATGTCATTTGGATCGGGCCTCATGTTGAATTAACACTTTTTAAATCCTCACAGTGACCAAAATTGCCATTTTTACAGAGTTTTGCTTACTCAGAAGCTTAAATTTTGACCAATTTCAGGCACAGAAATCACTTTAAACACACTTATTTTAATTGAAAAATTAATAATTCACATCCAACAGTTATTTAAAGTCAAAAGATTAAATGTTAAAATGTCATCAATATTGACCACTTTTTTTAACCTTCGACTGGTCCGGGGTCATCGTTTTTCATCATAAAATTGATTTTTTGGACTCCACCAAAAATGATTCAAAATGTCATTTGGATCGGGCCTCATGTTGAATAACCACTTTTTAAACCCTCACAGTGACCAAAATTGCCATTTTTACAGAGTTTTGCTTACTAAAAAGCTTCAATTTTGACCAATTTCAGGCACAGAAATGACTTTAAACACACGTATTTTAGTTGAAAAAGTAATATTTCACATCCAACCGTCATTTAAAGTCAAAAGATTAAATGTTAAAATTTCATCAATATTGACCACTTTTTTGAACGTTCGACAGGTCCGGGGTCATCGTTTTTCTTCAGAAAATGGATTTTTTGCAATCTACCAAAAATGATTCAAAATGTCATTTGGATCGGGCCTCATGTTGAATAACCACTTTTTAAACCCTCACAGTGACCAAAATTGCCATTTTTACAGAGTTTTGCTTACTAAAAAGCTTCAATTTTGACCAATTTCAGGCACAGAAATGACTTTAAACACACTTATTTTAGTTGAAAAAGTAATAATTCACATCCAACCGTCATTTAAAGTCAAAAGATTAAATGTTAAAATTTCATCAATATTGACCACTTTTTTGAACGTTCGACAGGTCCGGGGTCATCGTTTTTCATCAGAAAATTGATTTTTTGGACTCTACCAAAAATGATTCAAAATGTCATTTGGATCGGGCCTCATGTTGAATTAACACTTTTTAAATCCTCACAGTGACCAAAATTGCCATTTTTACAGAGTTTTGCTTACTCAGAAGCTTAAATTTTGACCAATTTCAGGCACAGAAATCACTTTAAACACACTTATTTTAATTGAAAAAGTAATAATTCACATCCAACAGTTATTTAAAGTCAAAAGATTAAATGTTAAAATGTCATCAATATTGACCACTTTTTTTAACCTTCGACTGGTCCGGGGTCATCGTTTTTCATCATAAAATTGATTTTTTGGACTCCACCAAAAATGATTCAAAATGTCATTTGGATCGGGCCTCATGTTGAATAACCACTTTTTAAACCCTCACAGTGACCAAAATTGCCATTTTTACAGAGTTTTGCTTACTAAAAAGCTTCAATTTTGACCAATTTCAGGCACAGAAATGACTTTAAACACACGTATTTTAGTTGAAAAAGTAATATTTCACATCCAACCGTCATTTAAAGTCAAAAGATTAAATGTTAAAATTTCATCAATATTGACCACTTTTTTGAACGTTCGACAGGTCCGGGGTCATCGTTTTTCTTCAGAAAATGGATTTTTTGCAATCTACCAAAAATGATTCAAAATGTCATTTGGATCGGGCCTCATGTTGAATAACCACTTTTTAAACCCTCACAGTGACCAAATTGCCATTTTTACAGAGTTTTGCTTACTCAGAAGCTTCAATTTTGACCAATTTCAGGCACAGAAATGACTTTAAACACACTTATTTTAGTTGAAAAAGTAATATTTCACATCCAACCGTCATTTAAAGTCAAAAGATTAAATGTTAAAATTTCATCAATATTGACCACTTTTTTGAACGTTCGACAGGTCCGGGGTCATCGTTTTTCATCAGAAAATAGATTTTTTGGACTCTACCAAAAATTATTCAAAAGGTCATTTGGATCGGGCCTCATGTTGAATTACCACTTTTTAAATCCTCACAGTGACCAAAATTGCCATTTTTACAGAGTTTTGCTTACTCAGAAGCTTCAATTTTGACCAATTTCAGGCACAGAAATCACTTTAAACACACTTATTTTAGTTGAAAAGGTAATAATTCACATCCAACAGTCATTTAAAGTCAGAAGATTAAATGTTAAAATTTCATCAATATTGACCACTTTTTTTAACCTTCGACTGGTCCGGGGTCATCGTTTTTCATCAGAAAATAGATTTTTTGGACTCTACCAAAAATGATTCAAAATGTCATTTAGATCGGGCCTCATGTTGAATAACCACTTTTTAAACCCTCACAGTGACCAAAATTGCCATTTTTACAGAGTTTTGCTTACTCAGAAGCTTCAATTTTGACCAATTTCAGGCACAGAAATCACTTTAAACACACTTATTTTAGTTGAAAAAGTAATAATTCACATCCAACAGTCATTTAAAGTCAAAAGATTAAATGTTAAAATTTCATCAATATTGACCACTTTTTTTAACCTTCGACTGGTCCGGGGTCATCGTTTTTCATCAGAAAATTGATTTTTTGGACTCTACCAAAAATGATTCAAAATGTCATTTGGATCGGGCCTCATGTTGAATTACCACTTTTTAAATCCTCACAGTGACCAAAATTGCCATTTTTACAGAGTTTTGCTTACTCAGAAGCTTCAATTTTGACCAATTTCAGGCACAGAAATCACTTTAAACACACTTATTTTAGTTGAAAAAATAATAATTCACATCCAACAGTCATTTAAAGTCAAAAGATTAAATGTTAAAATTTCATCAATATTGACCACTTTTTTTAACCATCGACTGGTCCGGGGTCATCGTTTTTCATCATAAAATTGATTCTTGGACTCTACTAAAAATGATTCAAAATGTCATTTGGATCGGCCCTCATGTTGAATAACCACTTTTTAAACCCTCAGAGTGACCAAAATTGCCATTTTTACAGAGTTTTGCTTACTAAAAAGCTTCAATTTTGACCAATTTCAGGCACAGAAATGACTTTAAACACACGTATTTTAGTTGAAAAAGTAATATTTCACATCCAACAGTCATTTAAAGTCAAAAGATTAAATGTTAAAATGTCATCAATATTGACCACTTTTTTGAACGTTCGACAGGTCAGGGGTCATCGTTTTTCTTCAGAAAATGGATTTTTTGCAATCTACCAAAAATGATTCAAAATGTCATTTGGATCGGGCCTCATGTTGAATAACCACTTTTTAAATCCTCACAGTGACCAAAATTGCCATTTTACAGAATTTTGCTTACTCAGAAGCTTCAATTTTGACCAATTTCAGGCACAGAAATGACTTTAAACACACTTATTTTAGTTGAAAAAGTAATATTTCACTTCCAACAGTCATTTAAAGTCAAAAGATTAAATGGTAAAATGTCATCAATATTGACCACTTTTTTGAACGTTCGACAGGTCCGGGGTCATCGTTTTTCATCAGAAAATAGATTTTTGGACTCTACCAAAAATTATTCAAAAGGTCATTTGGATCGGGCCTCATGTTGAATTACCACTTTTTAAATCCTCACAGTGACCAAAATTGCCATTTTTACAGAGTTTTGCTTACTCAGAAGCTTCAATTTTGACCAATTTCAGGCACAGAAATCACTTTAAACACACTTATTTTAGTTGTAAAAATAATAATTCACATCCAACAGTCATTTAAAGTCAAAAGATTAAATGTTAAAATTTCATCAATATTGACCACTTTTTTTAACCTTCGACTGGTCATCATAAAATTGATTTTTTGGACTCTACTAAAAATGATTCAAAATGTCATTTGGATCGGCCCTCATGTTGAATAACCACTTTTTAAACCCTCACAGTGACCAAAATTGCCATTTTTACAGAGTTTTGCTTACTCAGAAGCTTCAATTTTGACCAATTTCAGGCACAGAAATCACTTTAAACACACTTATTTTAGTTGAAAAAGTAATAATTCACATCCAACAGTCATTTAAAGTCAAAAGATTAAATGTTAAAATTTCATCAATATTGACCACTTTTTTGAACGTTCGACAGGTCCGGGGTCATCGTTTTTCATCAGAAAATTGATTTTTTGGACTCTACCAAAAATGATTCAAAATGTCATTTGGATCGGGCCTCATGTTGAATTAACACTTTTTAAATCCTCACAGTGACCAAAATTGCCATTTTTACAGAGTTTTGCTTACTCAGAAGCTTAAATTTTGACCAATTTCAGGCACAGAAATCACTTTAAACACACTTATTTTAATTGAAAAAGTAATAATTCACATCCAACAGTTATTTAAAGTCAAAAGATTAAATGTTAAAATGTCATCAATATTGACCACTTTTTTTAACCTTCGACTGGTCCGGGGTCATCGTTTTTCATCATAAAATTGATTTTTTGGACTCCACCAAAAATGATTCAAAATGTCATTTGGATCGGGCCTCATGTTGAATAACCACTTTTTAAACCCTCACAGTGACCAAAATTGCCATTTTTACAGAGTTTTGCTTACTAAAAAGCTTCAATTTTGACCAATTTCAGGCACAGAAATGACTTTAAACACACGTATTTTAGTTGAAAAAGTAATATTTCACATCCAACCGTCATTTAAAGTCAAAAGATTAAATGTTAAAATTTCATCAATATTGACCACTTTTTTGAACGTTCGACAGGTCCGGGGTCATCGTTTTTCTTCAGAAAATGGATTTTTTGCAATCTACCAAAAATGATTCAAAATGTCATTTGGATCGGGCCTCATGTTGAATAACCACTTTTTAAACCCTCACAGTGACCAAATTGCCATTTTTACAGAGTTTTGCTTACTCAGAAGCTTCAATTTTGACCAATTTCAGGCACAGAAATGACTTTAAACACACTTATTTTAGTTGAAAAAGTAATATTTCACATCCAACCGTCATTTAAAGTCAAAAGATTAAATGTTAAAATTTCATCAATATTGACCACTTTTTTGAACGTTCGACAGGTCCGGGGTCATCGTTTTTCATCAGAAAATAGATTTTTTGGACTCTACCAAAAATTATTCAAAAGGTCATTTGGATCGGGCCTCATGTTGAATTACCACTTTTTAAATCCTCACAGTGACCAAAATTGCCATTTTTACAGAGTTTTGCTTACTCAGAAGCTTCAATTTTGACCAATTTCAGGCACAGAAATCACTTTAAACACACTTATTTTAGTTGAAAAGGTAATAATTCACATCCAACAGTCATTTAAAGTCAAAAGATTAAATGTTAAAATTTCATCAATATTGACCACTTTTTTTAACCATCGACTGGTCCGGGGTCATCGTTTTTCATCATAAAATTGATTCTTGGACTCTACTAAAAATGATTCAAAATGTCATTTGGATCGGCCCTCATGTTGAATAACCACTTTTTAAACCCTCAGAGTGACCAAAATTGCCATTTTTACAGAGTTTTGCTTACTAAAAAGCTTCAATTTTGACCAATTTCAGGCACAGAAATGACTTTAAACACACGTATTTTAGTTGAAAAAGTAATATTTCACATCCAACAGTCATTTAAAGTCAAAAGATTAAATGTTAAAATGTCATCAATATTGACCACTTTTTTGAACGTTCGACAGGTCAGGGGTCATCGTTTTTCTTCAGAAAATGGATTTTTTGCAATCTACCAAAAATGATTCAAAATGTCATTTGGATCGGGCCTCATGTTGAATAACCACTTTTTAAATCCTCACAGTGACCAAAATTGCCATTTTACAGAATTTTGCTTACTCAGAAGCTTCAATTTTGACCAATTTCAGGCACAGAAATGACTTTAAACACACTTATTTTAGTTGAAAAAGTAATATTTCACTTCCAACAGTCATTTAAAGTCAAAAGATTAAATGGTAAAATGTCATCAATATTGACCACTTTTTTGAACGTTCGACAGGTCCGGGGTCATCGTTTTTCATCAGAAAATAGATTTTTGGACTCTACCAAAAATTATTCAAAAGGTCATTTGGATCGGGCCTCATGTTGAATTACCACTTTTTAAATCCTCACAGTGACCAAAATTGCCATTTTTACAGAGTTTTGCTTACTCAGAAGCTTCAATTTTGACCAATTTCAGGCACAGAAATCACTTTAAACACACTTATTTTAGTTGTAAAAATAATAATTCACATCCAACAGTCATTTAAAGTCAAAAGATTAAATGTTAAAATTTCATCAATATTGACCACTTTTTTTAACCTTCGACTGGTCATCATAAAATTGATTTTTTGGACTCTACTAAAAATGATTCAAAATGTCATTTGGATCGGCCCTCATGTTGAATAACCACTTTTTAAACCCTCACAGTGACCAAAATTGCCATTTTTACAGAGTTTTGCTTACTCAGAAGCTTCAATTTTGACCAATTTCAGGCACAGAAATCACTTTAAACACACTTATTTTAGTTGAAAAAGTAATAATTCACATCCAACAGTCATTTAAAGTCAAAAGATTAAATGTTAACATTTCATCAATATTGACCACTTTTTTGAACGTTCGACAGGTCCGGGGTCATCGTTTTTCATCAGAAAATAGATTTTTTGGACTCTACCAAAAATGATTCAAAATGTCATTTGGATCGGGCCTCATGTTGAATAACCACTTTTTAAACCCTCACAGTGACCAAAATTGCCATTTTTACAGAGTTTTGCTTACTCAGAAGCTTAAATTTTTACCAATTTCAGGCACAGAAATCACTTTAAACACACTTATTTTAATTGAAAAAGTAATAATTCACATCCAACAGTTATTTAAAGTCAAAAGATTAAATGTTAAAATGTCATCAATATTGACCACTTTTTTTAACCTTCGACTGGTCCGGGGTCATCGTTTTTCATCATAAAATTGATTTTTTGGACTCCACCAAAAATGATTCAAAATGTCATTTGGATCGGGCCTCATGTTGAATAACCACTTTTTAAACCTTCACAGTGACCAAAATTGCCATTTTTACAGAGTTTTGCTTATTAAAAAGCTTCAATTTTGACCAATTTCAGGCACAGAAATGACTTTAAACACACTTATTTTAGTTGAAAAAGTAATATTTCACATCCAACAGTCATTTAAAGTCAAAAGATTAAATGGTAAAATGTCATCAATAATGACCACTTTTTTGAACGTTCGACTGGTCCGGGGTCATCGTTTTTCATCATACAATTGATTTTTTGGACTCTACCAAAAATGATACAAAATGTCACTTGGATCGGGCCTCATGTTGAATTACCACTTTTTAAACCCTCACAGTGACCAAAATTGCCATTTTTACAGAGTTTTGCTTACTCAGAAGCTTCAATTTTGACCAATTTCAGGCACAGAAATCACTTTAAACACACTTATTTTAGTTGAAAAAGTAATAATTCACATCCAATAGTCATTTAAAGTCAAAATATTAAATGGTAAAATGTCATCAATATTGACCACTTTTTTGAACGTTCGACAGGTCCGGGGTCATCGTTTTTCATCAGAAAATTGATTATTTGGACTCTACCAAAAATTATTCAAAATGTCATTTGAATCGGGCCTCAAGTTGAATTACCACTTTTTAAACCCTCACAGTGACCAAAATTGCCATTTTTACAGAGTTTTGCTTACTCAGAAGCTTGAATTTTGACCAATTTCAGGCACAGAAATCACTTTAAACACACTTATTTTAGTTGAAAAAGTAATATTTCACATCCAACAGTCATTTAAAGTCAAAAGATTAAATGTCAAAATGTCATCAATATTGACCACTTTTTTGAACCTTCGACTGGTCCGGGGTCATCGCTTTTCATCATAAAATTGATTTTTTGGACTCTACCAAAAATGATTCAAAATGTCATTTGGATTGGGCCTCATGTTGAATAACCACTTTTTAAACCCTCACAGTGACCAAAATTGCCATTTTTACAGAGTTTTCGCTTTCTTGAAAGCTTCAATTTTGACCAATTTCAGGCACAGAAATGACTTTAAACACACTTATTTTAGTTGAAAAAGTAATAATTCACATCCAACCGTCATTTAAAGTCAAAAGATTAAATGTTAAAATTTCATCAATATTGACCACTTTTTTTAACGTTCGACTGGTCCGGGGTCATCAATTTTCATCATAAAATTGATTTTTTGGACTCTTCTAAAAATGATTCAAAATGTCATTTGGATCGGCCCTCATGTTGAATAACCACTTTTTAAACCCTCACAGTGACCAAAATTGCCATTTTTACAGAGTTTTGCTTACTAAAAAGCTTCAATTTTGACCAATTTCAGGCACAGAAATGACTTTAAACACAATTTTTTTAGTTGAAAAAGTAATAATTCACATCCAAAAGTCATTTAAAGTCAAAAGATTAAATGTTAAAATTTCATCAATATTGACCACTTTTTTGAACGTTCGACAGGTCCGGGGTCATCGTTTTTCATCAGAAAATAGATTTTTTGGACTCTACCAAAAATGATTCAAAATGTCATTTGGATCGGGCCTCATGTTGAATAACCACTTTTTAAACCCTCACAGTGACCAAAATTGCCATTTTTACAGAGTTTTGCTTACTCAGAAGCTTCAATTTTGACCAATTTCAGGCACAGAAATGACTTTAAACACACTTATTTTAGTTGAAAAAATAATAATTCACATCCAACAGTCATTTAAAGTCAAAAGATTAAATGTTAAAATTTCATCAATATTGACCACTTTTTTGAACGTTCGACTGGTCATCATAAAATTGATTTTTTGGACTCTACTAAAAATGATTCAAAATGTCATTTGGATCGGCCCTCATGTTGAATAACCACTTTTTAAACCCTCACAGTGACCAAAATTGCCATTTTTACAGAGTTTTGCTTACTCAGAAGCTTCAATTTTGACCAATTTCAGGCACAGAAATCACTTTAAACACACTTATTTTAGTTGAAAAAGTAATAATTCACATCCAACAGTCATTTAAAGTCAAAAGATTAAATGTTAAAATTTCATCAATATTGACCACTTTTTTGAACGTTCGACAGGTCCGGGGTCATCGTTTTTCATCAGAAAATTGATTTTTTGGGCTCTACCAAAAATGATTCAAAATGTCATTTGGATCGGGCCTCATGTTGAATTAACACTTTTTAAATCCTCACAGTGACCAAAATTGCCATTTTTACAGAGTTTTGCTTACTCAGAAGCTTAAATTTTGACCAATTTCAGGCACAGAAATCACTTTAAACACACTTATTTTAATTGAAAAAGTAATAATTCACATCCAACAGTTATTTAAAGTCAAAAGATTAAATGTTAAAATGTCATCAATATTGACCACTTTTTTTAACCTTCGACTGGTCCGGGGTCATCGTTTTTCATCATAAAATTGATTTTTTGGACTCCACCAAAAATGATTCAAAATGTCATTTGGATCGGGCCTCATGTTGAATAACCACTTTTTAAACCCTCACAGTGACCAAAATTGCCATTTTTACAGAGTTTTGCTTACTAAAAAGCTTCAATTTAGACCAATTTCAGGCACAGAAATGACTTTAAACACACGTATTTTAGTTGAAAAAGTAATATTTCACATCCAACCGTCATTTAAAGTCAAAAGATTAAATGTTAAAATTTCATCAATATTGACCACTTTTTTGAACGTTCGACAGGTCCGGGGTCATCGTTTTTCTTCAGAAAATGGATTTTTTGCAATCTACCAAAAATGATTCAAAATGTCATTTGGATCGGGCCTCATGTTGAATAACCACTTTTTAAACCCTCACAGTGACCAAATTGCCATTTTTACAGAGTTTTGCTTACTCAGAAGCTTCAATTTTGACCAATTTCAGGCACAGAAATGACTTTAAACACACTTATTTTAGTTGAAAAAGTAATATTTCACATCCAACCGTCATTTAAAGTCAAAAGATTAAATGTTAAAATTTCATCAATATTGACCACTTTTTTGAACGTTCGACAGGTCCGGGGTCATCGTTTTTCATCAGAAAATAGATTTTTTGGACTCTACCAAAAATTATTCAAAAGGTCATTTGGATCGGGCCTCATGTTGAATTACCACTTTTTAAATCCTCACAGTGACCAAAATTGCCATTTTTACAGAGTTTTGCTTACTCAGAAGCTTCAATTTTGACCAATTTCAGGCACAGAAATCACTTTAAACACACTTATTTTAGTTGAAAAGGTAATAATTCACATCCAACAGTCATTTAAAGTCAAAAGATTAAATGTTAAAATTTCATCAATATTGACCACTTTTTTTAACCATCGACTGGTCCGGGGTCATCGTTTTTCATCATAAAATTGATTCTTGGACTCTACTAAAAATGATTCAAAATGTCATTTGGATCGGCCCTCATGTTGAATAACCACTTTTTAAACCCTCAGAGTGACCAAAATTGCCATTTTTACAGAGTTTTGCTTACTAAAAAGCTTCAATTTTGACCAATTTCAGGCACAGAAATGACTTTAAACACACGTATTTTAGTTGAAAAAGTAATATTTCACATCCAACAGTCATTTAAAGTCAAAAGATTAAATGTTAAAATGTCATCAATATTGACCACTTTTTTGAACGTTCGACAGGGGTCATCGTTTTTCTTCAGAAAATGGATTTTTTGCAATCTACCAAAAATGATTCAAAATGTCATTTGGATCGGGCCTCATGTTGAATAACCACTTTTTAAATCCTCACAGTGACCAAAATTGCCATTTTACAGAATTTTGCTTACTCAGAAGCTTCAATTTTGACCAATTTCAGGCACAGAAATGACTTTAAACACACTTATTTTAGTTGAAAAAGTAATATTTCACTTCCAACAGTCATTTAAAGTCAAAAGATTAAATGGTAAAATGTCATCAATATTGACCACTTTTTTGAACGTTCGACAGGTCCGGGGTCATCGTTTTTCATCAGAAAATAGATTTTTGGACTCTACCAAAAATTATTCAAAAGGTCATTTGGATCGGGCCTCATGTTGAATTACCACTTTTTAAATCCTCACAGTGACCAAAATTGCCATTTTTACAGAGTTTTGCTTACTCAGAAGCTTCAATTTTGACCAATTTCAGGCACAGAAATCACTTTAAACACACTTATTTTAGTTGTAAAAATAATAATTCACATCCAACAGTCATTTAAAGTCAAAAGATTAAATGTTAAAATTTCATCAATATTGACCACTTTTTTTAACCTTCGACTGGTCATCATAAAATTGATTTTTTGGACTCTACTAAAAATGATTCAAAATGTCATTTGGATCGGCCCTCATGTTGAATAACCACTTTTTAAACCCTCACAGTGACCAAAATTGCCATTTTTACAGAGTTTTGCTTACTCAGAAGCTTCAATTTTGACCAATTTCAGGCACAGAAATCACTTTAAACACACTTATTTTAGTTGAAAAAGTAATAATTCACATCCAACAGTCATTTAAAGTCAAAAGATTAAATGTTAACATTTCATCAATATTGACCACTTTTTTGAACGTTCGACAGGTCCGGGGTCATCGTTTTTCATCAGAAAATAGATTTTTTGGACTCTACCAAAAATGATTCAAAATGTCATTTGGATCGGGCCTCATGTTGAATAACCACTTTTTAAACCCTCACAGTGACCAAAATTGCCATTTTTACAGAGTTTTGCTTACTCAGAAGCTTAAATTTTTACCAATTTCAGGCACAGAAATCACTTTAAACACACTTATTTTAATTGAAAAAGTAATAATTCACATCCAACAGTTATTTAAAGTCAAAAGATTAAATGTTAAAATGTCATCAATATTGACCACTTTTTTTAACCTTCGACTGGTCCGGGGTCATCGTTTTTCATCATAAAATTGATTTTTTGGACTCCACCAAAAATGATTCAAAATGTCATTTGGATCGGGCCTCATGTTGAATAACCACTTTTTAAACCTTCACAGTGACCAAAATTGCCATTTTTACAGAGTTTTGCTTATTAAAAAGCTTCAATTTTGACCAATTTCAGGCACAGAAATGACTTTAAACACACTTATTTTAGTTGAAAAAGTAATATTTCACATCCAACAGTCATTTAAAGTCAAAAGATTAAATGGTAAAATGTCATCAATAATGACCACTTTTTTGAACGTTCGACTGGTCCGGGGTCATCGTTTTTCATCATACAATTGATTTTTTGGACTCTACCAAAAATGATACAAAATGTCACTTGGATCGGGCCTCATGTTGAATTACCACTTTTTAAACCCTCACAGTGACCAAAATTGCCATTTTTACAGAGTTTTGCTTACTCAGAAGCTTCAATTTTGACCAATTTCAGGCACAGAAATCACTTTAAACACACTTATTTTAGTTGAAAAAGTAATAATTCACATCCAATAGTCATTTAAAGTAAAAATATTAAATGGTAAAATGTCATCAATATTGACCACTTTTTTGAACGTTCGACAGGTCCGGGGTCATCGTTTTTCATCAGAAAATTGATTATTTGGACTCTACCAAAAATTATTCAAAATGTCATTTGAATCGGGCCTCAAGTTGAATTACCACTTTTTAAACCCTCACAGTGACCAAAATTGCCATTTTTACAGAGTTTTGCTTACTCAGAAGCTTGAATTTTGACCAATTTCAGGCACAGAAATCACTTTAAACACACTTATTTTAGTTGAAAAAGTAATATTTCACATCCAACAGTCATTTAAAGTCAAAAGATTAAATGTCAAAATGTCATCAATATTGACCACTTTTTTGAACCTTCGACTGGTCCGGGGTCATCGCTTTTCATCATAAAATTGATTTTTTGGACTCTACCAAAAATGATTCAAAATGTCATTTGGATCGGGCCTCATGTTGAATAACCACTTTTTAAACCCTCACAGTGACCAAAATTGCCATTTTTACAGAGTTTTCGCTTTCTTGAAAGCTTCAATTTTGACCAATTTCAGGCACAGAAATGACTTTAAACACACTTATTTTAGTTGAAAAAGTAATAATTCACATCCAACCGTCATTTAAAGTCAAAAGATTAAATGTTAAAATTTCATCAATATTGACCACTTTTTTTAACGTTCGACTGGTCCGGGGTCATCAATTTTCATCATAAAATTGATTTTTTGGACTCTACTAAAAATGATTCAAAATGTCATTTGTATCGGCCCTCATGTTGAATAACCACTTTTTAAACCCTCACAGTGACCAAAATTGCCATTTTTACAGAGTTTTGCTTACTAAAAAGCTTCAATTTTGACCAATTTCAGGCACAGAAATGACTTTAAACACAATTTTTTTAGTTGAAAAAGTAATAATTCACATCCAAAAGTCATTTAAAGTCAAAAGATTAAATGTTAAAATTTCATCAATATTGACCACTTTTTTGAACGTTCGACAGGTCCGGGGTCATCGTTTTTCATCAGAAAATAGATTTTTTGGACTCTACCAAAAATGATTCAAAATGTCATTTGGATCGGGCCTCATGTTGAATAACCACTTTTTAAACCCTTACAGTGACCAAAATTGCCATTTTTACAGAGTTTTGCTTACTCAGAAGCTTCAATTTTGACCAATTTCAGGCACAGATATGACTTTAAACACACTTATTTTAGTTGAAAAAGTAATATTTCACATCCAACAGTCATTTAAAGTCAAAAGATTAAATGTTAAAATTTCATCAATATTGACCACTTTTTTGAACGTTCGACTGGTCCGGGGTCATCGTTTTTCATCATACAATTGATTTTTTGGACTCTACCAAAAATGATTCAAAATGTCACTTGGATTGGGCCTCATGTTGAATTACCACTTTTTAAACCCTCACAGTGACCAAAATTGCCATTTTTACAGAGTTTTGCTTACTCAGAAGCTTCAATTTTGACCAATTTCAGGCACAGAAATCACTTTAAACACACTTATTTTAGTTGAAAAAGTAATAATTCACATCCAACAGTCATTTAAAGTCAAAAGATGAAATGTTAAAATTTCATCAATATTGACCACTTTTTTGAACGTTCGACAGGTCCGGGGTCATCGTTTTTCATCATAAAATTGATTTTTTGGACTCTACCAAAAATGATTCAAAATGTCATTTGGATCGGGCCTCATGTTGAATAACCACTTTTTAAACCCTCACAGTGACCAAAATTGCCATTTTTACAGAGTTTTGCTTACTCAGAAGCTTCAATTTTGACCAATTTCAGGCACAGAAATGACTTTAAACACACTTATTTTAGTTGAAAAAGTAATATTTCACATCCAATAGTCATTTAAAGTCAAAAGATTAAATGGTAAAATGTCATCAATATTGACCACTTTTTTGAACGTTCGACAGGTCCGGGGTCATCGTTTTTCATCAGAAAATTGATTATTTGGACTCTACCAAAAATTATTCAAAATGTCATTTGAATCGGGCCTCAAGTTGAATTACCACTTTTTAAACCCTCACAGTGACCAAAATTGCCATTTTTACAGAGTTTTGCTTACTCAGAAGCTTGAATTTTGACCAATTTCAGGCACAGAAATCACTTTAAACACACTTATTTTAGTTGAAAAAGTAATATTTCACATCCAACAGTCATTTAAAGTCAAAAGATTAAATGTCAAAATGTCATCAATATTGACCACTTTTTTGAACCTTCGACTGGTCCGGGGTCATCGCTTTTCATCATAAAATTGATTTTTTGGACTCTACCAAAAATGATTCAAAATGTCATTTGGATCGGGCCTCATGTTGAATAACCACTTTTTAAACCCTCACAGTGACCAAAATTGCCATTTTTACAGAGTTTTCGCTTTCTTGAAAGCTTCAATTTTGACCAATTTCAGGCACAGAAATGACTTTAAACACACTTATTTTAGTTGAAAAAGTAATAATTCACATCCAACCGTCATTTAAAGTCAAAAGATTAAATGTTAAAATTTCATCAATATTGACCACTTTTTTTAACGTTCGACTGGTCCGGGGTCATCAATTTTCATCATAAAATTGATTTTTTGGACTCTACTAAAAATGATTCAAAATGTCATTTGTATCGGCCCTCATGTTGAATAACCACTTTTTAAACCCTCACAGTGACCAAAATTGCCATTTTTACAGAGTTTTGCTTACTAAAAAGCTTCAATTTTGACCAATTTCAGGCACAGAAATGACTTTAAACACAATTTTTTTAGTTGAAAAAGTAATAATTCACATCCAAAAGTCATTTAAAGTCAAAAGATTAAATGTTAAAATTTCATCAATATTGACCACTTTTTTGAACGTTCGACAGGTCCGGGGTCATCGTTTTTCATCAGAAAATAGATTTTTTGGACTCTACCAAAAATGATTCAAAATGTCATTTGGATCGGGCCTCATGTTGAATAACCACTTTTTAAACCCTTACAGTGACCAAAATTGCCATTTTTACAGAGTTTTGCTTACTCAGAAGCTTCAATTTTGACCAATTTCAGGCACAGATATGACTTTAAACACACTTATTTTAGTTGAAAAAGTAATATTTCACATCCAACAGTCATTTAAAGTCAAAAGATTAAATGTTAAAATTTCATCAATATTGACCACTTTTTTGAACGTTCGACTGGTCCGGGGTCATCGTTTTTCATCATACAATTGATTTTTTGGACTCTACCAAAAATGATTCAAAATGTCACTTGGATTGGGCCTCATGTTGAATTACCACTTTTAAACCCTCACAGTGACCAAAATTGCCATTTTTACAGAGTTTTGCTTACTCAGAAGCTTCAATTTTGACCAATTTCAGGCACAGAAATCACTTTAAACACACTTATTTTAGTTGAAAAAGTAATAATTCACATCCAACAGTCATTTAAAGTCAAAAGATGAAATGTTAAAATTTCATCAATATTGACCACTTTTTTGAACGTTCGACAGGTCCGGGGTCATCGTTTTTCATCATAAAATTGATTTTTTGGACTCTACCAAAAATGATTCAAAATGTCATTTGGATCGGGCCTCATGTTGAATAACCACTTTTTAAACCCTCACAGTGACCAAAATTGCCATTTTTACAGAGTTTTGCTTACTCAGAAGCTTCAATTTTGACCAATTTCAGGCACAGAAATGACTTTAAACACACTTATTTTAGTTGAAAAAGTAATATTTCACATCCAATAGTCATTTAAAGTCAAAAGATTAAATGTTAAAATTTCATCAATATTGACCACTTTTTTGAACGTTCGACAGGTCCGGAGTCATCGTTTTTCATCAGAAAATTGATTTTTTGGACTCTACCAAAAATTATTCAAAATGTCATTTGGATCGGGCCTCATGTTGAATTACCACTTTTTAAACCCTCACAGTGACCAAAATTGCCATTTTTACAGAGTTTTGCTTACTAAAAAGCTTAAATTTTGACCAATTTCAGGCACAGAAATGACTTTAAACACAATTTTTTTTGTTGAAAAAGTAATAATTCACATCCAAAAGTCATTTAAAGTCAAAAGATTAAATGTTAAAATTTCATCAATATTGACCACTTTTTTGAACGTTCGACAGGTCCGGGGTCATCGTTTTTCATCAGAAAATAGATTTTTTGGACTCTACCAAAAATGATTCAAAATGTCATTTGGATCGGGCCTCATGTTGAATAACCACTTTTTAAACCCTCACAGTGACCAAAATTGCCATTTTTACAGAGTTTTGCTTACTCATAAGCTTCAATTTTGATCAATTTCAGGCACAGAAATGACTTTAAACACACTTATTTTAGTTGAAAAAATAATAATTCACATCCAACAGTCATTT
The DNA here is from genome assembly GCF_964261635.1 of Lissotriton helveticus. NCBI lineage: Eukaryota > Metazoa > Chordata > Amphibia > Caudata > Salamandridae > Lissotriton > Lissotriton helveticus. Next base: position 414,367 of record NW_027611943.1, read on the forward strand.
AAAGTCAAAAGATTAAATGTTAAAATTTCATCAATATTGACCACTTTTTTTAACCTTCGACTGGTCATCATAAAATTGATTTTTTGGACTCTACTAAAAATGATTCAAAATGTCATTTGGATCGGCCCTCATGTTGAATAACCACTTTTTAAACCCTCACAGTGACCAAAATTGCCATTTTTACAGAGTTTTGCTTACTCAGAAGCTTCAATTTTGACCAATTTCAGGCACAGAAATCACTTTAAACACACTTATTTTAGTTGAAAAAGTAATAATTCACATCCAACAGTCATTTAAAGTCAAAAGATTAAATGTTAAAATTTCATCAATATTGACCACTTTTTTGAACGTTCGACAGGTCCGGGGTCATCGTTTTTCATCAGAAAATTGATTTTTTGGACTCTACCAAAAATGATTCAAAATGTCATTTGGATCGGGCCTCATGTTGAATTAACACTTTTTAAATCCTCACAGTGACCAAAATTGCCATTTTTACAGAGTTTTGCTTACTCAGAAGCTTAAATTTTGACCAATTTCAGGCACAGAAATCACTTTAAACACACTTATTTTAATTGAAAAAGTAATAATTCACATCCAACAGTTATTTAAAGTCAAAAGATTAAATGTTAAAATGTCATCAATATTGACCACTTTTTTTAACCTTCGACTGGTCCGGGGTCATCGTTTTTCATCATAAAATTGATTTTTTGGACTCCACCAAAAATGATTCAAAATGTCATTTGGATCGGGCCTCATGTTGAATAACCACTTTTTAAACCCTCACAGTGACCAAAATTGCCATTTTTACAGAGTTTTGCTTACTAAAAAGCTTCAATTTTGACCAATTTCAGGCACAGAAATGACTTTAAACACACGTATTTTAGTTGAAAAAGTAATATTTCACATCCAACAGTCATTTAAAGTCAAAAGATTAAATGTTAAAATGTCATCAATATTGACCACTTTTTTGAACGTTCGACAGGTCAGGGGTCATCGTTTTTCTTCAGAAAATGGATTTTTTGCAATCTACCAAAAATGATTCAAAATGTCATTTGGATCGGGCCTCATGTTGAATAACCACTTTTTAAATCCTCACAGTGACCAAAATTGCCATTTTACAGAATTTTGCTTACTCAGAAGCTTCAATTTTGACCAATTTCAGGCACAGAAATGACTTTAAACACACTTATTTTAGTTGAAAAAGTAATATTTCACTTCCAACAGTCATTTAAAGTCAAAAGATTAAATGGTAAAATGTCATCAATATTGACCACTTTTTTGAACTTTCGACAGGTCCGGGGTCATCGTTTTTCATCAGAAAATAGATTTTTGGACTCTACCAAAAATTATTCAAAAGGTCATTTGGATCGGGCCTCATGTTGAATTACCACTTTTTAAATCCTCACAGTGACCAAAATTGCCATTTTTACAGAGTTTTGCTTACTCAGAAGCTTCAATTTTGACCAATTTCAGGCACAGAAATCACTTTAAACACACTTATTTTAGTTGTAAAAATAATAATTCACATCCAACAGTCATTTAAAGTCAAAAGATTAAATGTTAAAATTTCATCAATATTGACCACTTTTTTTAACCTTCGACTGGTCATCATAAAATTGATTTTTTGGACTCTACTAAAAATGATTCAGAATGTCATTTGGATCGGCCCTCATGTTGAATAACCACTTTTTAAACCCTCACAGTGACCAAAATTGCCATTTTTACAGAGTTTTGCTTACTCAGAAGCTTCAATTTTGACCAATTTCAGGCACAGAAATCACTTTAAACACACTTATTTTAGTTGAAAAAGTAATAATTCACATCCAACAGTCATTTAAAGTCAAAAGATTAAATGTTAACATTTCATCAATATTGACCACTTTTTTGAACGTTCGACAGGTCCGGGGTCATCGTTTTTCATCAGAAAATAGATTTTTTGGACTCTACCAAAAATGATTCAAAATGTCATTTGGATCGGGCCTCATGTTGAATAACCACTTTTTAAACCCTCACAGTGACCAAAATTGCCATTTTTACAGAGTTTTGCTTACTCAGAAGCTTAAATTTTTACCAATTTCAGGCACAGAAATCACTTTAAACACACTTATTTTAATTGAAAAAGTAATAATTCACATCCAACAGTTATTTAAAGTCAAAAGATTAAATGTTAAAATGTCATCAATATTGACCACTTTTTTTAACCTTCGACTGGTCCGGGGTCATCGTTTTTCATCATAAAATTGATTTTTTGGACTCCACCAAAAATGATTCAAAATGTCATTTGGATCGGGCCTCATGTTGAATAACCACTTTTTAAACCTTCACAGTGACCAAAATTGCCATTTTTACAGAGTTTTGCTTATTAAAAAGCTTCAATTTTGACCAATTTCAGGCACAGAAATGACTTTAAACACACTTATTTTAGTTGAAAAAGTAATATTTCACATCCAACAGTCATTTAAAGTCAAAAGATTAAATGGTAAAATGTCATCAATAATGACCACTTTTTTGAACGTTCGACTGGTCCGGGGTCATCGTTTTTCATCATACAATTGATTTTTTGGACTCTACCAAAAATGATACAAAATGTCACTTGGATCGGGCCTCATGTTGAATTACCACTTTTTAAACCCTCACAGTGACCAAAATTGCCATTTTTACAGAGTTTTGCTTACTCAGAAGCTTCAATTTTGACCAATTTCAGGCACAGAAATCACTTTAAACACACTTATTTTAGTTGAAAAAGTAATAATTCACATCCAATAGTCATTTAAAGTCAAAATATTAAATGGTAAAATGTCATCAATATTGACCACTTTTTTGAACGTTCGACAGGTCCGGGGTCATCGTTTTTCATCAGAAAATTGATTATTTGGACTCTACCAAAAATTATTCAAAATGTCATTTGAATCGGGCCTCAAGTTGAATTACCACTTTTTAAACCCTCACAGTGACCAAAATTGCCATTTTTACAGAGTTTTGCTTACTCAGAAGCTTGAATTTTGACCAATTTCAGGCACAGAAATCACTTTAAACACACTTATTTTAGTTGAAAAAGTAATATTTCACATCCAACAGTCATTTAAAGTCAAAAGATTAAATGTCAAAATGTCATCAATATTGACCACTTTTTTGAACCTTCGACTGGTCCGGGGTCATCGCTTTTCATCATAAAATTGATTTTTTGGACTCTACCAAAAATGATTCAAAATGTCATTTGGATCGGGCCTCATGTTGAATAACCACTTTTTAAACCCTCACAGTGACCAAAATTGCCATTTTTACAGAGTTTTCGCTTTCTTGAAAGCTTCAATTTTGACCAATTTCAGGCACAGAAATGACTTTAAACACACTTATTTTAGTTGAAAAAGTAATAATTCACATCCAACCGTCATTTAAAGTCAAAAGATTAAATGTTAAAATTTCATCAATATTGACCACTTTTTTTAACGTTCGACTGGTCCGGGGTCATCAATTTTCATCATAAAATTGATTTTTTGGACTCTACTAAAAATGATTCAAAATGTCATTTGGATCGGCCCTCATGTTGAATAACCACTTTTTAAACCCTCACAGTGACCAAAATTGCCATTTTTACAGAGTTTTGCTTACTAAAAAGCTTCAATTTTGACCAATTTCAGGCACAGAAATGACTTTAAACACAATTTTTTTAGTTGAAAAAGTAATAATTCACATCCAAAAGTCATTTAAAGTCAAAAGATTAAATGTTAAAATTTCATCAATATTGACCACTTTTTTGAACGTTCGACAGGTCCGGGGTCATCGTTTTTCATCAGAAAATAGATTTTTTGGACTCTACCAAAAATGATTCAAAATGTCATTTGGATCGGGCCTCATGTTGAATAACCACTTTTTAAACCCTTACAGTGACCAAAATTGCCATTTTTACAGAGTTTTGCTTACTCAGAAGCTTCAATTTTGACCAATTTCAGGCACAGATATGACTTTAAACACACTTATTTTAGTTGAAAAAGTAATATTTCACATCCAACAGTCATTTAAAGTCAAAAGATTAAATGTTAAAATTTCATCAATATTGACCACTTTTTTGAACGTTCGACTGGTCCGGGGTCATCGTTTTTCATCATACAATTGATTTTTTGGACTCTACCAAAAATGATTCAAAATGTCACTTGGATTGGGCCTCATGTTGAATTACCACTTTTTAAACCCTCACAGTGACCAAAATTGCCATTTTTACAGAGTTTTGCTTACTCAGACGCTTCAATTTTGACCAATTTCAGGCACAGAAATCACTTTAAACACACTTATTTTAGTTGAAAAAGTAATAATTCACATCCAACAGTCATTTAAAGTCAAAAGATGAAATGTTAAAATTTCATCAATATTGACCACTTTTTTGAACGTTCGACAGGTCCGGGGTCATCGTTTTTCATCATAAAATTGATTTTTTGGACTCTACCAAAAATGATTCAAAATGTCATTTGGATCGGGCCTCATGTTGAATAACCACTTTTTAAACCCTCACAGTGACCAAAATTGCCATTTTTACAGAGTTTTGCTTACTCAGAAGCTTCAATTCAGACCAATTTCAGGCACAGAAATGACTTTAAACACACTTATTTTAGTTGAAAAAGTAATATTTCACATCCAACAGTCATTTAAAGTCAAAAGATTAAATGTTAAAATTTCATCAATATTGACCACTTTTTTGAACGTTCGACAGGTCCGGAGTCATCGTTTTTCATCAGAAAATTGATTTTTTGGACTCTACCAAAAATTATTCAAAATGTCATTTGGATCGGGCCTCATGTTGAATTACCACTTTTTAAACCCTCACAGTGACCAAAATTGCCATTTTTACAGAGTTTTGCTTACTAAAAAGCTTAAATTTTGACCAATTTCAGGCACAGAAATGACTTTAAACACAATTTTTTTTGTTGAAAAAGTAATAATTCACATCCAAAAGTCATTTAAAGTCAAAAGATTAAATGTTAAAATTTCATCAATATTGACCACTTTTTTGAACGTTCGACAGGTCCGGGGTCATCGTTTTTCATCAGAAAATAGATTTTTTGGACTCTACCAAAAATGATTCAAAATGTCATTTGGATCGGGCCTCATGTTGAATAACCACTTTTTAAACCCTCACAGTGACCAAAATTGCCATTTTTACAGAGTTTTGCTTACTCATAAGCTTCAATTTTGACCAATTTCAGGCACAGAAATGACTTTAAACACACTTATTTTAGTTGAAAAAATAATAATTCACATCCAACAGTCATTTAAAGTCAAAAGATTAAATGTTAAAATTTCATCAATATTGACCACTTTTTTTAACCTTCGACTGGTCATCATAAAATTGATTTTTTGGACTCTACTAAAAATGATTCAAAATGTCATTTGGATCGGCCCTCATGTTGAATAACCACTTTTTAAACCCTCACAGTGACCAAAATTGCCATTTTTACAGAGTTTTGCTTACTCAGAAGCTTCAATTTTGACCAATTTCAGGCACAGAAATCACTTTAAACACACTTATTTTAGTTGAAAAAGTAATAATTCACATCCAACAGTCATTTAAAGTCAAAAGATTAAATGTTAAAATTTCATCAATATTGACCACTTTTTTGAACGTTCGACAGGTCCGGGGTCATCGTTTTTCATCAGAAAATTGATTTTTTGGACTCTACCAAAAATGATTCAAAATGTCATTTGGATCGGGCCTCATGTTGAATTAACACTTTTTAAATCCTCACAGTGACCAAAATTGCCATTTTTACAGAGTTTTGCTTACTCAGAAGCTTAAATTTTGACCAATTTCAGGCACAGAAATCACTTTAAACACACTTATTTTAATTGAAAAAGTAATAATTCACATCCAACAGTTATTTAAAGTCAAAAGATTAAATGTTAAAATGTCATCAATATTGACCACTTTTTTTAACCTTCGACTGGTCCGGGGTCATCGTTTTTCATCATAAAATTGATTTTTTGGACTCCACCAAAAATGATTCAAAATGTCATTTGGATCGGGCCTCATGTTGAATAACCACTTTTTAAACCCTCACAGTGACCAAAATTGCCATTTTTACAGAGTTTTGCTTACTAAAAAGCTTCAATTTTGACCAATTTCAGGCACAGAAATGACTTTAAACACACGTATTTTAGTTGAAAAAGTAATATTTCACATCCAACCGTCATTTAAAGTCAAAAGATTAAATGTTAAAATTTCATCAATATTGACCACTTTTTTGAACGTTCGACAGGTCCGGGGTCATCGTTTTTCTTCAGAAAATGGATTTTTTGCAATCTACCAAAAATGATTCAAAATGTCATTTGGATCGGGCCTCATGTTGAATAACCACTTTTTAAACCTTCACAGTGACCAAATTGCCATTTTTACAGAGTTTTGCTTACTCAGAAGCTTCAATTTTGACCAATTTCAGGCACAGAAATGACTTTAAACACACTTATTTTAGTTGAAAAAGTAATATTTCACATCCAACCGTCATTTAAAGTCAAAAGATTAAATGTTAAAATTTCATCAATATTGACCACTTTTTTGAACGTTCGACAGGTCCGGGGTCATCGTTTTTCATCAGAAAATAGATTTTTTGGACTCTACCAAAAATTATTCAAAAGGTCATTTGGATCGGGCCTCATGTTGAATTACCACTTTTTAAATCCTCACAGTGACCAAAATTGCCATTTTTACAGAGTTTTGCTTACTCAGAAGCTTCAATTTTGACCAATTTCAGGCACAGAAATCACTTTAAACACACTTATTTTAGTTGAAAAGGTAATAATTCACATCCAACAGTCATTTAAAGTCAAAAGATTAAATGTTAAAATTTCATCAATATTGACCACTTTTTTTAACCATCGACTGGTCCGGGGTCATCGTTTTTCATCATAAAATTGATTCTTGGACTCTACTAAAAATGATTCAAAATGTCATTTGGATCGGCCCTCATGTTGAATAACCACTTTTTAAACCCTCAGAGTGACCAAAATTGCCATTTTTACAGAGTTTTGCTTACTAAAAAGCTTCAATTTTGACCAATTTCAGGCACAGAAATGACTTTAAACACACGTATTTTAGTTGAAAAAGTAATATTTCACATCCAACAGTCATTTAAAGTCAAAAGATTAAATGTTAAAATGTCATCAATATTGACCACTTTTTTGAACGTTCGACAGGTCAGGGGTCATCGTTTTTCTTCAGAAAATGGATTTTTTGCAATCTACCAAAAATGATTCAAAATGTCATTTGGATCGGGCCTCATGTTGAATAACCACTTTTTAAATCCTCACAGTGACCAAAATTGCCATTTTACAGAATTTTGCTTACTCAGAAGCTTCAATTTTGACCAATTTCAGGCACAGAAATGACTTTAAACACACTTATTTTAGTTGAAAAAGTAATATTTCACTTCCAACAGTCATTTAAAGTCAAAAGATTAAATGGTAAAATGTCATCAATATTGACCACTTTTTTGAACGTTCGACAGGTCCGGGGTCATCGTTTTTCATCAGAAAATAGATTTTTGGACTCTACCAAAAATTATTCAAAAGGTCATTTGGATCGGGCCTCATGTTGAATTACCACTTTTTAAATCCTCACAGTGACCAAAATTGCCATTTTTACAGAGTTTTGCTTACTCAGAAGCTTCAATTTTGACCAATTTCAGGCACAGAAATCACTTTAAACACACTTATTTTAGTTGTAAAAATAATAATTCACATCCAACAGTCATTTAAAGTCAAAAGATTAAATGTTAAAATTTCATCAATATTGACCACTTTTTTTAACCTTCGACTGGTCATCATAAAATTGATTTTTTGGACTCTACTAAAAATGATTCAAAATGTCATTTGGATCGGCCCTCATGTTGAATAACCACTTTTTAAACCCTCACAGTGACCAAAATTGCCATTTTTACAGAGTTTTGCTTACTCAGAAGCTTCAATTTTGACCAATTTCAGGCACAGAAATCACTTTAAACACACTTATTTTAGTTGAAAAAGTAATAATTCACATCCAACAGTCATTTAAAGTCAAAAGATTAAATGTTAACATTTCATCAATATTGACCACTTTTTTGAACGTTCGACAGGTCCGGGGTCATCGTTTTTCATCAGAAAATAGATTTTTTGGACTCTCCAAAAATGATTCAAAATGTCATTTGGATCGGGCCTCATGTTGAATAACCACTTTTTAAACCCTCACAGTGACCAAAATTGCCATTTTTACAGAGTTTTGCTTACTCAGAAGCTTAAATTTTTACCAATTTCAGGCACAGAAATCACTTTAAACACACTTATTTTAATTGAAAAAGTAATAATTCACATCCAACAGTTATTTAAAGTCAAAAGATTAAATGTTAAAATGTCATCAATATTGACCACTTTTTTTAACCTTCGACTGGTCCGGGGTCATCGTTTTTCATCATAAAATTGATTTTTTGGACTCCACCAAAAATGATTCAAAATGTCATTTGGATCGGGCCTCATGTTGAATAACCACTTTTTAAACCTTCACAGTGACCAAAATTGCCATTTTTACAGAGTTTTGCTTATTAAAAAGCTTCAATTTTGACCAATTTCAGGCACAGAAATGACTTTAAACACACTTATTTTAGTTGAAAAAGTAATATTTCACATCCAACAGTCATTTAAAGTCAAAAGATTAAATGGTAAAATGTCATCAATAATGACCACTTTTTTGAACGTTCGACTGGTCCGGGGTCATCGTTTTTCATCATACAATTGATTTTTTGGACTCTACCAAAAATGATACAAAATGTCACTTGGATCGGGCCTCATGTTGAATTACCACTTTTTAAACCCTCACAGTGACCAAAATTGCCATTTTTACAGAGTTTTGCTTACTCAGAAGCTTCAATTTTGACCAATTTCAGGCACAGAAATCACTTTAAACACACTTATTTTAGTTGAAAAAGTAATAATTCACATCCAATAGTCATTTAAAGTCAAAATATTAAATGGTAAAATGTCATCAATATTGACCACTTTTTTGAACGTTCGACAGGTCCGGGGTCATCGTTTTTCATCAGAAAATTGATTATTTGGACTCTACCAAAAATTATTCAAAATGTCATTTGAATCGGGCCTCAAGTTGAATTACCACTTTTTAAACCCTCACAGTGACCAAAATTGCCATTTTTACAGAGTTTTGCTTACTCAGAAGCTTGAATTTTGACCAATTTCAGGCACAGAAATCACTTTAAACACACTTATTTTAGTTGAAAAAGTAATATTTCACATCCAACAGTCATTTAAAGTCAAAAGATTAAATGTCAAAATGTCATCAATATTGACCACTTTTTTGAACCTTCGACTGGTCCGGGGTCATCGCTTTTCATCATAAAATTGATTTTTTGGACTCTACCAAAAATGATTCAAAATGTCATTTGGATCGGGCCTCATGTTGAATAACCACTTTTTAAACCCTCACAGTGACCAAAATTGCCATTTTTACAGAGTTTTCGCTTTCTTGAAAGCTTCAATTTTGACCAATTTCAGGCACAGAAATGACTTTAAACACACTTATTTTAGTTGAAAAAGTAATAATTCACATCCAACCGTCATTTAAAGTCAAAAGATTAAATGTTAACATTTCATCAATATTGACCACTTTTTTGAACGTTCGACAGGTCCGGGGTCATCGTTTTTCATCAGAAAATAGATTTTTTGGACTCTCCAAAAATGATTCAAAATGTCATTTGGATCGGGCCTCATGTTGAATAACCACTTTTTAAACCCTCACAGTGACCAAAATTGCCATTTTTACAGAGTTTTGCTTACTCAGAAGCTTAAATTTTTACCAATTTCAGGCACAGAAATCACTTTAAACACACTTATTTTAATTGAAAAAGTAATAATTCACATCCAACAGTTATTTAAAGTCAAAAGATTAAATGTTAAAATGTCATCAATATTGACCACTTTTTTTAACCTTCGACTGGTCCGGGGTCATCGTTTTTCATCATAAAATTGATTTTTTGGACTCCACCAAAAATGATTCAAAATGTCATTTGGATCGGGCCTCATGTTGAATAACCACTTTTTAAACCTTCACAGTGACCAAAATTGCCATTTTTACAGAGTTTTGCTTATTAAAAAGCTTCAATTTTGACCAATTTCAGGCACAGAAATGACTTTAAACACACTTATTTTAGTTGAAAAAGTAATATTTCACATCCAACAGTCATTTAAAGTCAAAAGATTAAATGGTAAAATGTCATCAATAATGACCACTTTTTTGAACGTTCGACTGGTCCGGGGTCATCGTTTTTCATCATACAATTGATTTTTTGGACTCTACCAAAAATGATACAAAATGTCACTTGGATCGGGCCTCATGTTGAATTACCACTTTTTAAACCCTCACAGTGACCAAAATTGCCATTTTTACAGAGTTTTGCTTACTCAGAAGCTTCAATTTTGACCAATTTCAGGCACAGAAATCACTTTAAACACACTTATTTTAGTTGAAAAAGTAATAATTCACATCCAATAGTCATTTAAAGTCAAAATATTAAATGGTAAAATGTCATCAATATTGACCACTTTTTTGAACGTTCGACAGGTCCGGGGTCATCGTTTTTCATCAGAAAATTGATTATTTGGACTCTACCAAAAATTATTCAAAATGTCATTTGAATCGGGCCTCAAGTTGAATTACCACTTTTTAAACCCTCACAGTGACCAAAATTGCCATTTTTACAGAGTTTTGCTTACTCAGAAGCTTGAATTTTGACCAATTTCAGGCACAGAAATCACTTTAAACACACTTATTTTAGTTGAAAAAGTAATATTTCACATCCAACAGTCATTTAAAGTCAAAAGATTAAATGTCAAAATGTCATCAATATTGACCACTTTTTTGAACCTTCGACTGGTCCGGGGTCATCGCTTTTCATCATAAAATTGATTTTTTGGACTCTACCAAAAATGATTCAAAATGTCATTTGGATCGGGCCTCATGTTGAATAACCACTTTTTAAACCCTCACAGTGACCAAAATTGCCATTTTTACAGAGTTTTCGCTTTCTTGAAAGCTTCAATTTTGACCAATTTCAGGCACAGAAATCACTTTAAACACACTTATTTTAGTTGAAAAAGTAATAATTCACATCCAATAGTCATTTAAAGTCAAAATATTAAATGGTAAAATGTCATCAATATTGACCACTTTTTTGAACGTTCGACAGGTCCGGGGTCATCGTTTTTCATCAGAAAATTCATTATTTGGACTCTACCAAAAATTATTCAAAATGTCATTTGAATCGGGCCTCAAGTTGAATTACCACTTTTTAAACCCTCACAGTGACCAAAATTGCCATTTTTACAGAGTTTTGCTTACTCAGAAGCTTGAATTTTGACCAATTTCAGGCACAGAAATCACTTTAAACACACTTATTTTAGTTGAAAAAGTAATATTTCACATCCAACAGTCATTTAAAGTCAAAAGATTAAATGTCAAAATGTCATCAATATTGACCACTTTTTTGAACCTTCGACTGGTCCGGGGTCATCGCTTTTCATCATAAAATTGATTTTTTGGACTCTACCAAAAATGATTCAAAATGTCATTTGGATCGGGCCTCATGTTGAATAACCACTTTTTAAACCCTCACAGTGACCAAAATTGCCATTTTTACAGAGTTTTCGCTTTCTTGAAAGCTTCAATTTTGACCAATTTCAGGCACAGAAATGACTTTAAACACACTTATTTTAGTTGAAAAAGTAATAATTCACATCCAACCGTCATTTAAAGTCAAAAGATTAAATGTTAAAATTTCATCAATATTGACCACTTTTTTTAACGTTCGACTGGTCCGGGGTCATCAATTTTCATCATAAAATTGATTTTTTGGACTCTACTAAAAATGATTCAAAATGTCATTTGGATCGGCCCTCATGTTGAATAACCACTTTTTAAACCCTCACAGTGACCAAAATTGCCATTTTTACAGAGTTTTGCTTACTAAAAAGCTTCAATTTTGACCAATTTCAGGCACAGAAATGACTTTAAACACAATTTTTTTAGTTGAAAAAGTAATAATTCACATCCAAAAGTCATTTAAAGTCAAAAGATTAAATGTTAAAATTTCATCAATATTGACCACTTTTTTGAACGTTCGACAGGTCCGGGGTCATCGTTTTTCATCAGAAAATAGATTTTTTGGACTCTACCAAAAATGATTCAAAATGTCATTTGGATCGGGCCTCATGTTGAATAACCACTTTTTAAACCCTTACAGTGACCAAAATTGCCATTTTTACAGAGTTTTGCTTACTCAGAAGCTTCAATTTTGACCAATTTCAGGCACAGATATGACTTTAAACACACTTATTTTAGTTGAAAAAGTAATATTTCACATCCAACAGTCATTTAAAGTCAAAAGATTAAATGTTAAAATTTCATCAATATTGACCACTTTTTTGAACGTTCGACTGGTCCGGGGTCATCGTTTTTCATCATACAATTGATTTTTTGGACTCTACCAAAAATGATTCAAAATGTCACTTGGATTGGGCCTCATGTTGAATTACCACTTTTTAAACCCTCACAGTGACCAAAATTGCCATTTTTACAGAGTTTTGCTTACTCAGAAGCTTCAATTTTGACCAATTTCAGGCACAGAAATCACTTTAAACACACTTATTTTAGTTGAAAAAGTAATAATTCACATCCAACAGTCATTTAAAGTCAAAAGATGAAATGTTAAAATTTCATCAATATTGACCACTTTTTTGAACGTTCGACAGGTCCGGGGTCATCGTTTTTCATCATAAAATTGATTTTTTGGACTCTACCAAAAATGATTCAAAATGTCATTTGGATCGGGCCTCATGTTGAATAACCACTTTTTAAACCCTCACAGTGACCAAAATTGCCATTTTTACAGAGTTTTGCTTACTCAGAAGCTTCAATTTTGACCAATTTCAGGCACAGAAATGACTTTAAACACACTTATTTTAGTTGAAAAAGTAATATTTCACATCCAACAGTCATTTAAAGTCAAAAGATTAAATGTTAAAATTTCATCAATATTGACCACTTTTTTGAACGTTCGACAGGTCCGGAGTCATCGTTTTTCATCAGAAAATTGATTTTTTGGACTCTACCAAAAATTATTCAAAATGTCATTTGGATCGGGCCTCATGTTGAATTACCACTTTTTAAACCCTCACAGTGACCAAAATTGCCATTTTTACAGAGTTTTGCTTACTAAAAAGCTTAAATTTTGACCAATTTCAGGCACAGAAATGACTTTAAACACAATTTTTTTTGTTGAAAAAGTAATAATTCACATCCAAAAGTCATTTAAAGTCAAAAGATTAAATGTTAAAATTTCATCAATATTGACCACTTTTTTGAACGTTCGACAGGTCCGGGGTCATCGTTTTTCATCAGAAAATAGATTTTTTGGACTCTACCAAAAATGATTCAAAATGTCATTTGGATCGGGCCTCATGTTGAATAACCACTTTTTAAACCCTCACAGTGACCAAAATTGCCATTTTTACAGAGTTTTGCTTACTCATAAGCTTCAATTTTGACCAATTTCAGGCACAGAAATGACTTTAAACACACTTATTTTAGTTGAAAAAGTAATATTTCACATCCAACAGTCATTTAAAGTCAAAAGATTAAATGTTAAAATTTCATCAATATTGACCACTTTTTTGAACGTTCGACTGGTCCGGGGTCATCGGTTTTCATCATACAATTGATTTTTTGGACTCTACCAAAAATGATTCAAAATGTCACTTGGATTGGGCCTCATGTTGAATTACCACTTTTTAAACCCTCACAGTGACCAAAATTGCCATTTTTACAGAGTTTTGCTTACTCAGAAGCTTCAATTTTGACCAATTTCAGGCACAGAAATGACTTTAAACACACTTATTTTAGTTGAAAAAGTAATAATTCACATCCAACAGTCATTTAAAGTCAAAAGATTAAATGTTAAAATTTCATCAATATTGTCCACTTTTTTGAACGTTCGACAGGTCCGGGGTCATCGTTTTTCATCATAAAATTGATTTTTTGGACTCTACCAAAAATGATTCAAAATGTCATTTGGATCGGGCCTCATGTTGAATAACCACTTTTTAAACCCTCACAGTGACCAAAATTGCCATTTTTACAGAGCCTTCGCTTACTCAAAAGCTTCAATTTTGACCAATTTCAGGCACAGAAATGACTTTAAACACAATTATTTTAGTTGAAAAAGTAATATTTCACATCCAACAGTCATTTAAAGTCAAAAGATTAAGTGTCAAAATTTCATCAATATTGACCACTTTTTTGAACGTTCGGCTGGTCCGGGGTCATCAATTTTCATCATAAAATTGATTTTTTGGACTCTACTAAAAATTATTCAAAATGTCATTTGGATCGGCCCTCATGTTGAATAACCACTTTTTAAACCCTCACAGTGACCAAAATTGCCATTTTTACAGAGTTTTGCTTACTCAGAAGCTTAAATTTTGACCAATTTCAGGCACAGAAATCACTTTAAACAGACTTATTTTAATTGAAAAAGTAATAATTCACATCCAACAGTTATTTAAAGTCAAAAGATTAAATGTTAAAATGTCATCAATATTGACCACTTTTTTTAACCTTCGACTGGTCCGGGGTCATCGTTTTTCATCATAAAATTGATTTTTTGGACTCCACCAAAAATGATTCAAAATGTCATTTGGATCGGGCCTTATGTTGAATAACCACTTTTTAAACCCTCACAGTGACCAAAATTGCCATTTTTACAGAGTTTTGCTTACTAAAAAGCTTCAATTTTGACCAATTTCAGGCACAGAAATGACTTTAAACACACGTATTTTAGTTGAAAAAGTAATATTTCACATCCAACCGTCATTTAAAGTCAAAAGATTAAATGTTAAAATTTCATCAATATTGACCACTTTTTTGAACGTTCGACAGGTCCGGGGTCATCGTTTTTCTTCAGAAAATGTATTTTTTGCAATCTACCAAAAATGATTCAAAATGTCATTTGGATCGGGCCTCATGTTGAATAACCACTTTTTAAACCCTCACAGTGACCAAATTGCCATTTTTACAGAGTTTTGCTTACTCAGAAGCTTCAATTTTGACCAATTTCAGGCACAGAAATGACTTTAAACACACTTATTTTAGTTGAAAAAGTAATATTTCACATCCAACCGTCATTTAAAGTCAAAAGATTAAATGTTAAAATTTCATCAATATTGACCACTTTTTTGAACGTTCGACAGGTCCGGGGTCATCGTTTTTCATCAGAAAATAGATTTTTTGGACTCTACCAAAAATTATTCAAAAGGTCATTTGGATCGGGCCTCATGTTGAATTACCACTTTTTAAATCCTCACAGTGACCAAAGTTGCCATTTTTACAGAGTTTTGCTTACTCAGAAGCTTCAATTTTGACCAATTTCAGGCACAGAAATCACTTTAAACACACTTATTTTAGTTGAAAAGGTAATAATTCACATCCAACAGTCATTTAAAGTCAGAAGATTAAATGTTAAAATTTCATCAATATTGACCACTTTTTTTAACCTTCGACTGGTCCGGGGTCATCGTTTTTCATCAGAAAATAGATTTTTTGGACTCTACCAAAAATGATTCAAAATGTCATTTGGATCGGGCCTCATGTTGAATAACCACTTTTTAAACCCTCACAATGACCAAAATTGCCATTTTTACAGAGTTTTGCTTACTCAGAAGCTTCAATTTTGACCAATTTCAGGCACAGAAATCACTTTAAACACACTTATTTTAGTTGAAAAAGTAATAATTCACATCCAACAGTCATTTAAAGTCAAAAGATTAAATGTTAAAATTTCATCAATATTGACCACTTTTTTTAACCTTCGACTGGTCCGGGGTCATCGTTTTTCATCAGAAAATTGATTTTTTGGACTCTACCAAAAATGATTCAAAATGTCATTTGGATCGGGCCTCATGTTGAATTACCACTTTTTAAATCCTCACAGTGACCAAAATTGCCATTTTTACAGAGTTTTGCTTACTCAGAAGCTTCAATTTTGACCAATTTCAGGCACAGAAATCACTTTAAACACACTTATTTTAGTTGAAAAAATAATAATTCACATCCAACAGTCATTTAAAGTCAAAAGATTAAATGTTAAAATTTCATCAATATTGACCACTTTTTTTAACCTTCGACTGGTCCGGGGTCATCGTTTTTCATCATAAAATTGATTTTTTGGACTCTACTAAAAATGATTCAAAATGTCATTTGGATCGGGCCTCATGTTGAATAACCACTTTTTAAACCCTCACAGTGACCAAATTGCCATTTTTACAGAGTTTTGCTTACTCAGAAGCTTCAATTTTGACCAATTTCAGGCACAGAAATGACTTTAAACACACTTATTTTAGTTGAAAAAGTAATATTTCACATCCAACCGTCATTTAAAGTCAAAAGATTAAATGTTAAAATTTCATCAATATTGACCACTTTTTTGAACGTTCGACAGGTCCGGGGTCATCGTTTTTCATCAGAAAATAGATTTTTTGGACTCTACCAAAAATTATTCAAAAGGTCATTTGGATCGGGCCTCATGTTGAATTACCACTTTTTAAATCCTCACAGTGACCAAAGTTGCCATTTTTACAGAGTTTTGCTTACTCAGAGGCTTCAATTTTGACCAATTTCAGGCACAGAAATCACTTTAAACACACTTATTTTAGTTGAAAAGGTAATAATTCACATCCAACAGTCATTTAAAGTCAGAAGATTAAATGTTAAAATTTCATCAATATTGACCACTTTTTTTTAACCTTCGACTGGTCCGGGGTCATCGTTTTTCATCAGAAAATAGATTTTTTGGACTCTACCAAAAATGATTCAAAATGTCATTTGGATCGGGCCTCATGTTGAATAACCACTTTTTAAACCCTCACAATGACCAAAATTGCCATTTTTACAGAGTTTTGCTTACTCAGAAGCTTCAATTTTGACCAATTTCAGGCACAGAAATCACTTTAAACACACTTATTTTAGTTGAAAAAGTAATAATTCACATCCAACAGTCATTTAAAGTCAAAATATTAAATGTTAAAATTTCATCAATATTGACCACTTTTTTTAACCTTCGACTGGTCCGGGGTCATCGTTTTTCATCAGAAAATTGATTTTTTGGACTCTACCAAAAATGATTCAAAATGTCATTTGGATCGGGCCTCATGTTGAATTACCACTTTTTAAATCCTCACAGTGACCAAAATTGCCATTTTTACAGAGTTTTGCTTACTCAGAAGCTTCAATTTTGACCAATTTCAGGCACAGAAATCACTTTAAACACACTTATTTTAGTTGAAAAAATAATAATTCACATCCAACAGTCATTTAAAGTCAAAAGATTAAATGTTAAAATTTCATCAATATTGACCACTTTTTTTAACCTTCGACTGGTCCGGGGTCATCGTTTTTCATCATAAAATTGATTTTTTGGACTCTACTAAAAATGATTCAAAATGTCATTTGGATCGGCCCTCATGTTGAATAACCACTTTTTAAACCCTCAGAGTGACCAAAATTGCCATTTTTACAGAGTTTTGCTTACTAAAAAGCTTCAATTTTGACCAATTTCAGGCACAGAAATTACTTTAAACACACGTATTTTAGTTGAAAAAGTAATATTTCACATCCAACAGTCATTTAAAGTCAAAAGATTAAATGTTAAAATTTCATCAATATTGACCACTTTTTTGAACGTTCGACAGGTCAGGGGTCATCGTTTTTCTTCAGAAAATGGATTTTTTGCAATCTACCAAAAATGATTCAAAATGTCATTTGGATCGGGCCTCATGTTGAATAACCACTTTTTAAATCCTCACAGTGACCAAAATTGCCATTTTACAGAGTTTTGCTTACTCAGAAGCTTCAATTTTGACCAATTTCAGGCACAGAAATCACTTTAAACACACTTATTTTAGTTGAAAAGGTAATAATTCACATCCAACAGTCATTTAAAGTCAGAAGATTAAATGTTAAAATTTCATCAATATTGACCACTTTTTTTAACCTTCGACTGGTCCGGGGTCATCGTTTTTCATCAGAAAATAGATTTTTTGGACTCTACCAAAAATGATTCAAAATGTCATTTGGATCGGGCCTCATGTTGAATAACCACTTTTTAAACCCTCACAGTGACCAAAATTGCCATTTTTACAGAGTTTTGCTTACTCAGAAGCTTCAATTTTGACCAATTTCAGGCACAGAAATCACTTTAAACACACTTATTTTAGTTGAAAAAGTAATAATTCACATCCAACAGTCATTTAAAGTCAAAAGATTAAATGTTAAAATTTCATCAATATTGACCACTTTTTTTAACCTTCGACTGGTCCGGGGTCATCGTTTTTCATCAGAAAATTGATTTTTTGGACTCTACCAAAAATGATTCAAAATGTCATTTGGATCGGGCCTCATGTTGAATTACCACTTTTTAAATCCTCACAGTGACCAAAATTGCAATTTTTACAGAGTTTTGCTTACTCAGAAGCTTCAATTTTGACCAATTTCAGGCACAGAAATCACTTTAAACACACTTATTTTAGTTGAAAAAATAATAATTCACATCCAACAGTCATTTAAAGTCAAAAGATTAAATGTTAAAATTTCATCAATATTGACCACTTTTTTTAACCTTCGACTGGTCCGGGGTCATCGTTTTTCATCATAAAATTGATTTTTTGGACTCTACTAAAAATGATTCAAAATGTCATTTGGATCGGCCCTCATGTTGAATAACCACTTTTTAAACCCTCACAATGACCAAAATTGCCATTTTTACAGAGTTTTGCTTACTCAGAAGCTTCAATTTTGACCAATTTCAGGCACAGAAATCACTTTAAACACACTTATTTTAGTTGAAAAAGTAATAATTCACATCCAACAGTCATTTAAAGTCAAAAGATTAAATGTTAAAATTTCATCAATATTGACCACTTTTTTTAACCTTCGACTGGTCCGGGGTCATCGTTTTTCATCAGAAAATTGATTTTTTGGACTCTACCAAAAATGATTCAAAATGTCATTTGGATCGGGCCTCATGTTGAATTACCACTTTTTAAATCCTCACAGTGACCAAAATTGCCATTTTTACAGAGTTTTGCTTACTCAGAAGCTTCAATTTTGACCAATTTCAGGCACAGAAATCACTTTAAACACACTTATTTTAGTTGAAAAAATAATAATTCACATCCAACAGTCATTTAAAGTCAAAAGATTAAATGTTAAAATTTCATCAATATTGACCACTTTTTTTAACCTTCGACTGGTCCGGGGTCATCGTTTTTCATCATAAAATTGATTTTTTGGACTCTACTAAAAATGATTCAAAATGTCATTTGGATCGGCCCTCATGTTGAATAACCACTTTTTAAACCCTCAGAGTGACCAAAATTGCCATTTTTACAGAGTTTTGCTTACTAAAAAGCTTCAATTTTGACCAATTTCAGGCACAGAAATGACTTTAAACACACGTATTTTAGTTGAAAAAGTAATATTTCACATCCAACAGTCATTTAAAGTCAAAAGATTAAATGTTAAAATTTCATCAATATTGACCACTTTTTTGAACGTTCGACAGGTCAGGGGTCATCGTTTTTCTTCAGAAAATGGATTTTTTGCAATCTACCAAAAATGATTCAAAATGTCATTTGGATCGGGCCTCATGTTGAATAACCACTTTTTAAATCCTCACAGTGACCAAAATTGCCATTTTACAGAGTTTTGCTTACTCAGAAGCTTCAATTTTGACCAATTTCAGGCACAGAAATCACTTTAAACACACTTATTTTAGTTGAAAAGGTAATAATTCACATCCAACAGTCATTTAAAGTCAGAAGATTAAATGTTAAAATTTCATCAATATTGACCACTTTTTTTAACCTTCGACTGGTCCGGGGTCATCGTTTTTCATCAGAAAATAGATTTTTTGGACTCTACCAAAAATGATTCAAAATGTCATTTGGATCGGGCCTCATGTTGAATAACCACTTTTTAAACCCTCACAGTGACCAAAATTGCCATTTTTACAGAGTTTTGCTTACTCAGAAGCTTCAATTTTGACCAATTTCAGGCACAGAAATCACTTTAAACACACTTATTTTAGTTGAAAAAGTAATAATTCACATCCAACAGTCATTTAAAGTCAAAAGATTAAATGTTAAAATTTCATCAATATTGACCACTTTTTTTAACCTTCGACTGGTCCGGGGTCATCGTTTTTCATCAGAAAATTGATTTTTTGGACTCTACCAAAAATGATTCAAAATGTCATTTGGATCGGGCCTCATGTTGAATTACCACTTTTTAAATCCTCACAGTGACCAAAATTGCAATTTTTACAGAGTTTTGCTTACTCAGAAGCTTCAATTTTGACCAATTTCAGGCACAGAAATCACTTTAAACACACTTATTTTAGTTGAAAAAATAATAATTCACATCCAACAGTCATTTAAAGTCAAAAGATTAAATGTTAAAATTTCATCAATATTGACCACTTTTTTTAACCTTCGACTGGTCCGGGGTCATCGTTTTTCATCATAAAATTGATTTTTTGGACTCTACTAAAAATGATTCAAAATGTCATTTGGATTGGCCCTCATGTTGAATAACCACTTTTTAAACCCTCAGAGTGACCAAAATTGCCATTTTTACAGAGTTTTGCTTACTAAAAAGCTTCAATTTTGACCAATTTCAGTCACAGAAATGACTTTAAACAAACGTATTTTAGTTGAAAAAGTAATATTTCACATCCAACAGTCATTTAAAGTCAAAAGATTAAATGTTAAAATTTCATCAATATTGACCACTTTTTTGAACGTTCGACAGGTCAGGGGTCATCGTTTTTCTTCAGAAAATGGATTTTTTGCAATCTACCAAAAATGATTCAAAATGTCATTTGGATCGGGCCTCATGTTGAATAACCACTTTTTAAATCCTCACAGTGACCAAAATTGCCATTTTACAGAGTTTTGCTTACTCAGAAGCTTCAATTTTGACCAATTTCAGGCACAGAAATGACTTTAAACACACTTATTTTAGTTGAAAAAGTAATATTTCACTTCCAACAGTCATTTAAAGTCAAAAGATTAAATGGTAAAATGTCAAAATATTGACCACTTTTTTGAACGTTCGACAGGTCCGGGGTCATCGTTTTTCATCAGAAAATAGATTTTTGGACTCTACCAAAAATTATTCAAAAGGTCATTTGGATCGGGCCTCATGTTGAATTACCACTTTTTAAATCCTCACAGTGACCAAAATTGCCATTTTTACAGAGTTTTGCTTACTCAGAAGCTTCAATTTTGACCAATTTCAGGCACAGAAATCACTTTAAACACACTTATTTTAGTTGAAAAAATAATAATTCACATCCAACAGTCATTTAAAGTCAAAAGATTAAATGTTAAAATTTCATCAATATTGACCACTTTTTTTAACCTTCGACTGGTCCGGGGTCATCGTTTTTCATCATAAAATTGATTTTTTGGACTCTACTAAAAATGATTCAAAATGTCATTTGGATCGGCCCTCATGTTGAATAACCACTTTTTAAACCCTCACAGTGACCAAAATTGCCATTTTTACAGAGTTTTGCTTACTCAGAAGCTTCAATTTTGACCAATTTCAGGCACAGAAATCACTTTAAACACACTTATTTTAGTTGAAAAAGTAATAATTCACATCCAACAGTCATTTAAAGTCAAAAGATTAAATGTTAACATTTCATCAATATTGACCACTTTTTTGAACGTTCGACAGGTCCGGGGTCATCGTTTTTCATCAGAAAATAGATTTTTTGGACTCTACCAAAAATTATTCAAAATGTCATTTGGATCGGCCCTCATGTTGAATAACCACTTTTTAAACCCTCACAGTGACCAAAATTGCCATTTTTACAGAGTTTTGCTTACTCAGAAGCTTCAATTTTGACCAATTTCAGGCACAGAAATGACTTTAAACACACTTATTTTAGTTGAAAAAGTAATATTTCACATCCAACCGTCATTTAAAGTCAAAAGATTAAATGTTAAAATTTCACCAATATTGACCACTTTTTTTAACCTTCGACTGGTCCGGGGTCTTCGTTTTTCATCATAAAATTGATTTTTTGGACTCTACTAAAAATGATTCAAAATGTCATTTGGATCGGCCCTCATGTTGAATAACCACTTTTTAAACCCTCACAGTGACCAAAATTGCCATTTTTACAGAGTTTTGCTTACTAAAAAGCTTCAATTTTGACCAATTTCAGGCACAGAAATGACTTTAAACACAATTTTTTTAGTTGAAAAAGTAATAATTCACCTCCAACAGTCATTTAAAGTCAAAAGATTAAATGTTAAAATTTCATCAATATTGACCACTTTTTTGAACGTTCGACAGGTCCGGGGTCATCGTTTTTCATCAGAAAATAGATTTTTTGGACTCTACCAAAAATGATTCAAAATGTCATTTGGATCGGGCCTCATGTTGAATAACCACTTTTTAAACCCTCACAGTGACCAAAATTGCCATTTTTACAGAGTTTTGCTTACTCAGAAGCTTAAATTTTGACCAATTTCAGGCACAGAAATCACTTTAAAAACACTTATTTTAATTGAAAAAGTAATAATTCACACCCAACAGTTATTTAAAGTCAAAAGATTAAATGTTAAAATGTCATCAATATTGACCACTTTTTTGAACGTTCGACAGGTCCGGGGTCATCGTTTTTCATCAGAAAATAGATTTTTTGGACTCTACCAAAAATTATTCAAAAGGTCATTTGGATCGGGCCTCATGTTGAATTACCACTTTTTAAATCCTCACAGTGACCAAAATTGCCATTTTTACAGAGTTTTGCTTACTCAGAAGCTTCAATTTTGACCAATTTCAGGCACAGAAATCACTTTAAACACACTTATTTTAGTTGAAAAGGTAATAATTCACATCCAACAGTCATTTAAAGTCAGAAGATTAAATGTTAAAATTTCATCAATATTGACCACTTTTTTTAACCTTCGACTGGTCCGGGGTCATCGTTTTTCATCAGAAAATAGATTTTTTGGACTCTACCAAAAATGATTCAAAATGTCATTTGGATCGGGCCTCATGTTGAATAACCACTTTTTAAACCCTCACAGTGACCAAAATTGCCATTTTTACAGAGTTTTGCTTACTCAGAAGCTTCAATTTTGACCAATTTCAGGCACAGAAATCACTTTAAACACACTTATTTTAGTTGAAAAAGTAATAATTCACATCCAACAGTCATTTAAAGTCAAAAGATTAAATGTTAAAATTTCATCAATATTGACCACTTTTTTTAACCTTCGACTGGTCCGGGGTCATCGTTTTTCATCAGAAAATTGATTTTTACAGAGTTTTGCTTACTCAGAAGCTTCAATTTTGACCAATTTCAGGCACAGAAATGACTTTAAACACACTTATTTTAGTTGAAAAAGTAATATTTCACATCCAACCGTCATTTAAAGTCAAAAGATTAAATGTTAAAATTTCACCAATATTGACCACTTTTTTTAACCTTCGACTGGTCCGGGGTCTTCGTTTTTCATCATAAAATTGATTTTTTGGACTCTACTAAAAATGATTCAAAATGTCATTTGGATCGGCCCTCATGTTGAATAACCACTTTTTAAACCCTCACAGTGACCAAAATTGCCATTTTTACAGAGTTTTGCTTACTAAAAAGCTTCAATTTTGACCAATTTCAGGCACAGAAATGACTTTAAACACAATTTTTTTAGTTGAAAAAGTAATAATTCACCTCCAACCGTCATTTAAAGTCAAAAGATTAAATGTTAAAATTTCATCAATATTGACCACTTTTTTGAACGTTCGACAGGTCCGGGGTCATCGTTTTTCATCAGAAAATAGATTTTTTGGACTCTACCAAAAATGATTCAAAATGTCATTTGGATCGGGCCTCATGTTGAATAACCACTTTTTAAACCCTCACAGTGACCAAAATTGCCATTTTTACAGAGTTTTGCTTACTCAGAAGCTTAAATTTTGACCAATTTCAGGCACAGAAATCACTTTAAACACACTTATTTTAATTGAAAAAGTAATAATTCACATCCAACAGTTATTTAAAGTCAAAAGATTAAATGTTAAAATGTCATCAATATTGACCACTTTTTTTAACCTTCGACTGGTCCGGGGTCATCGTTTTTCATCATAAAATTGATTTTTTGGACTCCACCAAAAATGATTCAAAATGTCATTTGGATCGGGCCTCATGTTGAATAACCACTTTTTAAACCTTCACAGTGACCAAAATTGCCATTTTTACAGAGTTTTGCTTATTAAAAAGCTTCAATTTTGACCAATTTCAGGCACAGAAATGACTTTAAACACACGTATTTTAGTTGAAAAAGTAATATTTCACATCCAACAGTCATTTAAAGTCAAAAGATTAAATGTTAAAATTTCATCAATATTGACCACTTTTTTGAACGTTCGACAGGTCCGGGGTCATCGTTTTTCTTCAGAAAATGGATTTTTTGCAATCTACCAAAAATGATTTAAAATGTCATTTGGATCGGGCCTCATGTTGAATAACCACTTTTTAAACCCTCACAGTGACCAAAATTGCCATTTTTACAGAGTTTTGCTTACTCAGAAGCTTCAATTTTGACCAATTTCAGGCACAGAAATCACTTTAAACACACTTATTTTAGTTGAAAAAGTAATAATTCACATCCAATAGTCATTTAAAGTCAAAATATTAAATGGTAAAATGTCATCAATATTGACCACTTTTTTGAACGTTCGACAGGTCCGGGGTCATCGTTTTTCATCAGAAAATTGATTATTTGGACTCTACCAAAAATTATTCAAAATGTCATTTGAATCGGGCCTCAAGTTGAATTACCACTTTTTAAACCCTCACAGTGACCAAAATTGCCATTTTTACAGAGTTTTGCTTACTCAGAAGCTTGAATTTTGACCAATTTCAGGCACAGAAATCACTTTAAACACACTTATTTTAGTTGAAAAAGTATCCAACAGTCATTTAAAGTCAAAAGATTAAATGTCAAAATGTCATCAATATTGACCACTTTTTTGAACCTTCGACTGGTCCGGGGTCATCGTTTTTCATCATAAAATTGATTTTTTGGACTCTACTAAAAATGATTCAAAATGTCATTTGGATCGGCCCTCATGTTGAATAACCACTTTTTAAACCCTCACAGTGACCAAAATTGCCATTTTTACAGAGTTTTGCTTACTCAGAAGCTTCAATTTTGACCAATTTCAGGCACAGAAATCACTTTAAACACACTTATTTTAGTTGAAAAAGTAATAATTCACATCCAACAGTCATTTAAAGTCAAAAGATTAAATGTTAACATTTCATCAATATTGACCACTTTTTTGAACGTTCGACTGGTCCGGGGTCTTCGTTTTTCATCATAAAATTGATTTTTTGGACTCTACTAAAAATGATTCAAAATGTCATTTGGATCGGCCCTCATGTTGAATAACCACTTTTTAAACCCTCACAGTGACCAAAATTGCCATTTTTACAGAGTTTTGCTTACTAAAAAGCTTCAATTTTGACCAATTTCAGGCACAGAAATGACTTTAAACACAATTTTTTTAGTTGAAAAAGTAATAATTCACCTCCAACCGTCATTTAAAGTCAAAAGATTAAATGTTAAAATTTCATCAATATTGACCACTTTTTTGAACGTTCGACAGGTCCGGGGTCATCGTTTTTCATCAGAAAATAGATTTTTTGGACTCTACCAAAAATGATTCAAAATGTCATTTGGATCGGGCCTCATGTTGAATAACCACTTTTTAAACCCTCACAGTGACCAAAATTGCCATTTTTACAGAGTTTTGCTTACTCAGAAGCTTAAATTTTGACCAATTTCAGGCACAGAAATCACTTTAAACACACTTATTTTAATTGAAAAAGTAATAATTCACATCCAACAGTTATTTAAAGTCAAAAGATTAAATGTTAAAATGTCATCAATATTGACCAGTTTTTTTAACCTTCGACTGGTCCGGGGTCATCGTTTTTCATCATAAAATTGATTTTTTGGACTCCACCAAAAATGATTCAAAATGTCATTTGGATCGGGCCTCATGTTGAATAACCACTTTTTAAACCTTCACAGTGACCAAATTTGCCATTTTTACAGAGTTTTGCTTATTAAAAAGCTTCAATTTTGACCAATTTCAGGCACAGAAATCACTTTAAACACACTTATTTTAGTTGAAAAGGTAATAATTCACATCCAACAGTCATTTAAAGTCAGAAGATTAAATGTTAAAATTTCATCAATATTGACCACTTTTTTTAACCTTCGACTGGTCCGGGGTCATCGTTTTTCATCAGAAAATAGATTTTTTGGACTCTACCAAAAATGATTCAAAATGTCATTTGGATCGGGCCTCATGTTGAATAACCACTTTTTAAACCCTCACAGTGACCAAAATTGCCATTTTTACAGAGTTTTGCTTACTCAGAAGCTTCAATTTTGACCAATTTCAGGCACAGAAATCACTTTAAACACACTTATTTTAGTTGAAAAAGTAATAATTCACATCCAACAGTCATTTAAAGTCAAAAGATTAAATGTTAAAATTTCATCAATATTGACCACTTTTTTTAACCTTCGACTGGTCCGGGGTCATCGTTTTTCATCAGAAAATTGATTTTTTGGACTCTACCAAAAATGATTCAAAATGTCATTTGGATCGGGCCTCATGTTGAATTACCACTTTTTAAATCCTCACAGTGACCAAAATTGCCATTTTTACAGAGTTTTGCTTACTCAGAAGCTTCAATTTTGACCAATTTCAGGCACAGAAATCACTTTAAACACACTTATTTTAGTTGAAAAAATAATAATTCACATCCAACAGTCATTTAAAGTCAAAAGATTAAATGTTAAAATTTCATCAATATTGACCACTTTTTTTAACCTTCGACTGGTCCGGGGTCATCGTTTTTCATCATAAAATTGATTTTTTGGACTCTACTAAAAATGATTCAAAATGTCATTTGGATCGGCCCTCATGTTGAATAACCACTTTTTAAACCCTCATAGTGACCAAAATTGCCATTTTTACAGAGTTTTGCTTACTAAAAAGCTTCAATTTTGACCAATTTCAGGCACAGAAATGACTTTAAACACACGTATTTTAGTTGAAAAAGTAATATTTCAAATCCAACAGTCATTTAAAGTCAAAAGATTAAATGTTAAAATTTAATCAATATTGACCACTTTTTTTAACCTTCGACTGGTCCGGGGTCATCGTTTCTCATCAGAAAATTGATTTTTTGGACTCTACCAAAAATGATTCAAAATGTCATTGGATCGGGCCTCATGTTGAATTACCACTTTTTAAATCCTCACAGTGACCAAAATTGCCATTTTTACAGAGTTTTGCTTACTCAGAAGCTTCAATTTTGACCAATTTCAGGCACAGAAATCACTTTAAACACACTTATTTTAGTTGAAAAAATAATAATTCACATCCAACAGTCATTTAAAGTCAAAAGATTAAATGTTAAAATTTCATCAATATTGACCACTTTTTTTAACCTTCGACTGGTCCGGGGTCATCGTTTTTCATCATAAAATTGATTTTTTGGACTCCACCAAAAATGATTCAAAATGTCATTTGGATCGGGCCTCATGTTGAATAACCACTTTTTAAACCTTCACAGTGACCAAAATTGCCATTTTTACAGAGTTTTGCTTATTAAAAAGCTTCAATTTTGACCAATTTCAGGCACAGAAATCACTTTAAACACACTTATTTTAGTTGAAAAGGTAATAAT
This sequence comes from Lissotriton helveticus, assembly GCF_964261635.1. Classification (NCBI taxonomy): domain Eukaryota; kingdom Metazoa; phylum Chordata; class Amphibia; order Caudata; family Salamandridae; genus Lissotriton; species Lissotriton helveticus. The sequence goes on from NW_027611943.1 coordinate 442,242, forward strand.
TCACATCCAACAGTCATTTAAAGTCAGAAGATTAAATGTTAAAATTTCATCAATATTGACCACTTTTTTTAACCTTCGACTGGTCCGGGGTCATCGTTTTTCATCAGAAAATAGATTTTTTGGACTCTACCAAAAATGATTCAAAATGTCATTTGGATCGTGCCTCATGTTGAATAACCACTTTTTAAACCCTCACAGTGACCAAAATTGCCATTTTTACAGAGTTTTGCTTACTCAGAAGCTTCAATTTTGACCAATTTCAGGCACAGAAATCACTTTAAACACACTTATTTTAGTTGAAAAAATAATAATTCACATCCAACAGTCATTTAAAGTCAAAAGATTAAATGTTAAAATTTCATCAATATTGACCACTTTTTTTAACCTTCGACTGGTCCGGGGTCATCGTTTTTCATCATAAAATTGATTTTTTGGACTCTACTAAAAATGATTCAAAATGTCATTTGGATCGGCCCTCATGTTGAATAACCACTTTTTAAACCCTCATAGTGACCAAAATTGCCATTTTTACAGAGTTTTGCTTACTAAAAAGCTTCAATTTTGACCAATTTCAGGCACAGAAATGACTTTAAACACACGTATTTTAGTTGAAAAAGTAATATTTCAAATCCAACAGTCATTTAAAGTCAAAAGATTAAATGTTAAAATTTAATCAATATTGACCACTTTTTTTAACCTTCGACTGGTCCGGGGTCATCGTTTCTCATCAGAAAATTGATTTTTTGGACTCCACCAAAAATGATTCAAAATGTCATTTGGATCGGGCCTCATGTTGAATAACCACTTTTTAAACCTTCACAGTGACCAAAATTGCCATTTTTACAGAGTTTTGCTTATTAAAAAGCTTCAATTTTGACCAATTTCAGGCACAGAAATGACTTTAAACACACTTATTTTAGTTGAAAAAGTAATATTTCACATCCAACCGTCATTTAAAGTCAAAAGATTAAATGTTAAAATTTCACCAATATTGACCACTTTTTTTTAACCTTCGACTGGTCCGGGGTCTTCGTTTTTCATCATAAAATTGACTTTTTGGACTCTACTAAAAATGATTCAAAATGTCATTTGGATCGGCCCTCATGTTGAATAACCACTTTTAAAAACCCTCACAGTGACCAAAATTGCCATTTTTACAAAGTTTTGCTTACTAAAAAGCTTCAATTTTAACCAATTTCAGGCACAGAAATGACTTTAAACACAATTTTTTTAGTTGAAAAAGTAATAATTCACCTCCAACCGTCATTTAAAGTCAAAAGATTAAATGTTAAAATTTCATCAATATTGACCACTTTTTTGAACGTTCGACAGGTCCGGGGTCATCGTTTTTCATCAGAAAATAGATTTTTTGGACTCTACCAAAAATGATTCAAAATGTCATTTGGATCGGGCCTCATGTTGAATTACCACTTTTTAAATCCTCACAGTGACCAAAATTGCCATTTTTACAGAGTTTTGCTTACTCAGAAGCTTCAATTTTGACCAATTTCAGGCACAGAAATCACTTTAAACACACTTATTTTAGTTGAAAAGGTAATAATTCACATCCAACAGTCATTTAAAGTTAGAAGATTAAATGTTAAAATTTCATCAATATTGACCACTTTTTTTAACCTTCGACTGGTCCGGGGTCATCGTTTTTCATCAGAAAATAGATTTTTTGGACTCTACCAAAAATGATTCAAAATGTCATTTGGATCGGGCCTCATGTTGAATAACCACTTTTTAAACCCTCACAGTGACCAAAATTGCCATTTTTACAGAGTTTTGCTTACTCAGAAGCTTCAATTTTGACCAATTTCAGGCACAGAAATCACTTTAAACACATTTATTTTAGTTGAAAAAGTAATAATTCACATCCAACAGTCATTTAAAGTCAAAAGATTAAATGTTAAAATTTCATCAATATTGACCACTTTTTTTGACCTTCGACTGGTCCGGGGTCATCGTTTTTCATCAGAAAATTGATTTTTTGGACTCTACCAAAAATGATTCAAAATGTCATTTGGATCGGGCCTCATGTTGAATTACCACTTTTTAAATCCTCACAGTGACCAAAATTGCCATTTTTACAGAGTTTTGCTTACTCAGAAGCTTAAATTTTGACCAATTTCAGGCACAGAAATCACTTTAAACACACTTATTTTAATTGAAAAAGTAATAATTCACATCCAACAGTTATTTAAAGTCAAAAGATTAAATGTTAAAATGTCATCAATATTGACCACTTTTTTGAACGTTCGACAGGTCCGGGGTCATCGTTTTTCATCAGAAAATAGATTTTTTGGACTCTACCAAAAATTATTCAAAAGGTCATTTGGATCGGGCCTCATGTTGAATTACCACTTTTTAAATCCTCACAGTGACCAAAATTGCCATTTTTACAGAGTTTTGCTTACTCAGAAGCTTCAATTTTGACCAATTTCAGGCACAGAAATCACTTTAAACACACTTATTTTAGTTGAAAAGGTAATAATTCACATCCAACAGTCATTTAAAGTTAGAAGATTAAATGTTAAAATTTCATCAATATTGACCACTTTTTTTAACCTTCGACTGGTCCGGGGTCATCGTTTTTCATCAGAAAATAGATTTTTTGGACTCTACCAAAAATGATTCAAAATGTCATTTGGATCGGGCCTCATGTTGAATAACCACTTTTTAAACCCTCACAGTGACCAAAATTGCCATTTTTACAGAGTTTTGCTTACTCAGAAGCTTCAATTTTGACCAATTTCAGGCACAGAAATCACTTTAAACACATTTATTTTAGTTGAAAAAGTAATAATTCACATCCAACAGTCATTTAAAGTCAAAAGATTAAATGTTAAAATTTCATCAATATTGACCACTTTTTTTGACCTTCGACTGGTCCGGGGTCATCGTTTTTCATCAGAAAATTGATTTTTTGGACTCTACCAAAAATGATTCAAAATGTCATTTGGATCGGGCCTCATGTTGAATTACCACTTTTTAAATCCTCACAGTGACCAAAATTGCCATTTTTACAGAGTTTTGCTTACTCAGAAGCTTCAATTTTGACCAATTTCAGGCACAGAAATCACTTTAAACACACTTATTTTAGTTGAAAAAATAATAATTCACATCCAACAGTCATTTAAAGTCAAAAGATTAAATGTTAAAATTTCATCAATATTGACCACTTTTTTTAACCTTCGACTGGTCCGGGGTCATCGTTTTTCATCATAAAATTGATTTTTTGGACTCTACTAAAAATGATTCAAAATGTCATTTGGATCGGCCCTCATGTTGAATAACCACTTTTTAAACCCTTATAGTGACCAAAATTGCCATTTTTACAGAGTTTTGCTTACTAAAAAGCTTCAATTTTGACCAATTTCAGGCACAGAAATGACTTTAAACACACGTATTTTAGTTGAAAAAGTAATATTTCAAATCCAACAGTCATTTAAAGTCAAAAGATTAAATGTTAAAATTTAATCAATATTGACCACTTTTTTGAACGTTCGACAGGTCAGGGGTCATCGTTTTTCTTCAGAAAATGGATTTTTTGCAATCTACCAAAAATGATTCAAAATGTCATTTGGATCGGGCCTCATGTTGAATAACCACTTTTTAAATCCTCACAGTGACCAAAATTGCCATTTTACAGAGTTTTGCTTACTCAGAAGCTTCAATTTTGACCAATTTCAGGCACAGAAATGACTTTAAACACACTTATTTTAGTTGAAAAAGTAATATTTCACTTCCAACAGTCATTTAAAGTCAAAAGATTAAATGGTAAAATGTCATCAATATTGACCACTTTTTTGAACGTTCCACAGGTCCGGGGTCATCGTTTTTCATCAGAAAATAGATTTTTGGACTCTACCAAAAATTATTCAAAAGGTCATTTGGATCGGGCCTCATGTTGAATTACCACTTTTTAAATCCTCACAGTGACCAAAATTGCCATTTTTACAGAGTTTTGCTTACTCAGAAGCTTCAATTTTGACCAATTTCAGGCACAGAAATCACTTTAAACACACTTATTTTAGTTGAAAAAATAATAATTCACATCCAACAGTCATTTAAAGTCAAAAGATTAAATGTTAAAATTTCATCAATATTGACCACTTTTTTTAACCTTCGACTGGTCCGGGGTCATCGTTTTTCATCATAAAATTGATTTTTTGGACTCTACTAAAAATGATTCAAAATGTCATTTGGATCGGCCCTCATGTTGAATAACCACTTTTTAAACCCTCACAGTGACCAAAATTGCCATTTTTACAGAGTTTTGCTTACTCAGAAGCTTCAATTTTGACCAATTTCAGGCACAGAAATCACTTTAAACACACTTATTTTAGTTGAAAAAGTAATAATTCACATCCAACAGTCATTTAAAGTCAAAAGATTAAATGTTAACATTTCATCAATATTGACCACTTTTTTGAACGTTCGACAGGTCCGGGGTCATCGTTTTTCATCAGAAAATAGATTTTTTGGACTCTACCAAAAATTATTCAAAATGTCATTTGGATCGGCCCTCATGTTGAATAACCACTTTTTAAACCCTCACAGTGACCAAAATTGCCATTTTTACAGAGTTTTGCTTACTCAGAAGCTTCAATTTTGACCAATTTCAGGCACAGAAATGACTTTAAACACACTTATTTTAGTTGAAAAAGTAATATTTCACATCCAACCGTCATTTAAAGTCAAAAGATTAAATGTTAAAATTTCACCAATATTGACCACTTTTTTTAACCTTCGACTGGTCCGGGGTGTTCGTTTTTCATCATAAAATTGATTTTTTGGACTCTACTAAAAATGATTCAAAATGTCATTTGGATCGGCCCTCATGTTGAATAACCACTTTTTAAACCCTCACAGTGACCAAAATTGCCATTTTTACAGAGTTTTGCTTACTAAAAAGCTTCAATTTTGACCAATTTCAGGCACAGAAATGACTTTAAACACAATTTTTTTAGTTGAAAAAGTAATAATTCACCTCCAACCGTCATTTAAAGTCAAAAGATTAAATGTTAAAATTTCATCAATATTGACCACTTTTTTGAACGTTCGACAGGTCCGGGGTCATCGTTTTTCATCAGAAAATAGATTTTTTGGACTCTACCAAAAATGATTCAAAATGTCATTTGGATCGGGCCTCATGTTGAATAACCACTTTTTAAACCCTCACAGTGACCAAAATTGCCATTTTTACAGAGTTTTGCTTACTCAGAAGCTTAAATTTTGACCAATTTCAGGCACAGAAATCACTTTAAACACACTTATTTTAATTGAAAAAGTAATAATTCACATCCAACAGTTATTTAAAGTCAAAAGATTAAATGTTAAAATGTCATCAATATTGACCACTTTTTTTAACCTTCGACTGGTCCGGGGTCATCGTTTTTCATCATAAAATTGATTTTTTGGACTCCACCAAAAATGATTCAAAATGTCATTTGGATCGGGCCTCATGTTGAATAACCACTTTTTAAACCCTCACAGTGACCAAAATTGCCATTTTTACAGAGTTTTGCTTACTCAGAAGCTTCAATTTTGACCAATTTCAGCCACATAAATCACTTTAAACACACTTATTTTAGTTGAAAAAGTAATAATTCACATTCAACAGTCATTTAAAGTCAAAAGATTAAATGTTAAAATTTCACCAATATTGACCACTTTTTTTAACCTTCGACTGGTCCGGGGTCATCGTTTTTCATCATAAAATTGATTTTTTGGACTCTACTAAAAATGTTTCAAAATGTCATTTGGATCGGCCGTCATGTTGAATAACCACTTTTTAAATCCTCACAGTGACCAAAATTGCCATTTTTACAGAGTTTTGCTTACTAAAAAGCTTCAATTTTGACCAATTTCAGGCACAGAAATGACTTTAAACACACATATTTTAGTTGAAAAAGTAATATTTCACATCCAACAGTCATTTAAAGTCAAAAGATTAAATGTTAAAATTTCATCAATATTGACCACTTTTTTGAACGTTCGACAGGTCCGGGGTCATCGTTTTTCTTCAGAAAATGGATTTTTTGCAATCTACCAAAAATGATTTAAAATGTCATTTGGATCGGGCCTCATGTTGAATAACCACTTTTTAAACCCTCACAGTGACCAAAATTGCCATTTTTACAGAGTTTTGCTTACTCAGAAGCTTCAATTTTGACCAATTTCAGGCACAGAAATCACTTTAAACACACTTATTTTAGTTGAAAAAGTAATAATTCACATCCAATAGTCATTTAAAGTCAAAATATTAAATGGTAAAATGTCATCAATATTGACCACTTTTTTGAACGTTCGACAGGTCCGGGGTCATCGTTTTTCATCAGAAAATTGATTATTTGGACTCTACCAAAAATTATTCAAAATGTCATTTGAATCGGGCCTCAAGTTGAATTACCACTTTTTAAACCCTCACAGTGACCAAAATTGCCATTTTTACAGACTTTTGCTTACTCAGAAGCTTGAATTTTGACCAATTTCAGGCACAGAAATCACTTTAAACACACTTATTTTAGTTGAAAAAGTAATATTTCACATCCAACAGTCATTTAAAGTCAAAAGATTAAATGTCAAAATGTCATCAATATTGACCACTTTTTTGAACCTTCGACTGGTCCGGGGTCATCGCTTTTCATCATAAAATTGATTTTTTGGACTCTACCAAAAATGATTCAAAATGTCATTTGGATCGGGCCTCATGTTGAATAACCACTTTTTAAACCCTCACAGTGACCAAAATTGCCATTTTTACAGAGTTTTCGCTTTCTCGAAAGCTTCAATTTTGACCAATTTCAGGCACAGAAATGACTTTAAACACACTTATTTTAGTTGAAAAAGTAATAATTCACATCCAACCGTCATTTAAAGTCAAAAGATTAAATGTTAAAATTTCATCAATATTGACCACTTTTTTTAACGTTCGACTGGTCCGGGGTCATCGTTTTTCATCAGAAAATAGATTTTTTGGACTCTACCAAAAATGATTCAAAATGTCATTTGGATCGGGCCTCATGTTGAATAACCACTTTTTAAACCCTTACAGTGACCAAAATTGCCATTTTTACAGAGTTTTGCTCACTCAGAAGCTTCAATTTTGACCAATTTCAGGCACAGAAATGACTTTAAACACACTTATTTTAGTTGAAAAAGTAATATTTCACATCCAACAGTCATTTAAAGTCAAAAGATTAAATGTTAAAATTTCATCAATATTGACCACTTTTTTGAACGTTTGACTGGTCCGGGGTCATCGTTTTTCATCATACAATTGATTTTTTGGACTCTACCAAAAATGATTCAAAATGTCACTTGGATTGGGCCTCATGTTGAATTACCACTTTTTAAACCCTCACAGTGACCAAAATTGCCATTTTTACAGAGTTTTGCTTACTCAGAAGCTTCAATTTTGACCAATTTCAGGCACAGAAATCACTTTAAACACACTTATTTTAGTTGAAAAAGTAATAATTCACATCCAACAGTCATTTAAAGTCAAAAGATTAAATGTTAAAATTTCATCAATATTGACCACTTTTTTGAACGTTCGACAGGTCCGGAGTCATCGTTTTTCATCAGAAAATTGATTTTTTTGGACTCTACCAAAAATTATTCAAAATGTCATTTGGATCGGGCCTCATGTTGAATTACCACTTTTTAAACCCTCACAGTGACCAAAATTGCCATTTTTACAGAGTTTTGCTTACTCAGAAGCTTCAATTTTGACCAATTTCAGGCACAGAAATCACTTTAAACACACTTATTTTAGTTGAAAAAGTAATATTTCACATCCAACAGTCATTTAAAGTCAAAAGATTAAATGTCAAAATTTCATCAATATTGACCACTTTTTTGAACGTTCGGCTGGTCCGGGGTCATCAATTTTCATCATAAAATTGATTTTTTGGACTCTACCAAAAATGATTCAAAATTTCACTTGGATTGGGCCTCATGTTGAATTACCACTTTTTAAACCCTCACAGTGACCAAAATTGCCATTTTTATAGAGTTTTGCTTACTCAGAAGCTTCAATTTTGACCAATTTCAGGCACAGAAATCACTTTAAACACACTTATTTTAGTTGAAAAAGTAATAATTCACATCCAACAGTCATTTAAAGTCAAAAGATTAAATGTTAAAATTTCATCAATATTGACCACTTTTTTGAACGTTCGACAGGTCCGGGGTCATCGTTTTTCATCATAAAATTGATTTTTTGGACTCTACCAAAAATGATTCAAAATGTCATTTGGATCGGGCCTCATGTTGAATAACCACTTTTTAAACCCTTACAGTGACCAAAATTGCCATTTTTACAGAGTTTTGCTTACTCAGAAGCTTCAATTTTGACCAATTTCAGGCACAGAAATGACTTTAAACACACTTATTTTAGTTGAAAAAGTAATATTTCACATCCAACAGTCATTTAAAGTCAAAAGATTAAATGTTAAAATTTCATCAATATTGACCACTTTTTTGAACGTTCGACAGGTCCGGAGTCATCGTTTTTCATCAGAAAATTGATTTTTTGGACTCTACCAAAAATTATTCAAAATGTCATTTGGATCGGGCCTCATGTTGAATTACCACTTTTTAAACCCTCACAGTGACCAAAATTGCCATTTTTACAGAGTTTTGCTTACTAAAAAGCTTACATTTTGACCAATTTCAGGCACAGAAATGACTTTAAACACAATTTTTTTAGTTGAAAAAGTAATAATTCACATCCAAAAGTCATTTAAAGTCAAAAGATTAAATGTTAAAATTTCATCAATATTGACCACTTTTTTGAACGTTCGACAGGTCCGGGGTCATCGTTTTTCATCAGAAAATAGATTTTTTGGACTCTACCAAAAATGATTCAAAATGTCACTTGGATCGGGCCTCATGTTGAATAACCACTTTTTAAACCCTCACAGTGACCAAAATTGCCATTTTTACAGAGTTTTGCTTACTCAGAAGCTTCAATTTTGACCAATTTCAGGCACAGAAATGACTTTAAACACACTTATTTTAGTTGAAAAAGTAATATTTCACATCCAACAGTCATTTAAAGTCAAAAGATTAAATGTTAAAATTTCATCAATATTGACCACTTTTTTGAACGTTCGACAGGTCCGGAGTCATCGTTTTTCATCAGAAAATTGATTTTTTGGACTCTACCAAAAATTATTCAAAATGTCATTTGGATCGGGCCTCATGTTGAATTACCACTTTTTAAACCCTCACAGTGACCAAAATTGCCATTTTTACAGAGTTTTGCTTACTCAGAAGCTTACATTTTGACCAATTTCAGGCACAGAAATCACTTTAAACACACTTATTTTAGTTGAAAAAGTAATATTTCACATCCAACAGTCATTTAAAGTCAAAAGATGAAATGTCAAAATTTCATCAATATTGACCACTTTTTTGAACGTTCGACAGGTCCGGGGTCATCGTTTTTCATCAGAAAATTGATTTTTTGGACTCTACCAAAAATGATTCAAAATGTCATTTGGATCGGGCCTCATGTTGAATTACCACTTTTTAAATCCTCACAGTGACCAAAATTGCCATTTTTACAGAGTTTTGCTTACTCAGAAGCTTAAATTTTGACCAATTTCAGGCACAGAAATCACTTTAAACACACTTATTTTAATTGAAAAAGTAATAATTCACATCCAACAGTTATTTAAAGTCAAAAGATTAAATGTTAAAATGTCATCAATATTGACCACTTTTTTTAAACTTCGACTGGTCCGGGGTCATCGTTTTTCATCATAAAATTGATTTTTTGGACTCCACCAAAAATGATTCAAAATGTCATTTGGATCGGGCCTCATGTTGAATAACCACTTTTTAAACCCTCACAGTGACTAAAATTGCCATTTTTACAGAGTTTTGCTTACTAAAAAGCTTCAATTTTGACCAATTTCAGGCACAGAAATGACTTTAAACACACGTATTTTAGTTGAAAAAGTAATATTTCACATCCAACCGTCATTTAAAGTCAAAAGATTAAATGTTAAAATTTCATCAATATTGACCACTTTTTTGAACGTTCGACAGGTCCGGGGTCATCGTTTTTCTTCAGAAAATGGATTTTTTGCAATCTACCAAAAATGATTCAAAATGTCATTTGGATCGGGCCTCATGTTGAATAACCACTTTTTAAACCCTCACAGTGACCAAATTGCCATTTTTACAGAGTTTTGCTTACTCAGAAGCTTCAATTTTGACCAATTTCAGGCACAGAAATGACTTTAAACACACTTATTTTAGTTGAAAAAGTAATATTTCACATCCAACCGTCATTTAAAGTCAAAAGATTAAATGTTAAAATTTCATCAATATTGACCACTTTTTTGAACGTTCGACAGGTCCGGGGTCATCGTTTTTCATCAGAAAATAGATTTTTTGGACTCTACCAAAAATTATTCAAAAGGTCATTTGGATCGGGCCTCATGTTGAATTACCACTTTTTAAATCCTCACAGTGACCAAAATTGCCATTTTTACAGAGTTTTGCTTACTCAGAAGCTTCAATTTTGACCAATTTCAGGCACAGAAATCACTTTAAACACACTTATTTTAGTTGAAAAGGTAATAATTCACATCCAACAGTCATTTAAAGTCAGAAGATTAAATGTTAAAATTTCATCAATATTGACCACTTTTTTTAACCTTCGACTGGTCCGGGGTCATCGTTTTTCATCAGAAAATAGATTTTTTGGACTCTACCAAAAATGATTCAAAATGTCATTTGGATCGGGCCTCATGTTGAATAACCACTTTTTAAACCCTCACAGTGACCAAAATTGCCATTTTTACAGAGTTTTGCTTACTCAGAAGCTTCAATTTTGACCAATTTCAGGCACAGAAATCACTTTAAACACACTTATTTTAGTTGAAAAAGTAATAATTCACATCCAACAGTCATTTAAAGTCAAAAGATTAAATGTTAAAATTTCATCAATATTGACCACTTTTTTTAACCTTCGACTGGTCCGGGGTCATCGTTTTTCATCATAAAATTGATTCTTGGACTCTACTAAAAATGATTCAAAATGTCATTTGAATCGGCCCTCATGTTGAATAACCACTTTTTAAACCCTCAGAGTGACCAAAATTGCCATTTTTACAGAGTTTTGCTTACTAAAAAGCTTCAATTTTGACCAATTTCAGGCACAGAAATGACTTTAAACACACGTATTTTAGTTGAAAAAGTAATATTTCACATCCAACAGTCATTTAAAGTCAAAAGATTAAATGTTAAAATTTCATCAATATTGACCACTTTTTTGAACGTTCGACAGGTCAGGGGTCATCGTTTTTCTTCAGAAAATTGATTTTTTGCAATCTACCAAAAATGATTCAAAATGTCATTTGGATCGGGCCTCATGTTGAATAACCACTTTTTAAATCCTCACAGTGACCAAAATTGCCATTTTACAGAGTTTTGCTTACTCAGAAGCTTCAATTTTGACCAATTTCAGGCACAGAAATGACTTTAAACACACTTATTTTAGTTGAAAAAGTAATATTTCATTTCCAACAGTCATTTAAAGTCAAAAGATTCAATGGTAAAATGTCATCAATATTGACCACTTTTTTGAACGTTCGACAGGTCCGGGGTCATCGTTTTTCATCAGAAAATAGATTTTTGGACTCTACCAAAAATTATTCAAAAGGTCATTTGGATCGGGCCTCATGTTGAATTACCACTTTTTAAATCCTCACAGTGACCAAAATTGCCATTTTTACAGAGTTTTGCTTACTCAGAAGCTTCAATTTTGACCAATTTCAGGCACAGAAATCACTTTAAACACACTTATTTTAGTTGTAAAAATAATAATTCACATCCAACAGTCATTTAAAGTCAAAAGATTAAATGTTAAAATTTCATCAATATTGACCACTTTTTTTAACCTTCGACTGGTCATCATAAAATTGATTTTTTGGACTCTACTAAAAATGATTCAAAATGTCATTTGGATCGGCCCTCATGTTGAATAACCACCTTTTAAACCCTCACAGTGACCAAAATTGCCATTTTTACAGAGTTTTGCTTACTCAGAAGCTTCAATTTTGACCAATTTCAGGCACAGAAATCACTTTAAACACACTTATTTTAGTTGAAAAAGTAATAATTCACATCCAACAGTCATTTAAAGTCAAAAGATTAAATGTTAACATTTCATCAATATTGACCACTTTTTTGAACGTTCGACAGGTCCGGGGTCATCGTTTTTCATCAGAAAATAGATTTTTTGGACTCTACCAAAAATGATTCAAAATGTCATTTGGATCGGGCCTCATGTTGAATAACCACTTTTTAAACCCTCACAGTGACCAAAATTGCCATTTTTACAGAGTTTTGCTTACTCAGAAGCTTAAATTTTGACCAATTTCAGGCACAGAAATCACTTTAAACACACTTATTTTAATTGAAAAAGTAATAATTCACATCCAACAGTTATTTAAAGTCAAAAGATTAAATGTTAAAATGTCATCAATATTGACCACTTTTTTTAACCTTCGACTGGTCCGGGGTCATCGTTTTTCATCAGAAAATTGATTTTTTGGACTCTACCAAAAATGATTCAAAATGTCATTTGGATCGGGCCTCATGTTGAATTACCACTTTTTAAATCCTCACAGTGACCAAAATTGCCATTTTTACAGAGTTTTGCTTACTCAGAAGCTTCAATTTTGACCAATTTCAGGCACAGAAATCACTTTAAACACACTTATTTTGTTGAAAAAATAATAATTCACATCCAACAGTCATTTAAAGTCAAAAGATTAAATGTTAAAATTTCATCAATATTGACCACTTTTTTTAACCTTCGACTGGTCCGGGGTCATCGTTTTTCATCATAAAATTGATTCTTGGACTCTACTAAAAATGATTCAAAATGTCATTTGGATCGGCCCTCATGTTGAATAACCACTTTTTAAACCCTCAGAGTGACCAAAATTGCCATTTTTACAGAGTTTTGCTTACTAAAAAGCTTCAATTTTGACCAATTTCAGGCACAGAAATGACTTTAAACACACGTATTTTAGTTGAAAAAGTAATATTTCACATCCAACAGTCATTTAAAGTCAAAAGATTAAATGTTAAAATTTCATCAATATTGACCACTTTTTTGAACGTTCGACAGGTCAGGGGTCATCGTTTTTCTTCAGAAAATGGATTTTTTGCAATCTACCAAAAATGATTCAAAATGTCATTTGGATCGGGCCTCATGTTGAATAACCACTTTTTAAATCCTCACAGTGACCAAAATTGCCATTTTACAGAGTTTTGCTTACTCAGAAGCTTCAATTTTGACCAATTTCAGGCACAGAAATGACTTTAAACACACTTATTTTAGTTGAAAAAGTAATATTTCACTTCCAACAGTCATTTAAAGTCAAAAGATTAAATGGTAAAATGTCATCAATATTGACCACTTTTTTGAACGTTCGACAGGTCCGGGGTCATCGTTTTTCATCAGAAAATAGATTTTTGGACTCTACCAAAAATTATTCAAAAGGTCATTTGGATCGGGCCTCATGTTGAATTACCACTTTTTAAATCCTCACAGTGACCAAAATTGCCATTTTTACAGAGTTTTGCTTACTCAGAAGCTTCAATTTTGACCAATTTCAGGCACAGAAATCACTTTAAACACACTTATTTTAGTTGTAAAAATAATAATTCACATCCAACAGTCATTTAAAGTCAAAAGATTAAATGTTAAAATTTCATCAATATTGACCACTTTTTTTAACCTTCGACTGGTCATCATAAAATTGATTTTTTGGACTCCACCAAAAATGATTCAAAATGTCATTTGGATCGGGCCTCATGTTGAATAACCACTTTTTAAACCTTCACAGTGACCAAAATTGCCATTTTTACAGAGTTTTGCTTATTAAAAAGCTTCAATTTTGACCAATTTCCGGCACAGAAATGACTTTAAACACACGTATTTTAGTTGAAAAAGTAATATTTCACATCCAACAGTCATTTAAAGTCAAAAGATTTAAATGTTAAAATTTCATCAATATTGACCACTTTTTTGAACGTTCGACAGGTCCGGGGTCATCGTTTTTCTTTAGAAAATGGATTTTTTGCAATCTACCAAAAATGATTTAAAATGTCATTTGGATCGGGCCTCATGTTGAATAACGACTTTTTAAACCCTCACAGTGACCAAAATTGCCATTTTTGCAGAGTTTTGCTTACTCAGAAGCTTCAATTGTGACCAATTTCAGGCACAGAAATGACTTTAAACACACTTATTTTAGTTGAAAAAGTAATATTTCACATCCAACAGTCATTTAAAGTCAAAAGATTAAATGGTAAAATGTCATCAATATTGACCACTTTTTTAACCTTCGACTGGTCCGGGGTCATCGTTTTTCATCATAAAATTGATTTTTTGGACTCCACCAAAATGATTCAAAATGTCATTTGGATCGGGCCTCATGTTGAATAACCACTTTTTAAACCTTCACAGTGACCAAAATTGCCATTTTACAGAGTTTTGCTTATTAAAAAGCTTCAATTTTTGACCAATTTCAGGCACAGAAATGACTTTAAACACACGTATTTTAGTTGAAAAAGTAATATTTCACATCCAACAGTCATTTAAAGTCAAAAGATTAAATGTTAAAATTTCATCAATATTGACCACTTTTTTGAACGTTCGACAGGTCCGGGGTCATCGTTTTTCTTCAGAAAATGGATTTTTGCAATCTACCAAAAATGATTTAAAATGTCATTTGGATCGGGCCTCATGTTGAATAACGACTTTTTAAACCCTCACAGTGACCAAAATTGCCATTTTTGCAGAGTTTTGCTTACTCAGAAGCTTCAATTTTGACCAATTTCAGGCACAGAAATGACTTTAAACACACTTATTTTAGTTGAAAAAGTAATATTTCACATCCAACAGTCATTTAAAGTCAAAAGATTAAATGGTAAAATGTCATCAATAATGACCACTTTTTTGAACGTTCGACTGGTCCGGGGTCATCGTTTTTCATCATACAATTGATTTTTTGGACTCTACCAAAAATGATTCAAAATGTCACTTGGATCGGGCCTCATGTTGAATTACCACTTTTTAAACCCTCACAGTGACCAAAATTGCCATTTTTACAGAGTTTTGCTTACTCAGAAGCTTCAATTTTGACCAATTTCAGGGACAAAATCACTTTAAACACACTTATTTTAGTTGAAAAAGTAATAATTCACATCCAATAGTCATTTAAAGTCAAAATATTAAATGGTAAAATGTCATCAATATTGACCACTTTTTTGAACGTTCGACAGGTCCGGGGTCATCGTTTTTCATCAGAAAATTGATTATTTGGACTCTACCAAAAATTATTCAAAATGTCATTTGAATCGGGCCTCAAGTTGAATTACCACTTTTTAAACCCTCACAGTGACCAAAATTGCCATTTTTACAGAGTTTTGCTTACTCAGAAGCTTGAATTTTGACCAATTTCAGGCACAGAAATCACTTTAAACACACTTATTTTAGTTGAAAAAGTAATATTTCACATCCAACAGTCATTTAAAGTCAAAAGATTAAATGTCAAAATGTCATCAATATTGACCACTTTTTTGAACCTTCGACTGGTCCGGGGTCATCGCTTTTCATCATAAAATTGATTTTTTGGACTCTACCAAAAATGATTCAAAATGTCATTTGGATCGGGCGTCATGTTGAATAACCACTTTTTAAACCCTCACAGTGACCAAAATTGCCATTTTTACAGAGTTTTCGCTTTCTTGAAAGCTTCAATTTTGACCAATTTCAGGCACAGAAATGACTTTAAACACAATTTTTTTAGTTGAAAAAGTAATAATTCACATCCAAAAGTCATTTAAAGTCAAAAGATTAAATGTTAAAATTTCATCAATATTGACCACTTTTTTGAACGTTCGACAGGTCCGGGGTCATCGTTTTTCATCAGAAAATAGATTTTTTGGACTCTACCAAAAATGATTCAAAATGTCATTTGGATCGGGCCTCATGTTGAATAACCACTTTTTAAACCCTTACAGTGACCAAAATTGCCATTTTTACAGAGTTTTGCTTACTCAGAAGCTTCAATTTTGACCAATTTCAGGCACAGAAATGACTTTAAACACACTTATTTTAGGTGAAAAAGTAATATTTCACATCCAACAGTCATTTAAAGTCAAAAGATTAAATGTTAAAATTTCATCAATATTGACCACTTTTTTGAACGTTCGACAGGTCCGGAGTCATCGTTTTTCATCAGAAAATTGATATTTTGGACTCTACCAAAAATTATTCAAAATGTCATTTGTATCGGGCCTCATGTTGAATAACCACTTTTTAAACCCTCACAGTGACCAAAATTGCCATTTTTACAGAGTTTTGCTTACTCAGAAGCTTCAATTTTGACCAATTTCAGGCACAGAAATGACTTTAAACACACTTATTTTAGTTGAAAAAGTAATATTTCACATCCAACAGTCATTTAAAGTCAAAAGATTAAATGTTAAAATTTCATCAATATTGACCACTTTTTTGAACGTTCGACTGGTCCGGGGTCATCGTTTTTCATCATACAATTGATTTTTTGGACTCTACCAAAAATGATTCAAAATGTCACTTGGATTGGGCCTCATGTTGAATTACCACTTTTTAAACCCTCACAGTGACCAAAATTGCCATTTTTACAGAGTTTTGCTTACTCAGAAGCTTCAATTTTGACCAATTTCAGGCACAGAAATGACTTTAAACACACTTATTTTAGTTGAAAAAGTAATAATTCACATCCAACAGTCATTTAAAGTCAAAAGATTAAATGTTAAAATTTCATCAATATTGTCCACTTTTTTGAACGTTCGACAGGTCCGGGGTCATCGTTTTTCATCATAAAATTGATTTTTTGGACTCTACCAAAAATGATTCAAAATGTCATTTGGATCGGGCCTCATGTTGAATAACCACTTTTTAAACCCTCACAGTGACCAAAATTGCCATTTTTACAGAGCCTTCGCTTACTCAAAAGCTTCAATTTTGACCAATTTCAGGCACAGAAATGACTTTAAACACAATTATTTTAGTTGAAAAAGTAATATTTCACATCCAACAGTCATTTAAAGTCAAAAGATTAAATGTTAAAATTTCATCAATATTGACCACTTTTTTGAACGTTCGACAGGTCCGGAGTCATCGTTTTTCATCAGAAAATTGATTTTTTGGACTCTACCAAAAATTATTCAAAATGTCATTTGGATCGGGCCTCATGTTGAATTACCACTTTTTAAACCCTCACAGTGACCAAAATTGCCATTTTTACAGAGTTTTGCTTACTCAGAAGCTTACATTTTGACCAATTTCAGGCACAGAAATCACTTTAAACAAACTTATTTTAGTTGAAAAAGTAATATTTCACATCCAACAGTCATTTAAAGTCAAAAGATTAAGTGTCAAAATTTCATCAATATTGACCACTTTTTTGAACGTTCGGCTGGTCCGGGGTCATCAATTTTCATCATAAAATTGATTTTTTGGACTCTACTAAAAATTATTCAAAATGTAATTTGGATCGGCCCTCATGTTGAATAACCACTTTTTAAACCCTCACAGTGACCAAAATTGCCATTTTTACAGAGTTTTGCTTACCATTTTTACAGAGCTTTTGCTTACTAAAAAGCTTCAATTTTGACCAATTTCAGGCACAGAAATGACTTTAAACACACGTATTTTAGTTGAAAAAGTAATATTTCACATCCAACCGTCATTTAAAGTCAAAAGATTAAATGTTAAAATTTCATCAATATTGACCACTTTTTTGAACGTTCGACAGGTCCGGGGTCATCGTTTTTCATCAGAAAATAGATTTTTTGGACTCTACCAAAAATGATTCAAAATGTCATTTGGATCGGGCCTCATGTTGAATAACCGCTTTTTAAACCCTCACAGTGACCAAAATTGCCATTTTTACAGAGTTTTGCTTACTCAGAAGCTTCAATTTTGACCAATTTCAGGCACAGAAATGACTTTAAACACACTTATTTTAGTTGAAAAAGTAATATTTCACATCCAACAGTCATTTAAAGTCAAAAGATTAAATGTTAAAATTTCATCAATATTGACCACTTTTTTGAACGTTCGACTGGTCCGGGGTCATCGTTTTTCATCATACAATTGATTTTTTGGACTCTACCAAAAATGATTCAAAATGTCACTTGGATTGGGCCTCATGTTGAATTACCACTTTTTAAACCCTCACAGTGACCAAAATTGCCATTTTTACAGAGTTTTGCTTACTCAGAAGCTTCAATTTTGACCAATTTCAGGCACAGAAATCACTTTAAACACACTTATTTTAGTTGAAAAAGTAATAATTCACATCCAACAGTCATTTAAAGTCAAAAGATTAAATGTTAAAATTTCATCAATATTGTCCACTTTTTTGAACGTTCGACAGGTCCGGGGTCATCGTTTTTCATCATAAAATTGATTTTTGGACTCTACCAAAAATGATTCAAAATGTCATTTGGATCGGGCCTCATGTTGAATAACCACTTTTTAAACCCTCACAGTGACCAAAATTGCCATTTTTACAGAGTTTTGCTTACTCAGAAGCTTAAATTTTGACCAATTTCAGGCACAGAAATCACTTTAAACACACTTATTTTAATTGAAAAAGTAATAATTCACATCCAACAGTTATTTAAAGTCAAAAGATTAAATGTTAAAATGTCATCAATATTGACCACTTTTTTTAACCTTCGACTGGTCCGGGGTCATCGTTTTTCATCATAAAATTGATTTTTTGGACTCCACCAAAAATGATTCAAAATGTCATTTGGATCGGGCCTCATGTTGAAGTACCACTTTTTAAATCCTCACAGCGACCAAAATTGCCATTTTTACAGAGTTTTGCTTACTCAGAAGCTTAAATTTTGACCAATTTCAGGCACAGAAATCACTTTAAACACACTTATTTTAATTGAAAAAGTAATAATTCACATCCAACAGTTATTTAAAGTCAAAAGATTAAATGTTAAAATGTCATCAATATTGACCACTTTTTTTAACCTTCGACTGGTCCGGGGTCATCGTTTTTCATCATAAAATTGATTTTTTGGACTCCACCAAAAATGATTTAAAATGTCATTTGGATCGGGCCTCATGTTGAATAACCACTTTTTAAACCCTCACAGTGACCAAAATTGCCATTTTTACAGAGTTTTGCTTACTAAAAAGCTTCAATTTTGACCAATTTCAGGCACAGAAATGACTTTAAACACACGTATTATAGTTGAAAAAGTAATATTTCACATCCAACCGTCATTTAAAGTCAAAAGATTAAATGTTAAAATTTCATCAATATTGACCACTTTTTTGAACGTTCGACAGTCAGAAAATGGATTTTTTGCAATCTACCAAAAATGATTCAAAATGTCATTTGGATCGGGCCTCATGTTGAATAACCACTTTTTAAACCCTCACAGTGACCAAAATTGCCATTTTTACAGAGTTTTGCTTACTCAGAAGCTTCAATTTTGACCAATTTCAGGCACAGAAATCACTTTAAACACACTTATTTTAGTTGAAAAAATAATAATTCACATCCAACAGTCATTTAAAGTCAAAAGATTAAATGTTAAAATTTCATCAATATTGACCACTTTTTTTAACCTTCGACTGGTCCGGGGTCATCGTTTTTCATCATAAAATTGATTTTTTGGACTCTACTAAAAATGATTCAAAATGTCATTTGGATCGGCCCTCATGTTGAATGACCACTTTTTAAACCCTCAGAGTGACCAAAATTGCCATTTTTACAGAGTTTTGCTTACTAAAAAGCTTCAATTTTGACCAATTTCAGGCACAGAAATGACTTTAAACACACGTATTTTAGTTGAAAAAGTAATATTTCACATCCAACAGTCATTTAAAGTCAAAAGATTAAATGTTAAAATTTCATCAATATTGACCACTTTTTTGAACGTTCGACAGGTCAGGGGTCATCGTTTTTCTTCAGAAAATGGATTTTTTGGACTCTACCAAAAATTATTCAAAATGTCATTTGGATCGGCCCTCATGTTGAATAACCACTTTTTAAACCCTCACAGTGACCAAAATTGCCATTTTTACAGAGTTTTGCTTACTCAGAAGCTTCAATTTTGACCAATTTCAGGCACAGAAATGACTTTAAACACACTTATTTTAGTTGAAAAAGTAATATTTCACATCCAACCGTCATTTAAAGTCAAAAGATTAAATGTTAAAATTTCACCAATATTGACCACTTTTTTTAACCTTCGACTGGTCCGGGGTCTTCGTTTTTCATCATAAAATTGATTTTTTGGACTCTACTAAAAATGATTCAAAATGTCATTTGGATCGGCCCTCATGTTGAATAACCACTTTTTAAACCCTCACAGTGACCAAAATTGCCATTTTTACAGAGTTTTGCTTACTAAAAAGCTTCAATTTTGACCAATTTCAGGCACAGAAATGACTTTAAACACATTTTTTTTAGTTGAAAAAGTAATAATTCACCTCCAACCGTCATTTAAAGTCAAAAGATTAAATGTTAAAATTTCATCAATATTGACCACTTTTTTGAAAGTTCGACAGGTCCGGGGTCATCGTTTTTCATCAGAAAATAGATTTTTTGGACTCTACCAAAAATGATTCAAAATGTCATTTGGATCGGGCCTCATGTTGAATAACCACTTTTTAAACCCTCACAGTGACCAAAATTGCCATTTTTACAGAGTTTTGCTTACTCAGAAGCTTAAATTTTGACCAATTTCAGGCACAGAAATCACTTTAAACACACTTATTTTAATTGAAAAAGTAATAATTCACATCCAACAG
Organism: Lissotriton helveticus; assembly: GCF_964261635.1. Classification (NCBI taxonomy): domain Eukaryota; kingdom Metazoa; phylum Chordata; class Amphibia; order Caudata; family Salamandridae; genus Lissotriton; species Lissotriton helveticus. Next base: position 463,120 of record NW_027611943.1, read on the forward strand.
TTATTTAAAGTCAAAAGATTAAATGTTAAAATGTCATCAATATTGACCACTTTTTTTAACCTTCGACTGGTCCGGGGTCATCGTTTTTCATCATAAAATTGATTTTTTGGACTCCACCAAAAATGATTCAAAATGTCATTTGGATCGGGCCTCATGTTGAATAACCACTTTTTAAACCTTCACAGTGACCAAAATTGCCATTTTTACAGAGTTTTGCTTATTAAAAAGCTTCAATTTTGACCAATTTCAGGCACAGAAATGACTTTAAACACACTTATTTTAGTTGAAAAAGTAATATTTCACATCCAACAGTCATTTAAAGTCAAAAGATTAAATGGTAAAATGTCATCAATAATGACCACTTTTTTGAACGTTCGACTGGTCCGGGGTCATCGTTTTTCATCATACAATTGATTTTTTGGACTCTACCAAAAATGATTCAAAATGTCACTTGGATCGGGCCTCATGTTGAATTACCACTTTTTAAACCCTCACAGTGACCAAAATTGCCATTTTTACAGAGTTTTGCTTACTCAGAAGCTTCAATTTTGACCAATTTCAGGGACAAAATCACTTTAAACACACTTATTTTAGTTGAAAAAGTAATAATTCACATCCAATAGTCATTTAAAGTCAAAATATTAAATGGTAAAATGTCATCAATATTGACCACTTTTTTGAACGTTCGACAGGTCCGGGGTCATCGTTTTTCATCAGAAAATTGATTATTTGGACTCTACCAAAAATTATTCAAAATGTCATTTGAATCGGGCCTCAAGTTGAATTACCACTTTTTAAACCCTCACAGTGACCAAAATTGCCATTTTTACAGAGTTTTGCTTACTCAGAAGCTTGAATTTTGACCAATTTCAGGCACAGAAATCACTTTAAACACACTTATTTTAGTTGAAAAAGTAATATTTCACATCCAACAGTCATTTAAAGTCAAAAGATTAAATGTCAAAATGTCATCAATATTGACCACTTTTTTGAACCTTCGACTGGTCCGGGGTCATCGCTTTTCATCATAAAATTGATTTTTTGGACTCTACCAAAAATGATTCAAAATGTCATTTGGATCGGGCCTCATGTTGAATAACCACTTTTTAAACCCTCACAGTGACCAAAATTGCCATTTTTACAGAGTTTTCGCTTTCTTGAAAGCTTCAATTTTGACCAATTTCAGGCACAGAAATGACTTTAAACACAATTTTTTTAGTTGAAAAAGTAATAATTCACATCCAAAAGTCATTTAAAGTCAAAAGATTAAATGTTAAAATTTCATCAATATTGACCACTTTTTTGAACGTTCGACAGGTCCGGGGTCATCGTTTTTCATCAGAAAATAGATTTTTTGGACTCTACCAAAAATGATTCAAAATGTCATTTGGATCGGGCCTCATGTTGAATAACCACTTTTTAAACCCTTACAGTGACCAAAATTGCCATTTTTACAGAGTTTTGCTTACTCAGAAGCTTCAATTTTGACCAATTTCAGGCACAGAAATGACTTTAAACACACTTATTTTAGGTGAAAAAGTAATATTTCACATCCAACAGTCATTTAAAGTCAAAAGATTACATGTTAAAATTTCATCAATATTGACCACTTTTTTGAACGTTCGACTGGTCCGGGGTCATCGTTTTTCATCATACAATTGATTTTTTGGACTCTACCAAAAAAGATTCAAAATGTCACTTGGATTGGGCCTCATGTTGAATTACCACTTTTTAAACCCTCACAGTGACCAAAATTGCCATTTTTACAGAGTTTTGCTTACTCAGAAGCTTCAATTTTGACCAATTTCAGGCACAGAAATCACTTTAAACACACTTATTTTAGTTGAAAAAGTAATAATTCACATCCAACAGTCATTTAAAGTCAAAAGATGAAATGTTAAAATTTCATCAATATTGACCACTTTTTTGAACGTTCGACAGGTCCGGGGTCATCGTTTTTCATCATAAAATTGATTTTTTGGACTCTACCAAAAATGATTCAAAATGTCATTTGGATCGGGCCTCATGTTGAATAACCACTTTTTAAACCCTCACAGTGACCAAAATTGCCATTTTTACAGAGTTTTGCTTACTCAGAAGCTTCAATTTTGACCAATTTCAGGCACAGAAATTACTTTAAACACACTTATTTTAGTTGAAAAAGTAATATTTCACATCCAACAGTCATTTAAAGTCAAAAGATTAAATGTTAAAATTTCATCAATATTGACCACTTTTTTGAACGTTCGACAGGTCCGGAGTCATCGTTTTTCATCAGAAAATTGATATTTTGGACTCTACCAAAAATTATTCAAAATGTCATTTGTATCGGGCCTCATGTTGAATAACCACTTTTTAAACCCTCACAGTGACCAAAATTGCCATTTTTACAGAGTTTTGCTTACTCAGAAGCTTCAATTTTGACCAATTTCAGGCACAGAAATGACTTTAAACACACTTATTTTAGTTGAAAAAGTAATATTTCACATCCAACAGTCATTTAAAGTCAAAAGATTAAATGTTAAAATTTCATCAATATTGACCACTTTTTTGAACGTTCGACTGGTCCGGGGTCATCGTTTTTCATCATACAATTGATTTTTTGGACTCTACCAAAAATGATTCAAAATGTCACTTGGATTGGGCCTCATGTTGAATTACCACTTTTTAAACCCTCACAGTGACCAAAATTGCCATTTTTACAGAGTTTTGCTTACTCAGAAGCTTCAATTTTGACCAATTTCAGGCACAGAAATGACTTTAAACACACTTATTTTAGTTGAAAAAGTAATAATTCACATCCAACAGTCATTTAAAGTCAAAAGATTAAATGTTAAAATTTCATCAATATTGTCCACTTTTTTGAACGTTCGACAGGTCCGGGGTCATCGTTTTTCATCATAAAATTGATTTTTTGGACTCTACCAAAAATGATTCAAAATGTCATTTGGATCGGGCCTCATGTTGAATAACCACTTTTTAAACCCTCACAGTGACCAAAATTGCCATTTTTACAGAGCCTTCGCTTACTCAAAAGCTTCAATTTTGACCAATTTCAGGCACAGAAATGACTTTAAACACAATTATTTTAGTTGAAAAAGTAATATTTCACATCCAACAGTCATTTAAAGTCAAAAGATTAAATGTTAAAATTTCATCAATATTGACCACTTTTTTGAACGTTCGACAGGTCCGGAGTCATTGTTTTTCATCAGAAAATTGATTTTTTGGACTCTACCAAAAATTATTCAAAATGTCATTTGGATCGGGCCTCATGTTGAATTACCACTTTTTAAACCCTCACAGTGACCAAAATTGCCATTTTTACAGAGTTTTGCTTACTCAGAAGCTTACATTTTGACCAATTTCAGGCACAGAAATCACTTTAAACAAACTTATTTTAGTTGAAAAAGTAATATTTCACATCCAACAGTCATTTAAAGTCAAAAGATTAAGTGTCAAAATTTCATCAATATTGACCACTTTTTTGAACGTTCGGCTGGTCCGGGGTCATCAATTTTCATCATAAAATTGATTTTTTGGACTCTACTAAAAATTATTCAAAATGTAATTTGGATCGGCCCTCATGTTGAATAACCACTTTTTAAACCCTCACAGTGACCAAAATTGCCATTTTTACAGAGTTTTGCTTACCATTTTTACAGAGCTTTTGCTTACTAAAAAGCTTCAATTTTGACCAATTTCAGGCACAGAAATGACTTTAAACACACGTATTTTAGTTGAAAAAGTAATATTTCACATCCAACCGTCATTTAAAGTCAAAAGATTAAATGTTAAAATTTCATCAATATTGACCACTTTTTTGAACGTTCGACAGGTCCGGGGTCATCGTTTTTCATCAGAAAATAGATTTTTTGGACTCTACCAAAAATGATTCAAAATGTCATTTGGATCGGGCCTCATGTTGAATAACCACTTTTTAAACCCTCACAGTGACCAAAATTGCCATTTTTACAGAGTTTTGCTTACTCAGAAGCTTCAATTTTGACCAATTTCAGGCACAGAAATGACTTTAAACACACTTATTTTAGTTGAAAAAGTAATATTTCACATCCAACAGTCATTTAAAGTCAAAAGATTAAATGTTAAAATTTCATCAATATTGACCACTTTTTTGAACGTTCGACTGGTCCGGGGTCATCGTTTTTCATCATACAATTGATTTTTTGGACTCTACCAAAAATGATTCAAAATGTCACTTGGATTGGGCCTCATGTTGAATTACCACTTTTTAAACCCTCACAGTGACCAAAATTGCCATTTTTACAGAGTTTTGCTTACTCAGAAGCTTCAATTTTGACCAATTTCAGGCACAGAAATCACTTTAAACACACTTATTTTAGTTGAAAAAGTAATAATTCACATCCAACAGTCATTTAAAGTCAAAAGATTAAATGTTAAAATTTCATCAATATTGTCCACTTTTTTGAACGTTCGACAGGTCCGGGGTCATCGTTTTTCATCATAAAATTGATTTTTTGGACTCTACCAAAAATGATTCAAAATGTCATTTGGATCGGGCCTCATGTTGAATAACCACTTTTTAAACCCTCACAGTGACCAAAATTGCCATTTTTACAGAGTTTTGCTTACTCAGAAGCTTAAATTTTGACCAATTTCAGGCACAGAAATCACTTTAAACACACTTATTTTAATTGAAAAAGTAATAATTCACATCCAACAGTTATTTAAAGTCAAAAGATTAAATGTTAAAATGTCATCAATATTGACCACTTTTTTGAACGTTCGACTGGTCCGGGGTCATCGTTTTTCATCATAAAATTGATTTTTTGGACTCCACCAAAAATGATTCAAAATGTCATTTGGATCGGGCCTCATGTTGAATAACCACTTTTTAAACCTTCACAGTGACCAAAATTGCCATTTTTACAGAGTTTTGCTTATTAAAAAGCTTCAATTTTGACCAATTTCAGGCACAGAAATGACTTTAAACACACTTATTTTAGTTGAAAAAGTAATATTTCACATCCAACAGTCATTTAAAGTCAAAAGATTAAATGGTAAAATGTCATCAATAATGACCACTTTTTTGAACGTTCGACTGGTCCGGGGTCATCGTTTTTCATCATACAATTGATTTTTTGGACTCTACCAAAAATGATTCAAAATGTCACTTGGATCGGGCCTCATGTTGAATTACCACTTTTTAAACCCTCACAGTGACCAAAATTGCCATTTTTACAGAGTTTTGCTTACTCAGAAGCTTCAATTTTGACCAATTTCAGGGACAAAATCACTTTAAACACACTTATTTTAGTTGAAAAAGTAATAATTCACATCCAATAGTCATTTAAAGTCAAAATATTAAATGGTAAAATGTCATCAATATTGACCACTTTTTTGAACGTTCGACAGGTCCGGGGTCATCGTTTTTCATCAGAAAATTGATTATTTGGACTCTACCAAAAATTATTCAAAATGTCATTTGAATCGGGCCTCAAGTTGAATTACCACTTTTTAAACCCTCACAGTGACCAAAATTGCCATTTTTACAGAGTTTTGCTTACTCAGAAGCTTGAATTTTGACCAATTTCAGGCACAGAAATCACTTTAAACACACTTATTTTAGTTGAAAAAGTAATATTTCACATCCAACAGTCATTTAAAGTCAAAAGATTAAATGTCAAAATGTCATCAATATTGACCACTTTTTTGAACCTTCGACTGGTCCGGGGTCATCGCTTTTCATCATAAAATTGATTTTTTGGACTCTACCAAAAATGATTCAAAATGTCATTTGGATCGGGCCTCATGTTGAATAACCACTTTTTAAACCCTCACAGTGACCAAAATTGCCATTTTTACAGAGTTTTCGCTTTCTTGAAAGCTTCAATTTTGACCAATTTCAGGCACAGAAATGACTTTAAACACAATTTTTTTAGTTGAAAAAGTAATAATTCACATCCAAAAGTCATTTAAAGTCAAAAGATTAAATGTTAAAATTTCATCAATATTGACCACTTTTTTGAACGTTCGACAGGTCCGGGGTCATCGTTTTTCATCAGAAAATAGATTTTTTGGACTCTACCAAAAATGATTCAAAATGTCATTTGGATCGGGCCTCATGTTGAATAACCACTTTTTAAACCCTTACAGTGACCAAAATTGCCATTTTTACAGAGTTTTGCTTACTCAGAAGCTTCAATTTTGACCAATTTCAGGCACAGAAATGACTTTAAACACACTTATTTTAGGTGAAAAAGTAATATTTCACATCCAACAGTCATTTAAAGTCAAAAGATTACATGTTAAAATTTCATCAATATTGACCACTTTTTTGAACGTTCGACTGGTCCGGGGTCATCGTTTTTCATCATACAATTGATTTTTTGGACTCTACCAAAAAAGATTCAAAATGTCACTTGGATTGGGCCTCATGTTGAATTACCACTTTTTAAACCCTCACAGTGACCAAAATTGCCATTTTTACAGAGTTTTGCTTACTCAGAAGCTTCAATTTTGACCAATTTCAGGCACAGAAATCACTTTAAACACACTTATTTTAGTTGAAAAAGTAATAATTCACATCCAACAGTCATTTAAAGTCAAAAGATGAAATGTTAAAATTTCATCAATATTGACCACTTTTTTGAACGTTCGACAGGTCCGGGGTCATCGTTTTTCATCATAAAATTGATTTTTTGGACTCTACCAAAAATGATTCAAAATGTCATTTGGATCGGGCCTCATGTTGAATAACCACTTTTTAAACCCTCACAGTGACCAAAATTGCCATTTTTACAGAGTTTTGCTTACTCAGAAGCTTCAATTTTGACCAATTTCAGGCACAGAAATTACTTTAAACACACTTATTTTAGTTGAAAAAGTAATATTTCACATCCAACAGTCATTTAAAGTCAAAAGATTAAATGTTAAAATTTCATCAATATTGACCACTTTTTTGAACGTTCGACAGGTCCGGAGTCATCGTTTTTCATCAGAAAATTGATATTTTGGACTCTACCAAAAATTATTCAAAATGTCATTTGTATCGGGCCTCATGTTGAATAACCACTTTTTAAACCCTCACAGTGACCAAAATTGCCATTTTTACAGAGTTTTGCTTACTCAGAAGCTTCAATTTTGACCAATTTCAGGCACAGAAATGACTTTAAACACACTTATTTTAGTTGAAAAAGTAATATTTCACATCCAACAGTCATTTAAAGTCAAAAGATTAAATGTTAAAATTTCATCAATATTGACCACTTTTTTGAACGTTCGACTGGTCCGGGGTCATCGTTTTTCATCATACAATTGATTTTTTGGACTCTACCAAAAATGATTCAAAATGTCACTTGGATTGGGCCTCATGTTGAATTACCACTTTTTAAACCCTCACAGTGACCAAAATTGCCATTTTTACAGAGTTTTGCTTACTCAGAAGCTTCAATTTTGACCAATTTCAGGCACAGAAATGACTTTAAACACACTTATTTTAGTTGAAAAAGTAATAATTCACATCCAACAGTCATTTAAAGTCAAAAGATTAAATGTTAAAATTTCATCAATATTGTCCACTTTTTTGAACGTTCGACAGGTCCGGGGTCATCGTTTTTCATCATAAAATTGATTTTTTGGACTCTACCAAAAATGATTCAAAATGTCATTTGGATCGGGCCTCATGTTGAATAACCACTTTTTAAACCCTCACAGTGACCAAAATTGCCATTTTTACAGAGCCTTCGCTTACTCAAAAGCTTCAATTTTGACCAATTTCAGGCACAGAAATGACTTTAAACACAATTATTTTAGTTGAAAAAGTAATATTTCACATCCAACAGTCATTTAAAGTCAAAAGATTAAATGTTAAAATTTCATCAATATTGACCACTTTTTTGAACGTTCGACAGGTCCGGAGTCATTGTTTTTCATCAGAAAATTGATTTTTTGGACTCTACCAAAAATTATTCAAAATGTCATTTGGATCGGGCCTCATGTTGAATTACCACTTTTTAAACCCTCACAGTGACCAAAATTGCCATTTTTACAGAGTTTTGCTTACTCAGAAGCTTACATTTTGACCAATTTCAGGCACAGAAATCACTTTAAACAAACTTATTTTAGTTGAAAAAGTAATATTTCACATCCAACAGTCATTTAAAGTCAAAAGATTAAGTGTCAAAATTTCATCAATATTGACCACTTTTTTGAACGTTCGGCTGGTCCGGGGTCATCAATTTTCATCATAAAATTGATTTTTTGGACTCTACTAAAAATTATTCAAAATGTAATTTGGATCGGCCCTCATGTTGAATAACCACTTTTTAAACCCTCACAGTGACCAAAATTGCCATTTTTACAGAGTTTTGCTTACCATTTTTACAGAGCTTTTGCTTACTAAAAAGCTTCAATTTTGACCAATTTCAGGCACAGAAATGACTTTAAACACACGTATTTTAGTTGAAAAAGTAATATTTCACATCCAACCGTCATTTAAAGTCAAAAGATTAAATGTTAAAATTTCATCAATATTGACCACTTTTTTGAACGTTCGACAGGTCCGGGGTCATCGTTTTTCATCAGAAAATAGATTTTTTGGACTCTACCAAAAATGATTCAAAATGTCATTTGGATCGGGCCTCATGTTGAATAACCACTTTTTAAACCCTCACAGTGACCAAAATTGCCATTTTTACAGAGTTTTGCTTACTCAGAAGCTTCAATTTTGACCAATTTCAGGCACAGAAATGACTTTAAACACACTTATTTTAGTTGAAAAAGTAATATTTCACATCCAACAGTCATTTAAAGTCAAAAGATTAAATGTTAAAATTTCATCAATATTGACCACTTTTTTGAACGTTCGACTGGTCCGGGGTCATCGTTTTTCATCATACAATTGATTTTTTGGACTCTACCAAAAATGATTCAAAATGTCACTTGGATTGGGCCTCATGTTGAATTACCACTTTTTAAACCCTCACAGTGACCAAAATTGCCATTTTTACAGAGTTTTGCTTACTCAGAAGCTTCAATTTTGACCAATTTCAGGCACAGAAATCACTTTAAACACACTTATTTTAGTTGAAAAAGTAATAATTCACATCCAACAGTCATTTAAAGTCAAAAGATTAAATGTTAAAATTTCATCAATATTGTCCACTTTTTTGAACGTTCGACAGGTCCGGGGTCATCGTTTTTCATCATAAAATTGATTTTTTGGACTCTACCAAAAATGATTCAAAATGTCATTTGGATCGGGCCTCATGTTGAATAACCACTTTTTAAACCCTCACAGTGACCAAAATTGCCATTTTTACAGAGTTTTGCTTACTCAGAAGCTTAAATTTTGACCAATTTCAGGCACAGAAATCACTTTAAACACACTTATTTTAATTGAAAAAGTAATAATTCACATCCAACAGTTATTTAAAGTCAAAAGATTAAATGTTAAAATGTCATCAATATTGACCACTTTTTTGAACGTTCGACTGGTCCGGGGTCATCGTTTTTCATCATAAAATTGATTTTTTGGACTCCACCAAAAATGATTCAAAATGTCATTTGGATCGGGCCTCATGTTGAATAACCACTTTTTAAACCTTCACAGTGACCAAAATTGCCATTTTTACAGAGTTTTGCTTATTAAAAAGCTTCAATTTTGACCAATTTCAGGCACAGAAATGACTTTAAACACACTTATTTTAGTTGAAAAAGTAATATTTCACATCCAACAGTCATTTAAAGTCAAAAGATTAAATGGTAAAATGTCATCAATAATGACCACTTTTTTGAACGTTCGACTGGTCCGGGGTCATCGTTTTTCATCATACAATTGATTTTTTGGACTCTACCAAAAATGATTCAAAATGTCACTTGGATCGGGCCTCATGTTGAATTACCACTTTTTAAACCCTCACAGTGACCAAAATTGCCATTTTTACAGAGTTTTGCTTACTCAGAAGCTTCAATTTTGACCAATTTCAGGGACAAAATCACTTTAAACACACTTATTTTAGTTGAAAAAGTAATAATTCACATCCAATAGTCATTTAAAGTCAAAATATTAAATGGTAAAATGTCATCAATATTGACCACTTTTTTGAACGTTCGACAGGTCCGGGGTCATCGTTTTTCATCAGAAAATTGATTATTTGGACTCTACCAAAAATTATTCAAAATGTCATTTGAATCGGGCCTCAAGTTGAATTACCACTTTTTAAACCCTCACAGTGACCAAAATTGCCATTTTTACAGAGTTTTGCTTACTCAGAAGCTTGAATTTTGACCAATTTCAGGCACAGAAATCACTTTAAACACACTTATTTTAGTTGAAAAAGTAATATTTCACATCCAACAGTCATTTAAAGTCAAAAGATTAAATGTCAAAATGTCATCAATATTGACCACTTTTTTGAACCTTCGACTGGTCCGGGGTCATCGCTTTTCATCATAAAATTGATTTTTTGGACTCTACCAAAAATGATTCAAAATGTCATTTGGATCGGGCCTCATGTTGAATAACCACTTTTTAAACCCTCACAGTGACCAAAATTGCCATTTTTACAGAGTTTTCGCTTTCTTGAAAGCTTCAATTTTGACCAATTTCAGGCACAGAAATGACTTTAAACACAATTTTTTTAGTTGAAAAAGTAATAATTCACATCCAAAAGTCATTTAAAGTCAAAAGATTAAATGTTAAAATTTCATCAATATTGACCACTTTTTTGAACGTTCGACAGGTCCGGGGTCATCGTTTTTCATCAGAAAATAGATTTTTTGGACTCTACCAAAAATGATTCAAAATGTCATTTGGATCGGGCCTCATGTTGAATAACCACTTTTTAAACCCTTACAGTGACCAAAATTGCCATTTTTACAGAGTTTTGCTTACTCAGAAGCTTCAATTTTGACCAATTTCAGGCACAGAAATGACTTTAAACACACTTATTTTAGGTGAAAAAGTAATATTTCACATCCAACAGTCATTTAAAGTCAAAAGATTACATGTTAAAATTTCATCAATATTGACCACTTTTTTGAACGTTCGACTGGTCCGGGGTCATCGTTTTTCATCATACAATTGATTTTTTGGACTCTACCAAAAAAGATTCAAAATGTCACTTGGATTGGGCCTCATGTTGAATTACCACTTTTTAAACCCTCACAGTGACCAAAATTGCCATTTTTACAGAGTTTTGCTTACTCAGAAGCTTCAATTTTGACCAATTTCAGGCACAGAAATCACTTTAAACACACTTATTTTAGTTGAAAAAGTAATAATTCACATCCAACAGTCATTTAAAGTCAAAAGATGAAATGTTAAAATTTCATCAATATTGACCACTTTTTTGAACGTTCGACAGGTCCGGGGTCATCGTTTTTCATCATAAAATTGATTTTTTGGACTCTACCAAAAATGATTCAAAATGTCATTTGGATCGGGCCTCATGTTGAATAACCACTTTTTAAACCCTCACAGTGACCAAAATTGCCATTTTTACAGAGTTTTGCTTACTCAGAAGCTTCAATTTTGACCAATTTCAGGCACAGAAATTACTTTAAACACACTTATTTTAGTTGAAAAAGTAATATTTCACATCCAACAGTCATTTAAAGTCAAAAGATTAAATGTTAAAATTTCATCAATATTGACCACTTTTTTGAACGTTCGACAGGTCCGGAGTCATCGTTTTTCATCAGAAAATTGATATTTTGGACTCTACCAAAAATTATTCAAAATGTCATTTGTATCGGGCCTCATGTTGAATAACCACTTTTTAAACCCTCACAGTGACCAAAATTGCCATTTTTACAGAGTTTTGCTTACTCAGAAGCTTCAATTTTGACCAATTTCAGGCACAGAAATGACTTTAAACACACTTATTTTAGTTGAAAAAGTAATATTTCACATCCAACAGTCATTTAAAGTCAAAAGATTAAATGTTAAAATTTCATCAATATTGACCACTTTTTTGAACGTTCGACTGGTCCGGGGTCATCGTTTTTCATCATACAATTGATTTTTTGGACTCTACCAAAAATGATTCAAAATGTCACTTGGATTGGGCCTCATGTTGAATTACCACTTTTTAAACCCTCACAGTGACCAAAATTGCCATTTTTACAGAGTTTTGCTTACTCAGAAGCTTCAATTTTGACCAATTTCAGGCACAGAAATGACTTTAAACACACTTATTTTAGTTGAAAAAGTAATAATTCACATCCAACAGTCATTTAAAGTCAAAAGATTAAATGTTAAAATTTCATCAATATTGTCCACTTTTTTGAACGTTCGACAGGTCCGGGGTCATCGTTTTTCATCATAAAATTGATTTTTTGGACTCTACCAAAAATGATTCAAAATGTCATTTGGATCGGGCCTCATGTTGAATAACCACTTTTTAAACCCTCACAGTGACCAAAATTGCCATTTTTACAGAGCCTTCGCTTACTCAAAAGCTTCAATTTTGACCAATTTCAGGCACAGAAATGACTTTAAACACAATTATTTTAGTTGAAAAAGTAATATTTCACATCCAACAGTCATTTAAAGTCAAAAGATTAAATGTTAAAATTTCATCAATATTGACCACTTTTTTGAACGTTCGACAGGTCCGGAGTCATTGTTTTTCATCAGAAAATTGATTTTTTGGACTCTACCAAAAATTATTCAAAATGTCATTTGGATCGGGCCTCATGTTGAATTACCACTTTTTAAACCCTCACAGTGACCAAAATTGCCATTTTTACAGAGTTTTGCTTACTCAGAAGCTTACATTTTGACCAATTTCAGGCACAGAAATCACTTTAAACAAACTTATTTTAGTTGAAAAAGTAATATTTCACATCCAACAGTCATTTAAAGTCAAAAGATTAAGTGTCAAAATTTCATCAATATTGACCACTTTTTTGAACGTTCGGCTGGTCCGGGGTCATCAATTTTCATCATAAAATTGATTTTTTGGACTCTACTAAAAATTATTCAAAATGTAATTTGGATCGGCCCTCATGTTGAATAACCACTTTTTAAACCCTCACAGTGACCAAAATTGCCATTTTTACAGAGTTTTGCTTACCATTTTTACAGAGCTTTTGCTTACTAAAAAGCTTCAATTTTGACCAATTTCAGGCACAGAAATGACTTTAAACACACGTATTTTAGTTGAAAAAGTAATATTTCACATCCAACCGTCATTTAAAGTCAAAAGATTAAATGTTAAAATTTCATCAATATTGACCACTTTTTTGAACGTTCGACAGGTCCGGGGTCATCGTTTTTCATCAGAAAATAGATTTTTTGGACTCTACCAAAAATGATTCAAAATGTCATTTGGATCGGGCCTCATGTTGAATAACCACTTTTTAAACCCTCACAGTGACCAAAATTGCCATTTTTACAGAGTTTTGCTTACTCAGAAGCTTCAATTTTGACCAATTTCAGGCACAGAAATGACTTTAAACACACTTATTTTAGTTGAAAAAGTAATATTTCACATCCAACAGTCATTTAAAGTCAAAAGATTAAATGTTAAAATTTCATCAATATTGACCACTTTTTTGAACGTTCGACTGGTCCGGGGTCATCGTTTTTCATCATACAATTGATTTTTTGGACTCTACCAAAAATGATTCAAAATGTCACTTGGATTGGGCCTCATGTTGAATTACCACTTTTTAAACCCTCACAGTGACCAAAATTGCCATTTTTACAGAGTTTTGCTTACTCAGAAGCTTCAATTTTGACCAATTTCAGGCACAGAAATCACTTTAAACACACTTATTTTAGTTGAAAAAGTAATAATTCACATCCAACAGTCATTTAAAGTCAAAAGATTAAATGTTAAAATTTCATCAATATTGTCCACTTTTTTGAACGTTCGACAGGTCCGGGGTCATCGTTTTTCATCATAAAATTGATTTTTTGGACTCTACCAAAAATGATTCAAAATGTCATTTGGATCGGGCCTCATGTTGAATAACCACTTTTTAAACCCTCACAGTGACCAAAATTGCCATTTTTACAGAGTTTTGCTTACTCAGAAGCTTAAATTTTGACCAATTTCAGGCACAGAAATCACTTTAAACACACTTATTTTAATTGAAAAAGTAATAATTCACATCCAACAGTTATTTAAAGTCAAAAGATTAAATGTTAAAATGTCATCAATATTGACCACTTTTTTTAACCTTCGACTGGTCCGGGGTCATCGTTTTTCATCATAAAATGGATTTTTTGGACTCCACCAAAAATGATTCAAAATGTCATTTGGATCGGGCCTCATGTTGAAGTACCACTTTTTAAATCCTCACAGCGACCAAAATTGCCATTTTTACAGAGTTTTGCTTACTCAGAAGCTTAAATTTTGACCAATTTCAGGCACAGAAATCACTTTAAACACACTTATTTTAATTGAAAAAGTAATAATTCACATCCAACAGTTATTTAAAGTCAAAAGATTAAATGTTAAAATGTCATCAATATTGACCACTTTTTTTAACCTTCGACTGGTCCGGGGTCATCGTTTTTCATCATAAAATTGATTTTTTGGACTCCACCAAAAATGATTTAAAATGTCATTTGGATCGGGCCTCATGTTGAATAACCACTTTTTAAACCCTCACAGTGACCAAAATTGCCATTTTTACAGAGTTTTGCTTACTAAAAAGCTTCAATTTTGACCAATTTCAGGCACAGAAATGACTTTAAACACACGTATTATAGTTGAAAAAGTAATATTTCACATCCAACCGTCATTTAAAGTCAAAAGATTAAATGTTAAAATTTCATCAATATTGACCACTTTTTTGAACGTTCGACAGTCAGAAAATGGATTTTTTGCAATCTACCAAAAATGATTCAAAATGTCATTTGGATCGGGCCTCATGTTGAATAACCACTTTTTAAACCCTCACAGTGACCAAAATTGCCATTTTTACAGAGTTTTGCTTACTCAGAAGCTTCAATTTTGACCAATTTCAGGCACAGAAATCACTTTAAACACACTTATTTTAGTTGAAAAAATAATAATTCACATCCAACAGTCATTTAAAGTCAAAAGATTAAATGTTAAAATTTCATCAATATTGACCACTTTTTTTAACCTTCGACTGGTCCGGGGTCATCGTTTTTCATCATAAAATTGATTTTTTGGACTCTACTAAAAATGATTCAAAATGTCATTTGGATCGGCCCTCATGTTGAATGACCACTTTTTAAACCCTCAGAGTGACCAAAATTGCCATTTTTACAGAGTTTTGCTTACTAAAAAGCTTCAATTTTGACCAATTTCAGGCACAGAAATGACTTTAAACACACGTATTTTAGTTGAAAAAGTAATATTTCACATCCAACAGTCATTTAAAGTCAAAAGATTAAATGTTAAAATTTCATCAATATTGACCACTTTTTTGAACGTTCGACAGGTCAGGGGTCATCGTTTTTCTTCAGAAAATGGATTTTTTGGACTCTACCAAAAATTATTCAAAATGTCATTTGGATCGGCCCTCATGTTGAATAACCACTTTTTAAACCCTCACAGTGACCAAAATTGCCATTTTTACAGAGTTTTGCTTACTCAGAAGCTTCAATTTTGACCAATTTCAGGCACAGAAATGACTTTAAACACACTTATTTTAGTTGAAAAAGTAATATTTCACATCCAACCGTCATTTAAAGTCAAAAGATTAAATGTTAAAATTTCACCAATATTGACCACTTTTTTTAACCTTCGACTGGTCCGGGGTCTTCGTTTTTCATCATAAAATTGATTTTTTGGACTCTACTAAAAATGATTCAAAATGTCATTTGGATCGGCCCTCATGTTGAATAACCACTTTTTAAACCCTCACAGTGACCAAAATTGCCATTTTTACAGAGTTTTGCTTACTAAAAAGCTTCAATTTTGACCAATTTCAGGCACAGAAATGACTTTAAACACATTTTTTTTAGTTGAAAAAGTAATAATTCACCTCCAACCGTCATTTAAAGTCAAAAGATTAAATGTTAAAATTTCATCAATATTGACCACTTTTTTGAAAGTTCGACAGGTCCGGGGTCATCGTTTTTCATCAGAAAATAGATTTTTTGGACTCTACCAAAAATGATTCAAAATGTCATTTGGATCGGGCCTCATGTTGAATAACCACTTTTTAAACCCTCACAGTGACCAAAATTGCCATTTTTACAGAGTTTTGCTTACTCAGAAGCTTAAATTTTGACCAATTTCAGGCACAGAAATCACTTTAAACACACTTATTTTAGTTGAAAAAGTAATAATTCACATCCAACAGTCATTTAAAGTCAAAAGATTAAATGTTAAAATGTCATCAATATTGACCACTTTTTTTAACCTTCGACTGGTCCGGGGTCATCGTTTTTCATCATAAAATTGATTTTTTGGACTCCACCAAAAATGATTCAAAATGTCATTTGGATCGGGCCTCATGTTGAATAACCACTTTTTAAACCTTCACAGTGACCAAAATTGCCATTTTTACAGAGTTTTGCTTATTAAAAAGCTTCAATTTTGACCAATTTCAGGCACAGAAATGACTTTAAACACACGTATTTTAGTTGAAAAAGTAATATTTCACATCCAACAGTCATTTAAAGTCAAAAGATTAAATGTTAAAATTTCATCAATATTGACCACTTTTTTGAACGTTCGACAGGTCCGGGGTCATCGTTTTTCTTCAGAAAATTGATTTTTTGCAATCTACCAAAAATGATTTAAAATGTCATTTGGATCGGGCCTCATGTTGAATAACCACTTTTTAAACCCTCACAGTGACCAAAATTGCCATTTTTACAGAGTTTTGCTTACTCAGAAGCTTCAATTTTGACCAATTTCAGGCACAGAAATCACTTTAAACACACTTATTTTAGTTGAAAAAGTAATAATTCACATCCAATAGTCATTTAAAGTCAAAATATTAAATGGTAAAATGTCATCAATATTGACCACTTTTTTGAACGTTCGACAGGTCCGGGGTCATCGTTTTTCATCAGAAAATTGATTATTTGGACTCTACCAAAAATTATTCAAAATGTCATTTGAATCGGGCCTCAAGTTGAATTACCACTTTTTAAACCCTCACAGTGACCAAAATTGCCATTTTTACAGAGTTTTGCTTACTCAGAAGCTTGAATTTTGACCAATTTCAGGCACAGAAATCACTTTAAACACACTTATTTTAGTTGTAAAAGTAATATTTCACATCCAACAGTCATTTAAATTCAAAAGATTAAATGTCAAAATGTCATCAATATTGACCACTTTTTTGAACCTTCGACTGGTCCGGGGTCATCGCTTTTCATCATAAAATTGATTTTTTGGACTCTACCAAAAATGATTCAAAATGTCATTTGGATCGGGCCTCATGTTGAATAACCACTTTTTAAACCCTCACAGTGACCAAAATTGCCATTTTTACTGAGTTTTCGCTTTCTCGAAAGCTTCAATTTTGACCAATTTCAGGCAAAGAAATGACTTTAAACACACTTATTTTAGTTGAAAAAGTAATAATTCACATCCAACCGTCATTTAAAGTCAAAAGATTAAATGTTAAAATTTCATCAATATTGACCCCTTTTTTTAACGTTCGACTGGTCCGGGGTCATCAATTTTCATCATAAAATTGATTTTTTGGACTCTACTAAAAATGATTCAAAATGTCATTTGGATCGGGCCTCATGTTGAATAACCACTTTTTAAACCCTTACAGTGACCAAAATTGCCATTTTTACAGAGTTTTGCTTACTCAGAAGCTTCAATTTTGACCAATTTCAGGCACAGAAATGACTTTAAACACACTTATTATGGTTGAAAAAGTAATATTTCACATCCAACAGTCATTTAAAGTCAAAAGATTAAATGTTAAAATTTCATCAATATTGACCACTTTTTTGAACGTTTGACTGGTCCGGGGTCATCGTTTTTCATCATACAATTGATTTTTTGGACTCTACCAAAAATGATTCAAAATGTCACTTGGATTGGGCCTCATGTTGAATTACCACTTTTTAAACCCTCACAGTGACCAAAATTGCCATTTTTACAGAGTTTTGCTTACTCAGAAGCTTCAATTTTGACCAATTTCAGGCACAGAAATCACTTTAAACACACTTATTTTAGTTGAAAAAGTAATAATTCACATCCAACAGTCATTTAAAGTCAAAAGATTAAATGTTAAAATTTCATCAATATTGACCACTTTTTTGAACGTTCGACAGGTCCGGAGTCATCGTTTTTCATCAGAAAATTGATTTTTTGGACTCTACCAAAAATTATTCAAAATGTCATTTGGATCGGGCCTCATGTTGAATTACCACTTTTTAAACCCTCACAGTGACCAAAATTGCCATTTTTACAGAGTTTTGCTTACTCAGAAGCTTCAATTTTGACCAATTTCAGGCACAGAAATCACTTTAAACACACTTATTTTAGTTGAAAAAGTAATATTTCACATCCAACAGTCATTTAAAGTCAAAAGATTAAATGTCACAATTTCATCAATATTGACCACTTTTTTGAACGTTCGGCTGGTCCGGGGTCATCAATTTTCATCATAAAATTGATTTTTTGGACTCTACCAAAAATGATTCAAAATTTCACTTGGATTGGGCCTCATGTTGAATTACCACTTTTTAAACCCTCACAGTGACCAAAATTGCCATTTTTATAGAGTTTTGCTTACTCAGAAGCTTCAATTTTGACCAATTTCAGGCACAGAAATCACTTTAAACACACTTATTTTAGTTGAAAAAGTAATAATTCACATCCAACAGTCATTTAAAGTCAAAAGATTAAATGTTAAAATTTCATCAATATTGACCACTTTTTTGAACGTTCGACAGGTCCGGGGTCATCGTTTTTCATCATAAAATTGATTTTTTGGACTCTACCAAAAATGATTCAAAATGTCATTTGGATCGGGCCTCATGTTGAATAACCACTTTTTAAACCCTTACAGTGACCAAAATTGCCATTTTTACAGAGTTTTGCTTACTCAGAAGCTTCAATTTTGACCAATTTCAGGCACAGAAATGACTTTAAACACACTTATTTTAGTTGAAAAAGTAATATTTCACATCCAACAGTCATTTAAAGTCAAAAGATTAAATGTTAAAATTTCATCAATATTGACCACTTTTTTGAACGTTCGACTGGTCTGGGGTCATCGTTTTTCATCATACAATTGATTTTTTGGACTCTACCAAAAATGATTCAAAATGTCACTTGGATTGGGCCTCATGTTGAATTACCACTTTTTAAACCCTCACAGTGACCAAAATTGCCATTTTTACAGAGTTTTGCTTACTCAGAAGCTTCAATTTTGACCAATTTCAGGCACAGAAATCACTTTAAACACACTTATTTTAGTTGAAAAAGTAATAATTCACATCCAACAGTCATTTAAAGTCAAAAGATTAAATGTTAAAATTTCATCAATATTGTCCACTTTTTTGAACGTTCGACAGGTCCGGGGTCATCGTTTTTCATCATAAAATTGATTTTTTGGACTCTACCAAAAATGATTCAAAATGTCATTTGGATCGGGCCTCATGTTGAATAACCACTTTTTAAACCCTTACAGTGACCAAAATTGCCATTTTTACAGAGTTTTGCTTACTCAGAAGCTTCAATTTTGACCAATTTCAGGCACAGAAATGACTTTAAACACACTTATTTTAGTTGAAAAAGTAATATTTCACATCCAACAGTCATTTAAAGTCAAAAGATTAAATGTTAAAATTTCATCAATATTGACCACTTTTTTGAACGTTCGACTGGTCCGGGGTCATCGTTTTTCATCATACAATTGATTTTTTGGACTCTACCAAAAATGATTCAAAATGTCACTTGGATTGGGCCTCATGTTGAATTACCACTTTTTAAACCCTCACAGTGACCAAAATTGCCATTTTTACAGAGTTTTGCTTACTCAGAAGCTTCAATTTTGACCAATTTCAGGCACAGAAATCACTTTAAACACACTTATTTTAGTTGAAAAAGTAATAATTCACATCCAACAGTCATTTAAAGTCAAAAGATTAAATGTTAAAATTTCATCAATATTGTCCACTTTTTTGAACGTTCGACAGGTCCGGGGTCATCGTTTTTCATCATAAAATTGATTTTTTGGACTCTACCAAAAATGATTCAAAATGTCATTTGGATCGGGCCTCATGTTGAATAACCACTTTTTAAACCCTCACAGTGACCAAAATTGCCATTTTTACAGAGCTTTCGCTTACTCAAAAGCTTCAATTTTGACCAATTTCAGGCACAGAAATGACTTTAAACACAATTATTTTAGTTGAAAAAGTAATATTTCACATCCAACAGTCATTTAAAGTCAAATGATTAAATGTTAAAATTTCATCAATATTGACCACTTTTTTGAACGTTCGACAGGTCCGGAGTCATCGTTTTTCATCAGAAAATTGATTTTTTGGACTCTACCAAAAATTATTCAAAATGTCATTTGGATCGGGCCTCATGTTGAATTACCACTTTTTAAACCCTCACAGTGACCAAAATTGCCATTTTTACAGAGTTTTGCTTACTCAGAAGCTTCAATTTTGACCAATTTCAGGCACAGAAATCACTTTAAACACACTTATTTTAGTTGAAAAAGAAATATTTCACATCCAACAGTCATTTAAAGTCAAAAGATTAAATGTCAAAATTTCATCAATATTGACCACTTTTTTGAACGTTCGGCTGGTCCGGGGTCATCAATTTTCATCATAAAATAAATTTTTTGGACTCTACTAAAAATTATTCAAAATGTCATTTGGATCGGCCCTCATGTTGAATAACCACTTTTTAAACCCTCACAGTGACCAAAATTGCCATTTTTACAGAGTTTTGCTTACTAAAAAGCTTCAATTTTGACCAATTTCAGGCACAGAAATGACTTTAAACACAATTGTTTTAGTTGAAAAAGTAATAATTCACATCCAAAAGTCATTTAAAGTCAAAAGATTAAATGTTAAAATTTCATCAATATTGACCACTTTTTTGAACGTTCGACAGGTCGGGGTCATCGTTTTTCATCATAAAATTGATTTTTTGGACTCTACCAAAAATGATTCAAAATGTCATTTGGATCGGGCCTCAGTTGAATAACCACTTTTTAAACCCTCACAGTGACCAAAATTGCCATTTTTACAGAGTTTTAGTTCCTAAAAAGCTTCAATTTTGACCAATTTTAGGCAGAGAAATGTCTTTAAACACACTTATTTTAGTTGAAAAAGTAATAATTCACATCCAACCGTCATTTAAAGTCAAAAGATTAAATGTTAAAATTTCATCAATATTGACCACTTTTTTGAACGTTCGACAGGTCCGGGGTCATCGTTTTTCATCAGAAAACAGATTTTTTGGACTCTACCAAAAATGATTCAAAATGTCATTTGGATCGGGCCTCATGTTGAATTACCACTTTTTAAATCCTCACAGCGACCAAAATTGCCATTTTTACAGAGTTTTGCTTACTCAGAAGCTTAAATTTTGACCAATTTCAGGCACAGAAATGACTTTAAACACACTTATTTTAATTGAAAAAGTAATAATTCACATCCAACAGTTATTTAAAGTCAAAAGATTAAATGTTAAAATGTCATCAATATTGACCACTTTTTTTAACCTTCGACTGGTCCGGGGTCATCGTTTTTCATCATAAAATTGATTTTTTGGACTCCACCAAAAATGATTTAAAATGTCATTTGGATCGGGCCTCATGTTGAATAACCACTTTTTAAACCCTCACAGTGACCAAAATTGCCATTTTTACAGAGTTTTGCTTACTAAAAAGCTTCAATTTTGACCAATTTCAGGCACAGAAATGACTTTAAACACACGTATTTTAGTTGAAAAAGTAATATTTCACATCCAACCGTCATTTAAAGTCAAAAGATTAAATGTTAAAATTTCATCAATATTGACCACTTTTTTGAACGTTCGACAGGTCCGGGGTAATCGTTTTTCTTCAGAAAATGGATTTTTTGCAATCTACCAAAAATGATTCAAAATGTCATTTGGATCGGGCCTCATGTTGAATAACCACTTTTTAAACCCTCACAGTGACCAAATTGCCATTTTTACAGAGTTTTGCTTACTCAGAAGCTTCAATTTTGACCAATTTCAGGCACAGAAATGACTTTAAACACACTTATTTTAGTTGAAAAAGTAATATTTCACATCCAACAGTCATTTAAAGTCAAAAGATTAAATGTTAAAATTTCATCAATATTGACCACTTTTTTGAACGTTCGACTGGTCCGGGGTCATCGTTTTTCATCATACAATTGATTTTTTGGACTCTACCAAAAATGATTCAAAATGTCACTTGGATTGGGCCTCATGTTGAATTACCACTTTTTAAACCCTCACAGTGACCAAAATTGCCATTTTTACAGAGCTTTCGCTTACTCAAAAGCTTCAATTTTGACCAATTTCAGGCACAGAAATGACTTTAAACACACTTATTTTAGTTGAAAAAGTAATAATTCACATCCAACAGTCATTTAAAGTCAAAAGATTAAATGTTAAAATTTCATCAATATTGTCCACTTTTTTGAACGTTCGACAGGTCCGGGGTCATCGTTTTTCATCATAAAATTGATTTTTTGGACTCTACCAAAAATGATTCAAAATGTCATTTGGATCGGGCCTCATGTTGAATAACCACTTTTTAAACCCTCACAGTGACCAAAATTGCCATTTTTACAGAGCTTTTGCTTACTAAAAAGCTTCAATTTTGACCAATTTCAGGCACAGAAATGACTTTAAACACACGTATTTTAGTTGAAAAAGTAATATTTCACATCCAACCGTCATTTAAAGTCAAAAGATTAAATGTTAAAATTTCATCAATATTGACCACTTTTTTGAACGTTCGACAGGTCCGGGGTCATCGTTTTTCATCAGAAAATAGATTTTTTGGACTCTACCAAAAATGATTCAAAATGTCATTTGGATCGGGCCTCATGTTGAATAACCACTTTTTAAACCCTCACAGTGACCAAAATTGCCATTTTTACAGAGTTTTGCTTACTCAGAAGCTTCAATTTTGACCAATTTCAGGCACAGAAATGACTTTAAACACACTTATTTTAGTTGAAAAAGTAATATTTCACATCCAACAGTCATTTAAAGTCAAAAGATTAAATGTTAAAATTTCATCAATATTGACCACTTTTTTGAACGTTCGACTGGTCCGGGGTCATCGTTTTTCATCATACAATTGATTTTTTGGACTCTACCAAAAATGATTCAAAATGTCACTTGGATTGGGCCTCATGTTGAATTACCACTTTTTAAACCCTCACAGTGACCAAAATTGCCATTTTTACAGAGTTTTGCTTACTCAGAAGCTTCAATTTTGACCAATTTCAGGCACAGAAATCACTTTAAACACACTTATTTTAGTTGAAAAAGTAATAATTCACATCCAACAGTCATTTAAAGTCAAAAGATTAAATGTTAAAATTTCATCAATATTGTCCACTTTTTTGAACGTTCGACAGGTCCGGGGTCATCGTTTTTCATCATAAAATTGATTTTTTGGACTCTACCAAAAATGATTCAAAATGTCATTTGGATCGGGCCTCATGTTGAATAACCACTTTTTAAACCCTCACAGTGACCAAAATTGCCATTTTTACAGAGTTTTGCTTACTCAGAAGCTTAAATTTTGACCAATTTCAGGCACAGAAATCACTTTAAACACACTTATTTTAGTTGAAAAAGTAATATTTCACATCCAACAGTCATTTAAAGTCAAAAGATTAAATGTTAAAATTTCATCAATATTGACCACTTTTTTGAACGTTCGACTGGTCCGGGGTCATCGTTTTTCATCATACAATTGATTTTTTGGACTCTACCAAAAATGATTCAAAATGTCACTTGGATTGGGCCTCATGTTGAATTACCACTTTTTAAACCCTCACAGTGACCAAAATTGCCATTTTTACAGAGTTTTGCTTACTCAGAAGCTTAAATTTTGACCAATTTCAGGCACAGAAATCACTTTAAACACACTTATTTTAGTTGAAAAAGTAATAATTCACATCCAACAGTTATTTAAAGTCAAAAGATTAAATGTTAAAATGTCATCAATATTGACCACTTTTTTTAACCTTCGACTGGTCCGGGGTCATCGTTTTTCATCATAAAATTGATTTTTTGGACTCCACCAAAAATGATTCAAAATGTCATTTGGATCGGGCCTCATGTTGAAGTACCACTTTTTAAATCCTCACAGCGACCAAAATTGCCATTTTTACAGAGTTTTGCTTACTCAGAAGCTTAAATTTTGACCAATTTCAGGCACAGAAATCACTTTAAACACACTTATTTTAATTGAAAAAGTAATAATTCACATCCAACAGTTATTTAAAGTCAAAAGATTAAATGTTAAAATGTCATCAATATTGACCACTTTTTTTAACCTTCGACTGGTCCGGGGTCATCGTTTTTCATCATAAAATTGATTTTTTGGACTCCACCAAAAATGATTTAAAATGTCATTTGGATCGGGCCTCATGTTGAATAACCACTTTTTAAACCCTCACAGTGACCAAAATTGCCATTTTTACAGAGTTTTGCTTACTAAAAAGCTTCAATTTTGACCAATTTCAGGCACAGAAATGACTTTAAACAAACGTATTATAGTTGAAAAAGTAATATTTCACATCCAACCGTCATTTAAAGTCAAAAGATTAAATGTTAAAATTTCATCAATATTGACCACTTTTTTGAACGTTCGACAGTCAGAAAATGGATTTTTTGCAATCTACCAAAAATGATTCAAAATGTCATTTGGATCGGGCCTCATGTTGAATAACCACTTTTTAAACCCTCACAGTGACCAAATTGCCATTTTTACAGAGTTTTGCTTACTCAGAAGCTTCAATTTTGACCAATTTCAGGCACAGAAATGACTTTAAACACACTTATTTTAGTTGAAAAAGTAATATTTCACATCCAACAGTCATTTAAAGTCAAAAGATTAAATGTTAAAATTTCATCAATATTGACCACTTTTTTGAACGTTCGACTGGTCCGGGGTCATCGTTTTTCATCATACAATTGATTTTTTGGACTCTACCAAAAATGATTCAAAATGTCACTTGGATTGGGCCTCATGTTGAATTACCACTTTTTAAACCCTCACAGTGACCAAAATTGCCATTTTTACAGAGCTTTCGCTTACTCAAAAGCTTCAATTTTGACCAATTTCAGGCACAGAAATCACTTTAAACACACTTATTTTAGTTGAAAAAGTAATAATTTACATCCAACAGTCATTTAAAGTCAAAAGATTAAATGTTAAAATTTCATCAATATTGTCCACTTTTTTGAACGTTCGACAGGTCCGGGGTCATCGTTTTTCATCATAAAATTGATTTTTTGGACTCTACCAAAAATGATTCAAATGTCATTTGGATCGGGCCTCATGTTGAATAACCACTTTTTAAACCCTCACAGTGACCAAAATTGCCATTTTTACAGAGCTTTTGCTTACTAAAAAGCTTCAATTTTGACCAATTTCAGGCACAGAAATGACTTTAAACACACGTATTTTAGTTGAAAAAGTAATATTTCACATCCAACCGTCATTTAAAGGCAAAAGATTAAATGTTAAAATTTCATCAATATTGACCACTTTTTGAACGTTCGACAGGTCCGGGGTCATCGTTTTTCATCAGAAAATAGATTTTTTGGACTCTACCAAAAATGATTCAAAATGTCATTTGGATCGGGCCTCATGTTGAATAACCACTTTTTAAACCCTCACAGTGACCAAAATTGCCATTTTTACAGAGTTTTGCTTACTCAGAAGCTTCAATTTTGACCAATTTCAGGCACAGAAATGACTTTAACCACACTTATTTTAGTTGAAAAAGTCATATTTCACATCCAACAGTCATTTAAAGTCAAAAGATTAAATGTTAAAATTTCATCAATATTGACCACTTTTTTGAACGTTCGACTGGTCCGGGGTCATCGTTTTTCATCATACAATTGATTTTTTGGACTCTACCAAAAATGATTCAAAATGTCACTTGGATTGGGCCTCATGTTGAATTACCACTTTTTAAACCCTCACAGTGACCAAAATTGCCATTTTTACAGAGTTTTGCTTACTCAGAAGCTTCAATTTTGACCAATTTCAGGCACAGAAATCACTTTAAACACACTTATTTTAGTTGAAAAAGTAATAATTCACATCCAACAGTCATTTAAAGTCAAAAGATTAAATGTTAAAATTTCATCAATATTGTCCACTTTTTTGAACGTTCGACAGGTCCGGGGTCATCGTTTTTCATCATAAAATTGATTTTTTGGACTCTACCAAAAATGATTCAAAATGTCATTTGGATCGGGCCTCATGTTGAATAACCACTTTTTAAACCCTCACAGTGACCAAAATTGCAATTTTTACAGAGCTTTCGCTTACTCAAAAGCTTCAATTTTGACCAATTTCAGGCACAGAAATGACTTTAAACACAATTATTTTAGTTGAAAAAGTAATATTTCACATCCAACAGTCATTTAAAGTCAAAAGATTAAATGTTAAAATTTCATCAATATTGACCACTTTTTTGAACGTTCGACAGGTCCGGAGTCATCGTTTTTCATCAGAAAATTGATTTTTTGGACTCTACCAAAAATTATTCAAAATGTCATTTGGATCGGGCCTCATGTTGAATTACCACTTTTTAAACCCTCACAGTGACCAAAATTGCCATTTTTACAGAGTTTTGCTTACTCAGAAGCTTCAATTTTGACCAATTTCAGGCACAGAAATCACTTTAAACACACTTATTTTAGTTGAAAAAGTAATATTTCACATCCAACAGTCATTTAAAGTCAAAAGATTAAATGTCAAAATTTCATCAATATTGACCACTTTTTTGAACGTTCGGCTGGTCCGGGGTCATCAATTTTCATCATAAAATTAATTTTTTTGGACTCTACTAAAAATTATTCAAAATGTCATTTGGATCGGCCCTCATGTTGAATAACCACTTTTAAACCCTCACAGTGACCAAAATTGCCATTTTTACAGAGTTTTGCTTACTAAAAAGCTTCAATTTTGACCAATTTCAGGCACAGAAATGACTTTAAACACAATTTTTTTAGTTGAAAAAGTAATAATTCACATCCAAAAGTCATTTAAAGTCAAAAGATTAAATGTTAAAATTTCATCAATATTGACCACTTTTTTGAACGTTCGACAGGTCCGGGGTCATCGTTTTTCATCATAAAATTGATTTTTTGGACTCTACCAAAAATGATTCAAAATGTCATTTGGATCGGGCCTCAGTTGAATAACCACTTTTTAAACCCTCACAGTGACCAAAATTGCCATTTTTACAGAGTTTTGCTTACTAAAAAGCTTCAATTTTGACCAATTTCAGGCACAGAAATGACTTTAAACACACGTATTTAAGTTGAAAAAGTAATATTTCACATCCAACCGTCATTTAAAGTCAAAAGATTAAATGTTAAAATTTCATCAATATTGACCACTTATTTGAACGTTCGACAGGTCCGGGGTCATCGTTTTTCTTCAGAAAATGGATTTTTTGCAATCTACCAAAAATGATTCAAAATGTCATTTGGATCGGGCCTCATGTTGAATAACCACTTTTTAAACCCTCAGAGTGACCAAAATTGCCATTTTTACAGAGTTTTGCTTACTCAGAAGCTTCAATTTTGACCAATTTCAGGCACAGAAATCACTTTAAACACATTTATTTTAGTTGAAAAAGTAATAATTCACATCCAACAGTCATTTAAAGTCAAAAGATTAAATGTTAAAATTTCATCAATATTGACCACTTTTTTTAACCTTCGACTGGTCCGGGGTCATCGTTTTTCATCAGAAAATTGATTTTTTGGACACTACCAAAAATGATTCAAAATGTCATTTGGATCGGGCCTCATGTTGAATTACCACTTTTTAAATCCTCACAGTGACCAAAATTGCCATTTTTACAGAGTTTTGCTTACTCAGAAGCTTCAATTTTGACCAATTTCAGGCACAGAAATCACTTTAAACACACTTATTTTAGTTGAAAAAATAATAATTCACATCCAACAGTCATTTACAGTCAAAAGATTAAATGTTTAAAATTTCATTCAATATTGTCCACTTTTTTGAACGTTCGACAGGTCCGGGGTCATCGTTTTTCATCATAAAATTGATTTTTTGGACTCTACCAAAAATGATTCAAAATGTCATTTGGATCGGGCCTCATGTTGAATAACCACTTTTAAACCCTCACAGTGACCAAAATTGCCATTTTTACAGAGTTTTGCTTACTCAGAAGCTTCAATTTTGACCAATTTCAGGCACAGAAATCACTTTAAACACACTTATTTTAGTTGAAAAAGTAATATTTCACATCCAACAGTCATTTAAAGTCAAAAGATTAAATGTCAAAATTTCATCAATATTGACCACTTTTTTGAACGTTCGGCTGGTCCGGGGTCATCAATTTTCATCATAAAATTAATTTTTTTGGACTCTACTAAAAATTATTCAAAATGTCATTTGGATCGGCCCTCATGTTGAATAACCACTTTTTAAACCCTCACAGTGACCAAAATTGCCATTTTTACAGAGTTTTGCTTACTAAAAAGCTTCAATTTTGACCAATTTCAGGCACAGAAATGACTTTAAACACAATTTTTTTAGTTGAAAAAGTAATAATTCACATCCAAAAGTCATTTAAAGTCAAAAGATTAAATGTTAAAATTTCATCAATATTGACCACTTTTTTGAACGTTCGACAGGTCCGGGGTCATCGTTTTTCATCATAAAATTGATTTTTTGGACTCTACCAAAAATGATTCAAAATGTCATTTGGATCGGGCCTCAGTTGAATAACCACTTTTTAAACCCTCACAGTGACCAAAATTGCCATTTTTACAGAGTTTTGCTTACTAAAAAGCTTCAATTTTGACCAATTTCAGGCACAGAAATGACTTTAAACACACGTATTTTAGTTGAAAAAGTAATATTTCACATCCAACCGTCATTTAAAGTCAAAAGATTAAATGTTAAAATTTCATCAATATTGACCACTTATTTGAACGTTCGACAGGTCCGGGGTCATCGTTTTTCTTCAGAAAATGGATTTTTTGCAATCTACCAAAAATGATTCAAAATGTCATTTGGATCGGGCCTCATGTTGAATAACCACTTTTTAAACCCTCAGAGTGACCAAAATTGCCATTTTTACAGAGTTTTGCTTACTCAGAAGCTTCAATTTTGACCAATTTCAGGCACATAAATCACTTTAAACACATTTATTTTAGTTGAAAAAGTAATAATTCACATCCAACAGTCATTTAAAGTCAAAAGATTAAATGTTAAAATTTCATCAATATTGACCACTTTTTTTAACCTTCGACTGGTCCGGGGTCATCGTTTTTCATCAGAAAATTGATTTTTTGGACACTACCAAAAATGATTCAAAATGTCATTTGGATCGGGCCTCATGTTGAATTACCACTTTTTAAATCCTCACAGTGACCAAAATTGCCATTTTTACAGAGTTTTGCTTACTCAGAAGCTTCAATTTTGACCAATTTCAGGCACAGAAATCACTTTAAACACACTTATTTTAGTTGAAAAAATAATAATTCACATCCAACAGTCATTTACAGTCAAAAGATTAAATGTTAAAATTTCATCAATATTGTCCACTTTTTTGAACGTTCGACAGGTCCGGGGTCATCGTTTTTCATCATAAAATTGATTTTTTGGACTCTACCAAAAATGATTCAAAATGTCATTTGGATCGGGCCTCATGTTGAATAACCACTTTTTAAACCCTCACAGTGACCAAAATTGCCATTTTTACAGAGTTTTGCTTACTCAGAAGCTTCAATTTTGAACAATTTCAGGCACAGAAATCACTTTAAACACACTTATTTTAGTTGAAAAAGTAATATTTCACATCCAACAGTCATTTAAAGTCAAAAGATTAAATGTCAAAATGTCATCAATATTGACCACTTTTTTGAACGTTCGGCTGGTCCGGGGTCATCAATTTTCATCATAAAATTAATTTTTTTGGACTCCACTAAAAATTATTCAAAATGTCATTTGGATCGGCCCTCATGTTGAATAACCACTTTTTAAACCCTCACAGTGACCAAAATTGCCATTTTTACAGAGTTTTGCTTACTAAAAAGCTTCAATTTTGACCAATTTCAGGCACAGAAATGACTTTAAACACAATTTTTTTAGTTGAAAAAGTAATAATTCACATCCAAAAGTCATTTAAAGTCAAAAGATTAAATGTTAAAATTTCATCAATATTGACCACTTTTTTGAACATTCGACAGGTCAGGGGTCATCGTTTTTCATCAGAAAATAGATTTTTTGGACTCTACCAAAAATGATTCAAAATGTCATTTGGATCGGGCCTCATGTTGAATTACCACTTTTTAAATCCTCACAGTGACCAAAATTGCCATTTTTACAGAGTTTTGCTTACTCAGAAGCTTAAATTTTGACCAATTTCAGGCACAGAAATCACTTTAAACACACTTATTTTAATCGAAAAAGTAATAATTCACATCCAACAGTTATTTAAAGTCAAAAGATTAAATGTTAAAATGTCACCAATATTGACCACTTTTTTTAACCTTCGACTGGTCCGGGGTCATCGTTTTTCATCATAAAATTGATTTTTTGGACTCCACCAAAAATGATTCAAAATGTCATTTGGATCGGGCCTCATGTTGAATAACCACTTTTTAAACCCTCACAGTGACCAAAATTGCCATTTTTACAGAGTTTTGCTTACTAAAAAGCTTCAATTTTGACCAATTTCAGGCACAGAAATGACTTTAAACACACGTATTTTAGTTGAAAAAGTAATATTTCACATCCAACCGTCATTTAAAGTCAAAAGATTAAATGTTAAAATTTCATCAATATTGACCACTTTTTTGAACGTTCGACAGGTCCGGGGTCATCGTTTTTCTTCAGAAAATAGATTTTTTGCAATCTACCAAAAATGATTCAAAATGTCACTTGGATCGGGCCTCATGTTGAATTACCACTTTTTAAACACTCACAGTGACCAAAATTGCCATTTTTACAGAGTTTTGCTTACTCAGAAGCTTCAATTTTGACCAATTTCAGGCACAGAAATCACTTTAAACACACTTCTTTTAGTTGAAAAAGTAATAATTCACATCCAATAGTCATTTAAAGTCAAAATATTAAATGGTAAAATGTCATCAATATTGACCACTTTTTTGAACGTTCGACAGGTCCGGGGTCATCGTTTTTCATCAGAAAATTGATTATTTGGACTCTACCAAAAATTATTCAAAATGTCATTTGAATCGGGCCTCAAGTTGAATTACCACTTTTTAAACCCTCACAGTGACCAAAATTGCCATTTTTACAGAGTTTTGCTTACTCAGAAGCTTGAATTTTGACCAATTTCAGGCACAGAAATCACTTTAAACACACTTATTTTAGTTGAAAAAGTAATATTTCACATCCAACAGTCATTTAAAGTCAAAAGATTAAATGTCAAAATGTCATCAATATTGACCACTTTTTTGAACCTTCGACTGGTCCGGGGTCATCGCTTTTCATCATAAAATTGATTTTTTGGACTCTACCAAAAATGATTCAAAATGTCATTTGGATCGGGCCTCATGTTGAATAACCACTTTTTAAACCCTCACAGTGACCAAAATTGCCATTTTTACAGAGTTTTCGCTTTCTCGAAAGCTTCAATTTTTACCAATTTCAGGCACAGAAATGACTTTAAACACACTAATTTTAGTTGAAAAAGTAATAATTCACATCCAACCGTCATTTAAAGTCAAAAGATTAAATGTTAAAATGTCATCAATATTGACCACTTTTTTGAACGTTCGACTGGTCCGGGGTCATCAATTTTCATCATAAAATTGATTTTTTGGACTCTACTAAAAATGATTCAAAATGTCATTTGGATCGGCCCTCATGTTGAATAACCACTTTTTAAACCCTCACAGTGACCAAAATTGCCATTTTTACAGAGTTTTGCTTACTAAAAAGCTTCAATTTTGACCATTTTCAGGCACAGAAATGACTTTAAACACAATTTTTTTAGTTGAAAAAGTAATAATTCACATCCAAAAGTCATTTAAAGTCAAAAGATTAAATGTTAAAATTTCATCAATATTGACCACTTTTTTGAACGTTCGACAGGTCCGGGGTCATCGTTTTTCTTCAGAAAATGGATTTTTTGCAATCTACCAAAAATGATTCAAAATGTCATTTGGATCGGGCCTCATGTTGAATAACAACTTTTTAAACCCTCACAGTGACCAAAATTGCCATTTTTACAGAGTTTTCGCTTTCTCGAAAGCTTCAATTTTTACCAATTTCAGGCACAGAAATGATTTTAAACACACTTATTTTAGTTGAAAAAGTAATAATTCACATCCAACCGTCATTTAAAGTCAAAAGATTAAATGTTAAAATTTCATCAATATTGACCACTTTTTTGAACGTTCGACAGGTCCGGGGTCATCGTTTTTCATCAGAAAATAGATTTTTTGGACTCTACAAAAAATGATTCAAAATGTCATTTGGATCGGGCCTCATGTTGAATTACCACTTTTTAAATCCTCACAGTGACCAAAATTGCCATTTTTACAGAGTTTTGCTTACTCAGAAGCTTCAATTTTGACCAATTTCAGGCACAGAAATGACTTTAAACACACTTATTTTAGTTGAAAAAGTAATATTTCACATCCAACAGTCATTTAAAGTCAAAAGATTAAATGTTAAAATTTCATCAATATTGACCACTTTTTTGAACGTTCGACTGGTCCGGGGTCATCGTTTTTCATCATACAATTGATTTTTTGGACTCTACCAAAAATGATTCAAAATGTCACTTGGATTGGGCCTCATGTTGAATTACCACTTTTTAAACCCTCACAGTGACCAAAATTGCAATTTTTGCAGAGTTTTGCTTACTCAGAAGCTTCAATTTTGACCAATTTCAGGCACAGAAATCACTTTAAACACACTTATTTTAGTTGAAAAAGTAATAATTCACATCCAACAGTCATTTAAAGTCAAAAGATTAAATGTTAAAATTTCATCAATATTGTCCACTTTTTTGAACGTTCGACAGGTCCGGGGTCATCGTTTTTCATCAGAAAATAGATTTTTTGGACTCTACCAAAAATGATTCAAAATGTCATTTGGATCGGGCCTCATGTTGAATAACCACTTTTTAAACCCTCACAGTGACCAAAATTGCCATTTTTACAGAGTTTTGCTTACTCAGAAGCTTCAATTTTGACCAATTTCAGGCACAGAAATGACTTTAAACACACTTATTTTAGTTGAAAAAGTAATATTTCACATCCAACAGTCATTTAAAGTCAAAAGATTAAATGTTAAAATTTCATCAATATTGACCACTTTTTTGAACGTTCGACTGGTCCGGGGTCATCGTTTTTCATCATACAATTGATTTTTTGGACTCTACCAAAAATGATTCAAAATGTCACTTGGATTGGGCCTCATGTTGAATTACCACTTTTTAAACCCTCACAGTGACCAAAATTGCCATTTTTACAGAGTTTTGCTTACTCAGAAGCTTCAATTTTGACCAATTTCAGGCACAGAAATCACTTTAAACACACTTATTTTAGTTGAAAAAGTAATAATTCACATCCAACAGTCATTTAAAGTCAAAAGATTAAATGTTAAAATTTCATCAATATTGTCCACTTTTTTGAACGTTCGACAGGTCCGGGGTCATCGTTTTTCATCATAAAATTGATTTTTTGGACTCTACCAAAAATGATTCAAAATGTCATTTGGATCGGGCCTCATGTTGAATAACCACTTTTTAAACCCTCACAGTGACCAAAATTGCCATTTTTACAGAGCTTTCGCTTACTCAAAAGCTTCAATTTTGACCAATTTCAGGCACAGAAATGACTTTAAACACAATTATTTTAGTTGAAAAAGTAATATTTCACATCCAACAGTCATTTAAAGTCAAAAGATTAAATGTTAAAATTTCATCAATATTGACCACTTTTTTGAACGTTCGACAGGTCCGGAGTCATCGTTTTTCATCAGAAAATTGATTTTTTGGACTCTACCAAAAATTATTCAAAATGTCATTTGGATAGGGCCTCATGTTGAATTACCACTTTTTAAACCCTCACAGTGACCAAAATTGCCATTTTTACAGAGTTTTGCTTACTCAGAAGCTTCAATTTTGACCAATTTCAGGCACAGAAATCACTTTAAACACACTTATTTTAGTTGAAAAAGTAATATTTCACATCCAACAGTCATTTAAAGTCAAAAGATTAAATGTCAAAATTTCATCAATATTGACCACTTTTTTGAACGTTCGGCTGGTCCGGGGTCATCAATTTTCATCATAAAATTGATTTTTTGGACTCTACTAAAAATTATTCAAAATTTCATTTGGATCGGCCCTCATGTTGAATAACCACTTTTTAAACCCTCACAGTGACCAAAATTGCCATTTTTACAGAGTTTTGCTTACTAAAAAGCTTCAATTTTGACCAATTTCAGGCACAGAAATGACTTTAAACACAATTTTTTTAGTTGAAAAAGTAATAATTCACATCCAAAAGTCATTTAAAGTCAAAAGATTAAATGTTAAAATTTCATCAATATTGACCACTTTTTTGAACGTTCGACAGGTCCGGAGTCATCGTTTTTCATCAGAAAATTGATTTTTTGGACTCTACCAAAAATTATTCAAAATGTCATTTGGATCGGGCCTCATGTTGAATTACCACTTTTTAAACCCTCACAGTGACCAAAATTGCCATTTTTACAGAGTTTTGCTTACTCAGAAGCTTCAATTTTGACCAATTTCAGGCACAGAAATCACTTTAAACACACTTATTTTAGTTGAAAAAGTAATATTTCACATCCAACAGTCATTTAAAGTCAAAAGATTAAATGTCAAAATTTCATCAATATTGACCACTTTTTTGAACGTTCGGCTGGTCCGGGGTCATCAATTTTCATCATAAAATTAATTTTTTTGGACTCCACTAAAAATTATTCAAAATGTCATTTGGATCGGCCCTCATGTTGAATAACCACTTTTTAAACCCTCACAGTGACCAAAATTGCAATTTTTATAGAGTTTTGCTTACTAAAAAGCTTCAATTTTGACCAATTTCAGGCACAGAAATGACTTTAAACACAATTTTTTTAGTTGAAAAAGTAATAATTCACATCCAAAAGTCATTTAAAGTCAAAAGATTAAATGTTAAAATTTCATCAATATTGACCACTTTTTTGAACATTCGACAGGTCCGGGGTCATCGTTTTTCATCATAAAATTGATTTTTTGGACTCTACCAAAAATGATTCAAAATGTCATTTGGATCGGGCCTCAGTTGAATAACCACTTTTTAAACCCTCACAGTGACCAAAATTGCCATTTTTACAGAGTTTTAGTTCCTAAAAAGCTTCAATTTTGACCAATTTTAGGCAGAGAAATGACTTTAAACACACTTATTTTAGTTGAAAAAGTAATAATTCACATCCAACCGTCATTTAAAGTCAAAAGATTAAATGTTAAAATTTCATCAATATTGACCACTTTTTTGAACGTTCGACAGGTCCGGGGTCATCGTTTTTCATCAGAAAATAGATTTTTTGGACTCTACCAAAAATGATTCAAAATGTCATTTGGATCGGGCCTCATGTTGAATTACCACTTTTTAAATCCTCACAGTGACCAAAATTGCCATTTTTACAGAGTTTTGCTTACTCAGAAGCTTAAATTTTGACCAATTTCAGGCACAGAAATCACTTTAAACACACTTATTTTAATTGAAAAAGTAATAATTCACATCCAACAGTTATTTAAAGTCAAAAGATTAAATGTTAAAATGTCATCAATATTGACCACTTTTTTTAACCTTCGACTGGTCCGGGGTCATCGTTTTTCATCATAAAATTGATTTTTTGGACTCCACCAAAAATGATTCAAAATGTCATTTGGATCGGGCCTCATGTTGAATAACCACTTTTTAAACCCTCACAGTGACCAAAATTGCCATTTTTACAGAGTTTTGCTTACTAAAAAGCTTCAATTTTGACCAATTTCAGGCACAGAAATGACTTTAAACACACGTATTTTAGTTGAAAAAGTAAGATTTCACATCCAACCGTCATTTAAAGTCAAAAGATTAAATGTTAAAATTTCATCAATATTGACCACTTTTTTGATCGTTCGACAGGTCCGGGGTCATCGTTTTTCTTCAGAAAATAGATTTTTTGCAATCTACCAAAAATGATTCAAAATGTCATTTGGATCGGGCCTCATGTTGAATAACCACTTTTTAAACCCTCACAGTGACCAAATTGCCATTTTTACAGAGTTTTGCTTACTCAGAAGCTTCAATTTTGACCAATTTCAGGCACAGAAATGACTTTAAACACACTTATTTTAGTTGAAAAAGTAATATTTCACATCCAACCGTCATTTAAAGTCAAAAGATTAAATGTTAAAATTTCATCAATATTGACCACTTTTTTGAACGTTCGACAGGTCCGGGGTCATCGTTTTTCATCAGAAAATAGATTTTTTGGACTCTACCAAAAATTATTCAAAAGGTCATTTGGATCGGGCCTCATGTTGAATTACCACTTTTTAAATCCTCACAGTGACCAAAATTGCCATTTTTACAGAGTTTTGCTTACTCAGAAGCTTCAATTTTGACCAATTTCAGGCACAGAAATCACTTTAAACACACTTATTTTAGTTGAAAAGGTAATAATTCACATCCAACAGTCATTTAAAGTCAGAAGATTAAATGTTAAAATTTCATCAATATTGACCACTTTTTTTAACCTTCGACTGGTCCGGGGTCATCGTTTTTCATCAGAAAATAGATTTTTTGGACTCTACCAAAAATGATTCAAAATGTCATTTGGATCGGGCCTCATGTTGAATAACCACTTTTTAAACCCTCACAGTGACCAAAATTGCCATTTTTACAGAGTTTTGCTTACTCAGAAGCTTCAATTTTGACCAATTTCAGGCACAGAAATCACTTTAAACACACTTATTTTAGTTGAAAAAATAATAATTCACATCCAACAGTCATTTAAAGTCAAAAGATTAAATGTTAAAATTTCATCAATATTGACCACTTTTTTTAACCTTCGACTGGTCCGGGGTCATCGTTTTTCATCATAAAATTGATTTTTTGGACTCTACTAAAAATGATTCAAAATGTCATTTGGATCGGCCCTCATGTTGAATAACCACTTTTTAAACCCTCACAGTGACCAAAATTGCCATTTTTACAGAGTTTTGCTTACTCAGAAGCTTCAATTTTGACCAATTTCAGGCACAGAAATCACTTTAAACACACTTATTTTAGTTGAAAAAGTAATAATTCACATCCAACAGTCATTTAAAGTCAAAAGATTAAATGTTAAAATTTCACCAATATTGACCACTTTTTTTAACCTTCGACTGGTCCCGGGTCTTCGTTTTTCATCATAAAATTGATTTTTTGGACTCTACTAAAAATGATTCAAAATGTCATTTGGATCGGCCCTCATGTTGAATAACCACTTTTTAAACCCTCACAGTGACCAAAATTGCCATTTTTACAGAGTTTTGCTTACTAAAAAGCTTCAATTTTGACCAATTTCAGGCACAGAAATGACTTTAAACACAATTTTTTTAGTTAAAAAAGTAATAATTCACATCCAACAGTCATTTAAAGTCAAAAGATTAAATGTTAAAATGTCATCAATATTGACCACTTTTTTGAACGTTCGACAGGTCCGGGGTCATCGTTTTTCTTCAGAAAATAGATTTTTTGCAATCTACCAAAAATGATTTAAAATGTCATTTGGATCGGGCCTCATGTTGAATAACCACTTTTTAAACCCTCACAGTGACCAAAATTGCCATTTTTGCAGAGTTTTGCTTACTCAGAAGCTTCAATTTTGACCAATTTCAGGCACAGAAATGACTTTAAACACACTTATTTTAGTTGAAAAGTAATATTTCACATCCAACAGTCATTTAAAGTCAAAAGATTAAATGGTAAAATGTCATCAATAATGACCACTTTTTTGAACGTTCGACTGGTCCGGGGTCATCGTTTTTCATCATACAATTGATTTTTTGGACTCTACCAAAAATGATTCAAAATGTCACTTGGATCGGGCCTCATGTTGAATTACCACTTTTTAAACACTCACAGTGACCAAAATTGCCATTTTTACAGAGTTTTGCTTACTCAGAAGCTTCAATTTTGACCAATTTCAGGCACAGAAATCACTTTAAACACACTTCTTTTAGTTGAAAAAGTAATAATTCACATCCAATAGTCATTTAAAGTCAAAATATTAAATGGTAAAATGTCATCAATATTGACCACTTTTTTGAACGTTCGACAGGTCCGGGGTCATCGTTTTTCATCAGAAAATTGATTATTTGGACTCTACCAAAAATTATTCAAAATGTCATTTGAATCGGGCCTCAAGTTGAATTACCACTTTTTAAACCCTCACAGTGACCAAAATTGCCATTTTTACAGAGTTTTGCTTACTCAGAAGCTTGAATTTTGACCAATTTCAGGCACAGAAATCACTTTAAACACACTTATTTTAGTTGAAAAAGTAATATTTCACATCCAACAGTCATTTAAAGTCAAAAGATTAAATGTCAAAATGTCATCAATATTGACCACTTTTTTGAACCTTCGACTGGTCCGGGGTCATCGCTTTTCATCATAAAATTGATTTTTTGGACTCTACCAAAAATGATTCAAAATGTCATTTGGATCGGGCCTCATGTTGAATAACCACTTTTTAAACCCTCACAGTGACCAAAATTGCCATTTTTACAGAGTTTTGCTTACTAAAAAGCTTCAATTTTGACCAATTTCAGGCACAGAAATGACTTTAAACACAATTTTTTTAGTTGAAAAAGTAATAATTCACATCCAAAAGTCATTTAAAGTCAAAAGATTAAATGTTAAAATTTCATCAATATTGACCACTTTTTTGAACGTTCGACAGGTCCGGGGTCATCGTTTTTCATCAGAAA
Organism: Lissotriton helveticus; assembly: GCF_964261635.1. Classification (NCBI taxonomy): domain Eukaryota; kingdom Metazoa; phylum Chordata; class Amphibia; order Caudata; family Salamandridae; genus Lissotriton; species Lissotriton helveticus. Next base: position 502,253 of record NW_027611943.1, read on the forward strand.
ATAGATTTTTTGGACTCTACCAAAAATGATTCAAAATGTCATTTGGATCGGGCCTCATGTTGAATAACCACTTTTTAAACCCTCACAGTGACCAAAATTGCCATTTTTACAGAGTTTTGCTTACTCAGAAGCTTCAATTTTGACCAATTTCAGGCACAGAAATGACTTTAAACACACTTATTTTAGTTGAAAAAGTAATAATTCACATCCAACAGTCATTTAAAGTCAAAAGATTAAATGTTAAAATTTCATCAATATTGACCACTTTTTTGAACGTTCGACAGGTCCGGGGTCATCGTTTTTCTTTAGAAAATGGATTTTTTGCAATCTACCAAAAATGATTCAAAATGTCATTTGGATCGGGCCTCATGTTGAATAACCACTTTTTAAACCCTCACAGTGACCAAATTGCCATTTTTACAGAGTTTTGCTTACTCAGAAGCTTCAATTTTGACCAATTTCAGGCACAGAAATGACTTTAAACACACTTATTTTAGTTGAAAAAGTAATATTTCACATCCAACAGTCATTTAAAGTCAAAAGATTAAATGTTAAAATTTCATCAATATTGACCACTTTTTTGAACGTTCGACTGGTCCGGGGTCATCGTTTTTCATCATACAATTGATTTTTTGGACTCTATCAAAAATGATTCAAAATGTCACTTGGATTGGGCCTCATGTTGAATTACCACTTTTTAAACCCTCACAGTGACCAAAATTGCCATTTTTACAGAGTTTTGCTTACTCAGAAGCTTCAATTTTGACCAATTTCAGGCACAGAAATCACTTTAAACACACTTATTTTAGTTGAAAAAGTAATAATTCACATCCAACAGTCATTTAAAGTCAAAAGATTAAATGTTAAAATTTCATCAATATTGACCACTTTTTTGAACGTTCGACAGGTCCGGGGTCATCGTTTTTCATCAGAAAATAGATTTTTTGGACTCCACCAAAAATGATTCAAAATGTCATTTGGATCGGGCCTCATGTTGAATAACCACTTTTTAAACCCTCACAGTGACCAAAATTGCCATTTTTACAGAGTTTTGCTTACTCAGAAGCTTAAATTTTGACCAATTTCAGGCACAGAAATCACTTTAAACACACTTATTTTAATTGAAAAAGTAATAATTCACATCCAACAGTTATTTAAAGTCAAAAGATTAAATGTTAAAATGTCATCAATATTGACCACTTTTTTTAACCTTCGACTGGTCCGGGGTCATCGTTTTTCATCATAAAATTGATTTTTTGGACTCCAACAAAAATGATTCAAAATGTCATTTGGATCGGGCCTCATGTTGAATAACCACTTTTTAAACCCTCACAGTGACCAAAATTGCCATTTTTACAGAGTTTTGCTTACTAAAAAGCTTCAATTTTGACCAATTTCAGGCACAGAAATGACTTTAAACACACGTATTTTAGTTGAAAAAGTAATATTTCACATCCAACCGTCATTTAAAGTCAAAAGATTAAATGTTAAAATTTCATCAATATTGACCACTTTTTTGAACGTTCGACAGGTCCGGGGTCATCGTTTTTCTTCAGAAAATAGATTTTTTGCAATCTACCAAAAATGATTCAAAATGTCATTTGGATCGGGCCTCATGTTGAATAACCACTTTTTAAACCCTCACAGTGACCAAATTGCCATTTTTACAGAGTTTTGCTTACTCAGAAGCTTCAATTTTGACCAATTTCAGGCACAGAAATGACTTTAAACACACTTATTTTAGTTGAAAAAGTAATATTTCACATCCAACCGTCATTTAAAGTCAAAAGATTAAATGTTAAAATTTCATCAATATTGACCACTTTTTTGAACGTTCGACAGGTCCGGGGTCATCGTTTTTCATCAGAAAATAGATTTTTTGGACTCTACCAAAAATTATTCAAAAGGTCATTTGGATCGGGCCTCATGTTGAATTACCACTTTTTAAATCCTCACAGTGACCAAAATTGCCATTTTTACAGAGTTTTGCTTACTCAGAAGCTTCAATTTTGACCAATTTCAGGCACAGAAATCACTTTAAACACACTTATTTTAGTTGAAAAGGTAATAATTCACATCCAACAGTCATTTAAAGTCAGAAGATTAAATGTTAAAATTTCATCAATATTGACCACTTTTTTTAACCTTCGACTGGTCCGGGGTCATCGTTTTTCATCAGAAAATAGATTTTTTGGACTCTACCAAAAATGATTCAAAATGTCATTTGGATCGGGCCTCATGTTGAATAACCACTTTTTAAACCCTCACAGTGACCAAAATTGCCATTTTTACAGAGTTTTGCTTACTCAGAAGCTTCAATTTTGACCAATTTCAGGCACAGAAATCACTTTAAACACACTTATTTTAGTTGAAAAAATAATAATTCACATCCAACAGTCATTTAAAGTCAAAAGATTAAATGTTAAAATTTCATCAATATTGACCACTTTTTTTAACCTTCGACTGGTCCGGGGTCATCGTTTTTCATCATAAAATTGATTTTTTGGACTCTACTAAAAATGATTCAAAATGTCATTTGGATCGGCCCTCATGTTGAATAACCACTTTTTAAACCCTCACAGTGACCAAAATTGCCATTTTTACAGAGTTTTGCTTACTCAGAAGCTTCAATTTTGACCAATTTCAGGCACAGAAATCACTTTAAACACACTTATTTTAGTTGAAAAAGTAATAATTCACATCCAACAGTCATTTAAAGTCAAAAGATTAAATGTTAAAATTTCACCAATATTGACCACTTTTTTTAACCTTCGACTGGTCCCGGGTCTTCGTTTTTCATCATAAAATTGATTTTTTGGACTCTACTAAAAATGATTCAAAATGTCATTTGGATCGGCCCTCATGTTGAATAACCACTTTTTAAACCCTCACAGTGACCAAAATTGCCATTTTTACAGAGTTTTGCTTACTAAAAAGCTTCAATTTTGACCAATTTCAGGCACAGAAATGACTTTAAACACAATTTTTTTAGTTAAAAAAGTAATAATTCACATCCAACAGTCATTTAAAGTCAAAAGATTAAATGTTAAAATGTCATCAATATTGACCACTTTTTTGAACGTTCGACAGGTCCGGGGTCATCGTTTTTCTTCAGAAAATAGATTTTTTGCAATCTACCAAAAATGATTTAAAATGTCATTTGGATCGGGCCTCATGTTGAATAACCACTTTTTAAACCCTCACAGTGACCAAAATTGCCATTTTTGCAGAGTTTTGCTTACTCAGAAGCTTCAATTTTGACCAATTTCAGGCACAGAAATGACTTTAAACACACTTATTTTAGTTGAAAAGTAATATTTCACATCCAACAGTCATTTAAAGTCAAAAGATTAAATGGTAAAATGTCATCAATAATGACCACTTTTTTGAACGTTCGACTGGTCCGGGGTCATCGTTTTTCATCATACAATTGATTTTTTGGACTCTACCAAAAATGATTCAAAATGTCACTTGGATCGGGCCTCATGTTGAATTACCACTTTTTAAACACTCACAGTGACCAAAATTGCCATTTTTACAGAGTTTTGCTTACTCAGAAGCTTCAATTTTGACCAATTTCAGGCACAGAAATCACTTTAAACACACTTCTTTTAGTTGAAAAAGTAATAATTCACATCCAATAGTCATTTAAAGTCAAAATATTAAATGGTAAAATGTCATCAATATTGACCACTTTTTTGAACGTTCGACAGGTCCGGGGTCATCGTTTTTCATCAGAAAATTGATTATTTGGACTCTACCAAAAATTATTCAAAATGTCATTTGAATCGGGCCTCAAGTTGAATTACCACTTTTTAAACCCTCACAGTGACCAAAATTGCCATTTTTACAGAGTTTTGCTTACTCAGAAGCTTGAATTTTGACCAATTTCAGGCACAGAAATCACTTTAAACACACTTATTTTAGTTGAAAAAGTAATATTTCACATCCAACAGTCATTTAAAGTCAAAAGATTAAATGTCAAAATGTCATCAATATTGACCACTTTTTTGAACCTTCGACTGGTCCGGGGTCATCGCTTTTCATCATAAAATTGATTTTTTGGACTCTACCAAAAATGATTCAAAATGTCATTTGGATCGGGCCTCATGTTGAATAACCACTTTTTAAACCCTCACAGTGACCAAAATTGCCATTTTTACAGAGTTTTGCTTACTAAAAAGCTTCAATTTTGACCAATTTCAGGCACAGAAATGACTTTAAACACAATTTTTTTAGTTGAAAAAGTAATAATTCACATCCAAAAGTCATTTAAAGTCAAAAGATTAAATGTTAAAATTTCATCAATATTGACCACTTTTTTGAACGTTCGACAGGTCCGGGGTCATCGTTTTTCATCATAAAATTGATTTTTTGGACTCTACCAAAAATGATTCAAAATGTCATTTGGATCGGGCCTCATGTTGAATAACCACTTTTTAAACCCTCACAGTGACCAAAATTGCCATTTTTACAGAGTTTTGCTTACTCAGAAGCTTCAATTTTGACCAATTTCAGGCACAGAAATGACTTTAAACACACTTATTTTAGTTGAAAAAGTAATAATTCACATCCAACAGTCATTTAAAGTCAAAAGATTAAATGTTAAAATTTCATCAATATTGACCACTTTTTTGAACGTTCGACAGGTCCGGGGTCATCGTTTTTCTTTAGAAAATGGATTTTTTGCAATCTACCAAAAATGATTCAAAATGTCATTTGGATCGGGCCTCATGTTGAATAACCACTTTTTAAACCCTCACAGTGACCAAATTGCCATTTTTACAGAGTTTTGCTTACTCAGAAGCTTCAATTTTGACCAATTTCAGGCACAGAAATGACTTTAAACACACTTATTTTAGTTGAAAAAGTAATATTTCACATCCAACAGTCATTTAAAGTCAAAAGATTAAATGTTAAAATTTCATCAATATTGACCACTTTTTTGAACGTTCGACTGGTCCGGGGTCATCGTTTTTCATCATACAATTGATTTTTTGGACTCTATCAAAAATGATTCAAAATGTCACTTGGATTGGGCCTCATGTTGAATTACCACTTTTTAAACCCTCACAGTGACCAAAATTGCCATTTTTACAGAGTTTTGCTTACTCAGAAGCTTCAATTTTGACCAATTTCAGGCACAGAAATCACTTTAAACACACTTATTTTAGTTGAAAAAGTAATAATTCACATCCAACAGTCATTTAAAGTCAAAAGATTAAATGTTAAAATTTCATCAATATTGACCACTTTTTTGAACGTTCGACAGGTCCGGGGTCATCGTTTTTCATCAGAAAATAGATTTTTTGGACTCCACCAAAAATGATTCAAAATGTCATTTGGATCGGGCCTCATGTTGAATAACCACTTTTTAAACCCTCACAGTGACCAAAATTGCCATTTTTACAGAGTTTTGCTTACTCAGAAGCTTAAATTTTGACCAATTTCAGGCACAGAAATCACTTTAAACACACTTATTTTAATTGAAAAAGTAATAATTCACATCCAACAGTTATTTAAAGTCAAAAGATTAAATGTTAAAATGTCATCAATATTGACCACTTTTTTTAACCTTCGACTGGTCCGGGGTCATCGTTTTTCATCATAAAATTGATTTTTTGGACTCCAACAAAAATGATTCAAAATGTCATTTGGATCGGGCCTCATGTTGAATAACCACTTTTTAAACCCTCACAGTGACCAAAATTGCCATTTTTACAGAGTTTTGCTTACTAAAAAGCTTCAATTTTGACCAATTTCAGGCACAGAAATGACTTTAAACACACGTATTTTAGTTGAAAAAGTAATATTTCACATCCAACCGTCATTTAAAGTCAAAAGATTAAATGTTAAAATTTCATCAATATTGACCACTTTTTTGAACGTTCGACAGGTCCGGGGTCATCGTTTTTCTTCAGAAAATAGATTTTTTGCAATCTACCAAAAATGATTCAAAATGTCATTTGGATCGGGCCTCATGTTGAATAACCACTTTTTAAACCCTCACAGTGACCAAATTGCCATTTTTACAGAGTTTTGCTTACTCAGAAGCTTCAATTTTGACCAATTTCAGGCACAGAAATGACTTTAAACACACTTATTTTAGTTGAAAAAGTAATATTTCACATCCAACCGTCATTTAAAGTCAAAAGATTAAATGTTAAAATTTCATCAATATTGACCACTTTTTTGAACGTTCGACAGGTCCGGGGTCATCGTTTTTCATCAGAAAATAGATTTTTTGGACTCTACCAAAAATTATTCAAAAGGTCATTTGGATCGGGCCTCATGTTGAATTACCACTTTTTAAATCCTCACAGTGACCAAAATTGCCATTTTTACAGAGTTTTGCTTACTCAGAAGCTTCAATTTTGACCAATTTCAGGCACAGAAATCACTTTAAACACACTTATTTTAGTTGAAAAGGTAATAATTCACATCCAACAGTCATTTAAAGTCAAAAGATTAAATGTTAAAATTTCATCAATATTGACCACTTTTTTTAACCTTCGACTGGTCCGGGGTCATCGTTTTTCATCATAAAATTGATTTTTTGGACTCTACTAAAAATGATTCAAAATGTCATTTGGATCGGCCCTCATGTTGAATAACCACTTTTTAAACCCTCACAGTGACCAAAATTGCCATTTTTACAGAGTTTTGCTTACTCAGAAGCTTCAATTTTGACCAAATTCAGGCACAGAAATCACTTTAAACACACTTATTTTAGTTGAAAAAGTAATAATTCACATCCAACAGTCATTTAAAGTCAAAAGATTAAATGTTAAAATTTCACCAATATTGACCACTTTTTTTAACCTTCGACTGGTCCCGGGTCTTCGTTTTTCATCATAAAATTGATTTTTTGGACTCTACTAAAAATGATTCAAAATGTCATTTGGATCGGCCCTCATGTTGAATAACCACTTTTTAAACCCTCACAGTGACCAAAATTGCCATTTTTACAGAGTTTTGCTTACTACAAAGCTTCAATTTTGACCAATTTCAGGCACAGAAATGACTTTAAACACAATTTTTTTAGTTAAAAAAGTAATAATTCACATCCAACAGTCATTTAAAGTCAAAAGATTAAATGTTAAAATGTCATCAATATTGACCACTTTTTTGAACGTTCGACAGGTCCGGGGTCATCGTTTTTCTTCAGAAAATAGATTTTTTGCAATCTACCAAAAATGATTTAAAATGTCATTTGGATCGGGCCTCATGTTGAATAACCACTTTTTAAACCCTCACAGTGACCAAAATTGCCATTTTTGCAGAGTTTTGCTTACTCAGAAGCTTCAATTTTGACCAATTTCAGGCACAGAAATGACTTTAAACACACTTATTTTAGTTGAAAAGTAATATTTCACATCCAACAGTCATTTAAAGTCAAAAGATTAAATGGTAAAATGTCATCAATAATGACCACTTTTTTGAACGTTCGACTGGTCCGGGGTCATCGTTTTTCATCATACAATTGATTTTTTGGACTCTACCAAAAATGATTCAAAATGTCACTTGGATCGGGCCTCATGTTGAATTACCACTTTTTAAACACTCACAGTGACCAAAATTGCCATTTTTACAGAGTTTTGCTTACTCAGAAGCTTCAATTTTGACCAATTTCAGGCACAGAAATCACTTTAAACACACTTCTTTTAGTTGAAAAAGTAATAATTCACATCCAATAGTCATTTAAAGTCAAAATATTAAATGGTAAAATGTCATCAATATTGACCACTTTTTTGAACGTTCGACAGGTCCGGGGTCATCGTTTTTCATCAGAAAATTGATTATTTGGACTCTACCAAAAATTATTCAAAATGTCATTTGAATCGGGCCTCAAGTTGAATTACCACTTTTTAAACCCTCACAGTGACCAAAATTGCCATTTTTACAGAGTTTTGCTTACTCAGAAGCTTGAATTTTGACCAATTTCAGGCACAGAAATCACTTTAAACACACTTATTTTAGTTGAAAAAGTAATATTTCACATCCAACAGTCATTTAAAGTCAAAAGATTAAATGTCAAAATGTCATCAATATTGACCACTTTTTTGAACCTTCGACTGGTCCGGGGTCATCGCTTTTCATCATAAAATTGATTTTTTGGACTCTACCAAAAATGATTCAAAATGTCATTTGGATCGGGCCTCATGTTGAATAACCACTTTTTAAACCCTCACAGTGACCAAAATTGCCATTTTTACAGAGTTTTGCTTACTAAAAAGCTTCAATTTTGACCAATTTCAGGCACAGAAATGACTTTAAACACAATTTTTTTAGTTGAAAAAGTAATAATTCACATCCAAAAGTCATTTAAAGTCAAAAGATTAAATGTTAAAATTTCATCAATATTGACCACTTTTTTGAACGTTCGACAGGTCCGGGGTCATCGTTTTTCATCAGAAAATAGATTTTTTGGACTCTACCAAAAATGATTCAAAATGTCATTTGGATCGGGCCTCATGTTGAATAACCACTTTTTAAACCCTCACAGTGACCAAAATTGCCATTTTTACAGAGTTTTGCTTACTCAGAAGCTTCAATTTTGACCAATTTCAGGCACAGAAATGACTTTAAACACACTTATTTTAGTTGAAAAAGTAATAATTCACATCCAACAGTCATTTAAAGTCAAAAGATTAAATGTTAAAATTTCATCAATATTGACCACTTTTTTGAACGTTCGACAGGTCCGGGGTCATCGTTTTTCTTTAGAAAATGGATTTTTTGCAATCTACCAAAAATGATTCAAAATGTCATTTGGATCGGGCCTCATGTTGAATAACCACTTTTTAAACCCTCACAGTGACCAAATTGCCATTTTTACAGAGTTTTGCTTACTCAGAAGCTTCAATTTTGACCAATTTCAGGCACAGAAATGACTTTAAACACACTTATTTTAGTTGAAAAAGTAATATTTCACATCCAACAGTCATTTAAAGTCAAAAGATTAAATGTTAAAATTTCATCAATATTGACCACTTTTTTGAACGTTCGACTGGTCCGGGGTCATCGTTTTTCATCATACAATTGATTTTTTGGACTCTATCAAAAATGATTCAAAATGTCACTTGGATTGGGCCTCATGTTGAATTACCACTTTTTAAACCCTCACAGTGACCAAAATTGCCATTTTTACAGAGTTTTGCTTACTCAGAAGCTTCAATTTTGACCAATTTCAGGCACAGAAATCACTTTAAACACACTTATTTTAGTTGAAAAAGTAATAATTCACATCCAACAGTCATTTAAAGTCAAAAGATTAAATGTTAAAATTTCATCAATATTGACCACTTTTTTGAACGTTCGACAGGTCCGGGGTCATCGTTTTTCATCAGAAAATAGATTTTTTGGACTCCACCAAAAATGATTCAAAATGTCATTTGGATCGGGCCTCATGTTGAATAACCACTTTTTAAACCCTCACAGTGACCAAAATTGCCATTTTGACAGAGTTTTGCTTACTCAGAAGCTTAAATTTTGACCAATTTCAGGCACAGAAATCACTTTAAACACACTTATTTTAATTGAAAAAGTAATAATTCACATCCAACAGTTATTTAAAGTCAAAAGATTAAATGTTAAAATGTCATCAATATTGACCACTTTTTTTAACCTTCGACTGGTCCGGGGTCATCGTTTTTCATCATAAAATTGATTTTTTGGACTCCAACAAAAATGATTCAAAATGTCATTTGGATCGGGCCTCATGTTGAATAACCACTTTTTAAACCCTCACAGTGACCAAAATTGCCATTTTTACAGAGTTTTGCTTACTAAAAAGCTTCAATTTTGACCAATTTCAGGCACAGAAATGACTTTAAACACACGTATTTTAGTTGAAAAAGTAATATTTCACATCCAACCGTCATTTAAAGTCAAAAGATTAAATGTTAAAATTTCATCAATATTGACCACTTTTTTGAACGTTCGACAGGTCCGGGGTCATCGTTTTTCTTCAGAAAATAGATTTTTTGCAATCTACCAAAAATGATTCAAAATGTCATTTGGATCGGGCCTCATGTTGAATAACCACTTTTTAAACCCTCACAGTGACCAAATTGCCATTTTTACAGAGTTTTGCTTACTCAGAAGCTTCAATTTTGACCAATTTCAGGCACAGAAATGACTTTAAACACACTTATTTTAGTTGAAAAAGTAATATTTCACATCCAACCGTCATTTAAAGTCAAAAGATTAAATGTTAAAATTTCATCAATATTGACCACTTTTTTGAACGTTCGACAGGTCCGGGGTCATCGTTTTTCATCAGAAAATAGATTTTTTGGACTCTACCAAAAATTATTCAAAAGGTCATTTGGATCGGGCCTCATGTTGAATTACCACTTTTTAAATCCTCACAGTGACCAAAATTGCCATTTTTACAGAGTTTTGCTTACTCAGAAGCTTCAATTTTGACCAATTTCAGGCACAGAAATCACTTTAAACACACTTATTTTAGTTGAAAAGGTAATAATTCACATCCAACAGTCATTTAAAGTCAAAAGATTAAATGTTAAAATTTCATCAATATTGACCACTTTTTTTAACCTTCGACTGGTCCGGGGTCATCGTTTTTCATCATAAAATTGATTTTTTGGACTCTACTAAAAATGATTCAAAATGTCATTTGGATCGGCCCTCATGTTGAATAACCACTTTTTAAACCCTCACAGTGACCAAAATTGCCATTTTTACAGAGTTTTGCTTACTCAGAAGCTTCAATTTTGACCAAATTCAGGCACAGAAATCACTTTAAACACACTTATTTTAGTTGAAAAAGTAATAATTCACATCCAACAGTCATTTAAAGTCAAAAGATTAAATGTTAAAATTTCACCAATATTGACCACTTTTTTTAACCTTCGACTGGTCCCGGGTCTTCGTTTTTCATCATAAAATTGATTTTTTGGACTCTACTAAAAATGATTCAAAATGTCATTTGGATCGGCCCTCATGTTGAATAACCACTTTTTAAACCCTCACAGTGACCAAAATTGCCATTTTTACAGAGTTTTGCTTACTACAAAGCTTCAATTTTGACCAATTTCAGGCACAGAAATGACTTTAAACACAATTTTTTTAGTTGAAAAAGTAATAATTCACATCCAACAGTCATTTAAAGTCAAAAGATTAAATGTTAAAATGTCATCAATATTGACCACTTTTTTGAACGTTCGACAGGTCTGGGGTCATCGTTTTTCTTCAGAAAATGGATTTTTTGCAATCTACCAAAAATGATTTAAAATGTCATTTGGATCGGGCCTCATGTTGAATAACCACTTTTTAAACCCTCACAGTGACCAAAATTGCCATTTTTGCAGAGTTTTGCTTACTCAGAAGCTTCAATTTTGACCAATTTCAGGCACAGAAATGACTTTAAACACACTTATTTTAGTTGAAAAAGTAATATTTCACATCCAACAGTCATTTAAAGTCAAAAGATTAAATGGTAAAATGTCATCAATAATGACCACTTTTTTGAACGTTCGACTGGTCCGGGGTCATCGTTTTTCATCATACAATTGATTTTTTGGACTCTACCAAAAATGATTCAAAATGTCACTTGGATCGGGCCTCATGTTGAATTACCACTTTTTAAACACTCACAGTGACCAAAATTGCCATTTTTACAGAGTTTTGCTTACTCAGAAGCTTCAATTTTGACCAATTTCAGGCACAGAAATCACTTTAAACACACTTCTTTTAGTTGAAAAAGTAATAATTCACATCCAATAGTCATTTAAAGTCAAAATATTAAATGGTAAAATGTCATCAATATTGACCACTTTTTTGAACGTTCGACAGGTCCGGGGTCATCGTTTTTCATCAGAAAATTGATTATTTGGACTCTACCAAAAATTATTCAAAATGTCATTTGAATCGGGCCTCAAGTTGAATTACCACTTTTTAAACCCTCACAGTGACCAAAATTGCCATTTTTACAGAGTTTTGCTTACTCAGAAGCTTGAATTTTGACCAATTTCAGGCACAGAAATCACTTTAAACACACTTATTTTAGTTGAAAAAGTAATATTTCACATCTAACAGTCATTTAAAGTCAAAAGATTAAATGTCAAAATGTCATCAATATTGACCACTTTTTTGAACCTTCGACTAGTCCGGGGTCATCGCTTTTCATCATAAAATTGATTTTTTGGACTCCACCAAAAATGATTCAAAATGTCATTTGGATCGGGCCTCATGTTGAATAACCACTTTTTAAACCCTCACAGTGACCAAAATTGCCATTTTTACAGAGTTTTCGCATTCTCGAAAGCTTCAATTTTTACCAATTTCAGGCACAGAAATGACTTTAAACACACTTATTTTAGTTGAAAAAGTAATAATTCACATCCAACCGTCATTTAAAGTCAAAAGATTAAATGTTAAAATGTCATCAATATTGACCACTTTTTTGAACGTTCGACTGGTCCGGGGTCATCAATTTTCATCATAAAATTGATTTTTTGGACTCTACTAAAAATGATTCAAAATGTCATTTGGATCGGCCCTCATGTTGAATAACCACTTTTTAAACCCTCACAGTGACCAAAATTGCCATTTTTACAGAGTTTTGCTTACTCAGAAGCTTCAATTTTGACCAATTTCAGGCACAGAAATGACTTGAAACACACTTATTTTAGTTGAAAAAGTAATAATTCACATCCAACAGTCATTTAAAGTCAAAAGATTAAATGTTAAAATTTCATCAATATTGACCACACTTTTGAACGTTCGACAGGTCCGGGGTCATCGTTTTTCTTCAGAAAATGGATTTTTTGCAATCTACCAAAAATGATTCAAAATGTCATTTGGATCGGGCCTCATGTTGAATAACCACTTTTTAAACCCTCACAGTGACCAAATTGCCATTTTTACAGAGTTTTGCTTACTCAGAAGCTTCAATTTTGACCAATTTCAGGCACAGAAATGGCTTTAAACACACTTATTTTAGTTGAAAAAGTAATAATTCACATCCAACAGTCATTTAAAGTCAAAAGATTAAATGTTAAAATTTCATCAATATTGACCACACTTTTGAACGTTCGACAGGTCCGGGGTCATCGTTTTTCTTCAGAAAATGGATTTTTTGCAATCTACCAAAAATGATTCAAAATGTCATTTGGATCGGGCCTCATGTTGAATAACCACTTTTTAAACCCTCACAGTGACCAAATTGCCATTTTTACAGAGTTTTGCTTACTCAGAAGCTTCAATTTTGACCAATTTCAGGCACAGAAATGGCTTTAAACACACTTATTTTAGTTGAAAAAGTAATATTTCACATCCAACAGTCATTTAAAGTCAAAAGATTAAATGTTAAAATTTCATCAATATTGACCACTTTTTTGAACGTTCGACTGGTCCGGGGTCATCGTTTTTCATCATACAATTGATTTTTTGGACTCTACCAAAAATGATTCAAAATGTCACTTGGATTGGGCCTCATGTTGAATTACCACTTTTTAAACCCTCACAGTGACCAAAATTGCCATTTTTACAGAGTTTTGCTTACTCAGAAGCTTCAATTTTGACCAATTTCAGGCACAGAAATCACTTTAAACACACTTATTTTAGTTGAAAAAGTAATAATTCACATCCAACAGTCATTTAAAGTCAAAAGATTAAATGTTAAAATTTCATCAATATTGTCCACTTTTTTGAACGTTCGACAGGTCCGGGGTCATCGTTTTTCATCATAAAATTGATTTTTTGGACTCTACCAAAAATGATTCAAAATGTCATTTGGATCGGGCCTCATGTTGAATAACCACTTTTTAAACCCTCACAGTGACCAAAATTGCCATTTTTACAGAGCTTTCGCTTACTCAAAAGCTTCAATTTTGACCAATTTCAGGCACAGAAATGACTTTAAACACAATTTTTTTAGTTGAAAAAGTAATAATTCACATCCAAAAGTCATTTAAAGTCAAAAGATTAAATGTTAAAATTTCATCAATATTGACCACTTTTTTGAACGTTCGACAGGTCCGGGGTCATCGTTTTTCATCAGAAAATAGATTTTTTGGACTCTACCAAAAATGATTCAAAATGTCATTTGGATCGGGCCTCATGTTGAATAACCACTTTTTAAACCCTCACAGTGACCAAAATTGCCATTTTTACAGAGTTTTGCTTACTCAGAAGCTTCAATTTTGACCAATTTCAGGCACAGAAATGACTTTAAACACACTTATTTTAGTTGAAAAAGTAATATTTCACATCCAACAGTCATTTAAAGTCAAAAGATTAAATGTTAAAATTTCATCAATATTGACCACTTTTTTGAACGTTCGACTGGTCCGGGGTCATCGTTTTTCATCATACAATTGATTTTTTGGACTCTACCAAAAATGATTCAAAATGTCACTTGGATTGGGCCTCATGTTGAATTACCACTTTTTAAACCCTCACAGTGACCAAAATTGCCATTTTTACAGAGTTTTGCTTACTCTGAAGCTTCAATTTTGACCAATTTCAGGCACAGAAATCACTTTAAACACACTTATTTTAGTTGAGAAAGTAATAATTCACATCCAACAGTCATTTAAAGTCAAAAGATTAAATGTTAAAATTTCATCAATATTGTCCACTTTTTTGAACGTTCGACAGGTCCGGGGTCATCGTTTTTCATCATAAAATTGATTTTTTGGACTCTACCAAAAATGATTCAAAATGTCATTTGGATCGGGCCTCATGTTGAATAACCACTTTTTAAACCCTCACAGTGACCAAAATTGCCATTTTTACAGAGCTTTCGCTTACTCAAAAGCTTCAATTTTGACCAATTTCAGGCACAGAAATGACTTTAAACACAATTATTTTAGTTGAAAAAGTAATATTTCACATCCAACAGTCATTTAAAGTCAAAAGATTAAATGTTAAAATTTCATCAATATTGACCACTTTTTTGAACGTTCGACAGGTCCGGAGTCATCGTTTTTCATCAGAAAATTGATTTTTTGGACTCTACCAAAAATTATTCAAAATGTCATTTGGATCGGGCCTCATGTTGAATTACCACTTTTTAAACCCTCACAGTGACCAAAATTGCCATTTTTACAGAGTTTTGCTTACTCAGAAGCTTCAATTTTGACCAATTTCAGGCACAGAAATCACTTTAAACACACTTATTTTAGTTGAAAAAGTAATATTTCACATCCAACAGTCATTTAAAGTCAAAAGATTAAATGTCAAAATTTCATCAATATTGACCACTTTTTTGAACGTTCGGCTGGTCCGGGGTCATCAATTTTCATCATAAAATTGATTTTTTGGACTCTACTAAAAATTATTCAAAATTTCATTTGGATCGGCCCTCATGTTGAATAACCACTTTTTAAACCCTCACAGTGACCAAAATTGCCATTTTTACAGAGTTTTGCTTACTAAAAAGCTTCAATTTTGACCAATTTCAGGCACAGAAATGACTTTAAACACAATTTTTTTAGTTGAAAAAGTAATAATTCACATCCAAAAGTCATTTAAAGTCAAAAGATTAAATGTTAAAATTTCATCAATATTGTCCACTTTTTTGAACGTTCGACAGGTCCGGGGTCATCGTTTTTCATCATAAAATTGATTTTTTGGACTCTACCAAAAATGATTCAAAATGTCATTTGGATCGGGCCTCATGTTGAATTACCACTTTTTAAACCCTCACAGTGACCAAAATTGCCATTTTTACAGAGTTTTGCTTACTCAGAAGCTTCAATTTTGACCAATTTCAGGCACAGAAATCACTTTAAACACACTTATTTTAGTTGAAAAAGTAATATTTCACATCCAACAGTCATTTAAAGTCAAAAGATTAAATGTCAAAATTTCATCAATATTGACCACTTTTTTGAACGTTCGGCTGGTCCGGGCTCATCGTTTTTCATCATAAAATTGATTTTTTGGACTCTACCAAAAATGATTCAAAATGTCATTTGGATCGGGCCTCAGTTGAATAACCACTTTTTAAACCCTCACAGTGACCAAAATTGCCATTTTTACAGAGTTTTAGTTCCTAAAAAGCTTCAATTTTGACCAATTTTAGGCAGAGAAATGATTTTAAACACACTTATTTTAGTTGAAAAAGTAATAATTCACATCCAACCGTCATTTAAAGTCAAAAGATTAAATGTTAAAATTTCATCAATATTGACCACTTTTTTGAACGTTGGACAGGTCCGGGGTCATCGTTTTTCATCAGAAAATAGATTTTTTGGACTCTACCAAAAATCATTCAAAATGTCATTTGGATCGGGCCTCATGTTGAATTACCACTTTTTAAATCCTCACAGTGACCAAAATTGCCATTTTTACAGAGTTTTGCTTACTCAGAAGCTTAAATTTTGACCAATTTCAGGCACAGAAATGACTTTAAACACACGTATTTTAGTTGAAAAAGTAATATTTCACATCCAACCGTCATTTAAAGTCAAAAGATTAAATGTTAAAATTTCATCAATATTGACCACTTTTTTGAACGTTCGACAGGTCCGGGGTCATCGTTTTTCTTCAGAAAATGGATTTTTTGCAATCTACCAAAAATGATTCAAAATGTCATTTGGATCGGGCCTCATGTTGAATAACCACATTTTAAACCCTCACAGTGACCAAATTGCCATTTTTACAGAGTTTTGCTTACTCAGAAGCTTCAATTTTGACCAATTTCAGGCACAGAAATGACTTTAAACACACTTATTTTAGTTGAAAAAGTAATATTTCACATCCAACCGTCATTTAAAGTCAAAAGATTAAATGTTAAAATTTCATCAATATTGACCACTTTTTTGAACGTTCGACAGGTCCGGGGTCATCGTTTTTCATCAGAAAATAGATTTTTTGGACTCTACCAAAAATTATTCAAAAGGTCATTTGGATCGGGCCTCATGTTGAATTACCACTTTTTAAACCCTCACAGTGACCAAAATTGCCATTTTTACAGAGTTTTGCTTACTCAGAAGCTTCAATTTTGACCAATTTCAGGCACAGAAATCACTTTAAACACACTTATTTTAGTTGAAAAAGTAATAATTCACATCCAACAGTCATTTAAAGTCAAAAGATTAAATGTTAAAATTTCATCAATAATGTCCACTTTTTTGAACGTTCGACAGGTCCGGGTCATCGTTTTTCATCATAAAATTGATTTTTTGGACTCTACCAAAAATGATTCAAAATGTCATTTGGATCGGGCCTCATGTTGAATAACCACTTTTTAAACCCTCACAGTGACCAAAATTGCCATTTTTACAGAGCTTTCGCTTACTCAAAAGCTTCAATTTTGACCAATTTCAGTCACAGAAATGACTTTAAACACAATTATTTTAGTTGAAAAAGTAATATTTCACATCCAACAGTCATTTAAAGTCAAAAGATTAAATGTTAAAATTTCATCAATATTGACCACTTTTTTGAACGTTCGACAGGTCCGGGGTCATCGTTTTTCATCATAAAATTGATTTTTTGGACTCTACCAAAAATGATTCAAAATGTCATTTGGATCGGGCCTCATGTTGAATAACCACTTTTTAAACCCTCACAGTGACCAAAATTGCCATTTTTACAGAGTTTTGCTTACTAAAAAGCTTCAATTTTGACCAATTTCAGGCACAGAAATGACTTTAAACACACGTATTTTAGTTGAAAAAGTAATATTTCACATCCAACCGTCATTTAAAGTCAAAAGATTAAATGTTAAAATTTCATCAATATTGACCACTTTTTTGAACGTTCGACAGGTCCGGGGTCATCGTTTTTCATCAGAAAATAGATTTTTTGGACTCTACCAAAAATGATTCAAAATGTCATTTGGATCGGGCCTCAGTTGAATAACCACTTTTTAAACCCTCACAGTGACCAAAATTGCCATTTTTACAGAGTTTTAGTTCCTAAAAAGCTTCAATTTTGACCAATTTTAGGCAGAGAAATGATTTTAAACACACTTATTTTAGTTGAAAAAGTAATAATTCACATCCAACCGTCATTTAAAGTCAAAAGATTAAATGTTAAAATTTCATCAATATTGACCACTTTTTTGAACGTTGGACAGGTCCGGGGTCATCGTTTTTCATCAGAAAATAGATTTTTTGGACTCTACCAAAAATCATTCAAAATGTCATTTGGATCGGGCCTCATGTTGAATTACCACTTTTTAAATCCTCACAGTGACCAAAATTGCCATTTTTACAGAGTTTTGCTTACTCAGAAGCTTAAATTTTGACCAATTTCAGGCACAGAAATCACTTTAAACACACTTATTTTAGTTGAAAAAGTAATAATTCACATCCAACAGTCATTTAAAGTCAAAAGATTAAATGTTAAAATTTCATCAATATTGTCCACTTTTTTGAACGTTCGACAGGTCCGGGGTCATCGTTTTTCATCATAAAATTGATTTTTTGGACTCTACCAAAAATGATTCAAAATGTCATTTGGATCGGGCCTCATGTTGAATAACCACTTTTTAAACCCTCACAGTGACCAAAATTGCCATTTTTACAGAGCTTTCGCTTACTCAAAAGCTTCAATTTTGACCAATTTCAGGCACAGAAATGACTTTAAACACAATTATTTTAGTTGAAAAAGTAATATTTCACATCCAACAGTCATTTAAAGTCAAAAGATTAAATGTTAAAATTTCATCAATATTGACCACTTTTTTGAACGTTCGACAGGTCCGGAGTCATCGTTTTTCATCAGAAAATTGATTTTTTGGACTCTACCAAAAATTATTCAAAATGTCATTTGGATCGGGCCTCATGTTGAATTACCACTTTTTAAACCCTCACAGTGACCAAAATTGCCATTTTTACAGAGTTTTGCTTACTCAGAAGCTTCAATTTTGACCAATTTCAGGCACAGAAATCACTTTAAACACACTTATTTTAGTTGAAAAAGTAATATTTCACATCCAACAGTCATTTAAAGTCAAAAGATTAAATGTCAAAATTTCATCAATATTGACCACTTTTTTGAACGTTCGGCTGGTCCGGGGTCATCAATTTTCATCATAAAATTAATTTTTTTGGACTCTACTAAAAATTATTCAAAATGTCATTTGGATCGGCCCTCATGTTGAATAACCACTTTTTAAACCCTCACAGTGACCAAAATTGCCATTTTTACAGAGTTTTGCTTACTAAAAAGCTTCAATTTTGACCAATTTCAGGCACAGAAATGACTTTAAACACAATTTTTTTAGTTGAAAAAGTAATAATTCACATCCAAAAGTCATTTAAAGTCAAAAGATTAAATGTTAAAATTTCATCAATATTGACCATTTTTTTTGAACGTTCGACAGGTCCGGGGTCATCGTTTTTCATCATAAAATTGATTTTTTGGACTCTACCAAAAATGATTCAAAATGTCATTTGGATCGGGCCTCAGTTGAATAACCACTTTTTAAACCCTCACAGTGACCAAAATTGCCATTTTTACAGAGTTTTAGTTCCTAAAAAGCTTCAATTTTGACCAATTTTAGGCAGAGAAATGACTTTAAACACACTTATTTTAGTTGAAAAAGTAATAATTCACATCCAACCGTCATTTAAAGTCAAAAGATTAAATGTTAAAATTTCATCAATATTGACCACTTTTTTGAACGTTCGACAGGTCCGGGGTCATCGTTTTTCATCAGAAAATAGATTTTTTGGACTCTACCAAAAATTATTCAAAATGTCATTTGGATCGGGCCTCATGTTGAATAACCACTTTTTAAACCCTCACAGTGACCAAAATTGCCATTTTTACAGAGTTTTGCTTACTAAAAAGCTTCAATTTTGACCAATTTCAGGCACAGAAATGACTTTAAACACACGTATTTTAGTTGAAAAAGTAATATTTCACATCCAACCGTCATTTAAAGTCAAAAGATTAAATGTTAAAATTTCATCAATATTGACCACTTTTTTGAACGTTCGACAGGTCCGGGGTCATCGTTTTTCTTCAGAAAATGGATTTTTTGCAATCTACCAAAAATGATTCAAAATGTCATTTGGATCGGGCCTCATGTTGAATAACCACTTTTTAAACACTCACAGTGACCAAATTGCCATTTTTACAGAGTTTTGCTTACTCAGAAGCTTCAATTTTGACCAATTTCAGGCACAGAAATGACTTTAAACACACTTATTTTAGTTGAAAAAGTAATATTTCACATCCAACCGTCATTTAAAGTCAAAAGATTAAATGTTAAAATTTCATCAAAATTGACCACTTTTTTGAACGTTCGACAGGTCCGGGGTCATCGTTTTTCATCAGAAAATAGATTTTTTGGACTCTACCAAAAATGATTCAAAATGTCATTTGGATCGGGCCTCATGTTGAATAACCACTTTTTAAACCCTCACAGTGACCAAAATTGCCATTTTTACAGAGTTTTGCTTACTCAGAAGCTTCAATTTTGACCAATTTCAGGCACAGAAATCACTTTAAACACACTTATTTTAGTTGAAAAAGTAATAATTCACATCCAACAGTCATTTAAAGTCAAAAGATTAAATGTTAAAATTTCATCAATATTGACCACTTTTTTTAACCTTCGACTGGTCCGGGGTCATCGTTTTTCATCAGAAAATTGATTTTTTGGACTCTACCAAAAATGATTCAAAATGTCATTTGGATCGGGCCTCATGTTGAATTACCACTTTTTAAATCCTCACAGTGACCAAAATTGCCATTTTTACAGAGTTTTGCTTACTCAGAAGCTTCAATTTTGACCAATTTCAGGCACAGAAATCACTTTAACCCCTTAATTGCTGCCGTCGGCCAACAGTCGTCACGGCCACTACCTCCCCAGTGCTGCGTGCGACCGCTGGTCGTCCAGTTCAGCACCGGATAATGGACAGCGCAGCACTGGGGAGGAATTTACAACGCTCCTAAGGAGTTAAACACACTTATTTTAGTTGAAAAAATAATAATTCACATCCAACAGTCATTTAAAGTCAAAAGATTAAATGTTAAAATTTCATCAATATTGACCACTTTTTTTAACCTTCGACTGGTCCGGGGTCATCGTTTTTCATCATAAAATTGATTTTTTGGACTCTACCAAAAATGATTCAAAATGTCACTTGGATTGGGCCTCATGTTGAATTACCACTTTTTAAACCCTCACAGTGACCAAAATTGCCATTTTTACGGAGTTTTGCTTACTCAGAAGCTTCAATTTTGACCAATTTCAGGCACAGAAATCACTTTAAACACACTTATTTTAGTTGAACAAGTAATAATTCACATCCAACAGTCATTTAAAGTCAAAAGATTAAATGTTAAAATTTCATCAATATTGTCCACTTTTTTGAACGTTTGACAGGTCCGGGGTCATCGTTTTTCATCATAAAATTGATTTTTTGGACTCTACCAAAAATGATTCAAAATGTCATTTGGATCGGGCCTCATGTTGAATAACCACTTTTTAAACCCTCACAGTGACCAAAATTGCCATTTTTACAGAGCTTTCGCTTACTCAAAAGCTTCAATTTTGACCAATTTCAGGCACAGAAATGACTTTAAACACAATTATTTTAGTTGAAAAAGTAATATTTCACATCCAACAGTCATTTAAAGTCAAAAGATTAAATGTTAAAATTTCATCAATATTGACCACTTTTTTGAACGTTCGACAGGTCCGGAGTCATCGTTTTTCATCAGAAAATTGATTTTTTGGACTCTACCAAAAATTATTCAAAATGTCATTTGGATCGGGCCTCATGTTGAATTACCACTTTTTAAACCCTCACAGTGACCAAAATTGCCATTTTTACAGAGTTTTGCTTACTCAGAAGCTTCAATTTTGACCAATTTCAGGCACAGAAATCACTTTAAACACACTTATTTTAGTTGAAAAAGTAATATTTCACATCCAAAGTCATTTAAAGTCAAAAGATTAAATGTCAAAATTTCATCAATATTGACCACTTTTTTGAACGTTCGGCTGGTCCGGGGTCATCAATTTTCATCATAAAATTAATTTTTTTGGACTCTACTAAAAATTATTCAAAATGTCATTTGGATCGGCCCTCATGTTGAATAACCACTTTTTAAACCCTCACAGTGACCAAAATTGCCATTTTTACAGAGTTTTGCTTACTAAAAAGCTTCAATTTTGACCAATTTCAGGCACAGAAATGACTTTAAACACAATTTTTTTAGTTGAAAAAGTAATAATTCACATCCAAAAGTCATTTAAAGTCAAAAGATTAAATGTTAAAATTTCATCAATATTGACCACTTTTTTGAACGTTCGACAGGTCCGGGGTCATCGTTTTTCATCATAAAATTGATTTTTTGGACTCTACCAAAAATGATTCAAAATGTCATTTGGATCGGGCCTCAGTTGAATAACCACTTTTGAAACCCTCACCGTGACCAAAATTGCCATTTTTACAGAGTTTTAGTTCCTAAAAAGCTTCAATTTTGACCAATTTTAGGCAGAGAAATGACTTTAAACACACTTATTTTAGTTGAAAAAGTAATAATTCACATCCAACCGTCATTTAAAGTCAAAAGATTAAATGTTAAAATTTCATCAATATTGACCACTTTTTTGAACGTTCGACAGGTCCGGGGTCATCGTTTTTCATCAGAAAATAGATTTTTTGGACTCTACCAAAAATGATTCAAAATGTCATTTGGATCAGGCCTCATGTTGAATTACCACTTTTTAAATCCTCACAGTGACCAAAATTGCCATTTTTACAGAGTTTTGCTTACTCAGAAGCTTCAATTTTGACCAATTTTAGGCAGAGAAATGACTTTAAACACACTTATTTTAGTTGAAAAAGTAATAATTCACATCCAACCGTCATTTAAAGTCAAAAGATTAAATGTTAAAATTTCATCAATATTGACCACTTTTTTTAACCTTCGACTGGTCCGGGGTCATCGTTTTTCATCATAAAATTGATTTTTTGGACTCCACCAAAAATGATTCAAAATGTCATTTGGATCGGGCCTCATGTTGAATAACCACTTTTTAAACCCTCACAGTGACCAAAATTGCCATTTTTACAGAGTTTTGCTTACTAAAAAGCTTCAATTTTGACCAATTTCAGGCACAGAAATGACTTTAAACACACGTATTTTAGTTGAAAAAGTAATATTTCACATCCAACCGTCATTTAAAGTCAAAAGATTAAATGTTAAAATTTCATCAATATTGACCACTTTTTTGAACGTTCGACAGGTCCGGGGTCATCGTTTTTCTTCAGAAAATGGATTTTTTGCAATCTACCAAAAATGATTCAAAATGTCATTTGGATCGGGCCTCATGTTGAATAACCACTTTTTAAACCCTCACAGTGACCAAATTGCCATTTTTACAGAGTTTTGCTTACTCAGAAGCTTCAATTTTGACCAATTTCAGGCACAGAAATGACTTTAAACACACTTATTTTAGTTGAAAAAGTAATATTTCACATCCAACCGTCATTTAAAGTCAAAAGATTAAATGTTAAAATTTCATCAATATTGACCACTTTTTTGAACGTTCGACAGGTCCGGGGTCATCGTTTTTCATCAGAAAATAGATTTTTTGGACTCTACCAAAAATTATTCAAAAGGTCATTTGGATCGGGCCTCATGTTGAATTACCACTTTTTAAATCCTCACAGTGACCAAAATTGCCATTTTTACAGAGTTTTGCTTACTCAGAAGCTTCAATTTTGACCAATTTCAGGCACAGAAATCACTTTAAACACACTTATTTTAGTTGAAAAGGTAATAATTCACATCCAACAGTCATTTAAAGTCAGAAGATTAAATGTTAAAATTTCATCAATATTGACCACTTTTTTTAACCTTCGACTGGTCCGGGGTCATCGTTTTTCATCAGAAAATAGATTTTTTGGACTCTACCAAAAATGATTCAAAATGTCATTTGGATCGGGCCTCATGTTGAATAACCACTTTTTAAACCCTCACAGTGACCAAAATTGCCATCTTTACAGAGTTTTGCTTACTCAGAAGCTTCAATTTTGACCAATTTCAGGCACAGAAATCACTTTAAACACACTTATTTTAGTTGAAAAAGTAATAATTCACATCCAACAGTCATTTAAAGTCAAAAGATTAAATGTTAAAATTTCATCAATATTGACCACTTTTTTTAACCTTCGACTGGTCCGGGGTCATCGTTTTTCATCAGAAAATTGATTTTTTGGACTCTACCAAAAATGATTCAAAATGTCATTTGGATCGGGCCTCATGTTGAATTACCACTTTTTAAATCCTCACAGTGACCAAAATTGCCATTTTTACAGAGTTTTGCTTACTCAGAAGCTTCAATTTTGACCAATTTCAGGCACAGAAATCACTTTAAACACACTTATTTTAGTTGAAAAAATAATAATTCACATCCAACAGTCATTTAAAGTCAAAAGATTAAATGTTAAAATTTCATCAATATTGACCACTTTTTTTAACCTTCGACTGGTCCGGGGTCATCGTTTTTCATCATAAAATTGATTTTTTGGACTCTACTAAAAATGATTCAAAATGTCATTTGGATCGGCCCTCATGTTGAATAACCACTTTTTAAACCCTCACAGTGACCAAAATTGCCATTTTTACAGAGTTTTGCTACTCAGAAGCTTCAATTTTGACCAATTTCAGGCACAGAAATGACTTTAAACACAATTTTTTTAGTTGAAAAAGTAATAATTCATATCCAACCGTCATTTAAAGTCAAAAGATTAAATGTTAAAATTTCATCAATATTGACCACTTTTTTGAACGTTCGACTGGTCCGGGGTCATCGTTTTTCATCATAAAATTTATTTTTTAGACTTCACCAAAAATGATTCAAAATGTCATTTGGATCGGGCCTCATGTTGAATAACCACTCTTTAAACCTTCACAGTGACCAAAATTGCCATTTTTACAGAGTTTTGCTTATTAAAAAGCTTCAATTTTGACCAATTTCAGGCACAGAAATGACTTTAAACACACGTATTTTAGTTGAAAAAGTAATATTTCACATCCAACAGTCATTTAAAGTCAAAAGATTAAATGTTAAAATTTCATCAATATTGACCACTTTTTTGAACGTTCGACAGGTCCGGGGTCATCGTTTTTCTTCAGAAAATGGATTTTTTGCAATCTACCAAAAATGATTTAAAATGTCATTTGGATCGGGCCTCATGTTGAATAACCACTTTTTAAACCCTCACAGTGACCAAAATTGCCATTTTTGCAGAGTTTTGCTTACTCAGAAGCTTCAATTTTGACCAATTTCAGGCACAGAAATGACTTTAAACACACTTATTTTAGTTGAAAAAGTAATATTTCACATCCAACAGTCATTTAAAGTCAAAAGATTAAATGGTAAAATGTCATCAATAATGACCACTTTTTTGAACGTTCGACTGGTCCGGGGTCATCGTTTTTCATCATACAATTGATTTTTTGGACTCTACCAAAAATGATTCAAAATGTCACTTGGATCGGGCCTCATGTTGAATTACCACTTTTTAAACCCTCACAGTGACCAAAATTGCCATTTTTACAGAGTTTTGCTTACTCAGAAGCTTCAATTTTGACCAATTTCAGGCACAGAAATCACTTTAAACACACTTCTTTTAGTTGAAAAAGTAATAATTCACATCCAATAGTCATTTAAAGTCAAAATATTAAATGGTAAAATGTCATCAATATTGACCACTTTTTTGAACGTTCGACAGGTCCGGGGTCATCGTTTTTCATCAGAAAATTGATTATTTGGACTCTACCAAAAATTATTCAAAATGTCATTTGAATCGGGCCTCAAGTTGAATTACCACTTTTTAAACCCTCACAGTGACCAAAATTGCCAATTTTTACAGAGTTTTGCTTACTCAGAAGCTTGAATTTTGACCAATTTCAGGCACAGAAATCACTTTAAACACACTTATTTTAGTTGAAAAAGTAATATTTCACACCCAACAGTCATTTAAAGTCAAAAGATTAAATGTCAAAATGTCATCAATATTGACCACTTTTTTGAACCTTCGACTGGTCCGGGGTCATCGCTTTTCATCATAAAATTGATTTTTTGGACTCTACCAAAAATGATTCAAAATGTCATTTGGATCGGGCCTCATGTTGAATAACCACTTTTTAAACCCTCACAGTGACCAAAATTGCCCTTTTTACAGAGTTTTCGCTTTCTCGAAAGCTTCAATTTTTACCAATTTCAGGCACAGAAATGACTTTAAACACACTTATTTTAGTTGAAAAAGTAATAATTCACATCCAACCGTCATTTAAAGTCAAAAGATTAAATGTTAAAATGTCATCAATATTGACCACTTTTTTGAACGTTCGACTGGTCCGGGGTCATCAATTTTCATCATAAAATTGATTTTTTGGACTCTACTAAAAATTATTCAAAATGTCATTTGGATCGGCCCTCATGTTGAATAACCACTTTTTAAACCCTCACAGTGACCAAAATTGCCATTTTTACAGAGTTTTGCTTACTAAAAAGCTTCAATTTTGACCAATTTCAGGCACAGAAATGACTTTAAACACATTTTTTTTAGTTGAAAAAGTAATAATTCACATCCAAAAGTCATTTAAAGTCAAAAGATTAAATGTTAAAATTTCATCAATATTGACCACTTTTGTGAACGTTCGACAGGTCCGGGGTCATCGTTTTTCATCAGAAAATAGATTTTTTGGACTCTACCAAAAATGATTCAAAATGTCATTTGGATCGGGCCTCATGTTGAATAACCACTTTTTAAACCCTCACAGTGACCAAAATTGCCATTTTTACAGAGTTTTGCTTACTCAGAAGCTTCAATTTTGACCAATTTCAGGCACAGAAATGACTTTAAACACACTTATTTTAGTTGAAAAAGTAATATTTCACATCCAACAGTCATTTAAAGTCAAAAGATTAAATGTTAAAATTTCATCAATATTGACCACTTTTTTGAACGTTCGACTGGTCCGGGGTCATCGTTTTTCATCATACAATTGATTTTTTGGACTCTACCAAAAATGATTCAAAATGTCACTTGGATTGGGCCTCATGTTGAATTACCACTTTTTAAACCCTCACAGTGACCAAAATTGCCATTTTTACAGAGTTTTGCTTACTCAGAAGCTTCAATTTTGACCAATTTCAGGCACAGAAATCACTTTAAACACACTTATTTTAGTTGAAAAAGTAATATTTCACATCCAACAGTCATTTAAAGTCAAAAGATTAAATGTTAAAATTTCATCAATATTGTCCACTTTTTTGAACGTTCGACAGGTCCGGGGTCATCGTTTTTCATCAGAAAATTGATTATTTGGACTCTACCAAAAATTATTCAAAATGTCATTTGAATCGGGCCTCAAGTTGAATTACCACTTTTTAAACCCTCACAGTGACCAAAATTGCCATTTTTACAGAGTTTTGCTTACTCAGAAGCTTGAATTTTGACCAATTTCAGGCACAGAAATCACTTTAAACACACTTATTTTAGTTGAAAAAGTAATATTTCACACCCAACAGTCATTTAAAGTCAAAAGATTAAATGTCAAAATGTCATCAATATTGACCACTTTTTTGAACCTTCGACTGGTCCGGGGTCATCGCTTTTCATCATAAAATTGATTTTTTGGACTCTACCAAAAATGATTCAAAATGTCATTTGGATCGGGCCTCATGTTGAATAACCACTTTTTAAACCCTCACAGTGACCAAAATTGCCCTTTTTACAGAGTTTTCGCTTTCTCGAAAGCTTCAATTTTTACCAATTTCAGGCACAGAAATGACTTTAAACACACTTATTTTAGTTGAAAAAGTAATAATTCACATCCAACCGTCATTTAAAGTCAAAAGATTAAATGTTAAAATGTCATCAATATTGACCACTTTTTTGAACGTTCGACTGGTCCGGGGTCATCAATTTTCATCATAAAATTGATTTTTTGGACTCTACTAAAAATTATTCAAAATGTCATTTGGATCGGCCCTCATGTTGAATAACCACTTTTTAAACCCTCACAGTGACCAAAATTGCCATTTTTACAGAGTTTTGCTTACTAAAAAGCTTCAATTTTGACCAATTTCAGGCACAGAAATGACTTTAAACACATTTTTTTTAGTTGAAAAAGTAATAATTCACATCCAAAAGTCATTTAAAGTCAAAAGATTAAATGTTAAAATTTCATCAATATTGACCACTTTTGTGAACGTTCGACAGGTCCGGGGTCATCGTTTTTCATCAGAAAATAGATTTTTTGGACTCTACCAAAAATGATTCAAAATGTCATTTGGATCGGGCCTCATGTTGAATAACCACTTTTTAAACCCTCACAGTGACCAAAATTGCCATTTTTACAGAGTTTTGCTTACTCAGAAGCTTCAATTTTGACCAATTTCAGGCACAGAAATGACTTTAAACACACTTATTTTAGTTGAAAAAGTAATATTTCACATCCAACAGTCATTTAAAGTCAAAAGATTAAATGTTAAAATTTCATCAATATTGACCACTTTTTTGAACGTTCGACTGGTCCGGGGTCATCGTTTTTCATCATACAATTGATTTTTTGGACTCTACCAAAAATGATTCAAAATGTCACTTGGATTGGGCCTCATGTTGAATTACCACTTTTTAAACCCTCACAGTGACCAAAATTGCCATTTTTACAGAGTTTTGCTTACTCAGAAGCTTCAATTTTGACCAATTTCAGGCACAGAAATCACTTTAAACACACTTATTTTAGTTGAAAAAGTAATATTTCACATCCAACAGTCATTTAAAGTCAAAAGATTAAATGTTAAAATTTCATCAATATTGTCCACTTTTTTGAACGTTCGACAGGTCCGGGGTCATCGTTTTTCATCATAAAATTGATTTTTTGGACTCTACCAAAAA
Organism: Lissotriton helveticus; assembly: GCF_964261635.1. Classification (NCBI taxonomy): domain Eukaryota; kingdom Metazoa; phylum Chordata; class Amphibia; order Caudata; family Salamandridae; genus Lissotriton; species Lissotriton helveticus. Next base: position 531,118 of record NW_027611943.1, read on the forward strand.
TGATTCAAAATGTCATTTGGATCGGGCCTCATGTTGAATAACCACTTTTTAAACCCTCACAGTGACCAAAATTGCCATTTTTACAGAGCTTTCGCTTACTCAAAAGCTTCAATTTTGACCAATTTCAGGCACAGAAATGACTTTAAACACAATTTTTTTAGTTGAAAAAGTAATAATTCACATCCAAAAGTCATTCAAAGTCAAAAGATTAAATGTTAAAATTTCATCAATATTGACCACTTTTTTGAACGTTCGACAGGTCCGGGGTCATCGTTTTTCATCAGAAAATAGATTTTTTGGACTCTACCAAAAATGATTCAAAATGTCATTTGGATCGGGCCTCATGTTGAATAACCACTTTTTAAACCCTCACAGTGTCCAAAATTGCCATTTTTACAGAGTTTTGCTTACTCAGAAGCTTCAATTTTGACCAATTTCAGGCACAGAAATGACTTTAAACACACTTATTTTAGTTGAAAAAGTAATATTTCACATCCAACAGTCATTTAAAGTCAAAAGATTAAATGGTAAAATTTCATCAATATTGACCACTTTTTGAACGTTCGACTGGTCCGGGGTCATCGTTTTTCATCATACAATTGATTTTTTGGACTCTACCAAAAATGATTCAAAATGTCACTTGGATTGGGCCTCATGTTGAATTACCACTTTTTGAACCCTCACAGTGACCAAAATTGCCATTTTTACAGAGTTTTGCTTACTCAGAAGCTTCAATTTTGACCAATTTCAGGCACAGAAATCACTTTAAACACACTTATTTTAGTTGAAAAAGTAATAATTCACATCCAACAGTCATTTAAAGTCAAAAGATTAAATGTTAAAATTTCATCAATATTGTCCACTTTTTTGAACGTTCGACAGGTCCGGGGTCATCGTTTTTCATCATAAAATTGATTTTTTGGACTCTACCAAAAATTATTCAAAATGTCATTTGGATCGGGCCTCATGTTGAATTACCACTTTTTAAACCCTCACAGTGACCAAAATTGCCATTTTTACAGAGTTTTGCTTACTCAGAAGCTTCAATTTTGACCAATTTCAGGCACAGAAATCACTTTAAACACACTTATTTTAGTTGAAAAAGTAATATTTCACATCCAACAGTCATTTAAAGTCAAAAGATTAAATGTCAAAATTTCATCAATATTGACCACTTTTTTGAACGTTCGGCTGGTCCGGGGTCATCAATTTTCATCATAAAATTGATTTTTTGGACTCTACTAAAAATTATTCAAAATGTCATTTGGATCGGGCCTCATGTTGAATAACCACTTTTTAAACCCTCACAGTGACCAAAATTGCCATTTTTACAGAGTTTTGCTTACTAAAAAGCTTCAATTTTGACCAATTTCAGGCACAGAAATGACTTTAAACACACGTATTTTAGTTGAAAAAGTAATATTTCACATCCAACCGTCATTTAAAGTCAAAAGATTAAATGTTAAAATTTCATCAATATTGACCACTTTTTTGAACGTTCGACAGGTCCGGGGTCATCGTTTTTCTTCAGAAAATGGATTTTTTGCAATCTACCAAAAATGATTCAAAATGTCATTTGGATCGGGCCTCATGTTGAATAACCACTTTTTAAACCCTCACAGTGACCAAATTGCCATTTTTACAGAGTTTTGCTTACTCAGAAACTTCAATTTTGACCAATTTCAGGCACAGAAATGACTTTAAACACACTTATTTTAGTTGAAAAAGTAATATTTCACATCCAACCGTCATTTAAAGTCAAAAGATTAAATGTTAAAATTTCATCAATATTGACCACTTTTTTGAACGTTCGACAGGTCCGGGGTCATCGTTTTTCATCAGAAAATAGATTTTTTGGACTCTACCAAAAATTATTCAAAAGGTCATTTGGATCGGGCCTCATGTTGAATTACCACTTTTTAAATCCTCACAGTGACCAAAATTGCCATTTTTACAGAGTTTTGCTTACTCAGAAGCTTCAATTTTGACCAATTTCAGGCACAGAAATCACTTTAAACACACTTATTTTAGTTGAAAAGGTAATAATTCACATCCAACAGTCATTTAAAGTCAGAAGATTAAATGTTAAAATTTCATCAATATTGACCACTTTTTTTAACCTTCGACTGGTCCGGGGTCATCGTTTTTCATCAGAAAATAGATTTTTTGGACTCTACCAAAAATGATTCAAAATGTCATTTGGATCGGGCCTCATGTTGAATAACCACTTTTTAAACCCTCACAGTGACCAAAATTGCCATTTTTACAGAGTTTTGCTTACTCAGAAGCTTCAATTTTGACCAATTTCAGGCACAGAAATGACTTTAAACACACTTATTTTAGTTGAAAAAGTAATATTTCACATCCAACAGTCATTTAAAGTCAAAAGATTAAATGTTAAAATTTCATCAATATTGACCACTTTTTTGAACGTTCGACTGGTCCGGGGTCATCGTTTTTCATCATACAATTGATTTTTTGGACTCTACCAAAAATGATTCAAAATGTCACTTGGATTGGGCCTCATGTTGAATTACCACTTTTTAAACCCTCACAGTGACCAAAATTGCCATTTTTACAGAGTTTTGCTTACTCAGAAGCTTCAATTTTGACCAATTTCAGGCACAGAAATCACTTTAAACACACTTATTTTAATTGAAAAAGTAATAATTCACATCCAACAGTTATTTAAAGTCAAAAGATTAAATGTTAAAATGTCATCAATATTGACCACTTTTTTTAACCTTCGACTGGTCCGGGGTCATCGTTTTTCATCATAAAACTTGATTTTTTGGACTCCACCAAAAATGATTTAAAATGTCATTTGGATCGGGCCTCATGTTGAATAACCACTTTTTAAACCCTCACAGTGACCAAAATTGCCATTTTTACAGAGTTTTGCTTACTAAAAAGCTTCAATTTTGACCAATTTCAGGCACAGAAATGACTTTAAACACACGTATTTTAGTTGAAAAAGTAATATTTCACATCCAACCGTCATTTAAAGTCAAAAGATTAAATGTTAAAATTTCATCAATATTGACCACTTTTTTGAACGTTCGACAGGTCCGGGGTCATCGTTTTTCTTCACAAAATGGATTTTTTGCAATCTACCAAAAATGATTCAAAATGTCATTTGGATCGGGCCTCATGTTGAATAACCACTTTTTAAACCCTCACAGTGACCAAATTGCCATTTTTACAGAGTTTTGCTTACTCAGAAGCTTCAATTTTGACCAATTTCAGGCACAGAAATGACTTTAAACACACTTATTTTAGTTGAAAAAGTAATATTTCACATCCAACAGTCATTTAAAGTCAAAAGATTAAATGTTAAAATTTCATCAATATTGACCACTTTTTTGAACGTTCGACTGGTCCGGGGTCATCGTTTTTCATCATACAATTGATTTTTTGGACTCTACCAAAAATGATTCAAAATGTCACTTGGATTGGGCCTCATGTTGAATTACCACTTTTTAAACCCTCACAGTGACCAAAATTGCCATTTTTACAGAGTTTTGCTTACTCAGAAGCTTCAATTTTGACCAATTTCAGGCACAGAAATCACTTTAAACACACTTATTTTAGTTGAAAAAGTAATAATTCACATCCAACAGTCATTTAAAGTCAAAAGATTAAATGTTAAAATTTCATCAATATTGTCCACTTTTTTGAACGTTCGACAGGTCCGGGGTCATCGTTTTTCATCATAAAATTGATTTTTTGGACTCTACCAAAAATGATTCAAAATGTCATTTGGATCGGGCCTCATGTTGAATAACCACTTTTTAAACCCTCACAGTGACCAAAATTGCCATTTTTACAGAGCTTTCGCATACTCAAAAGCTTCAATTTTGACCAATTTCAGGCACAGAAATGACTTTAAACACAATTATTTTAGTTGAAAAAGTAATATTTCACATCCAACAGTCATTTAAAGTCAAAAGATTAAATGTTAAAATTTCATCAATATTGACCACTTTTTTGAACGTTCGACAGGTCCGGGGTCATCGTTTTTCATCATAAAATTGATTTTTTGGACTCTACCAAAAATGATTCAAAATGTCATTTGGATCGGGCCTCATGTTGAATAACCACTTTTTAAACCCTCACAGTGACCAAAATTGCCATTTTTACAGAGTTTTGCTTACTAAAAAGCTTCAATTTTGACCAATTTCAGGCACAGAAATGACTTTAAACACACGTATTTTAGTTGAAAAAGTAATATTTCACATCCAACCGTCATTTAAAGTCAAAAGATTAAATGTTAAAATTTCATCAATATTGACCACTTTTTTGAACGTTCGACAGGTCCGGGGTCATCGTTTTTCATCAGAAAATAGATTTTTTGGACTCTACCAAAAATGATTCAAAATGTCATTTGGATCGGGCCTCAGTTGAATAACCACTTTTTAAACCCTCACAGTGACCAAAATTGCCATTTTTACAGAGTTTTAGTTCCGAAAAAGCTTCAATTTTGACCAATTTTAGGCAGAGAAATGATTTTAAACACACTTATTTTAGTTGAAAAAGTAATAATTCACATCCAACCGTCATTTAAAGTCAAAAGATTAAATGTTAAAATTTCATCAATATTGACCACTTTTTTGAACGTTGGACAGGTCCGGGGTCATCGTTTTTCATCAGAAAATAGATTTTTTGGACTCTACCAAAAAGCATTCAAAATGTCATTTGGATCGGGCCTCATGTTGAATTACCACTTTTTAAATCCTCACAGTGACCAAAATTGCCATTTTTACAGAGTTTTGCTTACTCAGAAGCTTAAATTTTGACCAATTTCAGGCACAGAAATCACTTTAAACACACTTATTTTAATTGAAAAAGTAATAATTCACATCCAACAGTTATTTAAAGTCAAAAGATTAAATGTTAAAATGTCATCAATATTGACCACTTTTTTTAACCTTCGACTGGTCCGGGGTCATCGTTTTTCATCATAAAATTGATTTTTTGGACTCCACCAAAAATGATTCAAAATGTCATTTGGATCGGGCCTCATGTTGAATAACCACTTTTTAAACCCTCACAGTGACCAAAATTGCCATTTTTACATAGTTTTGCTTACTAAAAAGCTTCAATTTTGACCAATTTCAGGCACAGAAATGACTTTAAACACACGTATTTTAGTTGAAAAAGTAATATTTCACATCCAACCGTCATTTAAAGTCAAAAGATTAAATGTTAAAATTTCATCAATATTGACCACTTTTTTGAACGTTCGACAAGTCCGGGGTCATCGTTTTTCTTCAGAAAATGGATTTTTTGCAATCTACCAAAAATGATTCAAAATGTCATTTGGATCGGGCCTCATGTTGAATAACCACTTTTTAAATCCTCACAGTGACCAAAATTGCCATTTTTACAGAGTTTTGCTTACTCAGAAGCTTAAATTTTGACCAATTTCAGGCACAGAAATCACTTTAAACACACTTATTTTAATTGAAAAAGTAATAATTCACATCCAACAGTCATTTAAAGTCAAAAGATTAAATGTTAAAATTTCATCAATTTTGACCACTTTTTTGAACGTTCGACAGGTCCGGGGTCATCGTTTTTCATCAGAAAATAGATTTTTTGGACTCTACCAAAAATGATTCAAAATGTCATTTGGATCGGGCCTCATGTTGAATAACCACTTTTTAAACCCTCACAGTGTCCAAAATTGCCATTTTTACAGAGTTTTGCTTACTCAGAAGCTTCAATTTTGACCAATTTCAGGCACAGAAATGACTTTAAACACACTTATTTTAGTTGAAAAAGTAATATTTCACATCCAACAGTCATTTAAAGTCAAAAGATTAAATGTTAAAATTTCATCAATATTGACCACTTTTTTGAACGTTCGACTGGTCCGGGGTCATCGTTTTTCATCATACAATTGATTTTTTGGACTCTACCAAAAATGATTCAAAATGTCACTTGGATTGGGCCTCATGTTGAATTACCACTTTTTAAACCCTCACAGTGACCAAAATTGCCATTTTTACAGAGTTTTGCTTACTCAGAAGCTTCAATTTTGACCAATTTCAGGCACAGAAATCACTTTAAACACACTTATTTTAATTGAAAAAGTAATAATTCACATCCAACAGTTATTTAAAGTCAAAAGATTAAATGTTAAAATGTCATCAATATTTACCACTTTTTTTAACCTTCGACTGGTCCGGGGTCATCGTTTTTCATCATAAAACTTGATTTTTTGGACTCCACCAAAAATGATTTAAAATGTCATTTGGATCGGGCCTCATGTTGAATAACCACTTTTTAAACCCTCACAGTGACCAAAATTGCCATTTTTACAGAGTTTTGCTTACTAAAAAGCTTCAATTTTGACCAATTTCAGGCACAGAAATGACTTTAAACACACGTATTTTAGTTGAAAAAGTAATATTTCACATCCAACCGTCATTTAAAGTCAAAAGATTAAATGTTAAAATTTCATCAATATTGACCACTTTTTTGAACGTTCGACAGGTCCGGGGTCATCGTTTTTCTTCACAAAATGGATTTTTTGCAATCTACCAAAAATGATTCAAAATGTCATTTGGATCGGGCCTCATGTTGAATAACCACTTTTTAAACCCTCACAGTGACCAAATTGCCATTTTTACAGAGTTTTGCTTACTCAGAAGCTTCAATTTTGACCAATTTCAGGCACAGAAATGACTTTAAACACACTTATTTTAGTTGAAAAAGTAATATTTCACATCCAACAGTCATTTAAAGTCAAAAGATTAAATGTTAAAATTTCATCAATATTGACCACTTTTTTGAACGTTCGACTGGTCCGGGGTCATCGTTTTTCATCATACAATTGATTTTTTGGACTCTACCAAAAATGATTCAAAATGTCACTTGGATTGGGCCTCATGTTGAATTACCACTTTTTAAACCCTCACAGTGACCAAAATTGCCATTTTTACAGAGTTTTGCTTACTCAGAAGCTTCAATTTTGACCAATTTCAGGCACAGAAATCACTTTAAACACACTTATTTTAGTTGAAAAAGTAATAATTCACATCCAACAGTCATTTAAAGTCAAAAGATTAAATGTTAAAATTTCATCAATATTGTCCACTTTTTTGAACGTTCGACAGGTCCGGGGTCATCGTTTTTCATCATAAAATTGATTTTTTGGACTCTACAATAAATGATTCAAAATGTCATTTGGATCGGGCCTCATGTTGAATAACCACTTTTTAAACCCTCACAGTGACCAAAATTGCCATTTTTACAGAGCTTTCGCTTACTCAAAAGCTTCAATTTTGACCAATTTCAGGCACAGAAATGACTTTAAACACAATTATTTTAGTTGAAAAAGTAATAATTCACATCCAAAAGTCATTTAAAGTCAAAAGATTAAATGTTAAAATTTCATCAATATTGACCACTTTTGTGAACGTTCGACAGGTCCGGGGTCATCGTTTTTCATCAGAAAATAGATTTTTTGGACTCTACCAAAAATGATTCAAAATGTCATTTGGATCGGGCCTCATGTTGAATAACCACTTTTTAAACCCTCACAGTGACCAAAATTGCCATTTTTACAGAGTTTTGCTTACTCAGAAGCTTCAATTTTGACCAATTTCAGGCACAGAAATGACTTTAAACACACTTATTTTAGTTGAAAAAGTAATATTTCACATCCAACAGTCATTTAAAGTCAAAAGATTAAATGTTAAAATTTCATCAATATTGACCACTTTTTTGAACGTTCGACTGGTCCGGGGTCATCGTTTTTCATCATACAATTGATTTTTTGGACTCTACCAAAAATGATTCAAAATGTCACTTGGATTGGGCCTCATGTTGAATTACCACTTTTTAAACCCTCACAGTGACCAAAATTGCCATTTTTACAGAGTTTTGCTTACTCAGAAGCTTCAATTTTGACCAATTTCAGGCACAGAAATCACTTTAAACACACTTATTTTAGTTGAAAAAGTAATATTTCACATCCAACAGTCATTTAAAGTCAAAAGATTAAATGTTAAAATTTCATCAATATTGTCCACTTTTTTGAACGTTCGACAGGTCCGGGGTCATCGTTTTTCATCATAAAATTGATTTTTTGGACTCTACCAAAAATGATTCAAAATGTCATTTGGATCGGGCCTCATGTTGAATAACCACTTTTTAAACCCTCACAGTGACCAAAATTGCCATTTTTACAGAGCTTTCGCTTACTCAAAAGCTTCAATTTTGACCAATTTCAGGCACAGAAATGACTTTAAACACAATTTTTTTAGTTGAAAAAGTAATAATTCACATCCAAAAGTCATTCAAAGTCAAAAGATTAAATGTTAAAATTTCATCAATATTGACCACTTTTTTGAACGTTCGACAGGTCCGGGGTCATCGTTTTTCATCAGAAAATAGATTTTTTGGACTCTACCAAAAATGATTCAAAATGTCATTTGGATCGGGCCTCATGTTGAATAACCACTTTTTAAACCCTCACAGTGTCCAAAATTGCCATTTTTACAGAGTTTTGCTTACTCAGAAGCTTCAATTTTGACCAATTTCAGGCACAGAAATGACTTTAAACACACTTATTTTAGTTGAAAAAGTAATATTTCACATCCAACAGTCATTTAAAGTCAAAAGATTAAATGGTAAAATTTCATCAATATTGACCACTTTTTGAACGTTCGACTGGTCCGGGGTCATCGTTTTTCATCATACAATTGATTTTTTGGACTCTACCAAAAATGATTCAAAATGTCACTTGGATTGGGCCTCATGTTGAATTACCACTTTTTGAACCCTCACAGTGACCAAAATTGCCATTTTTACAGAGTTTTGCTTACTCAGAAGCTTCAATTTTGACCAATTTCAGGCACAGAAATCACTTTAAACACACTTATTTTAGTTGAAAAAGTAATAATTCACATCCAACAGTCATTTAAAGTCAAAAGATTAAATGTTAAAATTTCATCAATATTGTCCACTTTTTTGAACGTTCGACAGGTCCGGGGTCATCGTTTTTCATCATAAAATTGATTTTTTGGACTCTACCAAAAATTATTCAAAATGTCATTTGGATCGGGCCTCATGTTGAATTACCACTTTTTAAACCCTCACAGTGACCAAAATTGCCATTTTTACAGAGTTTTGCTTACTCAGAAGCTTCAATTTTGACCAATTTCAGGCACAGAAATCACTTTAAACACACTTATTTTAGTTGAAAAAGTAATATTTCACATCCAACAGTCATTTAAAGTCAAAAGATTAAATGTCAAAATTTCATCAATATTGACCACTTTTTTGAACGTTCGGCTGGTCCGGGGTCATCAATTTTCATCATAAAATTGATTTTTTGGACTCTACTAAAAATTATTCAAAATGTCATTTGGATCGGGCCTCATGTTGAATAACCACTTTTTAAACCCTCACAGTGACCAAAATTGCCATTTTTACAGAGTTTTGCTTACTAAAAAGCTTCAATTTTGACCAATTTCAGGCACAGAAATGACTTTAAACACACGTATTTTAGTTGAAAAAGTAATATTTCACATCCAACCGTCATTTAAAGTCAAAAGATTAAATGTTAAAATTTCATCAATATTGACCACTTTTTTGAACGTTCGACAGGTCCGGGGTCATCGTTTTTCTTCAGAAAATGGATTTTTTGCAATCTACCAAAAATGATTCAAAATGTCATTTGGATCGGGCCTCATGTTGAATAACCACTTTTTAAACCCTCACAGTGACCAAATTGCCATTTTTACAGAGTTTTGCTTACTCAGAAACTTCAATTTTGACCAATTTCAGGCACAGAAATGACTTTAAACACACTTATTTTAGTTGAAAAAGTAATATTTCACATCCAACCGTCATTTAAAGTCAAAAGATTAAATGTTAAAATTTCATCAATATTGACCACTTTTTTGAACGTTCGACAGGTCCGGGGTCATCGTTTTTCATCAGAAAATAGATTTTTTGGACTCTACCAAAAATTATTCAAAAGGTCATTTGGATCGGGCCTCATGTTGAATTACCACTTTTTAAATCCTCACAGTGACCAAAATTGCCATTTTTACAGAGTTTTGCTTACTCAGAAGCTTCAATTTTGACCAATTTCAGGCACAGAAATCACTTTAAACACACTTATTTTAGTTGAAAAGGTAATAATTCACATCCAACAGTCATTTAAAGTCAGAAGATTAAATGTTAAAATTTCATCAATATTGACCACTTTTTTTAACCTTCGACTGGTCCGGGGTCATCGTTTTTCATCAGAAAATAGATTTTTTGGACTCTACCAAAAATGATTCAAAATGTCATTTGGATCGGGCCTCATGTTGAATAACCACTTTTTAAACCCTCACAGTGACCAAAATTGCCATTTTTACAGAGTTTTGCTTACTCAGAAGCTTCAATTTTGACCAATTTCAGGCACAGAAATGACTTTAAACACACTTATTTTAGTTGAAAAAGTAATATTTCACATCCAACAGTCATTTAAAGTCAAAAGATTAAATGTTAAAATTTCATCAATATTGACCACTTTTTTGAACGTTCGACTGGTCCGGGGTCATCGTTTTTCATCATACAATTGATTTTTTGGACTCTACCAAAAATGATTCAAAATGTCACTTGGATTGGGCCTCATGTTGAATTACCACTTTTTAAACCCTCACAGTGACCAAAATTGCCATTTTTACAGAGTTTTGCTTACTCAGAAGCTTCAATTTTGACCAATTTCAGGCACAGAAATCACTTTAAACACACTTATTTTAATTGAAAAAGTAATAATTCACATCCAACAGTTATTTAAAGTCAAAAGATTAAATGTTAAAATGTCATCAATATTGACCACTTTTTTTAACCTTCGACTGGTCCGGGGTCATCGTTTTTCATCATAAAACTTGATTTTTTGGACTCCACCAAAAATGATTTAAAATGTCATTTGGATCGGGCCTCATGTTGAATAACCACTTTTTAAACCCTCACAGTGACCAAAATTGCCATTTTTACAGAGTTTTGCTTACTAAAAAGCTTCAATTTTGACCAATTTCAGGCACAGAAATGACTTTAAACACACGTATTTTAGTTGAAAAAGTAATATTTCACATCCAACCGTCATTTAAAGTCAAAAGATTAAATGTTAAAATTTCATCAATATTGACCACTTTTTTGAACGTTCGACAGGCCTGGGGTCATCGTTTTTCTTCACAAAATGGATTTTTTGCAATCTACCAAAAATGATTCAAAATGTCATTTGGATCGGGCCTCATGTTGAATAACCACTTTTTAAACCCTCACAGTGACCAAAATTGCCATTTTTACAGAGTTTTGCTTACTCAGAAGCTTCAATTTTGACCAATTTCAGGCACAGAAATCACTTTAAACACACTTATTTTAGTTGAAAAAGTAATAATTCACATCCAACAGTCATTTAAAGTCAAAAGATTAAATGTTAAAATTTCATCAATATTGTCCACTTTTTTGAACGTTCGACAGGTCCGGGGTCATCGTTTTTCATCAGAAAATAGATTTTTTGGACTCTACCAAAAATGATTCAAAATGTCATTTGGATCGGGCCTCATGTTGAATAACCACTTTTTAAACCCTCACAGTGTCCAAAATTGCCATTTTTACAGAGTTTTGCTTACTCAGAAGCTTCAATTTTGACCAATTTCAGGCACAGAAATGACTTTAAACACACTTATTTTAGTTGAAAAAGTAATATTTCACATCCAACAGTCATTTAAAGTCAAAAGATTAAATGGTAAAATTTCATCAATATTGACCACTTTTTGAACGTTCGACTGGTCCGGGGTCATCGTTTTTCATCATACAATTGATTTTTTGGACTCTACCAAAAATGATTCAAAATGTCACTTGGATTGGGCCTCATGTTGAATTACCACTTTTTGAACCCTCACAGTGACCAAAATTGCCATTTTTACAGAGTTTTGCTTACTCAGAAGCTTCAATTTTGACCAATTTCAGGCACAGAAATCACTTTAAACACACTTATTTTAGTTGAAAAAGTAATAATTCACATCCAACAGTCATTTAAAGTCAAAAGATTAAATGTTAAAATTTCATCAATATTGTCCACTTTTTTGAACGTTCGACAGGTCCGGGGTCATCGTTTTTCATCATAAAATTGATTTTTTGGACTCTACCAAAAATTATTCAAAATGTCATTTGGATCGGGCCTCATGTTGAATTACCACTTTTTAAACCCTCACAGTGACCAAAATTGCCATTTTTACAGAGTTTTGCTTACTCAGAAGCTTCAATTTTGACCAATTTCAGGCACAGAAATCACTTTAAACACACTTATTTTAGTTGAAAAAGTAATATTTCACATCCAACAGTCATTTAAAGTCAAAAGATTAAATGTCAAAATTTCATCAATATTGACCACTTTTTTGAACGTTCGGCTGGTCCGGGGTCATCAATTTTCATCATAAAATTGATTTTTTGGACTCTACTAAAAATTATTCAAAATGTCATTTGGATCGGGCCTCATGTTGAATAACCACTTTTTAAACCCTCACAGTGACCAAAATTGCCATTTTTACAGAGTTTTGCTTACTAAAAAGCTTCAATTTTGACCAATTTCAGGCACAGAAATGACTTTAAACACACGTATTTTAGTTGAAAAAGTAATATTTCACATCCAACCGTCATTTAAAGTCAAAAGATTAAATGTTAAAATTTCATCAATATTGACCACTTTTTTGAACGTTCGACAGGTCCGGGGTCATCGTTTTTCTTCAGAAAATGGATTTTTTGCAATCTACCAAAAATGATTCAAAATGTCATTTGGATCGGGCCTCATGTTGAATAACCACTTTTTAAACCCTCACAGTGACCAAATTGCCATTTTTACAGAGTTTTGCTTACTCAGAAACTTCAATTTTGACCAATTTCAGGCACAGAAATGACTTTAAACACACTTATTTTAGTTGAAAAAGTAATATTTCACATCCAACCGTCATTTAAAGTCAAAAGATTAAATGTTAAAATTTCATCAATATTGACCACTTTTTTGAACGTTCGACAGGTCCGGGGTCATCGTTTTTCATCAGAAAATAGATTTTTTGGACTCTACCAAAAATTATTCAAAAGGTCATTTGGATCGGGCCTCATGTTGAATTACCACTTTTTAAATCCTCACAGTGACCAAAATTGCCATTTTTACAGAGTTTTGCTTACTCAGAAGCTTCAATTTTGACCAATTTCAGGCACAGAAATCACTTTAAACACACTTATTTTAGTTGAAAAGGTAATAATTCACATCCAACAGTCATTTAAAGTCAGAAGATTAAATGTTAAAATTTCATCAATATTGACCACTTTTTTTAACCTTCGACTGGTCCGGGGTCATCGTTTTTCATCAGAAAATAGATTTTTTGGACTCTACCAAAAATGATTCAAAATGTCATTTGGATCGGGCCTCATGTTGAATAACCACTTTTTAAACCCTCACAGTGACCAAAATTGCCATTTTTACAGAGTTTTGCTTACTCAGAAGCTTCAATTTTGACCAATTTCAGGCACAGAAATGACTTTAAACACACTTATTTTAGTTGAAAAAGTAATATTTCACATCCAACAGTCATTTAAAGTCAAAAGATTAAATGTTAAAATTTCATCAATATTGACCACTTTTTTGAACGTTCGACTGGTCCGGGGTCATCGTTTTTCATCATACAATTGATTTTTTGGACTCTACCAAAAATGATTCAAAATGTCACTTGGATTGGGCCTCATGTTGAATTACCACTTTTTAAACCCTCACAGTGACCAAAATTGCCATTTTTACAGAGTTTTGCTTACTCAGAAGCTTCAATTTTGACCAATTTCAGGCACAGAAATCACTTTAAACACACTTATTTTAATTGAAAAAGTAATAATTCACATCCAACAGTTATTTAAAGTCAAAAGATTAAATGTTAAAATGTCATCAATATTGACCACTTTTTTTAACCTTCGACTGGTCCGGGGTCATCGTTTTTCATCATAAAACTTGATTTTTTGGACTCCACCAAAAATGATTTAAAATGTCATTTGGATCGGGCCTCATGTTGAATAACCACTTTTTAAACCCTCACAGTGACCAAAATTGCCATTTTTACAGAGTTTTGCTTACTAAAAAGCTTCAATTTTGACCAATTTCAGGCACAGAAATGACTTTAAACACACGTATTTTAGTTGAAAAAGTAATATTTCACATCCAACCGTCATTTAAAGTCAAAAGATTAAATGTTAAAATTTCATCAATATTGACCACTTTTTTGAACGTTCGACAGGTCCGGGGTCATCGTTTTTCTTCACAAAATGGATTTTTTGCAATCTACCAAAAATGATTCAAAATGTCATTTGGATCGGGCCTCATGTTGAATAACCACTTTTTAAACCCTCACAGTGACCAAATTGCCATTTTTACAGAGTTTTGCTTACTCAGAAGCTTCAATTTTGACCAATTTCAGGCACAGAAATGACTTTAAACACACTTATTTTAGTTGAAAAAGTAATATTTCACATCCAACAGTCATTTAAAGTCAAAAGATTAAATGTTAAAATTTCATCAATATTGACCACTTTTTTGAACGTTCGACTGGTCCGGGGTCATCGTTTTTCATCATACAATTGATTTTTTGGACTCTACCAAAAATGATTCAAAATGTCACTTGGATTGGGCCTCATGTTGAATTACCACTTTTTAAACCCTCACAGTGACCAAAATTGCCATTTTTACAGAGTTTTGCTTACTCAGAAGCTTCAATTTTGACCAATTTCAGGCACAGAAATCACTTTAAACACACTTATTTTAGTTGAAAAAGTAATAATTCACATCCAACAGTCATTTAAAGTCAAAAGATTAAATGTTAAAATTTCATCAATATTGTCCACTTTTTTGAACGTTCGACAGGTCCGGGGTCATCGTTTTTCATCATAAAATTGATTTTTTGGACTCTACCAAAAATGATTCAAAATGTCATTTGGATCGGGCCTCATGTTGAATAACCACTTTTTAAACCCTCACAGTGACCAAAATTGCCATTTTTACAGAGCTTTCGCATACTCAAAAGCTTCAATTTTGACCAATTTCAGGCACAGAAATGACTTTAAACACAATTATTTTAGTTGAAAAAGTAATATTTCACATCCAACAGTCATTTAAAGTCAAAAGATTAAATGTTAAAATTTCATCAATATTGACCACTTTTTTGAACGTTCGACAGGTCCGGGGTCATCGTTTTTCATCATAAAATTGATTTTTTGGACTCTACCAAAAATGATTCAAAATGTCATTTGGATCGGGCCTCATGTTGAATAACCACTTTTTAAACCCTCACAGTGACCAAAATTGCCATTTTTACAGAGTTTTGCTTACTAAAAAGCTTCAATTTTGACCAATTTCAGGCACAGAAATGACTTTAAACACACGTATTTTAGTTGAAAAAGTAATATTTCACATCCAACCGTCATTTAAAGTCAAAAGATTAAATGTTAAAATTTCATCAATATTGACCACTTTTTTGAACGTTCGACAGGTCCGGGGTCATCGTTTTTCATCAGAAAATAGATTTTTTGGACTCTACCAAAAATGATTCAAAATGTCATTTGGATCGGGCCTCAGTTGAATAACCACTTTTTAAACCCTCACAGTGACCAAAATTGCCATTTTTACAGAGTTTTAGTTCCGAAAAAGCTTCAATTTTGACCAATTTTAGGCAGAGAAATGATTTTAAACACACTTATTTTAGTTGAAAAAGTAATAATTCACATCCAACCGTCATTTAAAGTCAAAAGATTAAATGTTAAAATTTCATCAATATTGACCACTTTTTTGAACGTTGGACAGGTCCGGGGTCATCGTTTTTCATCAGAAAATAGATTTTTTGGACTCTACCAAAAAGCATTCAAAATGTCATTTGGATCGGGCCTCATGTTGAATTACCACTTTTTAAATCCTCACAGTGACCAAAATTGCCATTTTTACAGAGTTTTGCTTACTCAGAAGCTTAAATTTTGACCAATTTCAGGCACAGAAATCACTTTAAACACACTTATTTTAATTGAAAAAGTAATAATTCACATCCAACAGTTATTTAAAGTCAAAAGATTAAATGTTAAAATGTCATCAATATTGACCACTTTTTTTAACCTTCGACTGGTCCGGGGTCATCGTTTTTCATCATAAAATTGATTTTTTGGACTCCACCAAAAATGATTCAAAATGTCATTTGGATCGGGCCTCATGTTGAATAACCACTTTTTAAACCCTCACAGTGACCAAAATTGCCATTTTTACATAGTTTTGCTTACTAAAAAGCTTCAATTTTGACCAATTTCAGGCACAGAAATGACTTTAAACACACGTATTTTAGTTGAAAAAGTAATATTTCACATCCAACCGTCATTTAAAGTCAAAAGATTAAATGTTAAAATTTCATCAATATTGACCACTTTTTTGAACGTTCGACAAGTCCGGGGTCATCGTTTTTCTTCAGAAAATGGATTTTTTGCAATCTACCAAAAATGATTCAAAATGTCATTTGGATCGGGCCTCATGTTGAATAACCACTTTTTAAATCCTCACAGTGACCAAAATTGCCATTTTTACAGAGTTTTGCTTACTCAGAAGCTTAAATTTTGACCAATTTCAGGCACAGAAATCACTTTAAACACACTTATTTTAATTGAAAAAGTAATAATTCACATCCAACAGTCATTTAAAGTCAAAAGATTAAATGTTAAAATTTCATCAATTTTGACCACTTTTTTGAACGTTCGACAGGTCCGGGGTCATCGTTTTTCATCAGAAAATAGATTTTTTGGACTCTACCAAAAATGATTCAAAATGTCATTTGGATCGGGCCTCATGTTGAATAACCACTTTTTAAACCCTCACAGTGTCCAAAATTGCCATTTTTACAGAGTTTTGCTTACTCAGAAGCTTCAATTTTGACCAATTTCAGGCACAGAAATGACTTTAAACACACTTATTTTAGTTGAAAAAGTAATATTTCACATCCAACAGTCATTTAAAGTCAAAAGATTAAATGTTAAAATTTCATCAATATTGACCACTTTTTTGAACGTTCGACTGGTCCGGGGTCATCGTTTTTCATCATACAATTGATTTTTTGGACTCTACCAAAAATGATTCAAAATGTCACTTGGATTGGGCCTCATGTTGAATTACCACTTTTTAAACCCTCACAGTGACCAAAATTGCCATTTTTACAGAGTTTTGCTTACTCAGAAGCTTCAATTTTGACCAATTTCAGGCACAGAAATCACTTTAAACACACTTATTTTAATTGAAAAAGTAATAATTCACATCCAACAGTTATTTAAAGTCAAAAGATTAAATGTTAAAATGTCATCAATATTTACCACTTTTTTTAACCTTCGACTGGTCCGGGGTCATCGTTTTTCATCATAAAACTTGATTTTTTGGACTCCACCAAAAATGATTTAAAATGTCATTTGGATCGGGCCTCATGTTGAATAACCACTTTTTAAACCCTCACAGTGACCAAAATTGCCATTTTTACAGAGTTTTGCTTACTAAAAAGCTTCAATTTTGACCAATTTCAGGCACAGAAATGACTTTAAACACACGTATTTTAGTTGAAAAAGTAATATTTCACATCCAACCGTCATTTAAAGTCAAAAGATTAAATGTTAAAATTTCATCAATATTGACCACTTTTTTGAACGTTCGACAGGTCCGGGGTCATCGTTTTTCTTCACAAAATGGATTTTTTGCAATCTACCAAAAATGATTCAAAATGTCATTTGGATCGGGCCTCATGTTGAATAACCACTTTTTAAACCCTCACAGTGACCAAATTGCCATTTTTACAGAGTTTTGCTTACTCAGAAGCTTCAATTTTGACCAATTTCAGGCACAGAAATGACTTTAAACACACTTATTTTAGTTGAAAAAGTAATATTTCACATCCAACAGTCATTTAAAGTCAAAAGATTAAATGTTAAAATTTCATCAATATTGACCACTTTTTTGAACGTTCGACTGGTCCGGGGTCATCGTTTTTCATCATACAATTGATTTTTTGGACTCTACCAAAAATGATTCAAAATGTCACTTGGATTGGGCCTCATGTTGAATTACCACTTTTTAAACCCTCACAGTGACCAAAATTGCCATTTTTACAGAGTTTTGCTTACTCAGAAGCTTCAATTTTGACCAATTTCAGGCACAGAAATCACTTTAAACACACTTATTTTAGTTGAAAAAGTAATAATTCACATCCAACAGTCATTTAAAGTCAAAAGATTAAATGTTAAAATTTCATCAATATTGTCCACTTTTTTGAACGTTCGACAGGTCCGGGGTCATCGTTTTTCATCATAAAATTGATTTTTTGGACTCTACAATAAATGATTCAAAATGTCATTTGGATCGGGCCTCATGTTGAATAACCACTTTTTAAACCCTCACAGTGACCAAAATTGCCATTTTTACAGAGCTTTCGCTTACTCAAAAGCTTCAATTTTGACCAATTTCAGGCACAGAAATGACTTTAAACACAATTATTTTAGTTGAAAAAGTAATAATTCACATCCAAAAGTCATTTAAAGTCAAAAGATTAAATGTTAAAATTTCATCAATATTGACCACTTTTGTGAACGTTCGACAGGTCCGGGGTCATCGTTTTTCATCAGAAAATAGATTTTTTGGACTCTACCAAAAATGATTCAAAATGTCATTTGGATCGGGCCTCATGTTGAATAACCACTTTTTAAACCCTCACAGTGACCAAAATTGCCATTTTTACAGAGTTTTGCTTACTCAGAAGCTTCAATTTTGACCAATTTCAGGCACAGAAATGACTTTAAACACACTTATTTTAGTTGAAAAAGTAATATTTCACATCCAACAGTCATTTAAAGTCAAAAGATTAAATGTTAAAATTTCATCAATATTGACCACTTTTTTGAACGTTCGACTGGTCCGGGGTCATCGTTTTTCATCATACAATTGATTTTTTGGACTCTACCAAAAATGATTCAAAATGTCACTTGGATTGGGCCTCATGTTGAATTACCACTTTTTAAACCCTCACAGTGACCAAAATTGCCATTTTTACAGAGTTTTGCTTACTCAGAAGCTTCAATTTTGACCAATTTCAGGCACAGAAATCACTTTAAACACACTTATTTTAGTTGAAAAAGTAATATTTCACATCCAACAGTCATTTAAAGTCAAAAGATTAAATGTTAAAATTTCATCAATATTGTCCACTTTTTTGAACGTTCGACAGGTCCGGGGTCATCGTTTTTCATCATAAAATTGATTTTTTGGACTCTACCAAAAATGATTCAAAATGTCATTTGGATCGGGCCTCATGTTGAATAACCACTTTTTAAACCCTCACAGTGACCAAAATTGCCATTTTTACAGAGCTTTCGCTTACTCAAAAGCTTCAATTTTGACCAATTTCAGGCACAGAAATGACTTTAAACACAATTTTTTTAGTTGAAAAAGTAATAATTCACATCCAAAAGTCATTCAAAGTCAAAAGATTAAATGTTAAAATTTCATCAATATTGACCACTTTTTTGAACGTTCGACAGGTCCGGGGTCATCGTTTTTCATCAGAAAATAGATTTTTTGGACTCTACCAAAAATGATTCAAAATGTCATTTGGATCGGGCCTCATGTTGAATAACCACTTTTTAAACCCTCACAGTGTCCAAAATTGCCATTTTTACAGAGTTTTGCTTACTCAGAAGCTTCAATTTTGACCAATTTCAGGCACAGAAATGACTTTAAACACACTTATTTTAGTTGAAAAAGTAATATTTCACATCCAACAGTCATTTAAAGTCAAAAGATTAAATGGTAAAATTTCATCAATATTGACCACTTTTTGAACGTTCGACTGGTCCGGGGTCATCGTTTTTCATCATACAATTGATTTTTTGGACTCTACCAAAAATGATTCAAAATGTCACTTGGATTGGGCCTCATGTTGAATTACCACTTTTTGAACCCTCACAGTGACCAAAATTGCCATTTTTACAGAGTTTTGCTTACTCAGAAGCTTCAATTTTGACCAATTTCAGGCACAGAAATCACTTTAAACACACTTATTTTAGTTGAAAAAGTAATAATTCACATCCAACAGTCATTTAAAGTCAAAAGATTAAATGTTAAAATTTCATCAATATTGTCCACTTTTTTGAACGTTCGACAGGTCCGGGGTCATCGTTTTTCATCATAAAATTGATTTTTTGGACTCTACCAAAAATTATTCAAAATGTCATTTGGATCGGGCCTCATGTTGAATTACCACTTTTTAAACCCTCACAGTGACCAAAATTGCCATTTTTACAGAGTTTTGCTTACTCAGAAGCTTCAATTTTGACCAATTTCAGGCACAGAAATCACTTTAAACACACTTATTTTAGTTGAAAAAGTAATATTTCACATCCAACAGTCATTTAAAGTCAAAAGATTAAATGTCAAAATTTCATCAATATTGACCACTTTTTTGAACGTTCGGCTGGTCCGGGGTCATCAATTTTCATCATAAAATTGATTTTTTGGACTCTACTAAAAATTATTCAAAATGTCATTTGGATCGGGCCTCATGTTGAATAACCACTTTTTAAACCCTCACAGTGACCAAAATTGCCATTTTTACAGAGTTTTGCTTACTAAAAAGCTTCAATTTTGACCAATTTCAGGCACAGAAATGACTTTAAACACACGTATTTTAGTTGAAAAAGTAATATTTCACATCCAACCGTCATTTAAAGTCAAAAGATTAAATGTTAAAATTTCATCAATATTGACCACTTTTTTGAACGTTCGACAGGTCCGGGGTCATCGTTTTTCTTCAGAAAATGGATTTTTTGCAATCTACCAAAAATGATTCAAAATGTCATTTGGATCGGGCCTCATGTTGAATAACCACTTTTTAAACCCTCACAGTGACCAAATTGCCATTTTTACAGAGTTTTGCTTACTCAGAAACTTCAATTTTGACCAATTTCAGGCACAGAAATGACTTTAAACACACTTATTTTAGTTGAAAAAGTAATATTTCACATCCAACCGTCATTTAAAGTCAAAAGATTAAATGTTAAAATTTCATCAATATTGACCACTTTTTTGAACGTTCGACAGGTCCGGGGTCATCGTTTTTCATCAGAAAATAGATTTTTTGGACTCTACCAAAAATTATTCAAAAGGTCATTTGGATCGGGCCTCATGTTGAATTACCACTTTTTAAATCCTCACAGTGACCAAAATTGCCATTTTTACAGAGTTTTGCTTACTCAGAAGCTTCAATTTTGACCAATTTCAGGCACAGAAATCACTTTAAACACACTTATTTTAGTTGAAAAGGTAATAATTCACATCCAACAGTCATTTAAAGTCAGAAGATTAAATGTTAAAATTTCATCAATATTGACCACTTTTTTTAACCTTCGACTGGTCCGGGGTCATCGTTTTTCATCAGAAAATAGATTTTTTGGACTCTACCAAAAATGATTCAAAATGTCATTTGGATCGGGCCTCATGTTGAATAACCACTTTTTAAACCCTCACAGTGACCAAAATTGCCATTTTTACAGAGTTTTGCTTACTCAGAAGCTTCAATTTTGACCAATTTCAGGCACAGAAATGACTTTAAACACACTTATTTTAGTTGAAAAAGTAATATTTCACATCCAACAGTCATTTAAAGTCAAAAGATTAAATGTTAAAATTTCATCAATATTGACCACTTTTTTGAACGTTCGACTGGTCCGGGGTCATCGTTTTTCATCATACAATTGATTTTTTGGACTCTACCAAAAATGATTCAAAATGTCACTTGGATTGGGCCTCATGTTGAATTACCACTTTTTAAACCCTCACAGTGACCAAAATTGCCATTTTTACAGAGTTTTGCTTACTCAGAAGCTTCAATTTTGACCAATTTCAGGCACAGAAATCACTTTAAACACACTTATTTTAATTGAAAAAGTAATAATTCACATCCAACAGTTATTTAAAGTCAAAAGATTAAATGTTAAAATGTCATCAATATTGACCACTTTTTTTAACCTTCGACTGGTCCGGGGTCATCGTTTTTCATCATAAAACTTGATTTTTTGGACTCCACCAAAAATGATTTAAAATGTCATTTGGATCGGGCCTCATGTTGAATAACCACTTTTTAAACCCTCACAGTGACCAAAATTGCCATTTTTACAGAGTTTTGCTTACTAAAAAGCTTCAATTTTGACCAATTTCAGGCACAGAAATGACTTTAAACACACGTATTTTAGTTGAAAAAGTAATATTTCACATCCAACCGTCATTTAAAGTCAAAAGATTAAATGTTAAAATTTCATCAATATTGACCACTTTTTTGAACGTTCGACAGGCCTGGGGTCATCGTTTTTCTTCACAAAATGGATTTTTTGCAATCTACCAAAAATGATTCAAAATGTCATTTGGATCGGGCCTCATGTTGAATAACCACTTTTTAAACCCTCACAGTGACCAAATTGCCATTTTTACAGAGTTTTGCTTACTCAGAAGCTTCAATTTTGACCAATTTCAGGCACAGAAATGACTTTAAACACACTTATTTTAGTTGAAAAAGTAATATTTCACATCCAACAGTCATTTAAAGTCAAAAGATTAAATGTTAAAATTTCATCAATATTGACCACTTTTTTGAACGTTCGACTGGTCCGGGGTCATCGTTTTTCATCATACAATTGATTTTTTGGACTCTACCAAAAATGATTCAAAATGTCACTTGGATTGGGCCTCATGTTGAATTACCACTTTTTAAACCCTCACAGTGACCAAAATTGCCATTTTTACAGAGTTTTGCTTACTCAGAAGCTTCAATTTTGACCAATTTCAGGCACAGAAATCACTTTAAACACACTTATTTTAGTTGAAAAAGTAATAATTCACATCCAACAGTCATTTAAAGTCAAAAGATTAAATGTTAAAATTTCATCAATATTGTCCACTTTTTTGAACGTTCGACAGGTCCGGGGTCATCGTTTTTCATCATAAAATTGATTTTTTGGACTCTACCAAAAATGATTCAAAATGTCATTTGGATCGGGCCTCATGTTGAATAACCACTTTTTAAACCCTCACAGTGACCAAAATTGCCATTTTTACAGAGCTTTCGCATACTCAAAAGCTTCAATTTTGACCAATTTCAGGCACAGAAATGACTTTAAACACAATTATTTTAGTTGAAAAAGTAATATTTCACATCCAACAGTCATTTAAAGTCAAAAGATTAAATGTTAAAATTTCATCAATATTGACCACTTTTTTGAACGTTCGACAGGTCCGGGGTCATCGTTTTTCATCATAAAATTGATTTTTTGGACTCTACCAAAAATGATTCAAAATGTCATTTGGATCGGGCCTCATGTTGAATAACCACTTTTTAAACCCTCACAGTGACCAAAATTGCCATTTTTACAGAGTTTTGCTTACTAAAAAGCTTCAATTTTGACCAATTTCAGGCACAGAAATGACTTTAAACACACGTATTTTAGTTGAAAAAGTAATATTTCACATCCAACCGTCATTTAAAGTCAAAAGATTAAATGTTAAAATTTCATCAATATTGACCACTTTTTTGAACGTTCGACAGGTCCGGGGTCATCGTTTTTCATCAGAAAATAGATTTTTTGGACTCTACCAAAAATGATTCAAAATGTCATTTGGATCGGGCCTCAGTTGAATAACCACTTTTTAAACCCTCACAGTGACCAAAATTGCCATTTTTACAGAGTTTTAGTTCCGAAAAAGCTTCAATTTTGACCAATTTTAGGCAGAGAAATGATTTTAAACACACTTATTTTAGTTGAAAAAGTAATAATTCACATCCAACCGTCATTTAAAGTCAAAAGATTAAATGTTAAAATTTCATCAATATTGACCACTTTTTTGAACGTTGGACAGGTCCGGGGTCATCGTTTTTCATCAGAAAATAGATTTTTTGGACTCTACCAAAAAGCATTCAAAATGTCATTTGGATCGGGCCTCATGTTGAATTACCACTTTTTAAATCCTCACAGTGACCAAAATTGCCATTTTTACAGAGTTTTGCTTACTCAGAAGCTTAAATTTTGACCAATTTCAGGCACAGAAATCACTTTAAACACACTTATTTTAATTGAAAAAGTAATAATTCACATCCAACAGTTATTTAAAGTCAAAAGATTAAATGTTAAAATGTCATCAATATTGACCACTTTTTTTAACCTTCGACTGGTCCGGGGTCATCGTTTTTCATCATAAAATTGATTTTTTGGACTCCACCAAAAATGATTCAAAATGTCATTTGGATCGGGCCTCATGTTGAATAACCACTTTTTAAACCCTCACAGTGACCAAAATTGCCATTTTTACATAGTTTTGCTTACTAAAAAGCTTCAATTTTGACCAATTTCAGGCACAGAAATGACTTTAAACACACGTATTTTAGTTGAAAAAGTAATATTTCACATCCAACCGTCATTTAAAGTCAAAAGATTAAATGTTAAAATTTCATCAATATTGACCACTTTTTTGAACGTTCGACAAGTCCGGGGTCATCGTTTTTCTTCAGAAAATGGATTTTTTGCAATCTACCAAAAATGATTCAAAATGTCATTTGGATCGGGCCTCATGTTGAATAACCACTTTTTAAATCCTCACAGTGACCAAAATTGCCATTTTTACAGAGTTTTGCTTACTCAGAAGCTTAAATTTTGACCAATTTCAGGCACAGAAATCACTTTAAACACACTTATTTTAATTGAAAAAGTAATAATTCACATCCAACAGTCATTTAAAGTCAAAAGATTAAATGTTAAAATTTCATCAATTTTGACCACTTTTTTGAACGTTCGACAGGTCCGGGGTCATCGTTTTTCATCAGAAAATAGATTTTTTGGACTCTACCAAAAATGATTCAAAATGTCATTTGGATCGGGCCTCATGTTGAATAACCACTTTTTAAACCCTCACAGTGTCCAAAATTGCCATTTTTACAGAGTTTTGCTTACTCAGAAGCTTCAATTTTGACCAATTTCAGGCACAGAAATGACTTTAAACACACTTATTTTAGTTGAAAAAGTAATATTTCACATCCAACAGTCATTTAAAGTCAAAAGATTAAATGTTAAAATTTCATCAATATTGACCACTTTTTTGAACGTTCGACTGGTCCGGGGTCATCGTTTTTCATCATACAATTGATTTTTTGGACTCTACCAAAAATGATTCAAAATGTCACTTGGATTGGGCCTCATGTTGAATTACCACTTTTTAAACCCTCACAGTGACCAAAATTGCCATTTTTACAGAGTTTTGCTTACTCAGAAGCTTCAATTTTGACCAATTTCAGGCACAGAAATCACTTTAAACACACTTATTTTAATTGAAAAAGTAATAATTCACATCCAACAGTTATTTAAAGTCAAAAGATTAAATGTTAAAATGTCATCAATATTTACCACTTTTTTTAACCTTCGACTGGTCCGGGGTCATCGTTTTTCATCATAAAACTTGATTTTTTGGACTCCACCAAAAATGATTTAAAATGTCATTTGGATCGGGCCTCATGTTGAATAACCACTTTTTAAACCCTCACAGTGACCAAAATTGCCATTTTTACAGAGTTTTGCTTACTAAAAAGCTTCAATTTTGACCAATTTCAGGCACAGAAATGACTTTAAACACACGTATTTTAGTTGAAAAAGTAATATTTCACATCCAACCGTCATTTAAAGTCAAAAGATTAAATGTTAAAATTTCATCAATATTGACCACTTTTTTGAACGTTCGACAGGTCCGGGGTCATCGTTTTTCTTCACAAAATGGATTTTTTGCAATCTACCAAAAATGATTCAAAATGTCATTTGGATCGGGCCTCATGTTGAATAACCACTTTTTAAACCCTCACAGTGACCAAATTGCCATTTTTACAGAGTTTTGCTTACTCAGAAGCTTCAATTTTGACCAATTTCAGGCACAGAAATGACTTTAAACACACTTATTTTAGTTGAAAAAGTAATATTTCACATCCAACAGTCATTTAAAGTCAAAAGATTAAATGTTAAAATTTCATCAATATTGACCACTTTTTTGAACGTTCGACTGGTCCGGGGTCATCGTTTTTCATCATACAATTGATTTTTTGGACTCTACCAAAAATGATTCAAAATGTCACTTGGATTGGGCCTCATGTTGAATTACCACTTTTTAAACCCTCACAGTGACCAAAATTGCCATTTTTACAGAGTTTTGCTTACTCAGAAGCTTCAATTTTGACCAATTTCAGGCACAGAAATCACTTTAAACACACTTATTTTAGTTGAAAAAGTAATAATTCACATCCAACAGTCATTTAAAGTCAAAAGATTAAATGTTAAAATTTCATCAATATTGTCCACTTTTTTGAACGTTCGACAGGTCCGGGGTCATCGTTTTTCATCATAAAATTGATTTTTTGGACTCTACAATAAATGATTCAAAATGTCATTTGGATCGGGCCTCATGTTGAATAACCACTTTTTAAACCCTCACAGTGACCAAAATTGCCATTTTTACAGAGCTTTCGCTTACTCAAAAGCTTCAATTTTGACCAATTTCAGGCACAGAAATGACTTTAAACACAATTATTTTAGTTGAAAAAGTAATATTTCACATCCAACAGTCATTTAAAGTCAAAAGATTAAATGTTAAAATTTCATCAATATTGACCACTTTTTTGAACGTTCGACAGGTCCGGGGTCATCGTTTTTCATCATAAAATTGATTTTTTGGACTCTACCAAAAATGATTCAAAATGTCATTTGGATCGGGCCTCATGTTGAATAACCACTTTTTAAACCCTCACAGTGACCAAAATTGCCATTTTTACAGAGTTTTGCTTACTAAAAAGCTTCAATTTTGACCAATTTCAGGCACAGAAATGACTTTAAACACACGTATTTTAGTTGAAAAAGTAATATTTCACATCCAACCGTCATTTAAAGTCAAAAGATTAAATGTTAAAATTTCATCAATATTGACCACTTTTTTGAACGTTCGACAGGTCCGGGGTCATCGTTTTTCATCAGAAAATAGATTTTTTGGACTCTACCAAAAATGATTCAAAATGTCATTTGGATCGGGCCTCAGTTGAATAACCACTTTTTAAACCCTCACAGTGACCAAAATTGCCATTTTTACAGAGTTTTAGTTCCGAAAAAGCTTCAATTTTGACCAATTTTAGGCAGAGAAATGATTTTAAACACACTTATTTTAGTTGAAAAAGTAATAATTCACATCCAACCGTCATTTAAAGTCAAAAGATTAAATGTTAAAATTTCATCAATATTGACCACTTTTTTGAACGTTGGACAGGTCCGGGGTCATCGTTTTTCATCAGAAAATAGATTTTTTGGACTCTACCAAAAATCATTCAAAATGTCATTTGGATCGGGCCTCATGTTGAATTACCACTTTTTAAATCCTCACAGTGACCAAAATTGCCATTTTTACAGAGTTTTGCTTACTCAGAAGCTTAAATTTTGACCAATTTCAGGCACAGAAATCACTTTAAACACACTTATTTTAATTGAAAAAGTAATAATTCACATCCAACAGTTATTTAAAGTCAAAAGATTAAATGTTAAAATGTCATCAATATTGACCACTTTTTTTAACCTTCGACTGGTCCGGGGTCATCGTTTTTCATCATAAAATTGATTTTTTGGACTCCACCAAAAATGATTCAAAATGTCATTTGGATCGGGCCTCATGTTGAATAACCACTTTTTAAACCCTCACAGTGACCAAAATTGCCATTTTTACATAGTTTTGCTTACTAAAAAGCTTCAATTTTGACCAATTTCAGGCACAGAAATGACTTTAAACACACGTATTTTAGTTGAAAAAGTAATATTTCACATCCAACCGTCATTTAAAGTCAAAAGATTAAATGTTAAAATTTCATCAATATTGACCACTTTTTTGAACGTTCGACAGGTCCGGGGTCATCGTTTTTCTTCAGAAAATGGATTTTTTGCAATCTACCAAAAATGATTCAAAATGTCATTTGGATCGGGCCTCATGTTGAATAACCACTTTTTAAACCCTCACAGTGACCAAATTGCCATTTTTACAGAGTTTTGCTTACTCAGAAGCTTCAATTTTGACCAATTTCAGGCACAGAAATGACTTTAAACACACTTATTTTAGTTAAAAAAGTAATATTTCACATCCAACCGTCATTTAAAGTCAAAAGATTAAATGTGAAAATTTCATCAATATTGACCACTTTTTTGAACGTTCGACAGGTCCGGGGTCATCGTTTTTCATCAGAAAATAGATTTTTTGGACTCTACCAAAAATTATTCAAAAGGTCATTTGGATCGGGCCTCATGTTGAATTACCACTTTTTAAATCCTCACAGCGACCAAAATTGCCATTTTTACAGAGTTTTGCTTACTCAGAAGCTTAAATTTTGACCAATTTCGGCACAGAAATCACTTTAAACACACTTATTTTAATTGAAAAAGTAATAATTCACATCCAACAGTTATTTAAAGTCAAAAGATTAAATGTTAAAATGTCATCAATATTGACCACTTTTTTTAACCTTCGACTGGTCCGGGGTCATCGTTTTTCATCATAAAACTTGATTTTTTGGACTCCACCAAAAATGATTTAAAATGTCATTTGGATCGGGCCTCATGTTGAATAACCACTTTTTAAACCCTCACAGTGACCAAAATTGCCATTTTTACAGAGTTTTGCTTACTAAAAAGCTTCAATTTTGACCAATTTCAGGCACAGAAATGACTTTAAACACACGTATTTTAGTTGAAAAAGTAATATTTCACATCCAACCGTCATTTAAAGTCAAAAGATTAAATGTTAAAATTTCATCAATATTGACCACTTTTTTGAACGTTCGACAGGTCCGGGGTCATCGTTTTTCTTCAGAAAATGGATTTTTTGCAATCTACCAAAAATGATTCAAAATGTCATTTGGATCGGGCCTCATGTTGAATAACCACTTTTTAAACCCTCACAGTGACCAAATTGCCATTTTTACAGAGTTTTGCTTACTCAGAAGCTTCAATTTTGACCAATTTCAGGCACAGAAATGACTTTAAACACACTTATTTTAGTTGAAAAAGTAATATTTCACATCCAACAGTCATTTAAAGTCAAAAGATTAAATGTTAAAATTTCATCAATATTGACCACTTTTTTGAACGTTCGACTGGTCCGGGGTCATCGTTTTTCATCATACAATTGATTTTTTGGACTCTACCAAAAATGATTCAAAATGTCACTTGGATTGGGCCTCATGTTGAATTACCACTTTTTAAACCCTCACAGTGACCAAAATTGCCATTTTTACAGAGTTTTGCTTACTCAGAAGCTTCAATTTTGACCAATTTCAGGCACAGAAATCACTTTAAACACACTTATTTTAGTTGAAAAAGTAATAATTCACATCCAACAGTCATTTAAAGTCAAAAGATTAAATGTTAAAATTTCATCAATATTGTCCACTTTTTTGAACGTTCGACAGGTCCGGGGTCATCGTTTTTCATCATAAAATTGATTTTTTGGACTCTACCAAAAATGATTCAAAATGTCATTTGGATCGGGCCTCATGTTGAATAACCACTTTTTAAACCCTCACAGTGACCAAAATTGCCATTTTTACAGAGCTTTCGCTTACTCAAAAGCTTCAATTTTGACCAATTTCAGGCACAGAAATGACTTTAAACACAATTATTTTAGTTGAAAAAGTAATATTTCACATCCAACAGTCATTTAAAGTCAAAAGATTAAATGTTAAAATTTCATCAATATTGACCACTTTTTTGAACGTTCGACAGGTCCGGGGTCATCGTTTTTCATCATAAAATTGATTTTTTGGACTCTACCAAAAATGATTCAAAATGTCATTTGGATCGGGCCTCATGTTGAATAACCACTTTTTAAACCCTCACAGTGACCAAAATTGCCATTTTTACAGAGTTTTGCTTACTAAAAAGCTTCAATTTTGACCAATTTCAGGCACAGAAATGACTTTAAACACACGTATTTTAGTTGAAAAAGTAATATTTCACATCCAACCGTCATTTAAAGTCAAAAGATTAAATGTTAAAATTTCATCAATATTGACCACTTTTTTGAACGTTCGACAGGTCCGGGGTCATCGTTTTTCATCAGAAAATAGATTTTTTGGACTCTACCAAAAATGATTCAAAATGTCATTTGGATCGGGCCTCATGTTGAATAACCACTTTTTAAACCCTCACAGTGACCAAAATTGCCATTTTTACAGAGTTTTGCTTACTCAGAAGCTTCAATTTTGACCAATTTCAGGCACAGAAATGACTTTAAACACACTTATTTTAGTTGAAAAAGTAATATTTCACATCCAACAGTCATTTAAAGTCAAAAGATTAAATGTTAAAATTTCATCAATATTGACCACTTTTTTGAACGTTCGACTGGTCCGGGGTCATCGTTTTTCATCATACAATTGATTTTTTGGACTCTACCAAAAATGATTCAAAATGTTACTTGGATTGGGCCTCATGTTGAATTACCACTTTTTAAACCCTCACAGTGACCAAAATTGCCATTTTTACAGAGTTTTGCTTAACTCAGAAGCTTCAATTTTGACCAATTTCAGGCACAGAAATCACTTTAAACACACTTATTTTAGTTGAAAAAGTAATAATTCACATCCAACAGTCATTTAAAGTCAAAAGATTAAATGTTAAAATTTCATCAATATTGTCCACTTTTTTGAACGTTCGACAGGTCCGGGGTCATCGTTTTTCATCAGAAAATAGATTTTTTGGACTCTACCAAAAATGATTCAAAATGTCATTTGGATCGGGCCTCAGTTGAATAACCACTTTTTAAACCCTCACAGTGACCAAAATTGCCATTTTTACAGAGTTTTAGTTCCTAAAAAGCTTCAATTTTGACCAATTTTAGGCAGAGAAATGATTTTAAACACACTTATTTTAGTTGAAAAAGTAATAATTCACATCCAACCGTCATTTAAAGTCAAAAGATTAAATGTTAAAATTTCATCAATATTGACCACTTTTTTGAACGTTGGACAGGTCCGGGGTCATCGTTTTTCATCAGAAAATA
This sequence comes from Lissotriton helveticus, assembly GCF_964261635.1. Taxonomy (NCBI): domain Eukaryota; kingdom Metazoa; phylum Chordata; class Amphibia; order Caudata; family Salamandridae; genus Lissotriton; species Lissotriton helveticus. The sequence goes on from NW_027611943.1 coordinate 562,292, forward strand.
GATTTTTTGGACTCTACCAAAAATCATTCAAAATGTCATTTGGATCGGGCCTCATGTTGAATTACCACTTTTTAAATCCTCACAGTGACCAAAATTGCCATTTTTACAGAGTTTTGCTTACTCAGAAGCTTAAATTTTGACCAATTTCAGGCACAGAAATCACTTTAAACACACTTATTTTAATTGAAAAAGTAATAATTCACATCCAACAGTTATTTAAAGTCAAAAGATTAAATGTTAAAATGTCATCAATATTGAACACTTTTTTTAACCTTCGACTGGTCCGGGGTCATCGTTTTTCATCATAAAATTGATTTTTTGGACTCCACCAAAAATGATTCAAAATGTCATTTGGATCGGGCCTCATGTTGAATAACCACTTTTTAAACCCTCACAGTGACCAAAATTGCCATTTTTACATAGTTTTGCTTACTAAAAAGCTTCAATTTTGACCAATTTCAGGCACAGAAATGACTTTAAACACACGTATTTTAGTTGAAAAAGTAATATTTCACATCCAACCGTCATTTAAAGTCAAAAGATTAAATGTTAAAATTTCATCAATATTGACCACTTTTTTGAACGTTCGACAGGTCCGGGGTCATCGTTTTTCTTCAGAAAATGGATTTTTTGCAATCTACCAAAAATGATTCAAAATGTCATTTGGATCGGGCCTCATGTTGAATAACCACTTTTTAAACCCTCACAGTGACCAAATTGCCATTTTTACAGAGTTTTGCTTACTCAGAAGCTTCAATTTTGACCAATTTCAGGCACAGAAATGACTTTAAACACACTTATTTTAGTTGAAAAAGTAATATTTCACATCCAACCGTCATTTAAAGTCAAAAGATTAAATGTTAAAATTTCATCAATATTGACCACTTTTTTGAACGTTCGACAGGTCCGGGGTCATCGTTTTTCATCAGAAAATAGATTTTTTGGACTCTACCAAAAATTATTCAAAAGGTCATTTGGATCGGGCCTCATGTTGAATTACCACTTTTTAAATCCTCACAGCGACCAAAATTGCCATTTTTACAGAGTTTTGCTTACTCAGAAGCTTAAATTTTGACCAATTTCGGCACAGAAATCACTTTAAACACACTTATTTTAATTGAAAAAGTAATAATTCACATCCAACAGTTATTTAAAGTCAAAAGATTAAATGTTAAAATTTCACCAATATTGACCACTTTTTTGAACGTTCGACTGGTCCGGGGTCATCGTTTTTCATCATACAATTGATTTTTTGGACTCTACCAAAAATGATTCAAAATGTCACTTGGATTGGGCCTCATGTTGAATTACCACTTTTTAAACCCTCACAGTGACCAAAATTGCCATTTTTACAGAGTTTTGCTTACTCAGAAGCTTCAATTTTGACCAATTTCAGGCACAGAAATCACTTTAAACACACTTATTTTAGTTGAAAAAGTAATAATTCACATCCAACAGTCATTTAAAGTCAAAAGATTAAATGTTAAAATTTCATCAATATTGTCCACTTTTTTGAACGTTCGACAGGTCCGGGGTCATCGTTTTTCATCATAAAATTGATTTTTTGGACTCTACCAAAAATGATTCAAAATGTCATTTGGATCGGGCCTCATGTTGAATAACCACTTTTTAAACCCTCACAGTGACCAAAATTGCCATTTTTACAGAGCTTTCGCTTACTCAAAAGCTTCAATTTTGACCAATTTCAGGCACAGAAATGACTTTAAACACAATTATTTTAGTTGAAAAAGTAATATTTCACATCCAACAGTCATTTAAAGTCAAAAGATTAAATGTAAAAATTTCATCAATATTGACCACTTTTTTGAACGTTCGACAGGTCCGGGGTCATCGTTTTTCATCATAAAATTGATTTTTTGGACTCTACCAAAAATGATTCAAAATGTCATTTGGATCGGGCCTCATGTTGAATAACCACTTTTTAAACCCTCACAGTGACCAAAATTGCCATTTTTACAGAGTTTTGCTTACTAAAAAGCTTCAATTTTGACCAATTTCAGGCACAGAAATGACTTTAAACAGACGTATTTTAGTTGAAAAAGTAATATTTCACATCCAACCGTCATTTAAAGTCAAAAGATTAAATGTTAAAATTTCATCAATATTGACCACTTTTTTGAACGTTCGACAGGTCCGGGGTCATCGTTTTTCATCAGAAAATAGATTTTTTGGACTCTACCAAAAATGATTCAAAATGTCATTTGGATCGGGCCTCATGTTGAATAACCACTTTTTAAACCCTCACAGTGACCAAAATTGCCATTTTTACAGAGTTTTGCTTACTCAGAAGCTTCAATTTTGACCAATTTCAGGCACAGAAATGACTTTAAACACACTTATTTTAGTTGAAAAAGTAATATTTCACATCCAACAGCCATTTAAAGTCAAAAGATTAAATGTTAAAATTTCATCAATATTGACCACTTTTTTGAACGTTCGACTGGTCCGGGGTCATCGTTTTTCATCATACAATTGATTTTTTGGACTCTACCAAAAATGATTCAAAATGTTACTTGGATTGGGCCTCATGTTGAATTACCACTTTTTAAACCCTCACAGTGACCAAAATTGCCATTTTTACAGAGTTTTGCTTAACTCAGAAGCTTCAATTTTGACCAATTTCAGGCACAGAAATCACTTTAAACACACTTATTTTAGTTGAAAAAGTAATAATTCACATCCAACAGTCATTTAAAGTCAAAAGATTAAATGTTAAAATTTCATCAATATTGTCCACTTTTTTGAACGTTCGACAGGTCCGGGGTCATCGTTTTTCATCATAAAATTGATTTTTTGGACTCTACCAAAAATGATTCAAAATGTCATTTGGATCGGGCCTCATGTTGAATAACCACTTTTTAAACCCTCACAGTGACCAAAATTGCCATTTTTACAGAGCTTTCGCTTACTCAAAAGCTTCAATTTTGACCAATTTCAGGCACAGAAATGACTTTAAACACAATTATTTTAGTTGAAAAAGTAATATTTCACATCCAACAGTCATTTAAAGTCAAAAGATTAAATGTTAAAATTTCATCAATATTGACCACTTTTTTGAACGTTCGACAGGTCCGAGTCATCGTTTTTCATCAGAAAATTGATTTTTTGGACTCTACCAAAAATTATTCAAAATGTCATTTGGATCGGGCCTCATGTTGAATTACCACTTTTTAAACCCTCACAGTGACCAAAATTGCCATTTTTACAGAGTTTTGCTTACTCAGAAGCTTCAATTTTGACCAATTTCAGGCACAGAAATCACTTTAAACACACTTATTTTAGTTGAAAAAGTAATATTTCACATCCAACAGTCATTTAAAGTCAAAAGATTAAATGTCAAAATTTCATCAATATTGACCACTTTTTTGAACGTTCGGCTCGTCCGGGGTCATCAATTTTCATCATAAAATTAATTTTTTTGGACTCTACTAAAAATTATTCAAAATGTCATTTGGATCGGCCCTCATGTTGAATAACCACTTTTTAAACCCTCACAGTGACCAAAATTGCCATTTTTACAGAGTTTTGCTTACTAAAAAGCTTCAATTTTGACCAATTTCAGGCACAGAAATGACTTTAAACACAATTTTTTTAGTTGAAAAAGTAATAATTCACATCCAAAAGTCATTTAAAGTCAAAAGATTAAATGTTAAAATTTCATCAATATTGACCACTTTTTTGAACGTTCGACAGGTCCGGGGTCATCGTTTTTCATCATAAAATTGATTTTTTGGACTCTACCAAAAATGATTCAAAATGTCATTTGGATCGGGCCTCAGTTGAATAACCACTTTTTAAACCCTCACAGTGACCAAAATTGCCATTTTTACAGAGTTTTAGTTCCTAAAAAGCTTCAATTTTGACCAATTTTAGGCAGAGAAATGACTTTAAACACACTTATTTTAGTTGAAAAAGTAATAATTCACATCCAACCGTCATTTAAAGTCAAAAGATTAAATGTTAAAATTTCATCAATATTGACCACTTTTTTGAACGTTCGACAGGTCCGGGGTCATCGTTTTTCATCAGAAAATAGATTTTTTGGACTCTACCAAAAATTATTCAAAATGTCATTTGGATCGGGCCTCATGTTGAATAACCACTTTTTAAACCCTCACAGTGACCAAAATTGCCATTTTTCCAGAGTTTTGCTTACTAAAAAGCTTCAATTTTGACCAATTTCAGGCACAGAAATGACTTTAAACACACGTATTTTAGTTGAAAAAGTAATATTTCAAATCCGACCGTCATTTAAAGTCAAAAGATTAAATGTTAAAATTTCATCAATATTGACCACTTTTTTGAACGTTCGACAGGTCCGGGGTCATCGTTTATCTTCAGAAAATGGATTTTTTGCAATCTACCAAAAATGATTCTCATGTTGAATAACCACTTTTTAAACACTCACAGTGACCAAATTGCCATTTTTACAGAGTTTTGCTTACTCAGAAGCTTCAATTTTGACCAATTTCAGGCACAGAAATGACTTTAAACACACTTATTTTAGTTGAAAAAGTAATATTTCACATCCAACCGTCATTTAAAGTCAAAAGATTAAATGTTAAAATTTCATCAAAATTGACCACTTTTTTGAACGTTCGACAGGTCCGGGGTCATCGTTTTTCATCAGAAAATAGATTTTTTGGACTCTACCAAAAATGATTCAAAATGTCATTTGGATCGGGCCTCATGTTGAATAACCACTTTTTAAACCCTCACAGTGACCAAAATTGCCATTTTTACAGAGTTTTGCTTACTCAGAAGCTTCAATTTTGACCAATTTCAGGCACAGAAATCACTTTAAACACACTTATTTTAGTTGAAAAAGTAATAATTCACATCCAACAGTCATTTAAAGTCAAAAGATTAAATGTTAAAATTTCATCAATATTGACCACTTTTTTTAACCTTCGACTGGTCCGGGGTCATCGTTTTTCATCAGAAAATTGATTTTTTGGACTCTACCAAAAATGATTCAAAATGTCATTTGGATCGGGCCTCATGTTGAATTACCACTTTTTAAATCCTCACAGTGACCAAAATTGCCATTTTTACAGAGTTTTGCTTACTCAGAAGCTTCAATTTTGACCAATTTCAGGCACAGAAATCACTTTAACCCCTTAATTGCTGCCGTCGGCCAACGGTCGTCACGGCCACTACCTCCCCAGTGCTGCGTGCGACCGCTGGACGTCCAGTTCAGCACCGGATAATGGACAGCGCAGCACTGGGGAGGAATTTACAAAGCTCCTAAGGAGTTAAACACACTTATTTTAGTTGAAAAAATAATAATTCACATCCAACAGTCATTTAAAGTCAAAAGATTAAATGTTAAAATGTCATCAATATTGACCACTTTTTTTAACCTTCGACTGGTCCGGGGTCATCGTTTTTCATCATAAAATTGATTTTTTGGACTCTACCAAAAATGATTCAAAATGTCACTTGGATTGGGCCTCATGTTGAATTACCACTTTTTAAACCCTCACAGTGACCAAAATTGCCATTTTTACAGAGTTTTGCTTACTCAGAAGTTTCAATTTTGACCAATTTCAGGCACAGAAATCACTTTAAACACACTTATTTTAGTTGAACAAGTAATAATTCACATCCAACAGTCATTTAAAGTCAAAAGATTAAATGTTAAAATTTCATCAATATTGTCCACTTTTTTGAACGTTCGACAGGTCCGGGGTCATCGTTTTTCATCATAAAATTGATTTTTTGGACTCTACCAAAAATGATTCAAAATGTCATTTGGATCGGGCCTCATGTTGAATAACCACTTTTTAAACCCTCACAGTGACCAAAATTGCCATTTTTACAGAGCTTTCGCTTACTCAAAAGCTTCAATTTTGACCAATTTCAGGCACAGAAATGACTTTAAACACAATTATTTTAGTTGAAAAAGTAATATTTCACATCCAACAGTCATTTAAAGTCAAAAGATTAAATGTTAAAATTTCATCAATATTGACCACTTTTTTGAACGTTCATCAGGTCCGGAGTCATCGTTTTTCATCAGAAAATTGATTTTTTGGACTCTACCAAAAATTATTCAAAATGTCATTTGGATCGGGCCTCATGTTGAATTACCACTTTTTAAACCCTCACAGTGACCAAAATTGCCATTTTTACAGAGTTTTGCTTACTCAGAAGCTTCAATTTTGACCAATTTCAGGCACAGAAATCACTTTAAACACACTTATTTTAGTTGAAAAAGTAATATTTCACATCCAACAGTCATTTAAAGTCAAAAGATTAAATGTCAAAATTTCATCAATATTGACCACTTTTTTGAACGTTCGGCTGGTCCGGGGTCATCAATTTTCATCATAAAATTAATTTTTTTGGACTCTACTAAAAATTATTCAAAATGTCATTTGGATCGGCCCTCATGTTGAATAACCACTTTTTAAACCCTCACAGTGACCAAAATTGCCATTTTTACAGAGTTTTGCTTACTAAAAAGCTTCAATTTTGACCAATTTCAGGCACAGAAATGACTTTAAACACAATTTTTTTAGTTGAAAAAGTAATAATTCACATCCAAAAGTCATTTAAAGTCAAAAGATTAAATGTTAAAATTTCATCAATATTGACCACTTTTTTGAACGTTCGACAGGTCCGGGGTCATCGTTTTTCATCATAAAATTGATTTTTTGGACTCTACCAAAAATGATTCAAAATGTCATTTGGATCGGGCCTCAGTTGAATAACCACTTTTGAAACCCTCACCGTGACCAAAATTGCCATTTTTACAGAGTTTTAGTTCCTAAAAAGCTTCAATTTTGACCAATTTTAGGCAGAGAAATGACTTTAAACACACTTATTTTAGTTGAAAAAGTAATAATTCACATCCAACCGTCATTTAAAGTCAAAAGATTAAATGTTAAAATTTCATCAATATTGACCACTTTTTTGAACGTTCGACAGGTCCGGGGTCATCGTTTTTCATCAGAAAATAGATTTTTTGGACTCTACCAAAAATGATTCAAAATGTCATTTGGATCGGGCCTCATGTTGAATTACCACTTTTTAAATCCTCACAGTGACCAAAATTGCCATTTTTACAGAGTTTTGCTTACTCAGAAGCTTAAATTTTGACCAATTTCAGGCACAGAAATCACTTTAAACACACTTATTTTAATTGAAAAAGTAATAATTCGCATCCAACAGTTATTTAAAGTCAAAAGATTAAATGTTAAAATGTCATCAATATTGACCACTTTTTTTAACCTTCGACTGGTCCGGGGTCATCGTTTTTCATCATAAAATTGATTTTTTGGACTCCACCAAAAATGATTCAAAATGTCATTTGGATCGGGCCTCATGTTGAATAACCACTTTTTAAACCCTCACAGTGACCAAAATTGCCATTTTTACAGAGTTTTGCTTACTAAAAAGCTTCAATTTTGACCAATTTCAGGCACAGAAATGACTTTAAACACACGTATTTTAGTTGAAAAAGTAATATTTCACATCCAACCGTCATTTAAAGTCAAAAGATTAAATGTTAAAATTTCATCAATATTGACCACTTTTTTGAACGTTCGACAGGTCCGGGGTCATCGTTTTTCTTCAGAAAATGGATTTTTTGCAATCTACCAAAAATGATTCAAAATGTCATTTGGATCGGGCCTCATGTTGAATAACCACTTTTTAAACCCTCACAGTGACCAAATTGCCATTTTTACAGAGTTTTGCTTACTCAGAAGCTTCAATTTTGACCAATTTCAGGCACAGAAATGACTTTAAACACACTTATTTTAGTTGAAAAAGTAATATTTCACATCCAACCGTCATTTAAAGTCAAAAGATTAAATGTTAAAATTTCATCAATATTGACCACTTTTTTGAACGTTCGACAGGTCCGGGGTCATCGTTTTTCATCAGAAAATAGATTTTTTGGACTCTACCAAAAATTATTCAAAAGGTCATTTGGATCGGGCCTCATGTTGAATTACCACTTTTTAAATCCTCACAGTGACCAAAATTGCCATTTTTACAGAGTTTTGCTTACTCAGAAGCTTCAATTTTGACCAATTTCAGGCACAGAAATCACTTTAAACACACTTATTTTAGTTGAAAAGGTAATAATTCACATCCAACAGTCATTTAAAGTCAGAAGATTAAATGTTAAAATTTCATCAATATTGACCACTTTTTTTAACCTTCGACTGGTCCGGGGTCATCGTTTTTCATCAGAAAATAGATTTTTTGGACTCTACCAAAAATGATTCAAAATGTCATTTGGATCGGGCCTCATGTTGAATAACCACTTTTTAAACCCTCACAGTGACCAAAATTGCCATTTTTACAGAGTTTTGCTTACTCAGAAGCTTCAATTTTGACCAATTTCAGGCACAGAAATCACTTTAAACACACTTATTTTAGTTGAAAAAGTAATAATTCACATCCAACAGTCATTTAAAGTCAAAAGATTAAATGTTAAAATTTCATCAATATTGACCACTTTTTTTAACCTTCGACTGGTCCGGGGTCATCGTTTTTCATCAGAAAATTGATTTTTTGGACTCTACCAAAAATGATTCAAAATGTCATTTGGATCGGGCCTCATGTTGAATTACCACTTTTTAAATCCTCACAGTGACCAAAATTGCCATTTTTACAGAGTTTTGCTTACTCAGAAGCTTCAATTTTGACCAATTTCAGGCACAGAAATCACTTTAAACACACTTATTTTAGTTGAAAAAATAATAATTCACATCCAACAGTCATTTAAAGTCAAAAGATTAAATGTTAAAATTTCATCAATATTGACCACTTTTTTTAACCTTCGACTGGTCCGGGGTCATCGTTTTTCATCATAAAATTGATTTTTTGGACTCTACTAAAAATGATTCAAAATGTCATTTGGATCGGCCCTCATGTTGAATAACCACTTTTTAAACCCTCACAGTGACCAAAATTGCCATTTTTACAGAGTTTTGCTTACTCAGAAGCTTCAATTTTGACCAATTTCAGGCACAGAAATGACTTTAAACACAATTTTTTTAGTTGAAAAAGTAATAATTCACATCCAAAAGTCATTCAAAGTCAAAAGATTAAATGTTAAAATTTCATCAATATTGACCACTTTTTTGAACGTTCGACAGGTCCGGGGTCATCGTTTTTCATCAGAAAATAGATTTTTTGGACTCTACCAAAAATGATTCAAAATGTCATTTGGATCGGGCCTCATGTTGAATAACCACTTTTTAAACCCTCACAGTGACCAAAATTTCCATTTTTACAGAGTTTTGCTTACTCAGAAGCTTAAATTTTGACCAATTTCAGGCACAGAAATCACTTTAAAAACACTTATTTTAATTGAAAAAGTAATAATTCACATCCAACAGTTATTTAAAGTCAAAAGATTAAATGTTAAAATGTCATCAATATTGACCACTTTTTTTAACCTTCGACTGGTCCGGGGTCATCGTTTTTCATCATAAAATTGATTTTTTGGGCTCCACCAAAAATGATTCAAAATGTCATTTGGATCGGGCCTCATGTTGAATAACCACTCTTTAAACCTTCACAGTGACCAAAATTGCCATTTTTACAGAGTTTTGCTTATTAAAAAGCTTCAATTTTGACCAATTTCAGGCACAGAAATTACTTTAAACACACGTATTTTAGTTGAAAAAGTAATATTTCACATCCAACAGTCATTTAAAGTCAAAAGATTAAATGTTAAAATTTCATCAATATTGACCACTTTTTTGAACGTTCGACAGGTCCGGGGTCATCGTTTTTCTTCAGAAAATTGATTTTTTTCAATCTACCAAAAATGATTTAAAATGTCATTTGGATCGGGCCTCATGTTGAATAACCACTTATTAAACCCTCACAGTGACCAAAATTGCCATTTTTGCAGAGTTTTGGTTACTCAGAAGCTTGAATTTTGACCAATTTCAGGCACAGAAATCACTTTAAACACACTTATTTTTGTTGAAAAAGTAATATTTCACATCCAACAGTCATTTAAAGTCAAAAGATTAAATGTCAAAATGTCATCAATATTGACCACTTTTTTGAACCTTCGACTGGTCCGGGGTCATCGCTTTTCATCATAAAATTGATTTTTTGGACTCTACCAAAAATGATTCAAAATGTCATTTGGATCGGGCCTCATGTTGAATAACCACTTTTTAAACCCTCACAGTGACCAAAATTGCCATTTTTACAGAGTTTTCGCTTTCTCGAAAGCTTCAATTTTTACCAATTTCAGGCACAGAAATGACTTTAAACACACTTATTTTAGTTGAAAAAGTAATAATTCACATCCAACCGTCATTTAAAGTCAAAAGATTAAATGTTAAAATGTCATCAATATTGACCACTTTTTTGAACGTTCGACTGGTCCGGGGTCATCAATTTTCATCATAAAATTGATTTTTTGGACTCTACTAAAAATGATTCAAAATGTCATTTGGATCGGCCCTCATGTTGAATAACCACTTTTTAAACCCTCACAGTGACCAAAATTGCCATTTTTACAGAGTTTTGCTTACTAAAAAGCTTCAATTTTGACCAATTTCAGGCACAGAAATGACTTTAAACACATTTTTTTTAAGTTGAAAAAGTAATAATTCACATCCAAAAGTCATTTAAAGTCAAAAGATTAAATGTTAAAATTTCATCAATATTGACCACTTTTTTGAACGTTCGACAGGTCCGGGGTCATCGTTTTTCATCAGAAAATAGATTTTTTGGACTCTACCAAAAATGATTCAAAATGTCATTTGGATCGGGCCTCATGTTGAATAACCACTTTTTAAACCCTCACAGTGACCAAAATTGCCATTTTTACAGAGTTTTGCTTACTCAGAAGCTTCAATTTTGACCAATTTCAGGCACAGAAATGACTTTAAACACACTTATTTTAGTTGAAAAAGTAATATTTCACATCCAACAGTCATTTAAAGTCAAAAGATTAAATGTTAAAATTTCATCAATATTGACCACTTTTTTGAACGTTCGACTGGTCCGGGGTCATCGTTTTTCATCATACAATTGATTTTTTGGACTCTACCAAAAATGATTCAAAATGTCACTTGGATTGGGCCTCATGTTGAATTACCACTTTTTAAACCCTCACAGTGACCAAAATTGCCATTTTTACAGAGTTTTGCTTACTCAGAAGCTTCAATTTTGACCAATTTCAGGCACAGAAATCACTTTAAACACACTTATTTTAGTTGAAAAAGTAATATTTCACATCCAACAGTCATTTAAAGTCAAAAGATTAAATGTTAAAATTTCATCAATATTGTCCACTTTTTTGAACGTTCGACAGGTCCGGGGTCATCGTTTTTCATCATAAAATTGATTTTTTGGACTCTACCAAAAATGATTCAAAATGTCATTTGGATCGGGCCTCATGTTGAATAACCACTTTTTAAACCCTCACAGTGACCAAAATTGCCATTTTTACAGAGCTTTCGCTTACTCAAAAGCTTCAATTTTGACCAATTTCAGGCACAGAAATGACTTTCAACACAATTTTTTTAGTTGAAAAAGTAATAATTCACATCCAAAAGTCATTCAAAGTCAAAAGATTAAATGTTAAAATTTCATCAATATTGACCACTTTTTTGAACGTTCGACAGGTCCGGGGTCATCGTTTTTCATCAGAAAATAGATTTTTTGGACTCTACCAAAAATGATTCAAAATGTCATTTGGATCGGGCCTCATGTTGAATAACCACTTTTTAAACCCTCACAGTGACCAAAATTGCCATTTTTACAGAGTTTTGCTTACTCAGAAGCTTCAATTTTGACCAATTTCAGGCACAGAAATGACTTTAAACACACTTATTTTAGTTGAAAAAGTAATATTTCACATCCAACAGTCATTTAAAGTCAAAAGATTAAATGGTAAAATTTCATCAATATTGACCACTTTTTGAACGTTCGACTGGTCCGGGGTCATCGTTTTTCATCATACAATTGATTTTTTGGACTCTACCAAAAATGATTCAAAATGTCACTTGGATTGGGCCTCATGTTGAATTACCACTTTTTAAACCCTCACAGTGACCAACATTGCCATTTTTACAGAGTTTTGCTTACTAAAAAGCTTCAATTTTGACCAATTTCAGGCACAGAAATGACTTTAAACACATTTTTTTTAGTTGAAAAAGTAATAATTCACATCCAAAAGTCATTTAAAGTCAAAAGATTAAATGTTAAAATTTCATCAATATTGACCACTTTTTTGAACGTTCGACAGGTCCGGGGTCATCGTTTTTCATCAGAAAATAGATTTTTTGGACTCTACCAAAAATGATTCAAAATGTCATTTGGATCGGGCCTCATGTTGAATAACCACTTTTTAAACCCTCACAGTGACCAAAATTGCCATTTTTACAGAGTTTTGCTTACTCAGAAGCTTCAATTTTGACCAATTTCAGGCACAGAAATGACTTTAAACACACTTATTTTAGTTGAAAAAGTAATAGTTCACATCCAACAGTCATTTAAAGTCAAAAGATTAAATGTTAAAATTTCATCAATATTGACCACTTTTTTGAACGTTCGACTGGTCCGGGGTCATCGTTTTTCATCATACAATTGATTTTTTGGACTCTACCAAAAATGATTCAAAATGTCACTTGGATTGGGCCTCATGTTGAATTACCACTTTTTAAACCCTCACAGTGACCAAAATTGCCATTTTTACAGAGTTTTGCTTACTCAGAAGCTTCAATTTTGACCAATTTCAGGCACAGAAATCACTTTAAACACACTTATTTTAGTTGAAAAAGTAATATTTCACATCCAACAGTCATTTAAAGTCAAAAGATTAAATGTTAAAATTTCATCAATATTGTCCACTTTTTTGAACGTTCGACAGGTCCGGGGTCATCGTTTTTCATCATAAAATTGATTTTTTGGACTCTACCAAAAATGATTCAAAATGTCATTTGGATCGGGCCTCATGTTGAATAACCACTTTTTAAACCCTCACAGTGACCAAAATTGCCATTTTTACAGAGCTTTCGCTTACTCAAAAGCTTCAATTTTGACCAATTTCAGGCACAGAAATGACTTTAAACACAATTTTTTTAGTTGAAAAAGTAATAATTCACATCCAAAAGTCATTCAAAGTCAAAAGATTAAATGTTAAAATTTCATCAATATTGACCACTTTTTTGAACGTTCGACAGGTCCGGGGTCATCGTTTTTCATCAGAAAATAGATTTTTTGGACTCTACCAAAAATGATTCAAAATGTCATTTGGATCGGGCCTCATGTTGAATAACCACTTTTTAAACCCTCACAGTGACCAAAATTGCCATTTTTACAGAGTTTTGCTTACTCAGAAGCTTCAATTTTGACCAATTTCAGGCACAGAAATGACTTTAAACACACTTATTTTAGTTGAAAGAGTAATATTTCACATCCAACAGTCATTTAAAGTCAAAAGATTAAATGGTAAAATTTCATCAATATTGACCACTTTTTTGAACGTTCGACTGGTCCGGGGTCATCAATTTTCATCATAAAATTGATTTTTTGGACTCTACTAAAAATGATTCAAAATGTCATTTGGATCGGCCCTCATGTTGAATAACCACTTTTTAAACCCTCACAGTGACCAAAATTGCCATTTTTACAGAGTTTTGCTTACTAAAAAGCTTCAATTTTGACCAATTTCAGGCACAGAAATGACTTTAAACACATTTTTTTTAGTTGAAAAAGTAATAATTCACATCCAAAAGTCATTTAAAGTCAAAAGATTAAATGTTAAAATTTCATCAATATTGACCACTTTTTTGAACGTTCGACAGGTCCGGGGTCATCGTTTTTCATCAGAAAATAGATTTTTTGGACTCTACCAAAAATGATTCAAAATGTCATTTGGATCGGGCCTCATGTTGAATAACCACTTTTTAAACCCTCACAGTGACCAAAATTGCCATTTTTACAGAGTTTTGCTTACTCAGAAGCTTCAATTTTGACCAATTTCAGGCACAGAAATGACTTTAAACACACTTATTTTAGTTGAAAAAGTAATATTTCACATCCAACAGTCATTTAAAGTCAAAAGATTAAATGTTAAAATTTCATCAATATTGACCACTTTTTTGAACGTTCGACTGGTCCGGGGTCATCGTTTTTCATCATACAATTGATTTTTTGGACTCTACCAAAAATGATTCAAAATGTCACTTGGATTGGGCCTCATGTTGAATTACCACTTTTTAAACCCTCACAGTGACCAAAATTGCCATTTTTACAGAGTTTTGCTTACTCAGAAGCTTCAATTTTGACCAATTTCAGGCACAGAAATCACTTTAAACACACTTATTTTAGTTGAAAAAGTAATATTTCACATCCAACAGTCATTTAAAGTCAAAAGATTAAATGTTAAAATTTCATCAATATTGTCCACTTTTTTGAACGTTCGACAGGTCCGGGGTCATCGTTTTTCATCATAAAATTGATTTTTTGGACTCTACCAAAAATGATTCAAAATGTCATTTGGATCGGGCCTCATGTTGAATAACCACTTTTTAAACCCTCACAGTGACCAAAATTGCCATTTTTACAGAGCTTTCGCTTACTCAAAAGCTTCAATTTTGACCAATTTCAGGCACAGAAATGACTTTAAACACAATTTTTTTAGTTGAAAAAGTAATAATTCACATCCAAAAGTCATTCAAAGTCAAAAGATTAAATGTTAAAATTTCATCAATATTGACCACTTTTTTGAACGTTCGACAGGTCCGGGGTCATCGTTTTTCATCAGAAAATAGATTTTTTGGACTCTACCAAAAATGATTCAAAATGTCATTTGGATCGGGCCTCATGTTGAATAACCACTTTTTAAACCCTCACAGTGACCAAAATTGCCATTTTTACAGAGTTTTGCTTACTCAGAAGCTTCAATTTTGACCAATTTCAGGCACAGAAATGACTTTAAACACACTTATTTTAGTTGAAAAAGTAATATTTCACATCCAACAGTCATTTAAAGTCAAAAGATTAAATGGTAAAATTTCATCAATATTGACCACTTTTTGAACGTTCGACTGGTCCGGGGTCATCGTTTTTCATCATACAATTGATTTTTTGGACTCTACCAAAAATGATTCAAAATGTCACTTGGATTGGGCCTCATGTTGAATTACCACTTTTTAAACCCTCACGGTGACCAAAATTGCCATTTTTACAGAGTTTTGCTTACTCAGAAGCTTCAATTTTGACCAATTTCAGGCACAGAAATCACTTTAAACACACTTATTTTAGTTGAAAAAGTAATAATTCACATCCAACAGTCATTTAAAGTCAAAAGATTAAATGTTAAAATTTCATCAATATTGTCCACTTTTTTGAACGTTCGACAGGTCCGGGGTCATCGTTTTTCATCATAAAATTGATTTTTTGGACTCTACCAAAAATTATTCAAAATGTCATTTGGATCGGGCCTCATGTTGAATTACCACTTTTTAAACCCTCACAGTGACCAAAATTGCCATTTTTACAGAGTTTTGCTTACTCAGAAGCTTCAATTTTGACCAATTTCAGGCACAGAAATCACTTTAAACACACTTATTTTAGTTGAAAAAGTAATATTTCACATCCAACAGTCATTTAAAGTCAAAAGATTAAATGTCAAAATTTCATCAATATTGACCACTTTTTTGAACGTTCGGCTGGTCCGGGGTCATCAATTTTCATCATAAAATTGATTTTTTGGACTCTACTAAAAATTATTCAAAATGTCATTTGGATCGGGCCTCATGTTGAATGACCACTTTTTAAACCCTCACAGTGACCAAAATTGCCATTTTTACAGAGTTTTGCTTACTAAAAAGCTTCAATTTTGACCAATTTCAGGCACAGAAATGACTTTAAACACACGTATTTTAGTTGAAAAAGTAATATTTCACACCCAACCGTCATTTGAAGTCAAAAGATTAAATGTTAAAATTTCATCAATATTGACCACTTTTTTGAACGTTCGACAGGTCCGGGGTCATCGTTTTTTTTCAGAAAATGGATTTTTTGCAATCTACCAAAAATGATTCAAAATGTCATTTGGATCGGGCCTCATGTTGAATAACCACTTTTTAAACCCTCACAGTGACCAAATTGCCATTTTTACAGAGTTTTGCTTACTCAGAAGCTTCAATTTTGACCAATTTCAGGCACAGAAATGACTTTAAACACACTTATTTTAGTTGAAAAAGTAATATTTCACATCCAACCGTCATTTAAAGTCAAAAGATTAAATGTTAAAATTTCATCAATATTGACCACTTTTTTGAACATTCGACAGGTCCGGGGTCATCGTTTTTCATCAGAAAATAGATTTTTTGGACTCTACCAAAAATTATTCAAAAGGTCATTTGGATCGGGCCTCATGTTGAATTACCACTTTTTAAATCCTCACAGTGACCAAAATTGCCATTTTTACAGAGTTTTGCTTACTCAGAAGCTTCAATTTTGACCAATTTCAGGCACAGAAATCACTTTAAACACACTTATTTTAGTTGAAAAGGTAATAATTCACATCCAACAGTCATTTAAAGTCAGAAGATTAAATGTTAAAATTTCATCAATATTGACCACTTTTTTTAACCTTCGACTGGTCCGGGGTCATCGTTTTTCATCAGAAAATAGATTTTTTGGACTCTACCAAAAATGATTCAAAATGTCATTTGGATCGGGCCTCATGTTGAATAACCACTTTTTAAACCCTCACAGTGACCAAAATTGCCATTTTTACAGAGTTTTGCTTACTCAGAAGCTTCAATTTTGACCAATTTCAGGCACAGAAATGACTTTAAACACACTTATTTTAGTTGAAAAAGTAATATTTCACATCCAACAGTCATTTAAAGTCAAAAGATTAAATGTTAAAATTTCATCAATATTGACCACTTTTTTGAACGTTCGACTGGTCCGGGGTCATCGTTTTTCATCATACAATTGATTTTTTGGACTCTACCAAAAATGATTCAAAATGTCACTTGGATTGGGCCTCATGTTGAATTACCACTTTTTAAACCCTCACAGTGACCAAAATTGCCATTTTTACAGAGTTTTGCTTACTCAGAAGCTTCAATTTTGACCAATTTCAGGCACAGAAATCACTTTAAACACACTTATTTTAGTTGAAAAAGTAATAATTCACATCCAACAGTCATTTAAAGTCAAAAGATTAAATGTTAAAATTTCATCAATATTGACCACTTTTTTGAACGTTCGGCTGGTCCGGGGTCATCAATTTTCATCATAAAATTAATTTTTTGGACTCTACTAAAAATTATTCAAAATGTCAGTTGGATCGGCCCTCATGTTGAATAACCACTTTTTAAACCCTCACAGTGACCAAAATTGCCATTTTTACAGAGTTTTGCTTACTAAAAAGCTTCAATTTTGACCAATTTCAGGCACAGAAATGACTTTAAACACAATTTTTTTAGTTGAAAAAGTAATAATTCACATCCAAAAGTCATTTAAAGTCAAAAGATTAAATGTTAAAATTTCATCAATATTGACGACTTTTTTGAACGTTCGACAGGTCCGGGGTCATCGTTTTTCATCATAAAATTGATTTTTTGGACTCTACCAAAAATGATTCAAAATGTCATTTGGATCGGGCCTCAGTTGAATAACCACTTTTTAAACCCTCACAGTGACCAAAATTGCCATTTTTACAGAGTTTTAGTTCCTAAAAAGCTTCAATTTTGACCAATTTTAGGCAGAGAAATGATTTTAAACACACTTATTTTAGTTGAAAAAGTAATAATTCACATCCAACCGTCATTTAAAGTCAAAAGATTAAATGTTAAAATTTCATCAATATTGACCACTTTTTTTAACCTTCGACTGGTCCGGGGTCATCGTTTTTCATCAGAAAATAGATTTTTTGGACTCTACCAAAAATGATTCAAAATGTCATTTGGATCGGGCCTCATGTTGAATAACCACTTTTTAAACCCTCACAGTGACCAAAATTGCCATTTTTACAGAGTTTTGCTTACTCAGAAGCTTCAATTTTGACCAATTTCAGGCACAGAAATGACTTTAAACACACTTATTTTAGTTGAAAAAGTAATATTTCACATCCAACAGTCATTTAAAGTCAAAAGATTAAATGTTAAAATTTCATCAATATTGACCACTTTTTTGAACGTTCGACTGGTCCGGGGTCATCGTTTTTCATCATACAATTGATTTTTTGGACTCTACCAAAAATGATTCAAAATGTCACTTGGATTGGGCCTCATGTTGAATTACCACTTTTTAAACCCTCACAGTGACCAAAATTGCCATTTTTACAGAGTTTTGCTTACTCAGAAGCTTCAATTTTGACCAATTTCAGGCACAGAAATCACTTTAAACACACTTATTTTAGTTGAAAAAGTAATAATTCACATCCAACAGTCATTTAAAGTCAAAAGATTAAATGTTAAAATTTCATCAATATTGACCACTTTTTTGAACGTTCGGCTGGTCCGGGGTCATCAATTTTCATCATAAAATAAATTTTTTGGACTCTACTAAAAATTATTCAAAATGTCATTTGGATCGGCCCTCATGTTGAATAACCACTTTTTAAACCCTCACAGTGACCAAAATTGCCATTTTTACAGAGTTTTGCTTACTAAAAAGCTTCAATTTTGACCAATTTCAGGCACAGAAATGACTTTAAACACAATTTTTTTAGTTGAAAAAGTAATAATTCACATCCAAAAGTCATTTAAAGTCAAAAGATTAAATGTTAAAATTTCATCAATATTGACGACTTTTTTGAACGTTCGACAGGTCCGGGGTCATCGTTTTTCATCATAAAATTGATTTTTTGGACTCTACCAAAAATGATTCAAAATGTCATTTGGATCGGGCCTCAGTTGAATAACCACTTTTTAAACCCTCACAGTGACCAAAATTGCCATTTTTACAGAGTTTTAGTTCCTAAAAAGCTTCAATTTTGACCAATTTTAGGCAGAGAAATGATTTTAAACACACTTATTTTAGTTGAAAAAGTAATAATTCACATCCAACCGTCATTTAAAGTCAAAAGATTAAATGTTAAAATTTCATCAATATTGACCACTTTTTTTAACGTTGGACAGGTCCGGGGTCATCGTTTTTCATCAGAAAATAGATTTTTTGGACTCTACCAAAAATCATTCAAAATGTCATTTGGATCGGGCCTCATGTTGAATTACCACTTTTTAAATCCTCACAGTGACCAAAATTGCCATTTTTACAGAGTTTTGCTTACTCAGAAGCTTAAATTTTGACCAATTTCAGGCACAGAAATCACTTTAAACACACTTATTTTAATTGAAAAAGTAATAATTCACATCCAACAGTTATTTAAAGTCAAAAGATTAAATGTTAAAATGTCATCAATATTGACCACTTTTTTTAACCTTCGACTGGTCCGGGGTCATCGTTTTTCATCATAAAATTGATTTTTTGGACTCCACCAAAAATGATTCAAAATGTCATTTGGATCGGGCCTCATGTTGAATAACCACTTTTTAAACCCTCACAGTGACCAAAATTGCCATTTTGACAGAGTTTTGCTTACTAAAAAGCTTCAATTTTGACCAATTTCAGGCACAGAAATGACTTTAAACACACGAATTTTAGTTGAAAAAGTAATATTTCACATCCAACCGTCATTTAAAGTCAAAAGATTAAATGTTAAAATTTCATCAATATTGACCACTTTTTTGAACGTTCGACAGGTCCGGGGTCATCGTTTTTCTTCAGAAAATGGATTTTTTGCAATCTACCAAAAATGATTCAAAATGTCATTTGGATCGGGCCTCATGTTGAATAACCACTTTTTAAACCCTCACAGTGACCAAATTGCCATTTTTACAGAGTTTTGCTTACTCAGAAGCTTCAATTTTGACCAATTTCAGGCACAGAAATGACTTTAAACACACTTATTTTAGTTGAAAAAGTAATATTTCACATCCAACCGTCATTTAAAGTCAAAAGATTAAATGTTAAAATTTCATCAATATTGACCACTTTTTTGAACGTTCGACAGGTCCGGGGTCATCGTTTTTCATCAGAAAATAGATTTTTTGGACTCTACCAAAAATTATTCAAAAGGTCATTTGGATCGGGCCTCATGTTGAATTACCACTTTTTAAATCCTCACAGTGACCAAAATTGCCATTTTTACAGAGTTTTGCTTACTCAGAAGCTTCAATTTTGACCAATTTCAGGCACAGAAATCACTTTAAACACACTTATTTTAGTTGGAAAAGTAATAATTCACATCCAACAGTCATTTAAAGTAAAAAGATTAAATGTTAAAATTTCATCAATATTGACCACTTTTTTTAACCTTCGACTGGTCCGGGGTCATCGTTTTTCATCAGAAAATTGATTTTTTGGACTCTACCATAAATGATTCAAAATGTCATTTGGATCAGGCCTTATGTTGAATTACCACTTTTTAAATCCTCACAGTGACCAAAATTGCCATTTTTACAGAGTTTTGCTTACTCAGAAGCTTCAATTTTGACCAATTTCAGGCACAGAAATCACTTTAAAAACACTTATTTTAATTGAAAAAGTAATAATTCACATCCAACAGTTATTTAAAGTCAAAAGATTAAATGTTAAAATGTCATCAATATTGACCACTTTTTTGAACCTTCGACTGGTCCGGGTCATCGTTTTTCATCATAAATTGATTTTTTGTACTCCACCAAAAATGATTCAAAACGTCATTTGGATCGGGCCTCATGTTGAATAACCACTATTTAAACCTTCACAGTGACCAAAATTGCCATTTTTACAGAGTTTTGCTTATTAAAAAGCTTCAATTTTGACCAATTTCAGGCACAGAAATGACTTTAAACACACGTATTTTAGTTGAAAAAGTAATATTTCACATCCAACAGTCATTTAAAGTCAAAAGATTAAATGTTAAAATTTCATCAATATTGACCACTTTTTTGAACGTTCGACAGGTCCGGGGTCATCGTTTTTCTTCAGAAAATGTATTTTTTGCAATCTACCAAAAATGATTTAAAATGTCATTTGGATCGGGCCTCATGTTGAATAACCACTTTTTAAACCCTCACAGTGACCAAAATTACCATTTTTGCAGAGTTTTGCTTACTCAGAAGCTTCAATTTTGACCAATTTCAGGCACAGAAATGACTTTAAACACACTTATTTTAGTTGAAAAAGTAATATTTCACATCCAACAGTCATTTAAAGTCAAAAGATTAAATGGTAAAATGTCATCAATAATGACCACTTTTTTGAACGTTCGACTGGTCCGGGGTCATCGTTTTTCATCATACAATTGATTTTTTGGACTCTACCAAAAATTATTCAAAATGTCACTTGGATCGGGCCTCATGTTGAATTACCACTTTTTAAACCCTCACAGTGACCAAAATTGCCATTTTTACAGAGTTTTGCTTACTCAGAAGCTTCAATTTTGACCAATTTCAGGCACAGAAATCACTTTAAACACACTTATTTTAGTTGAAAAAGTAATAATTCACATCCAATAGTCATTTAAAGTCAAAATATTAAATGGTAAAATGTCATCAATATTGACCACTTTTTTGAACGTTCGACAGGTCCAGGGTCATCGTTTTTCATCAGAAAATTGATTATTTGGACTCTACCAAAAATTATTCAAAATGTCATTTGAATCGGGCCTCAAGTTGAATTACCACTTTTTAAACCCTCACAGTGACCAAAATTGCCATTTTTACAGAGTTTTGCTTACTCAGAAGCTTGAATTTTGACCAATTTCAGGCACAGAAATCACTTTAAACACACTTATTTTAGTTGAAAAAGTAATATTTCACATCCAACAGTCATTTAAAGTCAAAAGTTTAAATGTCAAAATGTCATCAATATTGACCACTTTTTTGACCCTTCGACTGGTCCGGGGTCATCGCTTTTCATCATAAAATTGATTTTTTGGACTCTACCAAAAATGATTCAAAATGTCATTTGGATCGGGCCTCATGTTGAATAACCACTTTTTAAACCCTCACAGTGACCAAAATTGCCATTTTTACAGAGTTTTCGCTTTCTCGAAAGCTTCAATTTTGACCAATTTCAGGCACAGAAATGACTTTAAACACAATTTTTTTAGTTGAAAAAGTAATAATTCACATCCAAAAGTCATTTAAAGTCAAAAGATTAAATGTTAAAATTTCATCAATATTGACCACTTTTTTGAACGTTCGACAGGTCCGGGGTCATCGTTTTTCATCAGAAAATAGATTTTTTGGACTCTACCAAAAATGATTCAAACTGTCATTTGGATCGGGCCTCATGTTGAATAACCACTTTTTAAACCCTCACAGTGACCAAAATTGCCATTTTTACAGAGTTTTGCTTACTCAGAAGCTTCAATTTTGACCAATTTCAGGCACAGAAATGACTTTAAACACACTTATTTTAGTTGAAAAAGTAATATTTCACATCCAACAGTCATTTAAAGTCAAAAGATTAAATGTTAAAATTTCATCAATATTGACCACTTTTTTGAACGTTCGACTGGTCCGGGGTCATCAATTTTCATCATAAAATTGATTTTTTGGACTCTACTAAAAATTATTCAAAATTTCATTTGGATCGGCCCTCATGTTGAATAACCACTTTTTAAACCCTCACAGTGACCAAAATTGCCATTTTTACAGAGTTTTGCTTACTAAAAAGCTTCAATTTTGACCAATTTCAGGCACAGAAATGACTTTAAACACAATTTTTTTAGTTGAAAAAGTAATAATTCACATCCAAAAGTCATTTAAAGTCAAAAGATTAAATGTTAAAATTTCATCAATATTGACCACTTTTTTGAACGTTCGACAGGTCCGGGGTCATCGTTTTTCATCAGAAAATAGATTTTTTGGACTCTACCAAAAATGATTCAAACTGTCATTTGGATCGGGCCTCATGTTGAATAACCACTTTTTAAACCCTCACAGTGACCAAAATTGCCATTTTTACAGAGTTTTGCTTACTCAGAAGCTTCAATTTTGACCAATTTCAGGCACAGAAATGACTTTAAACACACTTATTTTAGTTGAAAAAGTAATATTTCACATCCAACAGTCATTTAAAGTCAAAAGATTAAATGTTAAAATTTCATCAATATTGACCACTTTTTTGAACGTTCGACTGGTCCGGGGTCATCAATTTTCATCATAAAATTGATTTTTTGGACTCTACTAAAAATTATTTAAAATTTCATTTGGATCGGCCCTCATGTTGAATAACCACTTTTTAAACCCTCACAGTGACCAAAATTGCCATTTTTACAGAGTTTTGCTTACTAAAAAGCTTCAATTTTGACCAATTTCAGGCACAGAAATGACTTTAAACACAATTTTTTTAGTTGAAAAAGTAATAATTCACATCCAAAAGTCATTTAAAGTCAAAAGATTAAATGTTAAAATTTCATCAATATTGACCACTTTTTTGAACGTTCGACAGGTCCGGGGTCATCGTTTTTCATCATAAAATTGATTTTTTGGACTCTACCAAAAATGATTCAAAATGTCATTTGGATCGGGCCTCAGTTGAATAACCACTTTTTAAACCCTTACAGTGACCAAAATTGCCATTTTTACAGAGTTTTAGTTCCTAAAAAGCTTCAATTTTGACCAATTTTAGGCAGAGAAATGACTTTAAACACACTTATTTTAGTTGAAAAAGTAATAATTCACATCCAACCGTCATTTAAAGTCAAAAGATTAAATGTTAAAATTTCATCAATATTGACCACTTTTTTGAACGTTCGACAGGTCCGGGGTCATCGTTTTTCTTCAGAAAATGGATTTTTTGCAATCTACCAAAAATGATTCAAAATGTCATTTGGATCGGGCCTCATGTTGAATAACCACTTTTTAAACCCTCACAGTGACCAAATTGCCATTTTTACAGAGTTTTGCTTACTCAGAAGCTTCAATTTTGACCAATTTCAGGCACAGAAATGACTTTAAACACACTTATTTTAGTTGAAAAAGTAATATTTCACATCCAACCGTCATTTAAAGTCAAAAGATTAAATGTTAAAATTTCATCAATATTGACCACTTTTTTGAACGTTCGACAGGTCCGGGGTCATCGTTTTTCTTCAGAAAATGGATTTTTTGCAATCTACCAAAAATGATTTAAAATGTCATTTGGATCGGGCCTCATGTTGAATAACCACTTTTTAAACCCTCACAGTGACCAAAATTACCATTTTTGCAGAGTTTTGCTTACTCAGAAGCTTCAATTTTGACCAATTTCAGGCACAGAAATGACTTTAAACACACTTATTTTAGTTGAAAAAGTAATATTTCACATCCAACAGTCATTTAAAGTCAAAAGATTAAATGGTAAAATG
The DNA here is from genome assembly GCF_964261635.1 of Lissotriton helveticus. Lineage (NCBI taxonomy): Eukaryota > Metazoa > Chordata > Amphibia > Caudata > Salamandridae > Lissotriton > Lissotriton helveticus. The sequence continues at coordinate 586,677 of NW_027611943.1, forward strand.
TCATCAATAATGACCACTTTTTTGAACGTTCGACTGGTCCGGGGTCATCGTTTTTCATCATACAATTGATTTTTTGGACTCTACCAAAAATGATTCAAAATGTCACTTGGATCGGGCCTCATGTTGAATTACCACTTTTTAAACCCTCACAGTGACCAAAATTGCCATTTTTACAGAGTTTTGCTTACTCAGAAGCTTCAATTTTGACCAATTTCAGGCACAGAAATCACTTTAAACACACTTATTTTAGTTGAAAAAGTAATAATTCACATCCAATAGTCATTTAAATCTCAAAATATTAAATGGTAAAATGTCATCAATATTGACCACTTTTTTGAACGTTCGACAGGTCCGGGGTCATCGTTTTTCATCAGAAAATTGATTATTTGGACTCTACCAAAAATTATTCAAAATGTCATTTGAATCGGGCCTCAAGTTGAATTACCACTTTTTAAACCCTCACAGTGACCAAAATTGCCATTTTTACAGAGTTTTGCTTACTCAGAAGCTTGAATTTTGACCAATTTCAGGCACAGAAATCACTTTAAACACACTTATTTTAGTTGAAAAAGTAATATTTCACATCCAACAGTCATTTAAAGTCAAAAGATTAAATGTCAAAATGTCATCAATATTGACCACTTTTTTGACCCTTCGACTGGTCCGGGGTCATCGCTTTTCATCATAAAATTGATTTTTTGGACTCTACCAAAAATGGTTCAAAATGTCATTTGGATCGGGCCTCATGTTGAATAACCACTTTTTAAACCCTCACAGTGACCAAAATTGCCATTTTTACAGAGTTTTCGCTTTCTCGAAAGCTTCAATTTTGACCAATTTCAGGCACAGAAATGACTTTAAACACACTTATTTTAGTTGAAAAAGTAATAATTCACATCCAACCGTCATTTAAAGTCAAAAGATTAAATGTTAAAATTTCATCAATATTGACCACTTTTTTGAACGTTCGACAGGTCCGGGGTCATCGTTTTTCATCAGAAAATAGATTTTTTGGACTCTACCAAAAATGATTCAAACTGTCATTTGGATCGGGCCTCATGTTGAATAACCACTTTTTAAACCCTCACAGTGACCAAAATTGCCATTTTTACAGAGTTTTGCTTACTCAGAAGCTTCAATTTTGACCAATTTCAGGCACAGAAATGACTTTAAACACACTTATTTTAGTTGAAAAAGTAATATTTCACATCCAACAGTCATTTAAAGTCAAAAGATTAAATGTTAAAATTTCATCAATATTGACCACTTTTTTGAACGTTCGACTGGTCCGGGGTCATCGTTTTTCATCATACAATTGATTTTTTGGACTCTACCAAAAATGATTCAAAATGTCACTTGGATTGGGCCTCATGTTGAATTACCACTTTTTAAACCCTCACAGTGACCAAAATTGCCATTTTTACAGAGTTTTGCTTACTCAGAAGCTTCAATTTTGACCAATTTCAGGCACAGAAATCACTTTAAACACACTTATTTTAGTTGAAAAAGTAATAATTCACATCCAACAGTCATTTAAAGTCAAAAGATTAAATGTTAAAATTTCATCAATATTGTCCACTTTTTTGAACGTTCGACAGGTCCGGGGTCATCGTTTTTCATCATAAAATTGATTTTTTGGACTCTACCAAAAATGATTCAAAATGTCATTTGGATCGGGCCTCATGTTGAATAACCACTTTTTAAACCCTCACAGTGACCAAAATTGCCATTTTTACAGAGTTTTGCTTACTCAGAAGCTTCAATTTTGACCAATTTCAGGCACAGAAATCACTTTAAACACACTTATTTTAGTTGAAAAAGTAATATTTCACATCCAACAGTCATTTAAAGTCAAAAGATTAAATGTCAAAATTTCATCAATATTGACCACTTTTTTGAACGTTCGGCTGGTCCGGGGTCATCAATTTTCATCATAAAATTGATTTTTTGGACTCTACTAAAAATTATTCAAAATTTCATTTGGATCGGCCCTCATGTTGAATAACCACTTTTTAAACCCTCACAGTGACCAAAATTGCCATTTTTACAGAGTTTTGCTTACTAAAAAGCTTCAATTTTGACCAATTTCAGGCACAGAAATGACTTTAAACACAATTTTTTTAGTTGAAAAAGTAATAATTCACATCCAAAAGTCATTTAAAGTCAAAAGATTAAATGTTAAAATTTCATCAATATTGACCACTTTTTTGAACGTTCGACAGGTCCGGGGTCATCGTTTTTCATCATAAAATTGATTTTTTGGACTCTACCAAAAATGATTCAAAATGTCATTTGGATCGGGCCTCAGTTGAATAACCACTTTTTAAACCCTTACAGTGACCAAAATTGCCATTTTTACAGAGTTTTAGTTCCTAAAAAGCTTCAATTTTGACCAATTTTAGGCAGAGAAATGACTTTAAACACACTTATTTTAGTTGAAAAAGTAATAATTCACATCCAACCGTCATTTAAAGTCAAAAGATTAAATGTTAAAATTTCATCAATATTGACCACTTTTTTGAACGTTCGACAGGTCCGGGGTCATCGTTTTTCTTCAGAAAATGGATTTTTTGCAATCTACCAAAAATGATTCAAAATGTCATTTGGATCGGGCCTCATGTTGAATAACCACTTTTTAAACCCTCACAGTGACCAAATTGCCATTTTTACAGAGTTTTGCTTACTCAGAAGCTTCAATTTTGACCAATTTCAGGCACAGAAATGACTTTAAACACACTTATTTTAGTTGAAAAAGTAATATTTCACATCCAACCATCATTTAAAGTCAAAAGATTAAATGTTAAAATTTCATCAATATTGACCACTTTTTTGAACGTTCGACAGGTCCGGGGTCATCGTTTTTCTTCAGAAAATGGATTTTTTGCAATCTACCAAAAATGATTTAAAATGTCATTTGGATCGGGCCTCATGTTGAATAACCACCTTTTTAAACCCTCACAGTGACCAAAATTACCATTTTTGCAGAGTTTTGCTTACTCAGAAGCTTCAATTTTGACCAATTTCAGGCACAGAAATGACTTTAAACACACTTATTTTAGTTGAAAAAGTAATATTTCACATCCAACAGTCATTTAAAGTCAAAAGATTAAATGGTAAAATGTCATCAATAATGACCACTTTTTTGAACGTTCGACTGGTCCGGGGTCATCGTTTTTCATCATACAATTGATTTTTTGGACTCTACCAAAAATGATTCAAAATGTCACTTGGATCGGGCCTCATGTTGAATTACCACTTTTTAAACCCTCACAGTGACCAAAATTGCCATTTTTACAGAGTTTTGCTTACTCAGAAGCTTCAATTTTGACCAATTTCAGGCACAGAAATCACTTTAAACACACTTATTTTAGTTGAAAAAGTAATAATTCACATCCAATAGTCATTTAAATCTCAAAATATTAAATGGTAAAATGTCATCAATATTGACCACTTTTTTGAACGTTCGACAGGTCCGGGGTCATCGTTTTTCATCAGAAAATTGATTATTTGGACTCTACCAAAAATTATTCAAAATGTCATTTGAATCGGGCCTCAAGTTGAATTACCACTTTTTAAACCCTCACAGTGACCAAAATTGCCATTTTTACAGAGTTTTGCTTACTCAGAAGCTTGAATTTTGACCAATTTCAGGCACAGAAATCACTTTAAACACACTTATTTTAGTTGAAAAAGTAATATTTCACATCCAACAGTCATTTAAAGTCAAAAGATTAAATGTCAAAATGTCATCAATATTGACCACTTTTTTGACCCTTCGACTGGTCCGGGGTCATCGCTTTTCATCATAAAATTGATTTTTTGGACTCTACCAAAAATGATTCAAAATGTCATTTGGATCGGGCCTCATGTTGAATAACCACTTTTTAAACCCTCACAGTGACCAAAATTGCCATTTTTACAGAGTTTTCGCTTTCTCGAAAGCTTCAATTTTGACCAATTTCAGGCACAGAAATGACTTTAAACACACTTATTTTAGTTGAAAAAGTAATAATTCACATCCAACCGTCATTTAAAGTCAAAAGATTAAATGTTAAAATTTCATCAATATTGACCACTTTTTTGAACGTTCGACTGGTCCGGGGTCATCAATTTTCATCATAAAATTGATTTTTTGGACTCTACTAAAAATGATTCAAAATGTCATTTGGATCGGCCCTCATGTTGAATAACCACTTTTTAAACCCTCACAGTGACCAAAATTGCCATTTTTACAGAGTTTTGCTTACTCAGAAGCTTCAATTTTGACCAATTTCAGGCACAGAAATGACTTTAAACACACTTATTTTAGTTGAAAAAGTAATATTTCACATCCAACAGTCATTTAAAGTCAAAAGATTAAATGTTAAAATTTCATCAATATTGACCACTTTTTTGAACGTTCGACTGGTCCGGGGTCATCGTTTTTCATCATACAATTGATTTTTTGGACTCTACCAAAAATGATTCAAAATGTCACTTGGATTGGGCCTCATGTTGAATTACCACTTTTTAAACCCTCACAGTGACCAAAATTGCCATTTTTACAGAGTTTTGCTTACTCAGAAGCTTCAATTTTGACCAATTTCAGGCACAGAAATCACTTTAAACACACTTATTTTAGTTGAAAAAGTAATATTTCACATCCAACAGCCATTTAAAGTCAAAAGATTAAATGTTAAAATTTCATCAATATTGTCCACTTTTTTGAACGTTCGACAGGTCCGGGGTCATCGTTTTTCATCATAAAATTGATTTTTTGGACTCTACCAAAAATGATTCAAAATGTCATTTGGATCGGGCCTCATGTTGAATAACCACTTTTTAAACCCTCACAGTGACCAAAATTGCCATTTTTACAGAGCTTTCGCTTACTCAAAAGCTTCAATTTTGACCAATTTCAGGCACAGAAATGACTTTAAACACAATTATTTTAGTTGAAAAAGTAATATTTCACGTCCAACAGTCATTTAAAGTCAAAAGATTAAATGTTAAAATTTCATCAATATTGACCACTTTTTTGAACGTTCGACAGGTCCGGAGTCATCGTTTTTCATCAGAAAATTGATTTTTTGGACTCTACCAAAAATTATTCAAAATGTCATTTGGATCGGGCCTCATGTTGAATTACCACTTTTTAAACCCTCACAGTGACCAAAATTGCCATTTTTACAGAGTTTTGCTTACTCAGAAGCTTCAATTTTGACCAATTTCAGGCACAGAAATCACTTTAAACACACTTATTTTAGTTGAAAAAGTAATATTTCACATCCAACAGTCATTTAAAGTCAAAAGATTAAATGTCAAAATTTCATCAATATTGACCACTTTTTTGAACGTTCGGCTGGTCCGGGGTCATCAATTTTCATCATAAAATTGATTTTTTGGACTCTACTAAAAATTATTCAAAATGTCATTTGGATCGGCCCTCATGTTGAATAACCACTTTTTAAACCCTCACAGTGACCAAAATTGCCATTTTTACAGAGTTTTGCTTACTAAAAAGCTTCAATTTTGACCAATTTCAGGCACAGAAATGACTTTAAACACAATTTTTTTAGTTGAAAAAGTAATAATTCACATCCAAAAGTCATTTAAAGTCAAAAGATTAAATGTTAAAATTTCATCAATATTGACCACTTTTTTGAACGTTCGACAGGTCCGGGGTCATCGTTTTTCATCAGAAAATAGATTTTTTGGACTCTACCAAAAATTATTCAAAAGGTCATTTGGATCGGGCCTCATGTTGAATTACCACTTTTTAAATCCTCACAGTGACCAAAATTGCCATTTTTACAGAGTTTTGCTTACTCAGAAGCTTCAATTTTGACCAATTTCAGGCACAGAAATCTCTTTAAACACACTTATTTTAGTTGAAAAAATAATAATTCACATCCAACAGTCATTTAAAGTCAAAAGATTAAATGTTAAAATTTCATCAATATTGACCACTTTTTTGAACGTTCGACTGGTCCGGGGTCATCGTTTTTCATCATACAATTGATTTTTTGGACTCTACCAAAAATGATTCAAAATGTCACTTGGATTGGGCCTCATGTTGAATTACCACTTTTTAAACCCTCACAGTGACCAAAATTGCCATTTTTACAGAGTTTTGCTTACTCAGAAGCTTCAATTTTGACCAATTTCAGGCACAGAAATCACTTTAAACACACTTATTTTAGTTGAAAAAGTAATAATTCACATCCAACAGTCATTTAAAGTCAAAAGATTAAATGTTAAAATTTCATCAATATTGTCCACTTTTTTGAACCTTCGACTGGTCCGGGGTCATCGTTTTTCATCATAAAATTGATTTTTTGGACTCTACTAAAAATGATTCAAAATGTCATTTGGATCGGCCCTCATGTTGAATAACCACTTTTTAAACCCTCACAGTGACCAAAATTGCCATTTTTACAGAGTTTTGCTTACTCAGAAGCTTCAATTTTGACCAATTTCAGGCACAGAAATCATTTTAAACACACTTATTTTAGTTGAAAAAGTAATAATTCACATCCAACAGTCATTTAAAGTCAAAAGATTAAATGTTAACATTTCATCAATATTGACCACTTTTTTTAACCTTCGACTGGTCCGGGGTCTTCGTTTTTCATCATAAAATTGATTTTTTGGACTCTACTAAAAATGATTCAAAATGTCATTTGGATCGGCCCTCATGTTGAATAACCACTTTTTAAACCCTCACAGTGACCAAAATTGCCATTTTTACAGAGTTTTGCTTACTAAAAAGCTTCAATTTTGACCAATTTCAGGCACAGAAATGACTTTAAACACAATTTTTTTAGTTGAAAAAGTAATAATTCACATCCAACCCTCATTTAAAGTCAAAAGATTAAATGTTAAAATTTCATCAATATTGACCACTTTTTTGAACGTTCGACAGGTCCGGGGTCATCGTTTTTCATCAGAAAATAGATTTTTTGGACTCTACCAAAAATGATTCAAAATGTCATTTGGATCGGGCCTCATGTTGAATAACCACTTTTTAAACCCTCACAGTGACCAAAATTGCCATTTTTACAGAGTTTTGCTTACTCAGAAGCTTAAATTTTGACCAATTTCAGGCACAGAAATGACTTTAAACACACTTATTTTAGTTGAAAAAGTAATATTTCACATCCAACAGTCATTTAAAGTCAAAAGATTAAATGGTAAAATGTCATCAATAATGACCACTTTTTTGAACGTTCGACTGGTCCGGGGTCATCGTTTTTCATCATACAATTGATTTTTTGGACTCTACCAAAAATGATTCAAAATGTCACTTGGATCGGGCCTCATGTTGAATTACCACTTTTTAAACCCTCACAGTGACCAAAATTGCCATTTTTACAGAGTTTTGCTTACTCAGAAGCTTCAATTTTGACCAATTTCAGGCACAGAAATCACTTTAAACACACTTATTTTAGTTGAAAAAGTAATAATTCACATCCAATAGTCATTTAAAGTCAAAATATTAAATGGTAAAATGTCATCAATATTGACCACTTTTTTGAACGTTCGACAGGTCCGGGGTCATCGTTTTTCATCAGAAAATTGATTATTTGGACTCTACCAAAAATTATTCAAAATGTCATTTGAATCGGGCCTCAAGTTGAATTACCACTTTTTAAACCCTCACAGTGACCAAAATTGCCATTTTTACAGAGTTTTGCTTACTCAGAAGCTTGAATTTTGACCAATTTCAGGCACAGAAATCACTTTAAACACACTTATTTTAGTTGAAAAAGTAATATTTCACATCCAACAGTCATTTAAAGTCAAAAGATTAAATGTCAAAATGTCATCAATATTGACCACTTTTTTGAACCTTCGACTGGTCCGTGGTCATCGCTTTTCATCATAAAATTGATTATTTGGACTCTACCAAAAATTATTCAAAATGTCATTTGAATCGGGCCTCAAGTTGAATTACCACTTTTTAAACCCTCACAGTGACCAAAATTGCCATTTTTACAGAGTTTTGCTTACTCAGAAGCTTGAATTTTGACCAATTTCAGGCACAGAAATCACTTTAAACACACTTATTTTAGTTGAAAAAGTAATAATTCACATCCAACAGTCATTTAAAGTCAAAAGATTAAATGTTAACATTTCATCAATATTGACCACTTTTTTTAACCTTCGACTGGTCCGGGGTCTTCGTTTTTCATCATAAAATTGATTTTTTGGACTCTACTAAAAATGATTCAAAATGTCATTTGGATCGGCCCTCATGTTGAATAACCACTTTTTAAACCCTCACAGTGACCAAAATTGCCATTTTTACAGAGTTTTGCTTACTAAAAAGCTTCAATTTTGACCAATTTCAGGCACAGAAATGACTTTAAACACAATTTTTTTAGTTGAAAAAGTAATAATTCACATCCAACCCTCATTTAAAGTCAAAAGATTAAATGTTAAAATTTCATCAATATTGACCACTTTTTTGAACGTTCGACAGGTCCGGGGTCATCGTTTTTCATCAGAAAATAGATTTTTTGGACTCTACCAAAAATGATTCAAAATGTCATTTGGATCGGGCCTCATGTTGAATAACCACTTTTTAAACCCTCACAGTGACCAAAATTGCAATTTTTACAGAGTTTTGCTTACTCAGAAGCTTAAATTTTGACCAATTTCAGGCACAGAAATGACTTTAAACACACTTATTTTAGTTGAAAAAGTAATATTTCACATCCAACAGTCATTTAAAGTCAAAAGATTAAATGGTAAAATGTCATCAATAATGACCACTTTTTTGAACGTTCGACTGGTCCGGGGTCATCGTTTTTCATCATACAATTGATTTTTTGGACTCTACCAAAAATGATTCAAAATGTCACTTGGATCGGGCCTCATGTTGAATTACCACTTTTTAAACCCTCACAGTGACCAAAATTGCCATTTTTACAGAGTTTTGCTTACTCAGAAGCTTCAATTTTGACCAATTTCAGGCACAGAAATCACTTTAAACACACTTATTTTAGTTGAAAAAGTAATAATTCACATCCAATAGTCATTTAAAGTCAAAATATTAAATGGTAAAATGTCATCAATATTGACCACTTTTTTGAACGTTCGACAGGTCCGGGGTCATCGTTTTTCATCAGAAAATTGATTATTTGGACTCTACCAAAAATTATTCAAAATGTCATTTGAATCGGGCCTCAAGTTGAATTACCACTTTTTAAACCCTCACAGTGACCAAAATTGCCATTTTTACAGAGTTTTGCTTACTCAGAAGCTTGAATTTTGACCAATTTCAGGCACAGAAATCACTTTAAACACACTTATTTTAGTTGAAAAAGTAATATTTCACATCCAACAGTCATTTAAAGTCAAAAGATTAAATGTCAAAATGTCATCAATATTGACCACTTTTTTGAACCTTCGACTGGTCCGTGGTCATCGCTTTTCATCATAAAATTGATTTTTTGGACTCTACCAAAAATGATTCAAAATGTCATTTGGATCGGGCCTCATGTTGAATAACCACTTTTTAAACCCTCACAGTGACCAAAATTGCCATTTTTACAGAGTTTTCGCTTTCTCGAAAGCTTCAATTTTGACCACTTTCAGGCACAGAAATGACTTTAAACACACTTATTTTAGTTGAAAAAGTAATAATTCACATCCAACCGTCATTTAAAGTCAAAAGATTAAATGTTAAAATTTCATCAATATTGACCACTTTTTTGAACGTTCGACTGGTCCGGGGTCATCAATTTTCATCATAAAATTGATTTTTTGGACTCTACTAAAAATGATTCAAAATGTCATTTGGATCGGCCCTCATGTTGAATAACCACTTTTTAAACACTCACAGTGACCAAAATTGCCATTTTTACAGAGTTTTGCTTACTAAAAAGCTTAAATTTTGACCAATTTCAGGCACAGAAATGACTTTAAACACAATTTTTTTAGTTGAAAAAGTAATAATTCACATCCAAAAGTCATTTAAAGTCAAAAGATTAAATGTTAAAATTTCATCAATATTGACCACTTTTTTGAACGTTCGACAGGTCCGGGGTCATCGTTTTTCATCAGAAAATAGATTTTTTGGACTCTACCAAAAATGATTCAAAATGTCATTTGGATCGGGCCTCATGTTGAATAACCACTTTTTAAACCCTTACAGTGACCAAAATTGCCATTTTTACAGAGTTTTGCTTACTCAGAAGCTTCAATTTTGACCAATTTCAGGCACAGAAATGACTTTAAACACACTTATTTTAGTTGAAAAAGTAATATTTCACATCCAACAGTCATTTAAAGTCAAAAGATTAAATGTTAAAATTTCATCAATATTGACCACTTTTTTGAACGTTCGACTGGTCCGGGGTCATCGTTTTTCATCATACAATTGATTTTTTGGACTCTACCAAAAATGATTCAAAATGTCACTTGGATTGGGCCTCATGTTGAATTACCACTTTTTAAACCCTCACAGTGACCAAAATTGCCATTTTTACAGAGTTTTGCTTACTCAGAAGCTTCAATTTTGACCAATTTCAGGCACAGAAATCACTTTAAACACACTTATTTTAGTTGAAAAAGTAATAATTCACATCCAACAGTCATTTAAAGTCAAAAGATTAAATGTTAACATTTCATCAATATTGACCACTTTTTTGAACGTTCGACAGGTCCGGGGTCATCGTTTTTCATCAGAAAATAGATTTTTTGCACTCTACCAAAAATTATTCAAAATGTCATTTGGATCGGCCCTCATGTTGAATAACCACTTTTTAAACCCTCACAGTGACCAAAATTGCCATTTTTACAGAGTTTTGCTTACTCAGAAGCTTCAATTTTGACCAATTTCAGGCACAGAAATGACTTTAAACACAATTATTTTAGTTGAAAAAGTAATATTTCACATCCAACAGTCATTTAAAGTCAAAAGATTGAATGTTAAAATTTCATCAATATTGACCACTTTTTTGAACGTTCGACAGGTCCGGAGTCATCGTTTTTCATCAGAAAATTGATTTTTTGGACTCTACCAAAAATTATTCAAAATGTCATTTGGATCGGGCCTCATGTTGAATTACCACTTTTTAAACCCTCACAGTGACCAAAATTGCCATTTTTACAGAGTTTTGCTTAGTCAGAAGCTTCAATTTTGACCAATTTCAGGCACAGAAATCACTTTAAACACACTTATTTTAGTTGAAAAAGTAATATTTCACATCCAACAGTAATTTAAAGTCAAAAGATTAAATGTCAAAATTTCATCAATATTGACCACTTTTTTGAACGTTCGGCTGGTCCGGGGTCATCAATTTTCATCATAAAATTGATTTTTTGGACTCTACCAAAAATGATTCAAAATGTCACTTGGATTGGGCCTCATGTTGAATTACCACTTTTTAAACCCTCACAGTGACCAAAATTGCCATTTTTATAGAGTTTTGCTTACTCAGAAGCTTCAATTTTGACCAATTTCAGGCACAGAAATCACTTTAAACACACTTATTTTAGTTGAAAAAGTAATAATTCACATCCAACAGTCATTTAAAGTCAAAAGATTAAATGTTAAAATTTCATCAATATTGACCACTTTTTTGAACGTTCGACAGGTCCGGGGTCATCGTTTTTCATCATAAAATTGATTTTTTGGACTCTACCAAAAATGATTCAAAATGTCATTTGGATCGGGCCTCATGTTGAATAACCACTTTTTAAACCCTTACAGTGACCAAAATTGCAATTTTTACAGAGTTTTGCTTACTCAGAAGCTTCAATTTTGACCAATTTCAGGCACAGAAATGACTTTAAATACACTTATTTTAGTTGAAAAAGTAATATTTCACATCCAACAGTCATTTAAAGTCAAAAGATTAAATGTTAAAATTTCATCAATATTGACCACTTTTTTGAACGTTCGACAGGTCCGGAGTCATCGTTTTTCATCAGAAAATTGATTTTTTGGACTCTACCAAAAATTATTCAAAATGTCATTTGGATCGGGCCTCATGTTGAATTACCACTTTTTAAACCCTCACAGTGACCAAAATTGCCATTTTTACAGAGTTTTGCTTACTCAGAAGCTTCAATTTTGACCAATTTCAGGCACAGAAATCACTTTAAACACACTTATTTTAGTTGAAAAAGTAATAATTCACATCCAACAGTCATTTAAAGTCAAAAGATTAAATGTTAAAATTTCATCAATATTGACCACTTTTTTGAACGTTCGACAGGTCCGGGGTCATCGTTTTTCATCATAAAATTGATTTTTTGGACTCTACCAAAAATGATTCAAAATGTCATTTGGATCGGGCCTCATGTTGAATAACCACTTTTTAAACCCTCACAGTGACCAAAATTGCCATTTTTACAGAGTTTTAGTTCCTAAAAAGCTTCAATTTTGACCAATTTTAGGCAGAGAAATGACTTTAAACACACTTATTTTAGTTGAAAAAGTAATAATTCACATCCAACCGTCATTTAAAGTCAAAAGATTAAATGTTAAAATTTCATCAATATTGACCACTTTTTTGAACGTTCGACAGGTCCGGGGTCATCGTTTTTCATCAGAAAATAGATTTTTTGGACTCTACCAAAAATGATTCAAAATGTCATTTGGATCGGGCCTCATGTTGAATTACCACTTTTTAAATCCTCACAGTGACCAAAATTGCCATTTTTACAGAGTTTTTCTTACTCAGAAGCTTAAATTTTGACCAATTTCAGGCACATAAATCACTTTAAACACACTTATTTTAATTGAAAAAGTAATAATTCACATCCAACAGTTATTTAAAGTCAAAAGATTAAATGTTAAAATGTCATCAATATTGACCACTTTTTGGAACCTTCGACTGGTCCGGGGTCATCGTTTTTCATCATAAAATTGATTTTTTGGACTCCACCAAAAATGATTCAAAATGTCATTTGGATCGGGCCTCATGTTGAATAACCACTTTTTAAACCCTCACAGTGACCAAAATTGCCATTTTTACAGAGTTTTGCTTACTAAAAAGCTTCAATTTTGACCAATTTCAGGCACAGAAATGACTTTAAACACACGTATTTTAGTTGAAAAAGTAATATTTCACATCCAACCGTCATTTAAAGTCAAAAGATTAAATGTTAAAATTTCATCAATATTGACCACTTTTTTGAACGTTCGACAGGTCCGGGGTCATCGTTTTTCTTCAGAAAATGGATTTCTTGCAATCTACCAAAAATGATTCAAAATGTCATTTGGATCGGGCCTCATGTTGAATAACCATTTTTTAAACCCTCACAGTGACCAAATTGCCATTTTTACAGAGTTTTGCTTACTCAGAAGCTTCAATTTTGACCAATTTCAGGCACAGAAATGACTTTAAACACACTTATTTTAGTTGAAAAAGTAATATTTCACATCCAACCGTCATTTAAAGTCAAAAGATTAAATGTTAAAATTTCATCAATATTGACCACTTTTTTGAACGTTAGACAGGTCCGGGGTCATCGTTTTTCATCAGAAAATAGATTTTTTGGACTCTGCCAAAAATTATTCAAAAGGTCATTTGGATCGGGCCTCATGTTGAATTACCACTTTCTAAATCCTCACAGTGACCAAAATTGCCATTTTTACAGAGTTTTGCTTACTCAGAAGCTTCAATTTTGACCAATTTCAGGCACAGAAATCACTTTAAACACACTTATTTTAGTTGAAAAGGTAATAATTCACATCCAACAGTCATTTAAAGTCAGAAGATTAAATGTTAAAATTTCATCAATATTGACCACTTTTTTTAACCTTCGACTGGTCCGGGGTCATCGTTTTTCATCAGAAAATAGATTTTTTGGACTCTACCAAAAATGATTCAAAATGTCATTTGGATCGGGCCTCATGTTGAATAACCACATTTTAAACCCTCACAGTGACCAAAATTGCCATTTTTACAGAGTTTTGCTTACTCAGAAGCTTCAATTTTGACCAATTTCAGGCACAGAAATCACTTTAAACACACTTATTTTAGTTGAAAAAGTAATAATTCACATCCAACAGTCATTTAAAGTCAAAAGATTAAATGTTAACATTTCATCAATATTGACCACTTTTTTGAACGTTCGACAGGTCCGGGGTCATCGTTTTTCATCAGAAAATAGATTTTTTGGACTCTACCAAAAATTATTCAAAATGTCATTTGGATCGGCCCTCATGTTGAATAACCACTTTTTAAACCCTCACAGTGACCAAAATTGCCATTTTTACAGAGTTTTGCTTACTCAGAAGCTTCAATTTTGACCAATTTCAGGCACAGAAATGACTTTAAACACACTTATTTTAGTTGAAAAAGTAATATTTCACATCCAACAGTCATTTAAAGTCAAAAGATTAAATGTTAAAATTTCATCAATATTGACCACTTTTTTGAACGTTCGACAGGTCCGGAGTCATCGTTTTTCATCAGAAAATTGATTTTTTGGACTCTACCAAAAATTATTCAAAATGTCATTTGGATCGGGCCTCATGTTGAATTACCACTTTTTAAACCCTCACAGTGACCAAAATTGCCATTTTTACAGAGTTTTGCTTACTCAGAAGCTTCAATTTTGACCAATTTCAGGCACAGAAATCACTTTAAACACACTTATTTTAGTTGAAAAAGTAATAATTCACATCCAACAGTCATTTAAAGTCAAAAGATTAAATGTTAAAATTTCATCAATATTGACCACTTTTTTGAACGTTCGACAGGTCCGGGGTCATCGTTTTTCATCATAAAATTGATTTTTTGGACTCTACCAAAAATGATTCAAAATGTCATTTGGATCGGGCCTCATGTTGAATAACCACTTTTTAAACCCTCACAGTGACCAAAATTGCCATTTTTACAGAGTTTTAGTTCCTAAAAAGCTTCAATTTTGACCAATTTTAGGCAGAGAAATGACTTTAAACACACTTATTTTAGTTGAAAAAGTAATAATTCACATCCAACCGTCATTTAAAGTCAAAAGATTAAATGTTAAAATTTCATCAATATTGACCACTTTTTTGAACGTTCGACAGGTCCGGGGTCATCGTTTTTCATCAGAAAATAGATTTTTTGGACTCTGCCAAAAATTATTCAAAAGGTCATTTGGATCGGGCCTCATGTTGAATTACCACTTTCTAAATCCTCACAGTGACCAAAGTTGCCATTTTTACAGAGTTTTGCTTACTCAGAAGCTTCAATTTTGACCAATTTCAGGCACAGAAATCACTTTAAACACACTTATTTTAGTTGAAAAGGTAATAATTCACATCCAACAGTCATTTAAAGTCAGAAGATTAAATGTTAAAATTTCATCAATATTGACCACTTTTTTTAACCTTCGACTGGTCCGGGGTCATCGTTTTTCATCAGAAAATAGATTTTTTGGACTCTACCAAAAATGATTCAAAATGTCATTTGGATCGGGCCTCATGTTGAATAACCACATTTTAAACCCTCACAGTGACCAAAATTGCCATTTTTACAGAGTTTTGCTTACTCAGAAGCTTCAATTTTGACCAATTTCAGGCACAGAAATCACTTTAAACACACTTATTTTAGTTGAAAAAGTAATAATTCACATCCAACAGTCATTTAAAGTCAAAAGATTAAATGTTAAAATTTCATCAATATTGACCACTTTTTTTAACCTTCGACTGGTCCGGGGTCATCGTTTTTCATCATAAAATTGATTTTTTGGACTCTACTAAAAATGATTCAAAATGTCATTTGGATCGGCCCTCATGTTGAATAACCACTTTTTAAACCCTCACAGTGACCAAAATTGCCATTTTTACAGAGTTTTGCTTACTCAGAAGCTTCAATTTTGACCAATTTCAGGCACAGAAATGACTTTAAACACACTTATTTTAGTTGAAAAAGTAATATTTCACATCCAACCGTCATTTAAAGTCAAAAGATTAAATGTTAAAATTTCACCAATATTGACCACTTTTTTTAACCTTCGACTGGTCCGGGGTCATCGTTTTTCATCATAAAATTGATTTTTTGGACTCTACTAAAAATGATTCAAAATGTCATTTGGATCGGCCCTCATGTTGAATAACCACTTTTTAAACCCTCACAGTGACCAAAATTGCCATTTTTACAGAGTTTTGCTTACTCAGAAGCTTCAATTTTGACCAATTTCAGGCACAGAAATCACTTTAAACACACTTATTTTAATTGAAAAAGTAATAATTCACATCCAACAGTTATTTAAAGTCAAAAGATTAAATGTTAAAATGTCATCAATATTGACCACTTTTTTTAACCTTCGACAGGTCCGGGGTCATCGTTTTTTATCAGAAAATTGATTTTTTGGACTCCACCAAAAATGATTCAAAATGTCATTTGGATCGGGCCTCATGTTGAATAACCACTTTTTAAACCTTCACAGTGACCAAAATTGCCATTTTTACAGAGTTTTGCTTATTAAAAAGCTTCAATTTTGACCAATTTCAGGCACAGAAATGACTTTAAACACACGTATTTTAGTTGAAAAAGTAATATTTCACATCCAACAGTCATTTAAAGTCAAAAGATTAAATGTTAAAATTTCATCAATATTGACCACTTTTTTGAACGTTCGACAGGTCCGGGGTCATCGTTTTTCTTCAGAAAATGGATTTTTTGCAATCTACCAAAAATGATTTAAAATGTCATTTGGATCGGGCCTCATGTTGAATAACCACTTTTTAAACCCTCACAGTGACCAAAATTGCAATTTTTACAGAGTTTTGCTTACTAAAAAGCTTCAATTTTGACCAATTTCAGGCACAGAAATGACTTTAAACACATTTTTTTTAGTTGAAAAAGTAATAATTCACATCCAACCCTCATTTAAAGTCAAAAGGTTAAATGTTAAAATTTCATCAATATTGACCACTTTTTTGAACGTTCGACAGGTCCGGGGTCATAGTTTTTCATCAGAAAATAGATTTTTTGGACTCTACCAAAAATGATTCAAAATGTCATTTGGATCGGGCCTCATGTTGAATAACCACTTTTTAAACCCTCACAGTGACCAAAATTGCCATTTTTACAGAGTTTTGCTTACTCAGAAGCTTAAATTTTGACCAATTTCAGGCACAGAAATCACTTTAAACACACTTATTTTAATTGAAAAAGTAATAATTCACATCCAACAGTTATTTAAAGTCAAAAGATTAAATGTTAAAATGTCATCAATATTGACCACTTTTTTGAACCTTCGACTGGTCCGGGGTCATCGTTTTTCATCATAAAATTGATTTTTTGGACTCCACCAAAAATGATTCAAAATGTCATTTGGATCGGGCCTCATGTTGAATAACCACTTTTTAAACCTTCACAGTGACCAAAATTGCCATTTTTACAGAGTTTTGCTTATTAAAAAGCTTCAATTTTGACCAATTTCAGGCACAGAAATGACTTTAAACACACGTATTTTAGTATAAAAAGTAATATTTCACATCCAACAGTCATTTAAAGTCAAAAGATTAAATGTTAAAATTTCATCAATATTGACCACTTTTTTGAACGTTCGACAGGTCCGGGGTCGTCGTTTTTCTTCAGAAAATGGATTTTTTGCAATCTACCAAAAATGATTTAAAATGTCATTTGGATCGGGCCTCATGTTGAATAACCACTTTTTAAACCCTCACAGTGACCAAAATTGCCATTTTTGCAGAGTTTTGCTTACTCAGAAGCTTCAATTTTGACCAATTTCAGGCACAGAAATGACTTTAAACACACTTATTTTAGTTGAAAAAGTAATATTTCACATCCAACAGTCATTTAAAGTCAAAAGATTAAATGGTAAAATGTCATCAATAATGACCACTTTTTTGAACGTTCGACTGGTCCGGGGTCATCGTTTTTCATCATACAATTGATTTTTTGGACTCTACCAAAAATGATTCAAAATGTCACTTGGATCGGGCCTCATGTTGAATTACCACTTTTTAAACCCTCACAGTGACCAAAATTGCCATTTTTACAGAGTTTTGCTTACTCAGAAGCTTCAATTTTGACCAATTTCAGGCACAGAAATCACTTTAAACACACTTATTTTAGTTGAAAAAGTAATAATTCACATCCAATAGTCATTTAAAGTCAAAATATTAAATGGTAAAATGTCATCAATATTGACCACTTTTTTGAACGTTCGACAGGTCCGGGGTCATCGTTTTTCATCAGAAAATTGATTATTTGGACTCTACCAAAAATTATTCAAAATATCATTTGAATCGGGCCTCAAGTTGAATTACCACTTTTTAAACCCTCACAGTGACCAAAATTGCCATTTTTACAGAGTTTTGCTTACTCAGAAGCTTGAATTTTGACCAATTTCAGGCACAGAAATCACTTTAAACACACTTATTTTAGTTGAAAAAGTAATATTTCACATCCAACAGTCATTTAAAGTCAAAAGATTAAATGTCAAAATGTCATCAATATTGACCACTTTTTTGAACCTTCGACTGGTCCGGGGTCATCGCTTTTCATCATAAAATTGATTTTTTGGACTCTACCAAAAATGATTCAAAATGTCATTTGGATCGGGCCTCATGTTGAATAACCACTTTTTAAACCCTCACAGTGACCAAAATTGCCATTTTTACAGAGTTTTCGCTTTCTCGAAAGCTTCAATTTTGACCAATTTCAGGCACAGAAATGACTTTAAACACACTTATTTTAGTTGAAAAAGTAATAATTCACATCCAACCGTCATTTAAAGTCAAAAGATTAAATGTTAAAATTTCATCAATATTGACCACTTTTTTGAACGTTCGACTGGTCCGGGGTCATCAATTTTCATCATAAAATTGATTTTTTGGACTCTACTAAAAATGATTCAAAATGTCATTTGGATCGGCCCTCATGTTGAATAACCACTTTTTAAACCCTCACAGTGACCAAAATTGCCATTTTTACAGAGTTTTGCTTACTAAAAACCTTCAATTTTGACCAATTTCAGGCACAGAAATGACTTTAAACACAATTTTTTTAGTTGAAAAAGTAATAATTCACATCCAAAAGTCATTTAAAGTCAAAAGATTAAATGTTAAAATTTCATCAATATTGACCACTTTTTTGAACGTTCGACAGGTCCGGGGTCATCGTTTTTCATCAGAAAATAGATTTTTTGGACTCTACCAAAAATGATTCAAAATGTCATTTGGATCGGGCCTCATGTTGAATAACCACTTTTTAAACCCTTACAGTGACCAAAATTGCCATTTTTACAGAGTTTTGCTTACTCAGAAGCTTCAATTGTGACCAATTTCAGGCACAGAAATGACTTTAAACACACTTATTTTAGTTGAAAAAGTAATATTTCACATCCAACAGTCATTTAAAGTCAAAAGATTAAATGTTAAAATTTCATCAATATTGACCACTTTTTTGAACGTTCGACTGGTCCGGGGTCATCGTTTTTCATCATACAATTGATTTTTTGGACTCTACCAAAAATGATTCAAAATGTCACTTGGATTGGGCCTCATGTTGAATTACCACTTTTTAAACCCTCACAGTGACCAAAATTGCCATTTTTACAGAGTTTTGCTTACTCAGAAGCTTCAATTTTGACCAATTTCAGGCACAGAAATCACTTTAAACACACTTATTTTTGTTGAAAAAGTAATAATTCACATCCAACAGTCATTTAAAGTCAAAAGATTAAATGTTAACATTTCATCAATATTGACCACTTTTTTGAACGTTCGACAGGTCCGGGGTCATCGTTTTTCATCAGAAAATAGATTTTTTGGACTCTACCAAAAATTATTCAAAATGTCATTTGGATCGGCCCTCATGTTGAATAACCACTTTTTAAACCCTCACAGTGACCAAAATTGCCATTTTTACAGAGTTTTGCTTACTCAGAAGCTTCAATTTTGACCAATTTCAGGCACAGAAATGACTTTAAACACACTTATTTTAGTTGAAAAAGTAATATTTCACATCCAACCGTCATTTAAAGTCAAAAGATTAAATGTTAAAATTTCACCAATATTGACCACTTTTTTGAACGTTCGACAGGTCCGGGGTCATCGTTTTTCATCATAAAATTGATTTTTTGGAATCTACCAAAAATGATTCAAAATGTTATTTGGATCGGGCCTCATGTTGAATAACCACTTTTTAAACCCTCACAGTGACTAAAATTGCCATTTTTACAGAGTGTTCGCTTACTCAAAAGCTTCAATTTTGACCAATTTCAGGCACAGAAATGACTTTAAACACAATTATTTTAGTTGAAAAAGTTATATTTCACATCCAACAGTCATTTAAAGTCAAAAGATTAAATGTTAAAATTTCATCAATATTGACCACTTTTTTGAACGTTCGACAGGTCCGGGGTCATCGTTTTTCATCATAAAATTGATTTTTTGGACTCTACTAAAAATGATTCAAAATGTCATTTGGATCGGCCCTCATGTTGAATAACCACTTTTTAAACCCTCACAGTGACCAAAATTGCCATTTTTGCAGAGTTTTGCTTACTCAGAAGCTTCAATTTTGACCAATTTCAGGCACAGAAATGACTTTAAACACACTTATTTTAGTTGAAAAAGTAATATTTCACATCCAACAGTCATTTAAAGTCAAAAGATTAAATGGTAAAATGTCATCAATAATGACCACTTTTTTGAACGTTCGACTGGTCCGGGGTCATCGTTTTTCATCATACAATTGATTTTTTGGACTCTACCAAAAATGATTCAAAATGTCACTTGGATCGGGCCTCATGTTGAATTACCACTTTTTAAACCCTCACAGTGACCAAAATTGCCATTTTTACAGAGTTTTGCTTACTCAGAAGCTTCAATTGTGACCAATTTCAGGCACAGAAATCACTTTAAACACACTTATTTTAGTTGAAAAAGTAATAATTCACATCCAATAGTCATTTAAAGTCAAAATATTAAATGGTAAAATGTCATCAATATTGACCACTTTTTTGAACGTTCGACAGGTCCGGGGTCATCTTTTTTCTTCAGAAAATTGATTATTTGGACTCTACCAAAAATTATTCAAAATGTCATTTGAATCGGGCCTCAAGTTGAATTACCACTTTTTCAACCCTCACAGTGACCAAAATTGCCATTTTTACAGAGTTTTGCTTACTCAGAAGCTTGAATTTTGACCAATTTCAGGCACAGAAATCACTTTAAACACACTTATTTTAGTTGAAAAAGTAATATTTCACATCCAACAGTCATTTAAAGTCAAAAGATTAAATGTCAAAATGTCATCAATATTGACCACTTTTTTGAACCTTCGACTGGTCCGGGGTCATCGCTTTTCATCATAAAATTGATTTTTTGGACTCTACCAAAAATGATTCAAAATGTCATTTGGATCGGGCCTCATGTTGAATAACCACTTTTTAAACCCTCACAGTGACCAAAATTGCCATTTTTACAGAGTTTTCGCTTTCTCGAAAGCTTCAATTTTGACCAATTTCAGGCACAGAAATGACTTTAAACACACTTATTTTAGTTGAAAAAGTAATAATTCACATCCAACCGTCATTTAAAGTCAAAAGATTAAATGTTAAAATTTCATCAATATTGACCACTTTTTTGAACGTTCGACTGGTCCGGGGTCATCAATTTTCATCATAAAATTGATTTTTTGGACTCTACTAAAAATGATTCAAAATGTCATTTGGATCGGCCCTCATGTTGAATAACCACTTTTTAAACCCTCACAGTGACCAAAATTGCCATTTTTACAGAGTTTTGCTTACTAAAAACCTTCAATTTTGACCAATTTCAGGCACAGAAATGACTTTAAACACAATTTTTTTAGTTGAAAAAGTAATAATTCACATCCAAAAGTCATTTAAAGTCAAAAGATTAAATGTTAAAATTTCATCAATATTGACCACTTTTTTGAACGTTCGACAGGTCCGGGGTCATCGTTTTTCATCAGAAAATAGATTTTTTGGACTCTACCAAAAATGATTCAAAATGTCATTTGGATCGGGCCTCATGTTGAATAACCACTTTTTAAACCCTTACAGTGACCAAAATTGCCATTTTTACAGAGTTTTGCTTACTCAGAAGCTTCAATTGTGACCAATTTCAGGCACAGAAATGACTTTAAACACACTTATTTTAGTTGAAAAAGTAATATTTCACATCCAACAGTCATTTAAAGTCAAAAGATTAAATGTTAAAATTTCATCAATATTGACCACTTTTTTGAACGTTCGACTGGTCCGGGGTCATCGTTTTTCATCATACAATTGATTTTTTGGAATCTACCAAAAATGATTCAAAATGTCACTTGGATTGGGCCTCATGTTGAATTACCACTTTTTAAACCCTCACAGTGACCAAAATTGCCATTTTTACAGAGTTTTGCTTACTCAGAAGCTTCAATTTTGACCAATTTCAGGCACAGAAATCACTTTAAACACACTTATTTTTGTTGAAAAAGTAATAATTCACATCCAACAGTCATTTAAAGTCAAAAGATTAAATGTTAACATTTCATCAATATTGACCACTTTTTTGAACGTTCGACAGGTCCGGGGTCATCGTTTTTCATCAGAAAATAGATTTTTTGGACTCTACCAAAAATTATTCAAAATGTCATTTGGATCGGCCCTCATGTTGAATAACCACTTTTTAAACCCTCACAGTGACCAAAATTGCCATTTTTACAGAGTTTTGCTTACTCAGAAGCTTCAATTTTGACCAATTTCAGGCACAGAAATGACTTTAAACACACTTATTTTAGTTGAAAAAGTAATATTTCACATCCAACAGTCATTTAAAGTCAAAAGATTAAATGGTAAAATGTCATCAATAATGACCACTTTTTTGAACGTTCGACTGGTCCGGGGTCATCGTTTTTCATCATACAATTGATTTTTTGGACTCTACCAAAAATGATTCAAAATGTCACTTGGATCGGGCCTCATGTTGAATTACCACTTTTTAAACCCTCACAGTGACCAAAATTGCCATTTTTACAGAGTTTTGCTTACTCAGAAGCTTCAATTGTGACCAATTTCAGGCACAGAAATCACTTTAAACACACTTATTTTAGTTGAAAAAGTAATAATTCACATCCAATAGTCATTTAAAGTCAAAATATTAAATGGTAAAATGTCATCAATATTGACCACTTTTTTGAACGTTCGACAGGTCCGGGGTCATCTTTTTTCTTCAGAAAATTGATTATTTGGACTCTACCAAAAATTATTCAAAATGTCATTTGAATCGGGCCTCAAGTTGAATTACCACTTTTTCAACCCTCACAGTGACCAAAATTGCCATTTTTACAGAGTTTTGCTTACTCAGAAGCTTGAATTTTGACCAATTTCAGGCACAGAAATCACTTTAAACACACTTATTTTAGTTGAAAAAGTAATATTTCACATCCAACAGTCATTTAAAGTCAAAAGATTAAATGTCAAAATGTCATCAATATTGACCACTTTTTTGAACCTTCGACTGGTCCGGGGTCATCGCTTTTCATCATAAAATTGATTTTTTGGACTCTACCAAAAATGATTCAAAATGTCATTTGGATCGGGCCTCATGTTGAATAACCACTTTTTAAACCCTCACAGTGACCAAAATTGCCATTTTTACAGAGTTTTCGCTTTCTCGAAAGCTTCAATTTTGACCAATTTCAGGCACAGAAATGACTTTAAACACACTTATTTTAGTTGAAAAAGTAATAATTCACATCCAACCGTCATTTAAAGTCAAAAGATTAAATGTTAAAATTTCATCAATATTGACCACTTTTTTGAACGTTCGACTGGTCCGGGGTCATCAATTTTCATCATAAAATTGATTTTTTGGACTCTACTAAAAATGATTCAAAATGTCATTTGGATCGGCCCTCATGTTGAATAACCACTTTTTAAACCCTCACAGTGACCAAAATTGCCATTTTTACAGAGTTTTGCTTACTAAAAACCTTCAATTTTGACCAATTTCAGGCACAGAAATGACTTTAAACACAATTTTTTTAGTTGAAAAAGTAATAATTCACATCCAAAAGTCATTTAAAGTCAAAAGATTAAATGTTAACATTTCATCAATATTGACCACTTTTTTGAACGTTCGACAGGTCCGGGGTCATCGTTTTTCATCAGAAAATAGATTTTTTGGACTCTACCAAAAATGATTCAAAATGTCATTTGGATCGGGCCTCATGTTGAATAACCACTTTTTAAACCCTTACAGTGACCAAAATTGCCATTTTTACAGAGTTTTGCTTACTCAGAAGCTTCAATTGTGACCAATTTCAGGCACAGAAATGACTTTAAACACACTTATTTTAGTTGAAAAAGTAATATTTCACATCCAACAGTCATTTAAAGTCAAAAGATTAAATGTTAAAATTTCATCAATATTGACCACTTTTTTGAACGTTCGACTGGTCCGGGGTCATCGTTTTTCATCATACAATTGATTTTTTGGAATCTACCAAAAATGATTCAAAATGTCACTTGGATTGGGCCTCATGTTGAATTACCACTTTTTAAACCCTCACAGTGACCAAAATTGCCATTTTTACAGAGTTTTGCTTACTCAGAAGCTTCAATTTTGACCAATTTCAGGCACAGAAATCACTTTAAACACACTTATTTTTGTTGAAAAAGTAATAATTCACATCCAACAGTCATTTAAAGTCAAAAGATTAAATGTTAACATTTCATCAATATTGACCACTTTTTTGAACGTTCGACAGGTCCGGGGTCATCGTTTTTCATCAGAAAATAGATTTTTTGGACTCTACCAAAAATTATTCAAAATGTCATTTGGATCGGCCCTCATGTTGAATAACCACTTTTTAAACCCTCACAGTGACCAAAATTGCCATTTTTACAGAGTTTTGCTTACTCAGAAGCTTCAATTTTGACCAATTTCAGGCACAGAAATGACTTTAAACACACTTATTTTAGTTGAAAAAGTAATATTTCACATCCAACCGTCATTTAAAGTCAAAAGATTAAATGTTAAAATTTCACCAATATTGACCACTTTTTTGAACGTTCGACAGGTCCGGGGTCATCGTTTTTCATCATAAAATTGATTTTTTGGAATCTACCAAAAATGATTCAAAATGTTATTTGGATCGGGCCTCATGTTGAATAACCACTTTTTAAACCCTCACAGTGACTAAAATTGCCATTTTTACAGAGTGTTCGCTTACTCAAAAGCTTCAATTTTGACCAATTTCAGGCACAGAAATGACTTTAAACACAATTATTTTAGTTGAAAAAGTTATATTTCACATCCAACAGTCATTTAAAGTCAAAAGATTAAATGTTAAAATTTCATCAATATTGACCACTTTTTTGAACGTTCGACAGGTCCGGGGTCATCGTTTTTCTTCAGAAAATGGATTTTTTGCAATCTACCAAAAATGATTTAAAATGTCATTTGGATCGGGCCTCATGTTGAATAACCACTTTTTAAACCCTCACAGTGACCAAAATTGCCATTTTTGCAGAGTTTTGCTTACTCAGAAGCTTCAATTTTGACCAATTTCAGGCACAGAAATGACTTTAAACACACTTATTTTAGTTGAAAAAGTAATATTTCACATCCAACAGTCATTTAAAGTCAAAAGATTAAATGGTAAAATGTCATCAATAATGACCACTTTTTTGAACGTTCGACTGGTCCGGGGTCATCGTTTTTCATCATACAATTGATTTTTTGGACTCTACCAAAAATGATTCAAAATGTCACTTGGATCGGGCCTCATGTTGAATTACCACTTTTTAAACCCTCACAGTGACCAAAATTGCCATTTTTACAGAGTTTTGCTTACTCAGAAGCTTCAATTGTGACCAATTTCAGGCACAGAAATCACTTTAAACACACTTATTTTAGTTGAAAAAGTAATAATTCACATCCAATAGTCATTTAAAGTCAAAATATTAAATGGTAAAATGTCATCAATATTGACCACTTTTTTGAACGTTCGACAGGTCCGGGGTCATCTTTTTTCATCAGAAAATTGATTATTTGGACTCTACCAAAAATTATTCAAAATGTCATTTGAATCGGGCCTCAAGTTGAATTACCACTTTTTCAACCCTCACAGTGACCAAAATTGCCATTTTTACAGAGTTTTGCTTACTCAGAAGCTTGAATTTTGACCAATTTCAGGCACAGAAATCACTTTAAACACACTTATTTTAGTTGAAAAAGTAATATTTCACATCCAACAGTCATTTAAAGTCAAAAGATTAAATGTCAAAATGTCATCAATATTGACCACTTTTTTGAACCTTCGACTGGTCCGGGGTCATCGCTTTTCATCATAAAATTGATTGTTTTGGACTCTACCAAAAATGATTCAAAATGTCATTTGGATCGGGCCTCATGTTGAATAACCACTTTTTAAACCCTCACAGTGACCAAAATTGCCATTTTTACAGAGTTTTCGCTTTCTCGAAAGCTTCAATTTTGACCAATTTCAGGCACAGAAATGACTTTAAACACACTTATTTTAGTTGAAAAAGTAATATTTCACATCCAACCGTCATTTAAAGTCAAAAGATTAAATGTTAAAATTTCATCAATATTGACCACTTTTTTGAACGTTAGACAGGTCCGGGGTCATTGTTTTTCATCAGAAAATTGATTTTTTGGACTCACCAAAAATGATTCAAAATGTCATTTGGATCGGGCCTCATGTTGAATTACCACTTTTTAAATCCTCACAGTGACCAAAATTGCCATTTTTACAGAGTTTTGCTTACTCAGAAGCTTCAATTTTGACCAATTTCAGGCACAAAAATCACTTTAAACACACTTATTTTAGTTGAAAAAGTAATAATTCACATCCAACAGTCATTTAAAGTCAAAAGATTAAATGTTAAAATTTCATCAATATTGACCACTTTTTTTAACCTTCGACTGGTCCGGGGTCATCGTTTTTCATCATAAAATTGATTTTTTGGACTCTACTAAAAATGATTCAAAATGTCATTTGGATCGGCCCTCATGTTGAATAACCACTTTTTAAACCCTCACAGTGACCAAAATTGCCATTTTTACAGAGTTTTGCTTACTCAGAAGCTTCAATTTTGACCAATTTCAGGCACAGAAATCACTTTAAACACACTTATTTTAGTTGAAAAAGTAATAATTCACATCCAACAGTCATTTAAAGTCAAAAGATTAAATGTTAACATTTCATGAATATTGACCACTTTTTTGAACGTTCGACAGGTCCGGGGTCATCGTTTTTCATCAGAAAATAGATTTTTTGGACTCTACCAAAAATTATTCAAAATGTCATTTGGATCGGCCCTCATGTTGAATAACCACTTTTTAAACCCTCACAGTGACCAAAATTGCCATTTTTACAGAGTTTTGCTTACTCAGAAGCTTCAATTTTGACCAATTTCAGGCACAGAAATGACTTTAAACACACTTATTTTAGTTGAAAAAGTAATATTTCACATCCAACCGTCATTTAAAGTCAAAAGATTAAATGTTAAAATTTCATCAATATTGACCACTTTTTTGAACGTTAGACAGGTCCGGGGTCATCGTTTTTCATCAGAAAATTGATTTTTTGGACTCTACCAAAAATTATTCAAAATGTCATTTGGATCGGGCCTCATGTTGAATTACCACTTTTTAAACCCTCACAGTGACCAAAATTGCCATTTTTACAGAGTTTTGCTTACTCAGAAGCTTCAATTTTGACCAATTTCAGGCACAGAAATCACTTTAAACACACTTATTTTAGTTGAAAAAGTAATATTTCACATCCAACAGTCATTTAAAGTCAAAAGATTAAATGTCAAAATTTCATCAATATTGACCACTTTTTTGAACGTTCGGCTGGTCCGGGGTCATCAATTTTCATCATAAAATTGATTTTTTGGACTCTACCAAAAATGATTCAAAATGTCACTTGGATTGGGCCTCATGTTGAATTACCACTTTTTAAACCCTCACAGTGACCAAAATTGCCATTTTTATAGAGTTTTGCTTACTCAGAAGCTTCAATTTTGACCAATTTCAGGCACAGAAATCACTTTAAACACACTTATTTTAGTTGAAAAAGTAATAATTCACATCCAACAGTCATTTAAAGTCAAAAGATTAAATGTTAAAATTTCATCAATATTGACCACTTTTTTGAACGTTCGACAGGTCCGGAGTCATCGTTTTTCATCAGAAAATTGATTTTTTGGACTCTACCAAAAATGATTCAAAATGTCATTTGGATCGGGCCTCATGTTGAATAACCACTTTTTAAACCCTTACAGTGACCAAAATTGCCATTTTTACAGAGTTTTGCTTACTCAGAAGCTTCAATTTTGACCAATTTCAGGCACAGAAATGACTTTAAACACACTTATTTTAGTTGAAAAAGTAATATTTCACATCCAACAGTCATTTAAAGTCAAAAGATTAAATGTTAAAATTTCATCAATATTGACCACTTTTTTGAACGTTCGACAGGTCCGGAGTCATCGTTTTTCATCAGAAAATTGATTTTTTGGACTCTACCAAAAATTATTCAAAATGTCATTTGGATCGGGCCTCATGTTGAATTACCACTTTTTAAACCCTCACAGTGACCAAAATTGCCATTTTTACAGAGTTTTGCTTACTCAGAAGCTTCAATTTTGACCAATTTCAGGCACAGAAATCACTTTAAACACACTTATTTTAGTTGAAAAAGTAATAATTCACATCCAACAGTCATTTAAAGTCAAAAGATTAAATGTTAAAATTTCATCAATATTGACCACTTTTTTGAACGTTCGACAGGTCCGGGGTCATCGTTTTTCATCATAAAATTGATTTTTTGGACTCTACCAAAAATGATTCAAAATGTCATTTGGATCGGGCCTCATGTTGAATAACCACTTTTTAAACCCTCACAGTGACCAAAATTGCCATTTTTACAGAGTTTTAGTTCCTAAAAAACTTCAATTTTGACCAATTTTAGGCAGAGAAATGACTTTAAACACACTTATTTTAGTTGAAAAAGTAATAATTCACATCCAACCGTCATTGAAAGTCAAAAGATTAAATGTTAAAATTTCATCAATATTGACCACTTTTTTGAACCTTCGACTGGTCCGGGGTCATCGTTTTTCATCATAAAATTGATTTTTTGGACTCCACCAAAAATGATTCAAAATGTCATTTGGATCGGGCCTCATGTTGAATAACCACTTTTTAAACCCTCACAGTGACCAAAATTGCCATTTTTACAGAGTTTTGCTTACTAAAAAGCTTCAATTTTGACCAATTTCAGGCACAGAAATGACTTTAAACACACGTATTTTAGTTGAAAAAGTAATATTTCACATCCAACCGTCAATTAAAGTCAAAAGATTAAATGTTACAATTTCATCAATATTGACCACTTTTTTGAACGTTCGACAGGTCCGGGGTCATCGTTTTTCTTCAGAAAATGGATTTTTTGCAATCTACCAAAAATGATTCAAAATGTCATTTGGATCGGGCCTCATGTTGAATAACCATTTTTTAAACCCTCACAGTGACCAAATTGCCATTTTTACAGAGTTTTGCTTACTCAGAAGCTTCAATTTTGACCAATTTCAGGCACAGAAATGACTTTAAACACACTTATTTTAGTTGAAAAATGTAATATTTCACATCCAACCGTCATTTAAAGTCAAAAGATTAAATGTTAAAATTTCATCAATATTGACCACTTTTTTGAACGTTAGACAGGTCCGGGGTCATCGTTTTTCATCAGAAAATAGATTTTTTGGACTCTGCCAAAAAATATTCAAAAGGTCATTTGGATCGGGCCTCATGTTGAATTACCACTTTCTAAATCCTCACAGTGACCAAAATTGCCATTTTTACAGAGTTTTGCTTACTCAGAAGCTTCAATTATGACCAATTTCAGGCACAGAAATCACTTTAAACACACTTATTTTAGTTGAAAAAGCAATAATTCACATCCAACAGTCATTTAAAGTCAAAAGATTAAATGTTAAAATTTCATCAATATTGACCACTTTTTTTAACCTTCGACTGGTCCGGGGTCATTGTTTTTCATCAGAAAATTGATTTTTTGGACTCACCAAAAATGATTCAAAATGTCATTTGGATCGGGCCTCATGTTGAATTACCACTTTTTAAATCCTCACAGTGACCAAAATTGCCATTTTTACAGAGTTTTGCTTACTCAGAAGCTTCAATTTTGACCAATTTCAGGCACAAAAATCACTTTAAACACACTTATTTTAGTTGAAAAAGTAATAATTCACATCCAACAGTCATTTAAAGTCAAAAGATTAAATGTTAAAATTTCATCAATATTGACCACTTTTTTTAACCTTCGACTGGTCCGGGGTCATCGTTTTTCATCATAAAATTGATTTTTTGGACTCTACTAAAAATGATTCAAAATGTCATTTGGATCGGCCCTCATGTTGAATAACCACTTTTTAAACCCTCACAGTGACCAAAATTGCCATTTTTACAGAGTTTTGCTTACTCAGAAGCTTCAATTTTGACCAATTTCAGGCACAGAAATCACTTTAAACACACTTATTTTAGTTGAAAAAGTAATAATTCACATCCAACAGTCATTTAAAGTCAAAAGATTAAATGTTAACATTTCATGAATATTGACCACTTTTTTGAACGTTCGACTGGTCCGGAATCATCGTTTTTCATCATACAATTGATTATTTGGACTCTACCAAAAATTATTCAAAATATCATTTGAATCGGGCCTCAAGTTGAATTACCACTTTTTAAACCCTCACAGTGACCAAAATTGCCATTTTTACAGAGTTTTGCTTACTCAGAAGCTTCAATTTTGACCAATTTCAGGCACAGAAATCACTTTAAACATACTTATTTTAGTTGAAAAAGTAATAATTCACATCCAATAGTCATTTAAAGTCAAAATATTAAATGGTAAAATGTCATCAATATTGACCACTTTTTTGAACGTTCGACAGGTCCGGGGTCATCGTTTTTCATCAGAAAATTGATTATTTGGACTCTACCAAAAATTATTCAAAATATCATTTGAATCGGGCCTCAAGTTGAATTACCGCTTTTTAAACCCTCACAGTGACCAAAATTGCCATTTTTACAGAGTTTTGCTTACTCAGAAGCTTGAATTTTGACCAATTTCAGGCACAGAAATCACTTTAAACACACTTATTTTAGTTGAAAAAGTAATATTTCACATCCAACAGTCATTTAAAGTCAAAAGATTAAATGTCAAAATGTCATCAATATTGACCACTTTTTTGAACCTTCGACTGGTCCGGGGTCATCGCTTTTCATCATAAAATTGATTTTTTGGACTCTACCAAAAATGATTCAAAATGTCATTTGGATCGGGCCTCATGTTGAATAACCACTTTTTAAACCCTCACAGTGACCAAAATTGCCATTTTTACAGAGTTTTCGCTT
Source organism: Lissotriton helveticus (assembly GCF_964261635.1). Lineage (NCBI taxonomy): Eukaryota > Metazoa > Chordata > Amphibia > Caudata > Salamandridae > Lissotriton > Lissotriton helveticus. The sequence goes on from NW_027611943.1 coordinate 618,073, forward strand.
TCTCGAAAGCTTCAATTTTGACCAATTTCAGGCACAGAAATGACTTTAAACACACTTATTTTAGTTGAAAAAGTAATAATTCACATCCAACCGTCATTTAAAGTCAAAAGATTAAATGTTAAAATTTCATCAATATTGACCACTTTTTTGAACGTTCGACAGGTCCGGAGTCATCGTTTTTCATCAGAAAATTGATTTTTTGGACTCTACCAAAAATGATTCAAAATGTCATTTGGATCGGGCCTCATGTTGAATAACCACTTTTTAAACCCTTACAGTGACCAAAATTGCCATTTTTACAGAGTTTTGCTTACTCAGAAGCTTCAATTTTGACCAATTTCAGGCACAGAAATGACTTTAAACACACTTATTTTAGTTGAAAAAGTAATATTTCACATCCAACAGTCATTTAAAGTCAAAAGATTAAATGTTAAAATTTCATCAATATTGACCACTTTTTTGAACGTTCGACAGGTCCGGAGTCATCGTTTTTCATCAGAAAATTGATTTTTTGGACTCTACCAAAAATTATTCAAAATGTCATTTGGATCGGGCCTCATGTTGAATTACCACTTTTTAAACCCTCACAGTGACCAAAATTGCCATTTTTACAGAGTTTTGCTTACTCAGAAGCTTCAATTTTGACCAATTTCAGGCACAGAAATCACTTTAAACACACTTATTTTAGTTGAAAAAGTAATAATTCACATCCAACAGTCATTTAAAGTCAAAAGATTAAATGTTAAAATTTCATCAATATTGACCACTTTTTTGAACGTTCGACAGGTCCGGGGTCATCGTTTTTCATCATAAAATTGATTTTTTGGACTCTACCAAAAATGATTCAAAATGTCATTTGGATCGGGCCTCATGTTGAATAACCACTTTTTAAACCCTCACAGTGACCAAAATTGCCATTTTTACAGAGTTTTAGTTCCTAAAAAACTTCAATTTTGACCAATTTTAGGCAGAGAAATGACTTTAAACACACTTATTTTAGTTGAAAAAGTAATAATTCACATCCAACCGTCATTGAAAGTCAAAAGATTAAATGTTAAAATTTCATCAATATTGACCACTTTTTTGAACCTTCGACTGGTCCGGGGTCATCGTTTTTCATCATAAAATTGATTTTTTGGACTCCACCAAAAATGATTCAAAATGTCATTTGGATCGGGCCTCATGTTGAATAACCACTTTTTAAACCCTCACAGTGACCAAAATTGCCATTTTTACAGAGTTTTGCTTACTAAAAAGCTTCAATTTTGACCAATTTCAGGCACAGAAATGACTTTAAACACACGTATTTTAGTTGAAAAAGTAATATTTCACATCCAACCGTCAATTAAAGTCAAAAGATTAAATGTTACAATTTCATCAATATTGACCACTTTTTTGAACGTTCGACAGGTCCGGGGTCATCGTTTTTCTTCAGAAAATGGATTTTTTGCAATCTACCAAAAATGATTCAAAATGTCATTTGGATCGGGCCTCATGTTGAATAACCATTTTTTAAACCCTCACAGTGACCAAATTGCCATTTTTACAGAGTTTTGCTTACTCAGAAGCTTCAATTTTGACCAATTTCAGGCACAGAAATGACTTTAAACACACTTATTTTAGTTGAAAAATGTAATATTTCACATCCAACCGTCATTTAAAGTCAAAAGATTAAATGTTAAAATTTCATCAATATTGACCACTTTTTTGAACGTTAGACAGGTCCGGGGTCATCGTTTTTCATCAGAAAATAGATTTTTTGGACTCTGCCAAAAAATATTCAAAAGGTCATTTGGATCGGGCCTCATGTTGAATTACCACTTTCTAAATCCTCACAGTGACCAAAATTGCCATTTTTACAGAGTTTTGCTTACTCAGAAGCTTCAATTATGACCAATTTCAGGCACAGAAATCACTTTAAACACACTTATTTTAGTTGAAAAAGCAATAATTCACATCCAACAGTCATTTAAAGTCAAAAGATTAAATGTTAAAATTTCATCAATATTGACCACTTTTTTTAACCTTCGACTGGTCCGGGGTCATTGTTTTTCATCAGAAAATTGATTTTTTGGACTCACCAAAAATGATTCAAAATGTCATTTGGATCGGGCCTCATGTTGAATTACCACTTTTTAAATCCTCACAGTGACCAAAATTGCCATTTTTACAGAGTTTTGCTTACTCAGAAGCTTCAATTTTGACCAATTTCAGGCACAAAAATCACTTTAAACACACTTATTTTAGTTGAAAAAGTAATAATTCACATCCAACAGTCATTTAAAGTCAAAAGATTAAATGTTAAAATTTCATCAATATTGACCACTTTTTTTAACCTTCGACTGGTCCGGGGTCATCGTTTTTCATCATAAAATTGATTTTTTGGACTCTACTAAAAATGATTCAAAATGTCATTTGGATCGGCCCTCATGTTGAATAACCACTTTTTAAACCCTCACAGTGACCAAAATTGCCATTTTTACAGAGTTTTGCTTACTCAGAAGCTTCAATTTTGACCAATTTCAGGCACAGAAATCACTTTAAACACACTTATTTTAGTTGAAAAAGTAATAATTCACATCCAACAGTCATTTAAAGTCAAAAGATTAAATGTTAACATTTCATGAATATTGACCACTTTTTTGAACGTTCGACTGGTCCGGGGTCATCGTTTTTCATCATACAATTGATTATTTGGACTCTACCAAAAATTATTCAAAATATCATTTGAATCGGGCCTCAAGTTGAATTACCACTTTTTAAACCCTCACAGTGACCAAAATTGCCATTTTTACAGAGTTTTGCTTACTCAGAAGCTTCAATTTTGACCAATTTCAGGCACAGAAATCACTTTAAACATACTTATTTTAGTTGAAAAAGTAATAATTCACATCCAATAGTCATTTAAAGTCAAAATATTAAATGGTAAAATGTCATCAATATTGACCACTTTTTTGAACGTTCGACAGGTCCGGGGTCATCGTTTTTCATCAGAAAATTGATTATTTGGACTCTACCAAAAATTATTCAAAATATCATTTGAATCGGGCCTCAAGTTGAATTACCACTTTTTAAACCCTCACAGTGACCAAAATTGCCATTTTTACAGAGTTTTGCTTACTCAGAAGCTTGAATTTTGACCAATTTCAGGCACAGAAATCACTTTAAACACACTTATTTTAGTTGAAAAAGTAATATTTCACATCCAACAGTCATTTAAAGTCAAAAGATTAAATGTCAAAATGTCATCAATATTGACCACTTTTTTGAACCTTCGACTGGTCCGGGGTCATCGCTTTTCATCATAAAATTGATTTTTTGGACTCTACCAAAAATGATTCAAAATGTCATTTGGATCGGGCCTCATGTTGAATAACCACTTTTTAAACCCTCACAGTGACCAAAATTGCCATTTTTACAGAGTTTTCGCTTTCTCGAAAGCTTCAATTTTGACCAATTTCAGGCACAGAAATGACTTTAAACACACTTATTTTAGTTGAAAAAGTAATAATTCACATCCAACCGTCATTTAAAGTCAAAAGATTAAATGTTAAAATTTCATCAATATTGACCACTTTTTTGAACGTTCGACTGGTCCGGGGTCATCAATTTTCATCATAAAATTGATTTTTTGGACTCTACTAAAAATGATTCAAAATGTCATTTGGATCGGCCCTCATGTTGAATAACCACTTTTTAAACCCTCACAGTGACCAAAATTGCCATTTTTACAGAGTTTTGCTTACTAAAAACCTTCAATTTTGACCAATTTCAGGCACAGAAATGACTTTAAACACAATTTTTTTAGTTGAAAAAGTAATAATTCACATCCAAAAGTCATTTAAAGTCAAAAGATTAAATGTTAAAATTTCATCAATATTGACCACTTTTTTGAACGTTCGACAGGTCCGGGGTCATCGTTTTTCATCAGAAAATAGATTTTTTGGACTCTACCAAAAATGATTCAAAATGTCATTTGGATCGGGCCTCATGTTGAATAACCACTTTTTAAACAATTACAGTGACCAAAATTGCCATTTTTACAGAGTTTTGCTTACTCAGAAGCTTCAATTGTGACCAATTTCAGGCACAGAAATGACTTTAAACACACTTATTTTAGTTGAAAAAGTAATATTTCACATCCAACAGTCATTTAAAGTCAAAAGATTAAATGTTAAAATTTCATCAATATTGACCACTTTTTTGAACGTTCGACTGGTCCGGGGTCATCGTTTTTCATCATACAATTGATTTTTTGGAATCTACCAAAAATGATTCAAAATGTCACTTGGATTGGGCCTCATGTTGAATTACCACTTTTTAAACCCTCACAGTGACCAAAATTGCCATTTTTACAGAGTTTTGCTTACTCAGAAGCTTCAATTTTGACCAATTTCAGGCACAGAAATCACTTTAAACACACTTATTTTTGTTGAAAAAGTAATAATTCACATCCAACAGTCATTTAAAGTCAAAAGATTAAATGTTAACATTTCATCAATATTGACCACTTTTTTGAACGTTCGACAGGTCCGGGGTCATCGTTTTTCATCAGAAAATAGATTTTTTGGACTCTACCAAAAATTATTCAAAATGTCATTTGGATCGGCCCTCATGTTGAATAACCACTTTTTAAACCCTCACAGTGACCAAAATTGCCATTTTTACAGAGTTTTGCTTACTCAGAAGCTTCAATTTTGACCAATTTCAGGCACAGAAATGACTTTAAACACACTTATTTTAGTTGAAAAAGTAATATTTCACATCCAACCGTCATTTAAAGTCAAAAGATTAAATGTTAAAATTTCACCAATATTGACCACTTTTTTGAACGTTCGACAGGTCCGGGGTCATCGTTTTTCATCATAAAATTGATTTTTTGGAATCTACCAAAAATGATTCAAAATGTTATTTGGATCGGGCCTCATGTTGAATAACCACTTTTTAAACCCTCACAGTGACTAAAATTGCCATTTTTACAGAGTGTTCGCTTACTCAAAAGCTTCAATTTTGACCAATTTCAGGCACAGAAATGACTTTAAACACAATTATTTTAGTTGAAAAAGTTATATTTCACATCCAACAGTCATTTAAAGTCAAAAGATTAAATGTTAAAATTTCATCAATATTGACCACTTTTTTGAACGTTCGACAGGTCCGGGGTCATCGTTTTTCTTCAGAAAATGGATTTTTTGCAATCTACCAAAAATGATTTAAAATGTCATTTGGATCGGGCCTCATGTTGAATAACCACTTTTTAAACCCTCACAGTGACCAAAATTGCCATTTTTGCAGAGTTTTGCTTACTCAGAAGCTTCAATTTTGACCAATTTCAGGCACAGAAATGACTTTAAACACACTTATTTTAGTTGAAAAAGTAATATTTCACATCCAACAGTCATTTAAAGTCAAAAGATTAAATGGTAAAATGTCATCAATAATGACCACTTTTTTGAACGTTCGACTGGTCCGGGGTCATCGTTTTTCATCATACAATTGATTTTTTGGACTCTACCAAAAATGATTCAAAATGTCACTTGGATCGGGCCTCATGTTGAATTACCACTTTTTAAACCCTCACAGTGACCAAAATTGCCATTTTTACAGAGTTTTGCTTACTCAGAAGCTTCAATTGTGACCAATTTCAGGCACAGAAATCACTTTAAACACACTTATTTTAGTTGAAAAAGTAATAATTCACATCCAATAGTCATTTAAAGTCAAAATATTAAATGGTAAAATGTCATCAATATTGACCACTTTTTTGAACGTTCGACAGGTCCGGGGTCATCTTTTTTCATCAGAAAATTGATTATTTGGACTCTACCAAAAATTATTCAAAATGTCATTTGAATCGGGCCTCAAGTTGAATTACCACTTTTTCAACCCTCACAGTGACCAAAATTGCCATTTTTACAGAGTTTTGCTTACTCAGAAGCTTGAATTTTGACCAATTTCAGGCACAGAAATCACTTTAAACACACTTATTTTAGTTGAAAAAGTAATATTTCACATCCAACAGTCATTTAAAGTCAAAAGATTAAATGTCAAAATGTCATCAATATTGACCACTTTTTTGAACCTTCGACTGGTCCGGGGTCATCGCTTTTCATCATAAAATTGATTGTTTTGGACTCTACCAAAAATGATTCAAAATGTCATTTGGATCGGGCCTCATGTTGAATAACCACTTTTTAAACCCTCACAGTGACCAAAATTGCCATTTTTACAGAGTTTTCGCTTTCTCGAAAGCTTCAATTTTGACCAATTTCAGGCACAGAAATGACTTTAAACACACTTATTTTAGTTGAAAAAGTAATATTTCACATCCAACCGTCATTTAAAGTCAAAAGATTAAATGTTAAAATTTCATCAATATTGACCACTTTTTTGAACGAGACAGGTCCGGGGTCATTGTTTTTCATCAGAAAATTGATTTTTTGGACTCACCAAAAATGATTCAAAATGTCATTTGGATCGGGCCTCATGTTGAATTACCACTTTTTAAATCCTCACAGTGACCAAAATTGCCATTTTTACAGAGTTTTGCTTACTCAGAAGCTTCAATTTTGACCAATTTCAGGCACAAAAATCACTTTAAACACACTTATTTTAGTTGAAAAAGTAATAATTCACATCCAACAGTCATTTAAAGTCAAAAGATTAAATGTTAAAATTTCATCAATATTGACCACTTTTTTTAACCTTCGACTGGTCCGGGGTCATCGTTTTTCATCATAAAATTGATTTTTTGGACTCTACTAAAAATGATTCAAAATGTCATTTGGATCGGCCCTCATGTTGAATAACCACTTTTTAAACCCTCACAGTGACCAAAATTGCCATTTTTACAGAGTTTTGCTTACTCAGAAGCTTCAATTTTGACCAATTTCAGGCACAGAAATCACTTTAAACACACTTATTTTAGTTGAAAAAGTAATAATTCACATCCAACAGTCATTTAAAGTCAAAAGATTAAATGTTAACATTTCATGAATATTGACCACTTTTTTGAACGTTCGACAGGTCCGGGGTCATCGTTTTTCATCAGAAAATAGATTTTTTGGACTCTACCAAAAATTATTCAAAATGTCATTTGGATCGGCCCTCATGTTGAATAACCACTTTTTAAACCCTCACAGTGACCAAAATTGCCATTTTTACAGAGTTTTGCTTACTCAGAAGCTTCAATTTTGACCAATTTCAGGCACAGAAATGACTTTAAACACACTTATTTTAGTTGAAAAAGTAATATTTCACATCCAACCGTCATTTAAAGTCAAAAGATTAAATGTTAAAATTTCATCAATATTGACCACTTTTTTGAACGTTAGACAGGTCCGGGGTCATCGTTTTTCATCAGAAAATTGATTTTTTGGACTCTACCAAAAATTATTCAAAATGTCATTTGGATCGGGCCTCATGTTGAATTACCACTTTTTAAACCCTCACAGTGACCAAAATTGCCATTTTTACAGAGTTTTGCTTACTCAGAAGCTTCAATTTTGACCAATTTCAGGCACAGAAATCACTTTAAACACACTTATTTTAGTTGAAAAAGTAATATTTCACATCCAACAGTCATTTAAAGTCAAAAGATTAAATGTCAAAATTTCATCAATATTGACCACTTTTTTGAACGTTCGGCTGGTCCGGGGTCATCAATTTTCATCATAAAATTGATTTTTTGGACTCTACCAAAAATGATTCAAAATGTCACTTGGATTGGGCCTCATGTTGAATTACCACTTTTTAAACCCTCACAGTGACCAAAATTGCCATTTTTATAGAGTTTTGCTTACTCAGAAGCTTCAATTTTGACCAATTTCAGGCACAGAAATCACTTTAAACACACTTATTTTAGTTGAAAAAGTAATAATTCACATCCAACAGTCATTTAAAGTCAAAAGATTAAATGTTAAAATTTCATCAATATTGACCACTTTTTTGAACGTTCGACAGGTCCGGAGTCATCGTTTTTCATCAGAAAATTGATTTTTTGGACTCTACCAAAAATTATTCAAAATGTCATTTGGATCGGGCCTCATGTTGAATTACCACTTTTTAAACCCTCACAGTGACCAAAATTGCCATTTTTACAGAGTTTTGCTTACTCAGAAGCTTCAATTTTGACCAATTTCAGGCACAGAAATCACTTTAAACACACTTATTTTAGTTGAAAAAGTAATAATTCACATCCAACAGTCATTTAAAGTCAAAAGATTAAATGTTAAAATTTCATCAATATTGACCACTTTTTTGAACGTTCGACAGGTCCGGGGTCATCGTTTTTCATCATAAAATTGATTTTTTGGACTCTACCAAAAATGATTCAAAATGTCATTTGGATCGGGCCTCATGTTGAATAACCACTTTTTAAACCCTCACAGTGACCAAAATTGCCATTTTTACAGAGTTTTAGTTCCTAAAAAACTTCAATTTTGACCAATTTTAGGCAGAGAAATGACTTTAAACACACTTATTTTAGTTGAAAAAGTAATAATTCACATCCAACCGTCATTGAAAGTCAAAAGATTAAATGTTAAAATTTCATCAATATTGACCACTTTTTTGAACCTTCGACTGGTCCGGGGTCATCGTTTTTCATCATAAAATTGATTTTTTGGACTCCACCAAAAATGATTCAAAATGTCATTTGGATCGGGCCTCATGTTGAATAACCACTTTTTAAACCCTCACAGTGACCAAAATTGCCATTTTTACAGAGTTTTGCTTACTAAAAAGCTTCAATTTTGACCAATTTCAGGCACAGAAATGACTTTAAACACACGTATTTTAGTTGAAAAAGTAATATTTCACATCCAACCGTCAATTAAAGTCAAAAGATTAAATGTTACAATTTCATCAATATTGACCACTTTTTTGAACGTTCGACAGGTCCGGGGTCATCGTTTTTCTTCAGAAAATGGATTTTTTGCAATCTACCAAAAATGATTCAAAATGTCATTTGGATCGGGCCTCATGTTGAATAACCATTTTTTAAACCCTCACAGTGACCAAATTGCCATTTTTACAGAGTTTTGCTTACTCAGAAGCTTCAATTTTGACCAATTTCAGGCACAGAAATGACTTTAAACACACTTATTTTAGTTGAAAAATGTAATATTTCACATCCAACCGTCATTTAAAGTCAAAAGATTAAATGTTAAAATTTCATCAATATTGACCACTTTTTTGAACGTTAGACAGGTCCGGGGTCATCGTTTTTCATCAGAAAATAGATTTTTTGGACTCTGCCAAAAAATATTCAAAAGGTCATTTGGATCGGGCCTCATGTTGAATTACCACTTTCTAAATCCTCACAGTGACCAAAATTGCCATTTTTACAGAGTTTTGCTTACTCAGAAGCTTCAATTATGACCAATTTCAGGCACAGAAATCACTTTAAACACACTTATTTTAGTTGAAAAAGCAATAATTCACATCCAACAGTCATTTAAAGTCAAAAGATTAAATGTTAAAATTTCATCAATATTGACCACTTTTTTTAACCTTCGACTGGTCCGGGGTCATTGTTTTTCATCAGAAAATTGATTTTTTGGACTCACCAAAAATGATTCAAAATGTCATTTGGATCGGGCCTCATGTTGAATTACCACTTTTTAAATCCTCACAGTGACCAAAATTGCCATTTTTACAGAGTTTTGCTTACTCAGAAGCTTCAATTTTGACCAATTTCAGGCACAAAAATCACTTTAAACACACTTATTTTAGTTGAAAAAGTAATAATTCACATCCAACAGTCATTTAAAGTCAAAAGATTAAATGTTAAAATTTCATCAATATTGACCACTTTTTTTAACCTTCGACTGGTCCGGGGTCATCGTTTTTCATCATAAAATTGATTTTTTGGACTCTACTAAAAATGATTCAAAATGTCATTTGGATCGGCCCTCATGTTGAATAACCACTTTTTAAACCCTCACAGTGACCAAAATTGCCATTTTTACAGAGTTTTGCTTACTCAGAAGCTTCAATTTTGACCAATTTCAGGCACAGAAATCACTTTAAACACACTTATTTTAGTTGAAAAAGTAATAATTCACATCCAACAGTCATTTAAAGTCAAAAGATTAAATGTTAACATTTCATGAATATTGACCACTTTTTTGAACGTTCGACTGGTCCGGGGTCATCGTTTTTCATCATACAATTGATTATTTGGACTCTACCAAAAATTATTCAAAATATCATTTGAATCGGGCCTCAAGTTGAATTACCACTTTTTAAACCCTCACAGTGACCAAAATTGCCATTTTTACAGAGTTTTGCTTACTCAGAAGCTTCAATTTTGACCAATTTCAGGCACAGAAATCACTTTAAACATACTTATTTTAGTTGAAAAAGTAATAATTCACATCCAATAGTCATTTAAAGTCAAAATATTAAATGGTAAAATGTCATCAATATTGACCACTTTTTTGAACGTTCGACAGGTCCGGGGTCATCGTTTTTCATCAGAAAATTGATTATTTGGACTCTACCAAAAATTATTCAAAATATCATTTGAATCGGGCCTCAAGTTGAATTACCACTTTTTAAACCCTCACAGTGACCAAAATTGCCATTTTTACAGAGTTTTGCTTACTCAGAAGCTTGAATTTTGACCAATTTCAGGCACAGAAATCACTTTAAACACACTTATTTTAGTTGAAAAAGTAATATTTCACATCCAACAGTCATTTAAAGTCAAAAGATTAAATGTCAAAATGTCATCAATATTGACCACTTTTTTGAACCTTCGACTGGTCCGGGGTCATCGCTTTTCATCATAAAATTGATTTTTTGGACTCTACCAAAAATGATTCAAAATGTCATTTGGATCGGGCCTCATGTTGAATAACCACTTTTTAAACCCTCACAGTGACCAAAATTGCCATTTTTACAGAGTTTTCGCTTTCTCGAAAGCTTCAATTTTGACCAATTTCAGGCACAGAAATGACTTTAAACACACTTATTTTAGTTGAAAAAGTAATAATTCACATCCAACCGTCATTTAAAGTCAAAAGATTAAATGTTAAAATTTCATCAATATTGACCACTTTTTTGAACGTTCGACTGGTCCGGGGTCATCAATTTTCATCATAAAATTGATTTTTTGGACTCTACTAAAAATGATTCAAAATGTCATTTGGATCGGCCCTCATGTTGAATAACCACTTTTTAAACCCTCACAGTGACCAAAATTGCCATTTTTACAGAGTTTTGCTTACTAAAAACCTTCAATTTTGACCAATTTCAGGCACAGAAATGACTTTAAACACAATTTTTTTAGTTGAAAAAGTAATAATTCACATCCAAAAGTCATTTAAAGTCAAAAGATTAAATGTTAAAATTTCATCAATATTGACCACTTTTTTGAACGTTCGACAGGTCCGGGGTCATCGTTTTTCATCAGAAAATAGATTTTTTGGACTCTACCAAAAATGATTCAAAATGTCATTTGGATCGGGCCTCATGTTGAATAACCACTTTTTAAACAATTACAGTGACCAAAATTGCCATTTTTACAGAGTTTTGCTTACTCAGAAGCTTCAATTGTGACCAATTTCAGGCACAGAAATGACTTTAAACACACTTATTTTAGTTGAAAAAGTAATATTTCACATCCAACAGTCATTTAAAGTCAAAAGATTAAATGTTAAAATTTCATCAATATTGACCACTTTTTTGAACGTTCGACTGGTCCGGGGTCATCGTTTTTCATCATACAATTGATTTTTTGGAATCTACCAAAAATGATTCAAAATGTCACTTGGATTGGGCCTCATGTTGAATTACCACTTTTTAAACCCTCACAGTGACCAAAATTGCCATTTTTACAGAGTTTTGCTTACTCAGAAGCTTCAATTTTGACCAATTTCAGGCACAGAAATCACTTTAAACACACTTATTTTTGTTGAAAAAGTAATAATTCACATCCAACAGTCATTTAAAGTCAAAAGATTAAATGTTAACATTTCATCAATATTGACCACTTTTTTGAACGTTCGACAGGTCCGGGGTCATCGTTTTTCATCAGAAAATAGATTTTTTGGACTCTACCAAAAATTATTCAAAATGTCATTTGGATCGGCCCTCATGTTGAATAACCACTTTTTAAACCCTCACAGTGACCAAAATTGCCATTTTTACAGAGTTTTGCTTACTCAGAAGCTTCAATTTTGACCAATTTCAGGCACAGAAATGACTTTAAACACACTTATTTTAGTTGAAAAAGTAATATTTCACATCCAACCGTCATTTAAAGTCAAAAGATTAAATGTTAAAATTTCACCAATATTGACCACTTTTTTGAACGTTCGACAGGTCCGGGGTCATCGTTTTTCATCATAAAATTGATTTTTTGGAATCTACCAAAAATGATTCAAAATGTTATTTGGATCGGGCCTCATGTTGAATAACCACTTTTTAAACCCTCACAGTGACTAAAATTGCCATTTTTACAGAGTGTTCGCTTACTCAAAAGCTTCAATTTTGACCAATTTCAGGCACAGAAATGACTTTAAACACAATTATTTTAGTTGAAAAAGTTATATTTCACATCCAACAGTCATTTAAAGTCAAAAGATTAAATGTTAAAATTTCATCAATATTGACCACTTTTTTGAACGTTCGACAGGTCCGGGGTCATCGTTTTTCTTCAGAAAATGGATTTTTTGCAATCTACCAAAAATGATTTAAAATGTCATTTGGATCGGGCCTCATGTTGAATAACCACTTTTTAAACCCTCACAGTGACCAAAATTGCCATTTTTGCAGAGTTTTGCTTACTCAGAAGCTTCAATTTTGACCAATTTCAGGCACAGAAATGACTTTAAACACACTTATTTTAGTTGAAAAAGTAATATTTCACATCCAACAGTCATTTAAAGTCAAAAGATTAAATGGTAAAATGTCATCAATAATGACCACTTTTTTGAACGTTCGACTGGTCCGGGGTCATCGTTTTTCATCATACAATTGATTTTTTGGACTCTACCAAAAATGATTCAAAATGTCACTTGGATCGGGCCTCATGTTGAATTACCACTTTTTAAACCCTCACAGTGACCAAAATTGCCATTTTTACAGAGTTTTGCTTACTCAGAAGCTTCAATTGTGACCAATTTCAGGCACAGAAATCACTTTAAACACACTTATTTTAGTTGAAAAAGTAATAATTCACATCCAATAGTCATTTAAAGTCAAAATATTAAATGGTAAAATGTCATCAATATTGACCACTTTTTTGAACGTTCGACAGGTCCGGGGTCATCTTTTTTCATCAGAAAATTGATTATTTGGACTCTACCAAAAATTATTCAAAATGTCATTTGAATCGGGCCTCAAGTTGAATTACCACTTTTTCAACCCTCACAGTGACCAAAATTGCCATTTTTACAGAGTTTTGCTTACTCAGAAGCTTGAATTTTGACCAATTTCAGGCACAGAAATCACTTTAAACACACTTATTTTAGTTGAAAAAGTAATATTTCACATCCAACAGTCATTTAAAGTCAAAAGATTAAATGTCAAAATGTCATCAATATTGACCACTTTTTTGAACCTTCGACTGGTCCGGGGTCATCGCTTTTCATCATAAAATTGATTGTTTTGGACTCTACCAAAAATGATTCAAAATGTCATTTGGATCGGGCCTCATGTTGAATAACCACTTTTTAAACCCTCACAGTGACCAAAATTGCCATTTTTACAGAGTTTTCGCTTTCTCGAAAGCTTCAATTTTGACCAATTTCAGGCACAGAAATGACTTTAAACACACTTATTTTAGTTGAAAAAGTAATATTTCACATCCAACCGTCATTTAAAGTCAAAAGATTAAATGTTAAAATTTCATCAATATTGACCACTTTTTTGAACGTTAGACAGGTCCGGGGTCATTGTTTTTCATCAGAAAATTGATTTTTTGGACTCACCAAAAATGATTCAAAATGTCATTTGGATCGGGCCTCATGTTGAATTACCACTTTTTAAATCCTCACAGTGACCAAAATTGCCATTTTTACAGAGTTTTGCTTACTCAGAAGCTTCAATTTTGACCAATTTCAGGCACAGAAATCACTTTAAACATACTTATTTTAGTTGAAAAAGTAATAATTCACATCCAATAGTCATTTAAAGTCAAAATATTAAATGGTAAAATGTCATCAATATTGACCACTTTTTTGAACGTTCGACAGGTCCGGGGTCATCGTTTTTCATCAGAAAATTGATTATTTGGACTCTACCAAAAATTATTCAAAATATCATTTGAATCGGGCCTCAAGTTGAATTACCACTTTTTAAACCCTCACAGTGACCAAAATTGCCATTTTTACAGAGTTTTGCTTACTCAGAAGCTTGAATTTTGACCAATTTCAGGCACAGAAATCACTTTAAACACACTTATTTTAGTTGAAAAAGTAATATTTCACATCCAACAGTCATTTAAAGTCAAAAGATTAAATGTCAAAATGTCATCAATATTGACCACTTTTTTGAACCTTCGACTGGTCCGGGGTCATCGCTTTTCATCATAAAATTGATTTTTTGGACTCTACCAAAAATGATTCAAAATGTCATTTGGATCGGGCCTCATGTTGAATAACCACTTTTTAAACCCTCACAGTGACCAAAATTGCCATTTTTACAGAGTTTTCGCTTTCTCGAAAGCTTCAATTTTGACCAATTTCAGGCACAGAAATGACTTTAAACACACTTATTTTAGTTGAAAAAGTAATAATTCACATCCAACCGTCATTTAAAGTCAAAAGATTAAATGTTAAAATTTCATCAATATTGACCACTTTTTTGAACGTTCGACTGGTCCGGGGTCATCAATTTTCATCATAAAATTGATTTTTTGGACTCTACTAAAAATGATTCAAAATGTCATTTGGATCGGCCCTCATGTTGAATAACCACTTTTTAAACCCTCACAGTGACCAAAATTGCCATTTTTACAGAGTTTTGCTTACTAAAAACCTTCAATTTTGACCAATTTCAGGCACAGAAATGACTTTAAACACAATTTTTTTAGTTGAAAAAGTAATAATTCACATCCAAAAGTCATTTAAAGTCAAAAGATTAAATGTTAAAATTTCATCAATATTGACCACTTTTTTGAACGTTCGACAGGTCCGGGGTCATCGTTTTTCATCAGAAAATAGATTTTTTGGACTCTACCAAAAATGATTCAAAATGTCATTTGGATCGGGCCTCATGTTGAATAACCACTTTTTAAACAATTACAGTGACCAAAATTGCCATTTTTACAGAGTTTTGCTTACTCAGAAGCTTCAATTGTGACCAATTTCAGGCACAGAAATGACTTTAAACACACTTATTTTAGTTGAAAAAGTAATATTTCACATCCAACAGTCATTTAAAGTCAAAAGATTAAATGTTAAAATTTCATCAATATTGACCACTTTTTTGAACGTTCGACTGGTCCGGGGTCATCGTTTTTCATCATACAATTGATTTTTTGGAATCTACCAAAAATGATTCAAAATGTCACTTGGATTGGGCCTCATGTTGAATTACCACTTTTTAAACCCTCACAGTGACCAAAATTGCCATTTTTACAGAGTTTTGCTTACTCAGAAGCTTCAATTTTGACCAATTTCAGGCACAGAAATCACTTTAAACACACTTATTTTTGTTGAAAAAGTAATAATTCACATCCAACAGTCATTTAAAGTCAAAAGATTAAATGTTAACATTTCATCAATATTGACCACTTTTTTGAACGTTCGACAGGTCCGGGGTCATCGTTTTTCATCAGAAAATAGATTTTTTGGACTCTACCAAAAATTATTCAAAATGTCATTTGGATCGGCCCTCATGTTGAATAACCACTTTTTAAACCCTCACAGTGACCAAAATTGCCATTTTTACAGAGTTTTGCTTACTCAGAAGCTTCAATTTTGACCAATTTCAGGCACAGAAATGACTTTAAACACACTTATTTTAGTTGAAAAAGTAATATTTCACATCCAACCGTCATTTAAAGTCAAAAGATTAAATGTTAAAATTTCACCAATATTGACCACTTTTTTGAACGTTCGACAGGTCCGGGGTCATCGTTTTTCATCATAAAATTGATTTTTTGGAATCTACCAAAAATGATTCAAAATGTTATTTGGATCGGGCCTCATGTTGAATAACCACTTTTTAAACCCTCACAGTGACTAAAATTGCCATTTTTACAGAGTGTTCGCTTACTCAAAAGCTTCAATTTTGACCAATTTCAGGCACAGAAATGACTTTAAACACAATTATTTTAGTTGAAAAAGTTATATTTCACATCCAACAGTCATTTAAAGTCAAAAGATTAAATGTTAAAATTTCATCAATATTGACCACTTTTTTGAACGTTCGACAGGTCCGGGGTCATCGTTTTTCTTCAGAAAATGGATTTTTTGCAATCTACCAAAAATGATTTAAAATGTCATTTGGATCGGGCCTCATGTTGAATAACCACTTTTTAAACCCTCACAGTGACCAAAATTGCCATTTTTGCAGAGTTTTGCTTACTCAGAAGCTTCAATTTTGACCAATTTCAGGCACAGAAATGACTTTAAACACACTTATTTTAGTTGAAAAAGTAATATTTCACATCCAACAGTCATTTAAAGTCAAAAGATTAAATGGTAAAATGTCATCAATAATGACCACTTTTTTGAACGTTCGACTGGTCCGGGGTCATCGTTTTTCATCATACAATTGATTTTTTGGACTCTACCAAAAATGATTCAAAATGTCACTTGGATCGGGCCTCATGTTGAATTACCACTTTTTAAACCCTCACAGTGACCAAAATTGCCATTTTTACAGAGTTTTGCTTACTCAGAAGCTTCAATTGTGACCAATTTCAGGCACAGAAATCACTTTAAACACACTTATTTTAGTTGAAAAAGTAATAATTCACATCCAATAGTCATTTAAAGTCAAAATATTAAATGGTAAAATGTCATCAATATTGACCACTTTTTTGAACGTTCGACAGGTCCGGGGTCATCTTTTTTCATCAGAAAATTGATTATTTGGACTCTACCAAAAATTATTCAAAATGTCATTTGAATCGGGCCTCAAGTTGAATTACCACTTTTTCAACCCTCACAGTGACCAAAATTGCCATTTTTACAGAGTTTTGCTTACTCAGAAGCTTGAATTTTGACCAATTTCAGGCACAGAAATCACTTTAAACACACTTATTTTAGTTGAAAAAGTAATATTTCACATCCAACAGTCATTTAAAGTCAAAAGATTAAATGTCAAAATGTCATCAATATTGACCACTTTTTTGAACCTTCGACTGGTCCGGGGTCATCGCTTTTCATCATAAAATTGATTGTTTTGGACTCTACCAAAAATGATTCAAAATGTCATTTGGATCGGGCCTCATGTTGAATAACCACTTTTTAAACCCTCACAGTGACCAAAATTGCCATTTTTACAGAGTTTTCGCTTTCTCGAAAGCTTCAATTTTGACCAATTTCAGGCACAGAAATGACTTTAAACACACTTATTTTAGTTGAAAAAGTAATATTTCACATCCAACCGTCATTTAAAGTCAAAAGATTAAATGTTAAAATTTCATCAATATTGACCACTTTTTTGAACGTTAGACAGGTCCGGGGTCATCGTTTTTCATCAGAAAATAGATTTTTTGGACTCTGCCAAAAAATATTCAAAAGGTCATTTGGATCGGGCCTCATGTTGAATTACCACTTTCTAAATCCTCACAGTGACCAAAATTGCCATTTTTACAGAGTTTTGCTTACTCAGAAGCTTCAATTTTGACCAATTTCAGGCACAGAAATCACTTTAAACACACTTATTTTAGTTGAAAAAGCAATAATTCACATCCAACAGTCATTTAAAGTCAAAAGATTAAATGTTAAAATGTCATCAATATTGACCACTTTTTTTAACCTTCGACTGGTCCGGGGTCATTGTTTTTCATCAGAAAATTGATTTTTTGGACTCACCAAAAATGATTCAAAATGTCATTTGGATCGGGCCTCATGTTGAATTACCACTTTTTAAATCCTCACAGTGACCAAAATTGCCATTTTTACAGAGTTTTGCTTACTCAGAAGCTTCAATTTTGACCAATTTCAGGCACAAAAATCACTTTAAACACACTTATTTTAGTTGAAAAAGTAATAATTCACATTCAACAGTCATTTAAAGTCAAAAGATTAAATGTTAAAATTTCATCAATATTGACCACTTTTTTTAACCTTCGACTGGTCCGGGGTCATCGTTTTTCATCATAAAATTGATTTTTTGGACTCTACTAAAAATGATTCAAAATGTCATTTGGATCGGCCCTCATGTTGAATAACAACTTTTTAAACCCTCACAGTGACCAAAATTGCCATTTTTACAGAGTTTTGCTTACTCAGAAGCTTCAATTTTGACCAATTTCAGGCACAGAAATCACTTTAAACACACTTATTTTAGTTGAAAAAGTAATAATTCACATCCAACAGTCATTTAAAGTCAAAAGATTAAATGTTAACATTTCATGAATATTGACCACTTTTTTGAACGTTCGACAGGTCCGGGGTCATCGTTTTTCATCAGAAAATAGATTTTTTGGACTCTACCAAAAATTATTCAAAATGTCATTTGGATCGGCCCTCATGTTGAATAACCACTTTTTAAACCCTCACAGTGACCAAAATTGCCATTTTTACAGAGTTTTGCTTACTCAGAAGCTTCAATTTTGACCAATTTCAGGCACAGAAATGACTTTAAACACACTTATTTTAGTTGAAAAAGTAATATTTCACATCCAACCGTCATTTAAAGTCAAAAGATTAAATGTTAAAATTTCACCAATATTGACCACTTTTTTTAAACTTCGACTGGTCCGGGGTCATCGTTTTTCATCATAAAATTGATTTTTTGGACTCTACCAAAAATGATTCAAAATGTCATTTGGATCGGGCCTCATGTTGAATAACCACTTTTTAAACCCTCACAGTGACTAAAATTGCCATTTTTACAGAGTGTTCGCTTACTCAAAAGCTTCAATTTTGACCAATTTCAGGCACAGAAATGACTTTAAACACAATTATTTTAGTTGAAAAAGTTATATTTCACATCCAACAGTCATTTAAAGTCAAAAGATTAAATGTTAAAATTTCATCAATATTGACCACTTTTTTGAACGTTCGACAGGTCCGGAGTCATCGTTTTTCATCAGAAAATTGATTTTTTGGACTCTACCAAAAATTATTCAAAATGTCATTTGGATCGGGCCTCATGTTGAATTACCACTTTTTAAACCCTCACAGTGACCAAAATTGCCATTTTTACAGAGTTTTGCTTACTCAGAAGCTTCAATTTTGACCAATTTCAGGCACAGAAATCACTTTAAACACACTTATTTTAGTTGAAAAAGTAATATTTCACATCCAACAGTCATTTAAAGTCAAAAGATTAAATGTCAAAATTTCATCAATATTGACCACTTTTTTGAACGTTCGGCTGGTCCGGGGTCATCAATTTTCATCATAAAATTGATTTTTTGGACTCTACCAAAAATGATTCAAAATGTCACTTGGATTGGGCCTCATGTTGAATTACCACTTTTTAAACCCTCACAGTGACCAAAATTGCCATTTTTATAGAGTTTTGCTTACTCAGAAGCTTCAATTTTGACCAATTTCAGGCACAGAAATCACTTTAAACACACTTATTTTAGTTGAAAAAGTAATAATTCACATCCAACAGTCATTTAAAGTCAAAAGATTAAATGTTAAAATTTCATCAATATTGACCACTTTTTTGAACGTTCGACAGGTCCGGAGTCATCGTTTTTCATCAGAAAATTGATTTTTTGGACTCTACCAAAAATGATTCAAAATGTCATTTGGATCGGGCCTCATGTTGAATAACCACTTTTTAAACCCTTACAGTGACCAAAATTGCCATTTTTACAGAGTTTTGCTTACTCAGAAGCTTCAATTTTGACCAATTTCAGGCACAGAAATGACTTTAAACACACTTATTTTAGTTGAAAAAGTAATATTTCACATCCAACAGTCATTTAAAGTCAAAAGATTAAATGTTAAAATTTCATCAATATTGACCACTTTTTTGAACGTTCGACAGGTCCGGAGTCATCGTTTTTCATCAGAAAATTGATTTTTTGGACTCTACCAAAAATTATTCAAAATGTCATTTGGATCGGGCCTCATGTTGAATTACCACTTTTTAAACCCTCACAGTGACCAAAATTGCCATTTTTACAGAGTTTTGCTTACTCAGAAGCTTCAATTTTGACCAATTTCAGGCACAGAAATCACTTTAAACACACTTATTTTAGTTGAAAAAGTAATAATTCACATCCAACAGTCATTTAAAGTCAAAAGATTAAATGTTAAAATTTCATCAATATTGACCACTTTTTTGAACGTTCGACAGGTCCGGAGTCATCGTTTTTCATCATAAAATTGATTTTTTGGACTCTACCAAAAATGATTCAAAATGTCATTTGGATCGGGCCTCATGTTGAATAACCACTTTTTAAACCCTCACAGTGACCAAAATTGCCATTTTTACAGAGTTTTAGTTCCTAAAAAACTTCAATTTTGACCAATTTTAGGCAGAGAAATGACTTTAAACACACTTATTTTAGTTGAAAAAGTAATAATTCACATCCAACCGTCATTGAAAGTCAAAAGATTAAATGTTAAAATTTCATCAATATTGACCACTTTTTTGAACCTTCGACTGGTCCGGGGTCATCGTTTTTCATCATAAAATTGATTTTTTGGACTCCACCAAAAATGATTCAAAATGTCATTTGGATCGGGCCTCATGTTGAATAACCACTTTTTAAACCCTCACAGTGACCAAAATTGCCATTTTTACAGAGTTTTGCTTACTAAAAAGCTTCAATTTTGACCAATTTCAGGCACAGAAATGACTTTAAACACACGTATTTTAGTTGAAAAAGTAATATTTCACATCCAACCGTCAATTAAAGTCAAAAGATTAAATGTTACAATTTCATCAATATTGACCACTTTTTTGAACGTTCGACAGGTCCGGGGTCATCGTTTTTCTTCAGAAAATGGATTTTTTGCAATCTACCAAAAATGATTCAAAATGTCATTTGGATCGGGCCTCATGTTGAATAACCATTTTTTAAACCCTCACAGTGACCAAATTGCCATTTTTACAGAGTTTTGCTTACTCAGAAGCTTCAATTTTGACCAATTTCAGGCACAGAAATGACTTTAAACACACTTATTTTAGTTGAAAAAGTAATATTTCACATCCAACAGTCATTTAAAGTCAAAAGATTAAATGTTAAAATTTCATCAATATTGACCACTTTTTTGAACGTTCGACAGGTCCGGAGTCATCGTTTTTCATCAGAAAATTGATTTTTTGGACTCTACCAAAAATTATTCAAAATGTCATTTGGATCGGGCCTCATGTTGAATTACCACTTTTTAAACCCTCACAGTGACCAAAATTGCCATTTTTACAGAGTTTTGCTTACTCAGAAGCTTCAATTTTGACCAATTTCAGGCACAGAAATCACTTTAAACACACTTATTTTAGTTGAAAAAGTAATAATTCACATCCAACAGTCATTTAAAGTCAAAAGATTAAATGTTAAAATTTCATCAATATTGACCACTTTTTTGAACGTTCGACAGGTCCGGAGTCATCGTTTTTCATCATAAAATTGATTTTTTGGACTCTACCAAAAATGATTCAAAATGTCATTTGGATCGGGCCTCATGTTGAATAACCACTTTTTAAACCCTCACAGTGACCAAAATTGCCATTTTTACAGAGTTTTAGTTCCTAAAAAACTTCAATTTTGACCAATTTTAGGCAGAGAAATGACTTTAAACACACTTATTTTAGTTGAAAAAGTAATAATTCACATCCAACCGTCATTGAAAGTCAAAAGATTAAATGTTAAAATTTCATCAATATTGACCACTTTTTTGAACCTTCGACTGGTCCGGGGTCATCGTTTTTCATCATAAAATTGATTTTTTGGACTCCACCAAAAATGATTCAAAATGTCATTTGGATCGGGCCTCATGTTGAATAACCACTTTTTAAACCCTCACAGTGACCAAAATTGCCATTTTTACAGAGTTTTGCTTACTAAAAAGCTTCAATTTTGACCAATTTCAGGCACAGAAATGACTTTAAACACACGTATTTTAGTTGAAAAAGTAATATTTCACATCCAACCGTCAATTAAAGTCAAAAGATTAAATGTTACAATTTCATCAATATTGACCACTTTTTTGAACGTTCGACAGGTCCGGGGTCATCGTTTTTCTTCAGAAAATGGATTTTTTGCAATCTACCAAAAATGATTCAAAATGTCATTTGGATCGGGCCTCATGTTGAATAACCATTTTTTAAACCCTCACAGTGACCAAATTGCCATTTTTACAGAGTTTTGCTTACTCAGAAGCTTCAATTTTGACCAATTTCAGGCACAGAAATGACTTTAAACACACTTATTTTAGTTGAAAAATGTAATATTTCACATCCAACCGTCATTTAAAGTCAAAAGATTAAATGTTAAAATTTCATCAATATTGACCACTTTTTTGAACGTTAGACAGGTCCGGGGTCATCGTTTTTCATCAGAAAATAGATTTTTTGGACTCTGCCAAAAAATATTCAAAAGGTCATTTGGATCGGGCCTCATGTTGAATTACCACTTTCTAAATCCTCACAGTGACCAAAATTGCCATTTTTACAGAGTTTTGCTTACTCAGAAGCTTCAATTTTGACCAATTTCAGGCACAGAAATCACTTTAAACACACTTATTTTAGTTGAAAAAGCAATAATTCACATCCAACAGTCATTTAAAGTCAAAAGATTAAATGTTAAAATTTCATGAATATTGACCACTTTTTTGAACGTTCGACTGGTCCGGGGTCATCGTTTTTCATCATACAATTGATTATTTGGACTCTACCAAAAATTATTCAAAATATCATTTGAATCGGGCCTCAAGTTGAATTACCACTTTTTAAACCCTCACAGTGACCAAAATTGCCATTTTTACAGAGTTTTGCTTACTCAGAAGCTTCAATTTTGACCAATTTCAGGCACAGAAATCACTTTAAACACACTTATTTTAGTTGAAAAAGTAATAATTCACATCCAATAGTCATTTAAAGTCAAAATATTAAATGGTAAAATGTCATCAATATTGACCACTTTTTTGAACGTTCGACAGGTCCGGGGTCATCGTTTTTCATCAGAAAATTGATTATTTGGACTCTACCAAAAATTATTCAAAATATCATTTGAATCGGGCCTCAAGTTGAATTACCACTTTTTAAACCCTCACAGTGACCAAAATTGCCATTTTTACAGAGTTTTGCTTACTCAGAAGCTTGAATTTTGACCAATTTCAGGCACAGAAATCACTTTAAACACACTTATTTTAGTTGAAAAAGTAATATTTCACATCCAACAGTCATTTAAAGTCAAAAGATTAAATGTCAAAATGTCATCAATATTGACCACTTTTTTGAACCTTCGACTGGTCCGGGGTCATCGCTTTTCATCATAAAATTGATTTTTTGGACTCTACCAAAAATGATTCAAAATGTCATTTGGATCGGGCCTCATGTTGAATAACCACTTTTTAAACCCTCACAGTGACCAAAATTGCCATTTTTACAGAGTTTTCGCTTTCTCGAAAGCTTCAATTTTGACCAATTTCAGGCACAGAAATGACTTTAAACACACTTATTTTAGTTGAAAAAGTAATAATTCACATCCAACCGTCATTTAAAGTCAAAAGATTAAATGTTAAAATTTCATCAATATTGACCACTTTTTTGAACGTTCGACTGGTCCGGGGTCATCAATTTTCATCATAAAATTGATTTTTTGGACTCTACTAAAAATGATTCAAAATGTCATTTGGATCGGCCCTCATGTTGAATAACCACTTTTTAAACCCTCACAGTGACCAAAATTGCCATTTTTACAGAGTTTTGCTTACTAAAAACCTTCAATTTTGACCAATTTCAGGCACAGAAATGACTTTAAACACAATTTTTTTAGTTGAAAAAGTAATAATTCACATCCAAAAGTCATTTAAAGTCAAAAGATACAATGTTAAAATTTCATCAATATTGACCACTTTTTTGAACGTTCGACAGGTCCGGGGTCATCGTTTTTCATCAGAAAATAGATTTTTTGGACTCTACCAAAAATGATTCAAAATGTCATTTGGATCGGGCCTCATGTTGAATAACCACTTTTTAAACAATTACAGTGACCAAAATTGCCATTTTTACAGAGTTTTGCTTACTCAGAAGCTTCAATTGTGACCAATTTCAGGCACAGAAATGACTTTAAACACACTTATTTTAGTTGAAAAAGTAATATTTCACATCCAACAGTCATTTAAAGTCAAAAGATTAAATGTTAAAATTTCATCAATATTGACCACTTTTTTGAACGTTCGACTGGTCCGGGGTCATCGTTTTTCATCATACAATTGATTTTTTGGACTCTACCAAAAATGATTCAAAATGTCACTTGGATTGGGCCTCATGTTGAATTACCACTTTTTAAACCCTCACAGTGACCAAAATTGCCATTTTTACAGAGTTTTGCTTACTCAGAAGCTTCAATTTTGACCAATTTCAGGCACAGAAATCACTTTAAACACACTTATTTTTGTTGAAAAAGTAATAATTCACATCCAACAGTCATTTAAAGTCAAAAGATTAAATGTTAACATTTCATCAATATTGACCACTTTTTTGAACGTTCGACAGGTCCGGGGTCATCGTTTTTCATCAGAAAATAGATTTTTTGGACTCTACCAAAAATTATTCAAAATGTCATTTGGATCGGCCCTCATGTTGAATAACCACTTTTTAAACCCTCACAGTGACCAAAATTGCCATTTTTACAGAGTTTTGCTTACTCAGAAGCTTCAATGTTGACCAATTTCAGGCACAGAAATGACTTTAAACACACTTATTTTAGTTGAAAAAGTAATATTTCACATCCAACCGTCATTTAAAGTCAAAAGATTAAATGTTAAAATTTCACCAATATTGACCACTTTTTTGAACGTTCGACAGGTCCGGGGTCATCGTTTTTCATCATAAAATTGATTTTTTGGAATCTACCAAAAATGATTCAAAATGTTATTTGGATCGGGCCTCATGTTGAATAACCACTTTTTAAACCCTCACAGTGACTAAAATTGCCATTTTTACAGAGTGTTCGCTTACTCAAAAGCTTCAATTTTGACCAATTTCAGGCACAGAAATGACTTTAAACACAATTATTTTAGTTGAAAAAGTTATATTTCACATCCAACAGTCATTTAAAGTCAAAAGATTAAATGTTAAAATTTCATCAATATTGACCACTTTTTTGAACGTTCGACAGGTCCGGGGTCATCGTTTTTCTTCAGAAAATGGATTTTTTGCAATCTACCAAAAATGATTTAAAATGTCATTTGGATCGGGCCTCATGTTGAATAACCACTTTTTAAACCCTCACAGTGACCAAAATTGCCATTTTTGCAGAGTTTTGCTTACTCAGAAGCTTCAATTTTGACCAATTTCAGGCACAGAAATGACTTTAAACACACTTATTTTAGTTGAAAAAGTAATATTTCACATCCAACAGTCATTTAAAGTCAAAAGATTAAATGGTAAAATGTCATCAATAATGACCACTTTTTTGAACGTTCGACTGGTCCGGGGTCATCGTTTTTCATCATACAATTGATTTTTTGGACTCTACCAAAAATGATTCAAAATGTCACTTGGATCGGGCCTCATGTTGAATTACCACTTTTTAAACCCTCACAGTGACCAAAATTGCCATTTTTACAGAGTTTTGCTTACTCAGAAGCTTCAATTGTGACCAATTTCAGGCACAGAAATCACTTTAAACACACTTATTTTAGTTGAAAAAGTAATAATTCACATCCAATAGTCATTTAAAGTCAAAATATTAAATGGTAAAATGTCATCAATATTGACCACTTTTTTGAACGTTCGACAGGTCCGGGGTCATCTTTTTTCATCAGAAAATTGATTATTTGGACTCTACCAAAAATTATTCAAAATGTCATTTGAATCGGGCCTCAAGTTGAATTACCACTTTTTCAACCCTCACAGTGACCAAAATTGCCATTTTTACAGAGTTTTGCTTACTCAGAAGCTTGAATTTTGACCAATTTCAGGCACAGAAATCACTTTAAACACACTTATTTTAGTTGAAAAAGTAATATTTCACATCCAACAGTCATTTAAAGTCAAAAGATTAAATGTCAAAATGTCATCAATATTGACCACTTTTTTGAACCTTCGACTGGTCCGGGGTCATCGCTTTTCATCATAAAATTGATTGTTTTGGACTCTACCAAAAATGATTCAAAATGTCATTTGGATCGGGCCTCATGTTGAATAACCACTTTTTAAACCCTCACAGTGACCAAAATTGCCATTTTTACAGAGTTTTCGCTTTCTCGAAAGCTTCAATTTTGACCAATTTCAGGCACAGAAATGACTTTAAACACACTTATTTTAGTTGAAAAAGTAATATTTCACATCCAACCGTCATTTAAAGTCAAAAGATTAAATGTTAAAATTTCATCAATATTGACCACTTTTTTGAACGTTAGACAGGTCCGGGGTCATCGTTTTTCATCAGAAAATAGATTTTTTGGACTCTGCCAAAAAATATTCAAAAGGTCATTTGGATCGGGCCTCATGTTGAATTACCACTTTCTAAATCCTCACAGTGACCAAAATTGCCATTTTTACAGAGTTTTGCTTACTCAGAAGCTTCAATTTTGACCAATTTCAGGCACAGAAATCACTTTAAACACACTTATTTTAGTTGAAAAAGCAATAATTCACATCCAACAGTCATTTAAAGTCAAAAGATTAAATGTTAAAATTTCATCAATATTGACCACTTTTTTTAACCTTCGACTGGTCCGGGGTCATTGTTTTTCATCAGAAAATTGATTTTTTGGACTCACCAAAAATGATTCAAAATGTCATTTGGATCGGGCCTCATGTTGAATTACCACTTTTTAAATCCTCACAGTGACCAAAATTGCCATTTTTACAGAGTTTTGCTTACTCAGAAGCTTCAATTTTGACCAATTTCAGGCACAAAAATCACTTTAAACACACTTATTTTAGTTGAAAAAGTAATAATTCACATCCAACAGTCATTTAAAGTCAAAAGATTAAATGTTAAAATTTCATCAATATTGACCACTTTTTTTAACCTTCGACTGGTCCGGGGTCATCGTTTTTCATCATAAAATTGATTTTTTGGACTCTACTAAAAATGATTCAAAATGTCATTTGGATCGGCCCTCATGTTGAATAACAACTTTTTAAACCCTCACAGTGACCAAAATTGCCATTTTTACAGAGTTTTGCTTACTCAGAAGCTTCAATTTTGACCAATTTCAGGCACAGAAATCACTTTAAACACACTTATTTTAGTTGAAAAAGTAATAATTCACATCCAACAGTCATTTAAAGTCAAAAGATTAAATGTTAACATTTCATGAATATTGACCACTTTTTTGAACGTTCGACAGGTCCGGGGTCATCGTTTTTCATCAGAAAATAGATTTTTTGGACTCTACCAAAAATTATTCAAAATGTCATTTGGATCGGCCCTCATGTTGAATAACCACTTTTTAAACCCTCACAGTGACCAAAATTGCCATTTTTACAGAGTTTTGCTTACTCAGAAGCTTCAATTTTGACCAATTTCAGGCACAGAAATGACTTTAAACACACTTATTTTAGTTGAAAAAGTAATATTTCACATCCAACCGTCATTTAAAGTCAAAAGATTAAATGTTAAAATTTCACCAATATTGACCACTTTTTTTAAACTTCGACTGGTCCGGGGTCATCGTTTTTCATCATAAAATTGATTTTTTGGACTCTACCAAAAATGATTCAAAATGTCATTTGGATCGGGCCTCATGTTGAATAACCACTTTTTAAACCCTCACAGTGACTAAAATTGCCATTTTTACAGAGTGTTCGCTTACTCAAAAGCTTCAATTTTGACCAATTTCAGGCACAGAAATGACTTTAAACACAATTATTTTAGTTGAAAAAGTTATATTTCACATCCAACAGTCATTTAAAGTCAAAAGATTAAATGTTAAAATTTCATCAATATTGACCACTTTTTTGAACGTTCGACAGGTCCGGAGTCATCGTTTTTCATCAGAAAATTGATTTTTTGGACTCTACCAAAAATTATTCAAAATGTCATTTGGATCGGGCCTCATGTTGAATTACCACTTTTTAAACCCTCACAGTGACCAAAATTGCCATTTTTACAGAGTTTTGCTTACTCAGAAGCTTCAATTTTGACCAATTTCAGGCACAGAAATCACTTTAAACACACTTATTTTAGTTGAAAAAGTAATATTTCACATCCAACAGTCATTTAAAGTCAAAAGATTAAATGTCAAAATTTCATCAATATTGACCACTTTTTTGAACGTTCGGCTGGTCCGGGGTCATCAATTTTCATCATAAAATTGATTTTTTGGACTCTACCAAAAATGATTCAAAATGTCACTTGGATTGGGCCTCATGTTGAATTACCACTTTTTAAACCCTCACAGTGACCAAAATTGCCATTTTTATAGAGTTTTGCTTACTCAGAAGCTTCAATTTTGACCAATTTCAGGCACAGAAATCACTTTAAACACACTTATTTTAGTTGAAAAAGTAATAATTCACATCCAACAGTCATTTAAAGTCAAAAGATTAAATGTTAAAATTTCATCAATATTGACCACTTTTTTGAACGTTCGACAGGTCCGGAGTCATCGTTTTTCATCAGAAAATTGATTTTTTGGACTCTACCAAAAATGATTCAAAATGTCATTTGGATCGGGCCTCATGTTGAATAACCACTTTTTAAACCCTTACAGTGACCAAAATTGCCATTTTTACAGAGTTTTGCTTACTCAGAAGCTTCAATTTTGACCAATTTCAGGCACAGAAATGACTTTAAACACACTTATTTTAGTTGAAAAAGTAATATTTCACATCCAACAGTCATTTAAAGTCAAAAGATTAAATGTTAAAATTTCATCAATATTGACCACTTTTTTGAACGTTCGACAGGTCCGGAGTCATCGTTTTTCATCAGAAAATTGATTTTTTGGACTCTACCAAAAATTATTCAAAATGTCATTTGGATCGGGCCTCATGTTGAATTACCACTTTTTAAACCCTCACAGTGACCAAAATTGCCATTTTTACAGAGTTTTGCTTACTCAGAAGCTTCAATTTTGACCAATTTCAGGCACAGAAATCACTTTAAACACACTTATTTTAGTTGAAAAAGTAATAATTCACATCCAACAGTCATTTAAAGTCAAAAGATTAAATGTTAAAATTTCATCAATATTGACCACTTTTTTGAACGTTCGACAGGTCCGGAGTCATCGTTTTTCATCATAAAATTGATTTTTTGGACTCTACCAAAAATGATTCAAAATGTCATTTGGATCGGGCCTCATGTTGAATAACCACTTTTTAAACCCTCACAGTGACCAAAATTGCCATTTTTACAGAGTTTTAGTTCCTAAAAAACTTCAATTTTGACCAATTTTAGGCAGAGAAATGACTTTAAACACACTTATTTTAGTTGAAAAAGTAATAATTCACATCCAACCGTCATTGAAAGTCAAAAGATTAAATGTTAAAATTTCATCAATATTGACCACTTTTTTGAACCTTCGACTGGTCCGGGGTCATCGTTTTTCATCATAAAATTGATTTTTTGGACTCCACCAAAAATGATTCAAAATGTCATTTGGATCGGGCCTCATGTTGAATAACCACTTTTTAAACCCTCACAGTGACCAAAATTGCCATTTTTACAGAGTTTTGCTTACTAAAAAGCTTCAATTTTGACCAATTTCAGGCACAGAAATGACTTTAAACACACGTATTTTAGTTGAAAAAGTAATATTTCACATCCAACCGTCAATTAAAGTCAAAAGATTAAATGTTACAATTTCATCAATATTGACCACTTTTTTGAACGTTCGACAGGTCCGGGGTCATCGTTTTTCTTCAGAAAATGGATTTTTTGCAATCTACCAAAAATGATTCAAAATGTCATTTGGATCGGGCCTCATGTTGAATAACCATTTTTTAAACCCTCACAGTGACCAAATTGCCATTTTTACAGAGTTTTGCTTACTCAGAAGCTTCAATTTTGACCAATTTCAGGCACAGAAATGACTTTAAACACACTTATTTTAGTTGAAAAATGTAATATTTCACATCCAACCGTCATTTAAAGTCAAAAGATTAAATGTTAAAATTTCATCAATATTGACCACTTTTTTGAACGTTAGACAGGTCCGGGGTCATCGTTTTTCATCAGAAAATAGATTTTTTGGACTCTGCCAAAAAATATTCAAAAGGTCATTTGGATCGGGCCTCATGTTGAATTACCACTTTCTAAATCCTCACAGTGACCAAAATTGCCATTTTTACAGAGTTTTGCTTACTCAGAAGCTTCAATTTTGACCAATTTCAGGCACAGAAATCACTTTAAACACACTTATTTTAGTTGAAAAAGCAATAATTCACATCCAACAGTCATTTAAAGTCAAAAGATTAAATGTTAAAATTTCATCAATATTGACCACTTTTTTTAACCTTCGACTGGTCCGGGGTCATTGTTTTTCATCAGAAAATTGATTTTTTGGACTCACCAAAAATGATTCAAAATGTCATTTGGATCGGGCCTCATGTTGAATTACCACTTTTTAAATCCTCACAGTGACCAAAATTGCCATTTTTACAGAGTTTTGCTTACTCAGAAGCTTCAATTTTGAACAATTTCAGGCACAAAAATCACTTTAAACACACTTATTTTAGTTGAAAAAGTAATAATTCACATCCAACAGTCATTTAAAGTCAAAAGATTAAATGTTAAAATTTCATCAATATTGACCACTTTTTTTAACCTTCGACTGGTCCGGGGTCATCGTTTTTCATCATAAAATTGATTTTTTGGACTCTACTAAAAATGATTCAAAATGTCATTTGGATCGGCCCTCATGTTGAATAACCACTTTTTAAACCCTCACAGTGACCAAAATTGCCATTTTTACAGAGTTTTGCTTACTCAGAAGCTTCAATTTTGACCAATTTCAGGCACAGAAATCACTTTAAACACACTTATTTTAGTTGAAAAAGTAATAATTCACATCCAACAGTCATTTAAAGTCAAAAGATTAAATGTTAACATTTCATGAATATTGACCACTTTTTTGAACGTTCGACTGGTCCGGGGTCATCGTTTTTCATCATACAATTGATTATTTGGACTCTACCAAAAATTATTCAAAATATCATTTGAATCGGGCCTCAAGTTGAATTACCACTTTTTAAACCCTCACAGTGACCAAAATTGCCATTTTTACAGAGTTTTGCTTACTCAGAAGCTTCAATTTTGACCAATTTCAGGCACAGAAATCACTTTAAACACACTTATTTTAGTTGAAAAAGTAATAATTCACATCCAATAGTCATTTAAAGTCAAAATATTAAATGGTAAAATGTCATCAATATTGACCACTTTTTTGAACGTTCGACAGGTCCGGGGTCATCGTTTTTCATCAGAAAATTGATTATTTGGACTCTACCAAAAATTATTCAAAATATCATTTGAATCGGGCCTCAAGTTGAATTACCACTTTTTAAACCCTCACAGTGACCAAAATTGCCATTTTTACAGAGTTTTGCTTACTCAGAAGCTTGAATTTTGACCAATTTCAGGCACAGAAATCACTTTAAACACACTTATTTTAGTTGAAAAAGTAATATTTCACATCCAACAGTCATTTAAAGTCAAAAGATTAAATGTCAAAATGTCATCAATATTGACCACTTTTTTGAACCTTCGACTGGTCCGGGGTCATCGCTTTTCATCATAAAATTGATTTTTTGGACTCTACCAAAAATGATTCAAAATGTCATTTGGATCGGGCCTCATGTTGAATAACCACTTTTTAAACCCTCACAGTGACCAAAATTGCCATTTTTACAGAGTTTTCGCTTTCTCGAAAGCTTCAATTTTGACCAATTTCAGGCACAGAAATGACTTTAAACACACTTATTTTAGTTGAAAAAGTAATAATTCACATCCAACCGTCATTTAAAGTCAAAAGATTAAATGTTAAAATTTCATCAATATTGACCACTTTTTTGAACGTTCGACTGGTCCGGGGTCATCAATTTTCATCATAAAATTGATTTTTTGGACTCTACTAAAAATGATTCAAAATGTCATTTGGATCGGCCCTCATGTTGAATAACCACTTTTTAAACCCTCACAGTGACCAAAATTGCCATTTTTACAGAGTTTTGCTTACTAAAAACCTTCAATTTTGACCAATTTCAGGCACAGAAATGACTTTAAACACAATTTTTTTAGTTGAAAAAGTAATAATTCACATCCAAAAGTCATTTAAAGTCAAAAGATTAAATGTTAAAATTTCATCAATATTGACCACTTTTTTGAACGTTCGACAGGTCCGGGGTCATCGTTTTTCATCAGAAAATAGATTTTTTGGACTCTACCAAAAATGATTCAAAATGTCATTTGGATCGGGCCTCATGTTGAATAACCACTTTTTAAACAATTACAGTGACCAAAATTGCCATTTTTACAGAGTTTTGCTTACTCAGAAGCTTCAATTGTGACCAATTTCAGGCACAGAAATGACTTTAAACACACTTATTTTAGTTGAAAAAGTAATATTTCACATCCAACAGTCATTTAAAGTCAAAAGATTAAATGTTAAAATTTCATCAATATTGACCACTTTTTTGAACGTTCGACTGGTCCGGGGTCATCGTTTTTCATCATACAATTGATTTTTTGGACTCTACCAAAAATGATTCAAAATGTCACTTGGATTGGGCCTCATGTTGAATTACCACTTTTTAAACCCTCACAGTGACCAAAATTGCCATTTTTACAGAGTTTTGCTTACTCAGAAGCTTCAATTTTGACCAATTTCAGGCACAGAAATCACTTTAAACACACTTATTTTTGTTGAAAAAGTAATAATTCACATCCAACAGTCATTTAAAGTCAAAAGATTAAATGTTAACATTTCATCAATATTGACCACTTTTTTGAACGTTCGACAGGTCCGGGGTCATCGTTTTTCATCAGAAAATAGATTTTTTGGACTCTACCAAAAATTATTCAAAATGTCATTTGGATCGGCCCTCATGTTGAATAACCACTTTTTAAACCCTCACAGTGACCAAAATTGCCATTTTTACAGAGTTTTGCTTACTCAGAAGCTTCAATGTTGACCAATTTCAGGCACAGAAATGACTTTAAACACACTTATTTTAGTTGAAAAAGTAATATTTCACATCCAACCGTCATTTAAAGTCAAAAGATTAAATGTTAAAATTTCACCAATATTGACCACTTTTTTGAACGTTCGACAGGTCCGGGGTCATCGTTTTTCATCATAAAATAGATTTTTTGGAATCTACCAAAAATGATTCAAAATGTTATTTGGATCGGGCCTCATGTTGAATAACCACTTTTTAAACCCTCACAGTGACTAAAATTGCCATTTTTACAGAGTGTTCGCTTACTCAAAAGCTTCAATTTTGACCAATTTCAGGCACAGAAATGACTTTAAACACAATTATTTTAGTTGAAAAAGTTATATTTCACATCCAACAGTCATTTAAAGTCAAAAGATTAAATGTTAAAATTTCATCAATATTGACCACTTTTTTGAACGTTCGACAGGTCCGGGGTCATCGTTTTTCTTCAGAAAATGGATTTTTTGCAATCTACCAAAAATGATTTAAAATGTCATTTGGATCGGGCCTCATGTTGAATAACCACTTTTTAAACCCTCACAGTGACCAAAATTGCCATTTTTGCAGAGTTTTGCTTACTCAGAAGCTTCAATTTTGACCAATTTCAGGCACAGAAATGACTTTAAACACACTTATTTTAGTTGAAAAAGTAATATTTCACATCCAACAGTCATTTAAAGTCAAAAGATTAAATGGTAAAATGTCATCAATAATGACCACTTTTTTGAACGTTCGACTGGTCCGGGGTCATCGTTTTTCATCATACAATTGATTTTTTGGACTCTACCAAAAATGATTCAAAATGTCACTTGGATCGGGCCTCATGTTGAATTACCACTTTTTAAACCCTCACAGTGACCAAAATTGCCATTTTTACAGAGTTTTGCTTACTCAGAAGCTTCAATTGTGACCAATTTCAGGCACATAAATCACTTTAAACACACTTATTTTAGTTGAAAAAGTAATAATTCACATCCAATAGTCATTTAAAGTCAAAATATTAAATGGTAAAATGTCATCAATATTGACCACTTTTTTGAACGTTCGACAGGTCCGGGGTCATCTTTTTTCATCAGAAAATTGATTATTTGGACTCTACCAAAAATTATTCAAAATGTCATTTGAATCGGGCCTCAAGTTGAATTACCACTTTTTCAACCCTCACAGTGACCAAAATTGCAATTTTTACAGAGTTTTGCTTACTCAGAAGCTTGAATTTTGACCAATTTCAGGCACAGAAATCACTTTAAACACACTTATTTTAGTTGAAAAAGTAATATTTCACATCCAACAGTCATTTAAAGTCAAAAGATTAAATGTCAAAATGTCATCAATATTGACCACTTTTTTGAACCTTCGACTGGTCCGGGGTCATCGCTTTTCATCATAAAATTGATTGTTTTGGACTCTACCAAAAATGATTCAAAATGTCATTTGGATCGGGCCTCATGTTGAATAACCACTTTTTAAACCCTCACAGTGACCAAAATTGCCATTTTTACAGAGTTTTCGCTTTCTCGAAAGCTTCAATTTTGACCAATTTCAGGCACAGAAATGACTTTAAACACACTTATTTTAGTTGAAAAAGTAATATTTCACATCCAACCGTCATTTAAAGTCAAAAGATTAAATGTTAAAATTTCATCAATATTGACCACTTTTTTGAACGTTAGACAGGTCCGGGGTCATCGTTTTTCATCAGAAAATAGATTTTTTGGACTCTGCCAAAAAATATTCAAAAGGTCATTTGGATCGGGCCTCATGTTGAATTACCACTTTCTAAATCCTCACAGTGACCAAAATTGCCATTTTTACAGAGTTTTGCTTACTCAGAAGCTTCATTTTTGACCAATTTCAGGCACAGAAATCACTTTAAACACACTTATTTTAGTTGAAAAAGCAATAATTCACATCCAACAGTCATTTAAAGTCAAAAGATTAAATGTTAAAATTTCATCAATATTGACCACTTTTTTTAACCTTCGACTGGTCCGGGGTCATTGTTTTTCATCAGAAAATTGATTTTTTGGACTCACCAAAAATGATTCAAAATGTCATTTGGATCGGGCCTCATGTTGAATTACCACTTTTTAAATCCTCACAGTGACCAAAATTGCCATTTTTACAGAGTTTTGCTTACTCAGAAGCTTCAATTTTGACCAATTTCAGGCACAAAAATCACTTTAAACACACTTATTTTAGTTGAAAAAGTAATAATTCACATCCAACAGTCATTTAAAGTCAAAAGATTAAATGTTAAAATTTCATCAATATTGACCACTTTTTTTAACCTTCGACTGGTCCGGGGTCATCGTTTTTCATCATAAAATTGATTTTTTGGACTCTACTAAAAATGATTCAAAATGTCATTTGGATCGGCCCTCATGTTGAATAACAACTTTTTAAACCCTCACAGTGACCAAAATTGCCATTTTTACAGAGTTTTGCTTACTCAGAAGCTTCAATTTTGACCAATTTCAGGCACAGAAATCACTTTAAACACACTTATTTTAGTTGAAAAAGTAATAATTCACATCCAACAGTCATTTAAAGTCAAAAGATTAAATGTTAACATTTCATGAATATTGACCACTTTTTTGAACGTTCGACAGGTCCGGGGTCATCGTTTTTCATCAGAAAATAGATTTTTTGGACTCTACCAAAAATTATTCAAAATGTCATTTGGATCGGCCCTCATGTTGAATAACCACTTTTTAAACCCTCACAGTGACCAAAATTGCCATTTTTACAGAGTTTTGCTTACTCAGAAGCTTCAATTTTGACCAATTTCAGGCACAGAAATGACTTTAAACACACTTATTTTAGTTGAAAAAGTAATATTTCACATCCAACCGTCATTTAAAGTCAAAAGATTAAATGTTAAAATTTCACCAATATTGACCACTTTTTTTAAACTTCGACTGGTCCGGGGTCATCGTTTTTCATCATAAAATTGATTTTTTGGACTCTACCAAAAATGATTCAAAATGTCATTTGGATCGGGCCTCATGTTGAATAACCACTTTTTAAACCCTCACAGTGACTAAAATTGCCATTTTTACAGAGTGTTCGCTTACTCAAAAGCTTCAATTTTGACCAATTTCAGGCACAGAAATGACTTTAAACACAATTATTTTAGTTGAAAAAGTTATATTTCACATCCAACAGTCATTTAAAGTCAAAAGATTAAATTTTAAAATTTCATCAATATTGACCACTTTTTTGAACGTTCGACAGGTCCGGAGTCATCGTTTTTCATCAGAAAATTGATTTTTTGGACTCTACCAAAAATTATTCAAAATGTCATTTGGATCGGGCCTCATGTTGAATTACCACTTTTTAAACCCTCACAGTGACCAAAATTGCCATTTTTACAGAGTTTTGCTTACTCAGAAGCTTCAATTTTGACCAATTTCAGGCACAGAAATCACTTTAAACACACTTATTTTAGTTGAAAAAGTAATATTTCACATCCAACAGTCATTTAAAGTCAAAAGATTAAATGTCAAAATTTCATCAATATTGACCACTTTTTTGAACGTTCGGCTGGTCCGGGGTCATCAATTTTCATCATAAAATTGATTTTTTGGACTCTACCAAAAATGATTCAAAATGTCACTTGGATTGGGCCTCATGTTGAATTACCACTTTTTAAACCCTCACAGTGACCAAAATTGCCATTTTTATAGAGTTTTGCTTACTCAGAAGCTTCAATTTTGACCAATTTCAGGCACAGAAATCACTTTAAACACACTTATTTTAGTTGAAAAAGTAATAATTCACATCCAACAGTCATTTAAAGTCAAAAGATTAAATGTTAAAATTTCATCAATATTGACCACTTTTTTGAACGTTCGACAGGTCCGGAGTCATCGTTTTTCATCAGAAAATTGATTTTTTGGACTCTACCAAAAATGATTCAAAATGTCATTTGGATCGGGCCTCATGTTGAATAACCACTTTTTAAACCCTTACAGTGACCAAAATTGCCATTTTTACAGAGTTTTGCTTACTCAGAAGCTTCAATTTTGACCAATTTCAGGCACAGAAATGACTTTAAACACACTTATTTTAGTTGAAAAAGTAATATTTCACATCCAACAGTCATTTAAAGTCAAAAGATTAAATGTTAAAATTTCATCAATATTGACCACTTTTTTGAACGTTCGACAGGTCCGGAGTCATCGTTTTTCATCAGAAAATTGATTTTTTGGACTCTACCAAAAATTATTCAAAATGTCATTTGGATCGGGCCTCATGTTGAATTACCACTTTTTAAACCCTCACAGTGACCAAAATTGCCATTTTTACAGAGTTTTGCTTACTCAGAAGCTTCAATTTTGACCAATTTCAGGCACAGAAATCACTTTAAACACACTTATTTTAGTTGAAAAAGTAATAATTCACATCCAACAGTCATTTAAAGTCAAAAGATTAAATGTTAAAATTTCATCAATATTGACCACTTTTTTGAACGTTCGACAGGTCCGGAGTCATCGTTTTTCATCATAAAATTGATTTTTTGGACTCTACCAAAAATGATTCAAAATGTCATTTGGATCGGGCCTCATGTTGAATAACCACTTTTTAAACCCTCACAGTGACCAAAATTGCCATTTTTACAGAGTTTTAGTTCCTAAAAAACTTCAATTTTGACCAATTTTAGGCAGAGAAATGACTTTAAACACACTTATTTTAGTTGAAAAAGTAATAATTCACATCCAACCGTCATTGAAAGTCAAAAGATTAAATGTTAAAATTTCATCAATATTGACCACTTTTTTGAACCTTCGACTGGTCCGGGGTCATCGTTTTTCATCATAAAATTGATTTTTTGGACTCCACCAAAAATGATTCAAAATGTCATTTGGATCGGGCCTCATGTTGAATAACCACTTTTTAAACCCTCACAGTGACCAAAATTGCCATTTTTACAGAGTTTTGCTTACTAAAAAGCTTCAATTTTGACCAATTTCAGGCACAGAAATGACTTTAAACACACGTATTTTAGTTGAAAAAGTAATATTTCACATCCAACCGTCAATTAAAGTCAAAAGATTAAATGTTACAATTTCATCAATATTGACCACTTTTTTGAACGTTCGACAGGTCCGGGGTCATCGTTTTTCTTCAGA
Source organism: Lissotriton helveticus (assembly GCF_964261635.1). Lineage (NCBI taxonomy): Eukaryota > Metazoa > Chordata > Amphibia > Caudata > Salamandridae > Lissotriton > Lissotriton helveticus. Next base: position 656,649 of record NW_027611943.1, read on the forward strand.
AAATGGATTTTTTGCAATCTACCAAAAATGATTCAAAATGTCATTTGGATCGGGCCTCATGTTGAATAACCATTTTTTAAACCCTCACAGTGACCAAATTGCCATTTTTACAGAGTTTTGCTTACTCAGAAGCTTCAATTTTGACCAATTTCAGGCACAGAAATGACTTTAAACACACTTATTTTAGTTGAAAAATGTAATATTTCACATCCAACCGTCATTTAAAGTCAAAAGATTAAATGTTAAAATTTCATCAATATTGACCACTTTTTTGAACGTTAGACAGGTCCGGGGTCATCGTTTTTCATCAGAAAATAGATTTTTTGGACTCTGCCAAAAAATATTCAAAAGGTCATTTGGATCGGGCCTCATGTTGAATTACCACTTTCTAAATCCTCACAGTGACCAAAATTGCCATTTTTACAGAGTTTTGCTTACTCAGAAGCTTCAATTTTGACCAATTTCAGGCACAGAAATCACTTTAAACACACTTATTTTAGTTGAAAAAGCAATAATTCACATCCAACAGTCATTTAAAGTCAAAAGATTAAATGTTAAAATTTCATCAATATTGACCACTTTTTTTAACCTTCGACTGGTCCGGGGTCATTGTTTTTCATCAGAAAATTGATTTTTTGGACTCACCAAAAATGATTCAAAATGTCATTTGGATCGGGCCTCATGTTGAATTACCACTTTTTAAATCCTCACAGTGACCAAAATTGCCATTTTTACAGAGTTTTGCTTACTCAGAAGCTTCAATTTTGACCAATTTCAGGCACAAAAATCACTTTAAACACACTTATTTTAGTTGAAAAAGTAATAATTCACATCCAACAGTCATTTAAAGTCAAAAGATTAAATGTTAAAATTTCATCAATATTGACCACTTTTTTTAACCTTCGACTGGTCCGGGGTCATCGTTTTTCATCATAAAATTGATTTTTTGGACTCTACTAAAAATGATTCAAAATGTCATTTGGATCGGCCCTCATGTTGAATAACCACTTTTTAAACCCTCACAGTGACCAAAATTGCCATTTTTACAGAGTTTTGCTTACTCAGAAGCTTCAATTTTGACCAATTTCAGGCACAGAAATCACTTTAAACACACTTATTTTAGTTGAAAAAGTAATAATTCACATCCAACAGTCATTTAAAGTCAAAAGATTAAATGTTAACATTTCATGAATATTGACCACTTTTTTGAACGTTCGACAGGTCCGGGGTCATCGTTTTTCATCAGAAAATAGATTTTTTGGACTCTACCAAAAATTATTCAAAATGTCATTTGGATCGGCCCTCATGTTGAATAACCACTTTTTAAACCCTCACAGTGACCAAAATTGCCATTTTTACAGAGTTTTGCCTACTCAGAAGCTTCAATTTTGACCAATTTCAGGCACAGAAATGACTTTAAACACACTTATTTTAGTTGAAAAAGTAATATTTCACATCCAACCGTCATTTAAAGTCAAAAGATTAAATGTTAAAATTTCACCAATATTGACCACTTTTTTTAAACTTCGACTGGTCCGGGGTCATCGTTTTTCATCATAAAATTGATTTTTTGGACTCTACTAAAAATGATTCAAAATGTCATTTGGATCGGCCCTCATGTTGAATAACTACTTTTTAAACCCTCACAGTGACCAAAATTGCCATTTTTACAGAGTTTTGCTTACTCAGAAGCTTAAATTTTGACCAATTTCAGGCACAGAAATCACTTTAAACACACTTATTTTAATTGAAAAAGTAATAATTCACATCCAACAGTTATTTAAAGTCAAAAGATTAAATGTTAAAATGTCATCAATATTGACCACTTTTTTGAACCTTCGACAGGTCCGGGGTCATCGTTTTTCATCAGAAAATTGATTTTTTGGACTCCACCAAAAATGATTCAAAATGTCATTTGGATCGGGCCTCATGTTGAATAACCACTTTTTAAACCTTCACAGTGACCAAAATTGCCATTTTTACAGAGTTTTGCTTATTAAAAAGCTTCAATTTTGACCAATTTCAGGCACAGAAATGACTTTAAACACACGTATTTTAGTTGAAAAAGTAATATTTCACATCCAACAGTCATTTAAAGTCAAAAGATTAAATGTTAAAATTTCATCAATATTGACCACTTTTTTGAACGTTCGACAGGTCCGGGGTCATCGTTTTTCTTCAGAAAATGGATTTTTTGCAATCTACCAAAAATGATTTAAAATGTCATTTGGATCGGGCCTCATGTTGAATAACCACTTTTTAAACCCTCACAGTGACCAAAATTGCCATTTTTGCAGAGTTTTGCTTACTCAGAAGCTTCAATTTTGACCAATTTCAGGCACAGAAATGACTTTAAACACACTTATTTTAGTTGAAAAAGTAATATTTCACATCCAACAGTCATTTAAAGTCAAAAGAATAAATGTCAAAATTTCATCAATATTGACCACTTTTTTTAACCTTCGACTGGTCCGGGGTCATCGTTTTTCATCAGAAAATAGATTTTTTGGACTCTACCAAAAATGATTCAAAATGTCATTTGGATCGGGCCTCATGTTGAATAACCACTTTTTAAACCCTCACAGTGACCAAAATTGCCATTTTTACAGAGTTTTGCTTACTCAGAAGCTTCAATTTTGACCAATTTCAGGCACAGAAATCACTTTAAACACACTTATTTTAGTTGAAAAAGTAATAATTCACATCCAACAGTCATTTAAAGTCAAAAGATAAAATGTTAAAATTTCATCAATATTGACCACTTTTTTTAACCTTCGACTGGTCCGGGGTCATCGTTTTTCATCAGAAAATTGATTTTTTGGACTCACCAAAAATGATTCAAAATGTCATTTGGATCGTGCCTCATGTTGAATTACCACTTTTTAAATCCTCACAGTGACCAAAATTGCCATTTTTACAGAGTTTTGCTTACTCAGAAGCTTAAATTTTGACCAATTTCAGGCACAGAAATGACTTTAAACACACTTATTTTAGTTGAAAAAGTAATAATTCACATCCAACAGTCATTTAAAGTCAAAAGATTAAATGTTAAAATTTCATCAATATTGACCACTTTTTTTAACCTTCGACTGGTCCGGGGTCATCGTTTTTCATCAGAAAATTGATTTTTTGGACTCACCAAAAATGATTCAAAATGTCATTTGGATCGGGCCTCATGTTGAATTACCACTTTTTAAATCCTCACAGTGACCAAAATTGCCATTTTTACAGAGTTTTGCTTACTCAGAAGCTTCAATTTTGACCAATTTCAGGCACAGAAATCACTTTAAACACACTTATTTCAGTTGAAAAAGTAATAATTCACATCCAACAGTCATTTAAAGTCAAAAGATTAAATGTTAAAATGTCATAAATATTGACCACTTTTTTGAACCTTCGACTGGTCCGGGGTCATCGTTTTTCATCATAAAATTGATTTTTTGGACTCTACCAAAAATGATTCAAAATGTCATTTGGATCGGGCCTCATGTTGAATAACCACTTTTTAAACCCTCACAGTGACCAAAATTGCCATTTTTACAGAGTTTTCGCTTACTCAAAACCTTCAATTTTGACCAATTTCAGGCACAGAAATGACTTTAAACACACTTATTTTAGTTGAAAAAGTAATAATTCACATCCAACAGTCATTTAAAGTCAAAAGATTAAATGTTAAAATGTCATCAATATTGACCACTTTTTTGAACCTTCGACTGGTCCGGGGTCATCGTTTTTCATCAGAAAATAGATTTTTTGGACTCTACCAAAAATGATTCAAAATGTCATTTGGATCGGGCCTCATGTTGAATTACCACTTTTTAAACCCTCACAGTGACCAAAATTGCCATTTTTACAGAGTTTTGCTTACTCAGAAGCTTCAATTTTGACCAATTTCAGGCACAGAAATGACTTTAAACACACTTATTTTAGTTGAAAAAGTAATATTTCACATAAAATTTCATCAATATTGACCACTTTTTTGAACCTTCGACTGGTCTGGGGTCATCGTTTTTCATCATAAAATTGATTTTTTGGACTCCACCAAAAATGATTCAAAATGTCATTTGGATCGGGCCTCATGTTGAATAACCACTTTTTAAACCCTCACAGTGACCAAAATTGCCATTTTTACAGAGTTTTGCTTACTAAAAAGCTTCAATTTTGATCAATTTCAGGCACAGAAATGACTTTAAACACACTTATTTTAGTTGAAAAAGTAATATTTCACATCCAACAGTCATTTACAGTCAAAAGATTAAATGTTAAAATTTCATCAATATTGACCACTTTTTTGAACGTTCGACAGGTCCGGGGTCATCGTTTTTCATCAGAAAATGGATTTTTTGCAATCTACCAAAAATGATTCAAAATGTCATTTGGATCGGGCCTCATGTTGAATAACCACTTTTTAAACCCTCACAGTGACCAAAATTGCCATTTTTACAGAGTTTTGCTTACTCAGAAGCTTCAATTTTGACCAATTTCAGGCACAGAAATGACTTTAAACACACTTATTTTAGTTGAAAAAGTAATATTTCACATCCAATCGTCATTTAAAGTCAAAAGATTAAATGTTAAAATTTCATCAATATTGACCACTTTTTTGAACGTTCGACAGGTCCGGGGTCATCGTTTTTCATCAGAAAATAGATTTTTTGCACTCTACCAAAAATGATTCAAAATGTCATTTGGATCGGGCCTCATGTTGAATTACCACTTTTTAAATCCTCACAGTGACCAAAATTGCCATTTTTACAGAGTTTTGCTTACTCAGAAGCTTCAATTTTGACCAAGTTCAGGCACAGAAATCACTTTAAACACACTTATTTTAGTTGAAAAAGTAATAATTCACATCCAGCAGTCATTTAAAGTCAAAAGATTAAATGTTAAAATTTCATCAATATTGACCACTTTTTTTAACCTTCGACTGGTCCAGGGTCATCGTTATTCATCATAAAATTGATTTTTTGGACTCTACTAAAAATGATTCAAAATGTCATTTGGATCGGCCCTCATGTTGAATAACCACTTTTTAAACCCTCACAGTGACTAAAATTGCCATTTTTACAGAGTGTTTGCTTACTCAAAAGCTTCAATTTTGACCAATTTCAGGCACAGAAATGACTTTAAACACAATTATTTTAGTTGAAAAAGTAATATTTCACATCCAACAGTCATTTAAAGTCAAAAGATTAAATGTTAAAATTTCATCAATATTGACCACTTTTTTGAACGTTCGACAGGTCCGGGGTCATCGTTTTTCATCAGAAAATAGATTTTTTGGACTCTGCCAAAAAATATTCAAAAGGTCATTTGGATCGGGCCTCATGTTGAATTACCACTTTCTAAATCCTCACAGTGACCAAAATTGCCATTTTTACAGAGTTTTGCTTACTCAGAAGCTTCAATTTTGACCAATTTCAGGCACAGAAATCACTTTAAACACACTTATTTTAGTTGAAAAAGCAATAATTCACATCCAACAGTCATTTAAAGTCAAAAGATTAAATGTTAAAATTTCATCAATATTGACCACTTTTTTTAACCTTCGACTGGTCCGGGGTCATTGTTTTTCATCAGAAAATTGATTTTTTGGACTCACCAAAAATGATTCAAAATGTCATTTGGATCGGGCCTCATGATGAATTACCACTTTTTAAATCCTCACAGTGACCAAAATTGCCATTTTTACAGAGTTTTGCTTACTCAGAAGCTTCAATTTTGACCAATTTCAGGCACAAAAATCACTTTAAACACACTTATTTTAGTTGAAAAAGTAATAATTCACATCCAACAGTCATTTAAAGTCAAAAGATTAAATGTTAAAATTTCATCAATATTGACCACTTTTTTTAACCTTCGACTGGTCCGGGGTCATCGTTTTTCATCATAAAATTGATTTTTTGGACTCTACTAAAAATGATTCAAAATGTCATTTGGATCGGCCCTCATGTTGAATAACCACTTTTTAAACCCTCACAGTGACCAAAATTGCCATTTTTACAGAGTTTTGCTTACTCAGAAGCTTCAATTTTGACCAATTTCAGGCACAGAAATCACTTTAAACACACTTATTTTAGTTGAAAAAGTAATAATTCACATCCAACAGTCATTTAAAGTCAAAAGATTAAATGTTAACATTTCATGAATATTGACCACTTTTTTGAACGTTCGACAGGTCCGGGGTCATCGTTTTTCATCAGAAAATAGATTTTTTGGACTCTACCAAAAATTATTCAAAATGTCATTTGGATCGGCCCTCATGTTGAATAACCACTTTTTAAACCCTCACAGTGACCAAAATTGCCATTTTTACAGAGTTTTGCTTACTCAGAAGCTTCAATTTTGACCAATTTCAGGCACAGAAATGACTTTAAACACACTTATTTTAGTTGAAAAAGTAATATTTCACATCCAACCGTCATTTAAAGTCAAAAGATTAAATGTTAAAATTTCACCAATATTGACCACTTTTTTTAAACTTCGACTGGTCCGGGGTCATCGTTTTTCATCATAAAATTGATTTTTTGGACTCTACTAAAAATGATTCAAAATGTCATTTGGATCGGCCCTCATGTTGAATAACCACTTTTTAAACCCTCACAGTGACCAAAATTGCCATTTTTACAGAGTTTTGCTTACTCAGAAGCTTAAATTTTGACCAATTTCAGGCACAGAAATCACTTTAAACACACTTATTTTAATTGAAAAAGTAATAATTCACATCCAACAGTTATTTAAAGTCAAAAGATTAAATGTTAAAATGTCATCAATATTGACCACTTTTTTGAACCTTCGACAGGTCCGGGGTCATCGTTTTTCATCAGAAAATTGATTTTTTGGACTCCACCAAAAATGATTCAAAATGTCATTTGGATCGGGCCTCATGTTGAATAACCACTTTTTAAACCTTCACAGTGACCAAAATTGCCATTTTTACAGAGTTTTGCTTATTAAAAAGCTTCAATTTTGACCAATTTCAGGCACAGAAATGACTTTAAACACACGTATTTTAGTTGAAAAAGTAATATTTCACATCCAACAGTCATTTAAAGTCAAAAGATTAAATGTTAAAATTTCATCAATATTGACCACTTTTTTGAACGTTCGACAGGTCCGGGGTCATCGTTTTTCTTCAGAAAATGGATTTTTTGCAATCTACCAAAAATGATTTAAAATGTCATTTGGATCGGGCCTCATGTTGAATAACCACTTTTTAAACCCTCACAGTGACCAAAATTGCCATTTTTGCAGAGTTTTGCTTACTCAGAAGCTTCAATTTTGACCAATTTCAGGCACAGAAATGACTTTAAACACACTTATTTTAGTTGAAAAAGTAATATTTCACATCCAACAGTCATTTAAAGTCAAAAGAATAAATGTCAAAATGTCATCAATTTTGACCACTTTTTTGAACCTTCGACTGGTCCGGGGTCATCGCTTTTCATCATAAAATTGATTTTTTGGACTCTACCAAAAATGATTCAAAATGTCATTTGGATCGGGCCTCATGTTGAATAACCACTTTTTAAACCCTCACAGTGACCAAAATTGCCATTTTTATAGAGTTTTCGCTTACTCGAAAGCTTCAATTTTGACCAATTTCAGGCACAGAAATGACTTTAAACACACTTATTTTACTTGAAAAAGTAATAATTCACATCCAACAGTCATTTAAAGTCAGAAGAATAAATGTTAAAATTTCATCAATATTGACCACTTTTTTTAACCTTCGACTGGTCCGGGGTCATCGTTTTTCATCAGAAAATAGATTTTTTGGACTCTACCAAAAATGATTCAAAATGTCATTTGGATCGGGCCTCATGTTGAATAACCACTTTTTAAACCCTCACAGTGACCAAAATTGCCATTTTTACAGAGTTTTGCTTACTCAGAAGCTTCAATTTTGACCAATTTCAGGCACAGAAATCACTTTAAACACACTTATTTTAGTTGAAAAAGTAATAATTCACATCCAACAGTCATTTAAAGTCAAAAGATAAAATGTTAAAATTTCATCAATATTGACCACTTTTTTTAACCTTCGACTGGTCCGGGGTCATCGTTTTTCATCAGAAAATTGATTTTTTGGACTCACCAAAAATGATTCAAAATGTCATTTGGATCGGGCCTCATGTTGAATTACCACTTTTTAAATCCTCACAGTGACCAAAATTGCCATTTTTACAGAGTTTTGCTTACTCAGAAGCTTAAATTTTGACCAATTTCAGGCACAGAAATGACTTTAAACACACTTATTTTAGTTGAAAAAGTAATAATTCACATCCAACCGTCATTTAAAGTCAAAAGATTAAATGTTAAAATTTCATCAATATTGACCACTTTTTTTAACCTTCGACTGGTCCGGGGTCATCGTTTTTCATCAGAAAATTGATTTTTTGGACTCACCAAAAATGATTCAAAATGTCATTTGGATCGGGCCTCATGTTGAATTACCACTTTTTAAATCCTCACAGTGACCAAAATTGCCATTTTTACAGAGTTTTGCTTACTCAGAAGCTTCAATTTTGACCAATTTCAGGCACAGAAATCACTTTAAACACACTTATTTCAGTTGAAAAAGTAATAATTCACATCCAACAGTCATTTAAAGTCAAAAGATTAAATGTTAAAATGTCATAAATATTGACCACTTTTTTGAACCTTCGACTGGTCCGGGGTCATCGTTTTTCATCATAAAATTGATTTTTTGGACTCTACCAAAAATGATTCAAAATGTCATTTGGATCGGGCCTCATGTTGAATAACCACTTTTTAAACCCTCACAGTGACCAAAATTGCCATTTTTACAGAGTTTTCGCTTACTCAAAACCTTCAATTTTGACCAATTTCAGGCACAGAAATGACTTTAAACACACTTATTTTAGTTGAAAAAGTAATAATTCACATCCAACAGTCATTTAAAGTCAAAAGATTAAATGTTAAAATGTCATCAATATTGACCACTTTTTTGAACCTTCGACTGGTCCGGGGTCATCGTTTTTCATCAGAAAATAGATTTTTTGGACTCTACCAAAAATGATTCAAAATGTCATTTGGATCGGGCCTCATGTTGAATTACCACTTTTTAAACCCTCACAGTGACCAAAATTGCCATTTTTACAGAGTTTTGCTTACTCAGAAGCTTCAATTTTGACCAATTTCAGGCACAGAAATGACTTTAAACACACTTATTTTAGTTGAAAAAGTAATATTTCACATAAAATTTCATCAATATTGACCACTTTTTTGAACCTTCGACTGGTCTGGGGTCATCGTTTTTCATCATAAAATTGATTTTTTGGACTCCACCAAAAATGATTCAAAATGTCATTTGGATCGGGCCTCATGTTGAATAACCACTTTTTAAACCCTCACAGTGACCAAAATTGCCATTTTTACAGAGTTTTGCTTACTAAAAAGCTTCAATTTTGATCAATTTCAGGCACAGAAATGACTTTAAACACACTTATTTTAGTTGAAAAAGTAATATTTCACATCCAACAGTCATTTACAGTCAAAAGATTAAATGTTAAAATTTCATCAATATTGACCACTTTTTTGAACGTTCGACAGGTCCGGGGTCATCGTTTTTCATCAGAAAATGGATTTTTTGCAATCTACCAAAAATGATTCAAAATGTCATTTGGATCGGGCCTCATGTTGAATAACCACTTTTTAAACCCTCACAGTGACCAAAATTGCCATTTTTACAGAGTTTTGCTTACTCAGAAGCTTCAATTTTGACCAATTTCAGGCACAGAAATGACTTTAAACACACTTATTTTAGTTGAAAAAGTTATATTTCACATCCAATCGTCATTTAAAGTCAAAAGATTAAATGTTAAAATTTCATCAATATTGACCACTTTTTTGAACGTTCGACAGGTCCGGGGTCATCGTTTTTCATCAGAAAATAGATTTTTTGCACTCTACCAAAAATGATTCAAAATGTCATTTGGATCGGGCCTCATGTTGAATTACCACTTTTTAAATCCTCACAGTGACCAAAATTGCCATTTTTACAGAGTTTTGCTTACTCAGAAGCTTCAATTTTGACCAAGTTCAGGCACAGAAATCACTTTAAACACACTTATTTTAGTTGAAAAAGTAATAATTCACATCCAGCAGTCATTTAAAGTCAAAAGATTAAATGTTAAAATTTCATCAATATTGACCACTTTTTTTAACCTTCGACTGGTCCAGGGTCATCGTTATTCATCATAAAATTGATTTTTTGGACTCTACTAAAAATGATTCAAAATGTCATTTGGATCGGCCCTCATGTTGAATAACCACTTTTTAAACCCTCACAGTGACTAAAATTGCCATTTTTACAGAGTGTTTGCTTACTCAAAAGCTTCAATTTTGACCAATTTCAGGCACAGAAATGACTTTAAACACAATTATTTTAGTTGAAAAAGTAATATTTCACATCCAACAGTCATTTAAAGTCAAAAGATTAAATGTTAAAATTTCATCAATATTGACCACTTTTTTGAACGTTCGACAGGTCCGGAGTCATCGTTTTTCATCAGAAAATTGATTTTTTGGACTCTACCAAAAATGATTCAAAATGTCATTTGGATCGGGCCTCATGTTGAATAACCACTTTTTAAACCCTTACAGTGACCAAAATTGCCATTTTTACAGAGTTTTGCTTACTCAGAAGCTTCAATTTTGACCAAGTTCAGGCACAGAAATCACTTTAAACACACTTATTTTAGTTGAAAAAGTAATAATTCACATCCAGCAGTCATTTAAAGTCAAAAGATTAAATGTTAAAATTTCATCAATATTGACCACTTTTTTTAACCTTCGACTGGTCCGGGGTCATCGTTTTTCATCAGAAAATAGATTTTTTGCACTCTACCAAAAATGATTCAAACTGTCATTTGGATCGGGCCTCATGTTGAATAACCACTTTTTAAACCCTCACAGTGACCAAAATTGCCATTTTTACAGAGTTTTGCTTACTCAGAAGCTTCAATTTTGACCAAGTTCAGGCACAGAAATCACTTTAAACACACTTATTTTAGTTGAAAAAGTAATAATTCACATCCAAAAGTCATTTAAAGTCAAAAGATTAAATGTTAAAATTTCATCAATATTGACCACTTTTTTGAACGTTCGACAGGTCCGGGGTCATCGTTTTTCATCATAAAATTGATTTTTTGGACTCTACCAAAAATGATTCAAAATGTCATTTGGATCGGGCCTCATGTTGAATAACCACTTTTTAAACCCTCACAGTGACCAAAATTGCCATTTTTACAGAGTTTTGCTTACTCAGAAGCTTCAATTTTGACCAATTTCAGGCACAGAAATCACTTTAAACACACTTATTTTAGTTGAAAAAGTAATAATTCACATCCAACAGTCATTTAAAGTCAAAAGAATAAATGTTAAAATTTCACCAATATTGACCACTTTTTTTAACCTTCGACTGGTCCGGGGTCATCGTTTTTCATCATAAAATTGATTTTTTGGACTCTACTAAAAATGTTTCAAAATGTCATTTGGATCGGCCCTCATGTTGAATAACCACTTTTTAAACCCTCACAGTGACCAAAATGGCAATTTTTACAGAGTTTTGCTTACTAAAAAGCTTCAATTTTGACCAATTTTAGGCAGAGAAATGACTTTAAACACACTTATTTTAGTTGAAAAAGTAATAATTCACATCCAACCGTCATTTAAAGTCAAAAGATTAAATGTTAAAATTTCATCAATATTGACCACTTTTTTGAACGTTCGACAGGTCCGGGGTCATCGTTTTTCATCAGAAAATAGATTTTTTGGACTCTACCAAAAATGATTCAAAATGTCATTTGGATCGGGCCTCATGTTGAATTACCACTTTTTAAATCCTCACAGTGACCAAAATTGCCATTTTTACAGAGTTTTGCTTACTCAGAAGCTTAAATTTTGACCAATTTCAGGCACAGAAATCACTTTAAACACACTTATTTTAATTGAAAAAGTAATAATTCACATCCAACAGTCATTTAAAGTCAAAAGATTAAATGATAAAATGTCATCAATATTGACCACTTTTTTTAACCTTCGACTGGTCCGGGGTCATCGTTTTTCATCATAAAACAGATTTTTTGGACTCCACCAAAAATGATTCAAAATGTCATTTGGATCGGGCCTCATGTTGAATAACCACTTTTTAAACCCTCACAGTGACCAAAATTGCCATTTTTACAGAGTTTTGCTTACTAAAAAGCTTCAATTTTGACCAATTTCAGGCACAGAAATGACTTTAAACACACGTATTTTAGTTGAAAAAGTAATATTTCACATCCAACAGTCATTTAAAGTCAAAAGATTAAATGTCAAAATGTCATCAATATTGACCACTTTTTTGAACCTTCGACTGGTCCGGGGTCATCGCTTTTCATCATAAAATTGATTTTTTGGACTCTACCAAAAATGATTCAAAATGTCATTTGGATCGGGCCTCATGTTGAATAACCACTTTTTAAACCCTCACAGTGACTAAAATTGCCATTTTTACAGAGTTTTCGCTTACTCAAAAGCTTCAATTTTGACCAATTTCAGGCACAGAAATGACTTTAAACACAATTATTTTAGTTGAAAAAGTAATATTTCACATCCAACAGTCATTTAAAGTCAAAAGATTAAATGTCAAAATTTCATCAATATTGACCACTTTTTTGAACGTTTGGCTGGTCCGGGGTCATCAATTTTCATCATAAAATTGATTTTTTGGACTCTACTAAAAATGATTCAAAATGTCATTTGGATCGGCCCTCATGTTGAATAACCACTTTTTAAACCCTCACAGTGACCAAAATTGCCATTTTTGCAGTGTTTTGCTTACTAAAAAGCTTCAACTTGACCAATTTCAGGCACAGAAATGACTTTAAACACAATTTTTTTAGTTGAAAAAGTAATAATTCACATCCAAAAGTCATTTAAAGTCAAAAGATTAAATGTTAAAATTTCATCAATATTGACCACTTTTTTGAACGTTCGACAGGTCCGGGGTCATCGTTTTTCATCATAAAATTGATTTTTTGGACTCTACCAAAAATGATTCAAAATGTCATTTGGATCGGGCCTCATGTTGAATAGCCACTTTTTAAACCCTCACAGTGACCAAAATTGCCATTTTTACAGAGTTTTGCTTACTCAGAGCTTCAATTTTGACCAATTTCAGGCACAGAAATCACTTTAAACACACTTATTTTAGTTGAAAAAGTAATAATTCACATCCAACAGTCATTTACAGTCAAAAGAATAAATGTTAAAATTTCACCAATATTGACCACTTTTTTTTAACCTTCGACTGGTCCGGGGTCATCGTTTTTCATCATAAAATTGACTTTTTGGACTCTACTAAAAATGTTTCAAAATGTCATTTGGATCGGCCCTCATGTTGAATAACCACTTTTTAAACCCTCACAGTGACCAAAATGGCAATTTTTACAGAGTTTTGCTTACTAAAAAGCTTCAATTTTGACCAATTTTAGGCAGAGAAATGACTTTAAACACACTTATTTTAGTTGAAAAAGTAATAATTCACATCCAACCGTCATTTAAAGTCAAAAGATTAAATGTTAAAATTTCATCAATATTGACCACTTTTTTGAACGTTCGACAGGTCCGGGGTCATCGTTTTTCATCAGAAAATAGATTTTTTGGACTCTACCAAAAATGATTCAAAATGTCATTTGGATCGGGCCTCATGTTGAATTACCACTTTTTAAATCCTCACAGTGACCAAAATTGCCATTTTTACAGAGTTTTGCTTACTCAGAAGCTTACATTTTGACCAATTTCAGGCACAGAAATCACTTTAAACACACTTATTTTAATTAAAAAGTAATAATTCACATCCAACAGTCATTTAAAGTCAAAAGATTAAATGTTAAAATGTCATCAATATTGACCACTTTTTTTAACCTTCGACTGGTCCGGGGTCATCGTTTTTCATCATAAAATTGATTTTTTGGACTCCACCAAAAATGATTCAAAATGTCATTTGGATCGGGCCTCATGTGGAATAACCACTTTTTAAACCCTCACAGTGACCAAAATTGCCATTTTTACAGAGTTTTGCTTACTAAAAAGCTTCAATTTTGACCAATTTCAGACACAGAAATGACTTTAAACACACGTATTTTAGTTGAAAAAGTAATATTTCAGATCCAACAGTCATTTAAAGTCAAAAGATTAAATGTTAAAATTTCATCAATTTAACCACTTTTTTGAACGTTCGACAGGTCCGGGGTCATCGTTTTTCTTCAGAAAATGGATTTTTTGCAATCTATTAAAAATGATTCAAACTGTCATTTGGATCGGGCCTCATGTTGAATAACCACTTTTTAAACCCTCACAGTGACCAAAATTGCCATTTTTACAGAGTTTTGCTTACTCAGAAGCTTCAATTTTGACCAATTTCAGGCACAGAAATGACTTTAAACACACTTATTTTAGTTGAAAAAGTAATAATTCACATCCAACCGTCATTTAAAGTCAAAAGATTAAATGTTAAAATTTCATCAATATTGACCACTTTTTTGAACGTTCGACAGGTCATTGTTTTTCATCAGAAAATAGATTTTTTGGACTCTACCAAAAATTATTCAAAATGTCATTTGGATCGGGCCTCATGTTGAATTACCACTTTTTAAATCCTCACAGTGACCAAAATTGCCATTTTTACAGAGTTTTGCTTACTCAGAATCTTCAATTTTGACCAATTCCAGGCACAGAAATCACTTTAAACCCACTTATTTTAGTTGAAAAAGTCATAATTCACATCCAACAGTCATTTAAAGTCAAAAGATTAAATGTTAAAATTTCATCAATATTGACCACTTTTTTGAACGTTCGACAGGTCATCGTTTTTCATCAGAAAATAGATTTTTTAGACTCTACCAAAAATGATTCAAAATGTCATTTGGATCGGGCCTCATGTTGAATAACCACTTTTTAAACCCTCACAGTGACCAAAATTGCCATTTTTACAGAGTTTTGCTTACTCAGAAGCTTCAATTTTGACCAAGTTCAGGCACAGAAATCACTTTAAACACACTTATTTTAGTTGAAAAAGTAATAATTCACATCCAGCAGTCATTTAAAATCAAAAGATTAAATGTTAAAATTTCATCAATATTGACCACTTTTTTTAACCTTCGACTGGTCCAGGGTCATCGTTATTCATCGTAAAATTGATTTTTTGGACTCTACTAAAAATGATTCAAAATGTCATTTGGATCGGCCCTCATGTTGAATAACCACTTTTTAAACCCTCACAGTGACTAAAATTGCCATTTTTACAGAGTGTTCGCTTACTCAAAAGCTTCAATTTTGACCAATTTCAGGCACAGAAATGACTTTAAACACAATTATTTTAGTTGAAAAAGTAATATTTCACATCCAACAGTCATTTAAAGTCAAAAGATTAAATGTTAAAATTTCATCAATATTGACCACTTTTTTGAACGTTCGACAGGTCCGGAGTCATCGTTTTTCATCAGAAAATTGATTTTTTGGACTCTACCAAAAATGATTCAAAATGTCATTTGGATCGGGCCTCATGTTGAATAACCACTTTTTAAACCCTTACAGTGACCAAAATTGCCATTTTTACAGAGTTTTGCTTACTCAGAAGCTTCAATTTTGACCAAGTTCAGGCACAGAAATCACTTTAAACACACTTATTTTAGTTGAAAAAGTAATAATTCACATCCAGCAGTCATTTAAAGTCAAAAGATTAAATGTTAAAATTTCATCAATATTGACCACTTTTTTTAACCTTCGACTGGTCCGGGGTCATCGTTTTTCATCAGAAAATAGATTTTTTGCACTCTACCAAAAATGATTCAAACTGTCATTTGGATCGGGCCTCATGTTGAATAACCACTTTTTAAACCCTCACAGTGACCAAAATTGCCATTTTTACAGAGTTTTGCTTACTCAGAAGCTTCAATTTTGACCAAGTTCAGGCACAGAAATCACTTTAAACACACTTATTTTAGTTGAAAAAGTAATAATTCACATCCAAAAGTCATTTAAAGTCAAAAGATTAAATGTTAAAATTTCATCAATATTGACCACTTTTTTGAACGTTCGACAGGTCCGGGGTCATCGTTTTTCATCATAAAATTGATTTTTTGGACTCTACCAAAAATGATTCAAAATGTCATTTGGATCGGGCCTCATGTTGAATAACCACTTTTTAAACCCTCACAGTGACCAAAATTGCCATTTTTACAGAGTTTTGCTTACTCAGAAGCTTCAATTTTGACCAATTTCAGGCACAGAAATCACTTTAAACACACTTATTTTAGTTGAAAAAGTAATAATTCACATCCAACAGTCATTTAAAGTCAAAAGAATAAATGTTAAAATTTCACCAATATTGACCACTTTTTTTAACCTTCGACTGGTCCGGGGTCATCGTTTTTCATCATAAAATTGATTTTTTGGACTCTACTAAAAATGTTTCAAAATGTCATTTGGATCGGCCCTCATGTTGAATAACCACTTTTTAAACCCTCACAGTGACCAAAATGGCAATTTTTACAGAGTTTTGCTTACTAAAAAGCTTCAATTTTGACCAATTTTAGGCAGAGAAATGACTTTAAACACACTTATTTTAGTTGAAAAAGTAATAATTCACATCCAACCGTCATTTAAAGCCAAAAGATTAAATGTTAAAATTTCATCAATATTGACCACTTTTTTGAACGTTCGACAGGTCCGGGGTCATCGTTTTTCATCAGAAAATAGATTTTTTGGACTCTACCAAAAATGATTCAAAATGTCATTTGGATCGGGCCTCATGTTGAATTACCACTTTTTAAATCCTCACAGTGACCAAAATTGCCATTTTTACAGAGTTTTGCTTACTCAGAAGCTTAAATTTTGACCAATTTCAGGCACAGAAAT
This sequence comes from Lissotriton helveticus, assembly GCF_964261635.1. NCBI lineage: Eukaryota > Metazoa > Chordata > Amphibia > Caudata > Salamandridae > Lissotriton > Lissotriton helveticus. Next base: position 673,578 of record NW_027611943.1, read on the forward strand.
CACTTTAAACACACTTATTTTAATTGAAAAAGTAATAATTCACATCCAACAGTCATTTAAAGTCAAAAGATTAAATGATAAAATGTCATCAATATTGACCACTTTTTTTAACCTTCGACTGGTCCGGGGTCATCGTTTTTCATCATAAAACAGATTTTTTGGACTCCACCAAAAATGATTCAAAATGTCATTTGGATCGGGCCTCATGTTGAATAACCACTTTTTAAACCCTCACAGTGACCAAAATTGCCATTTTTACAGAGTTTTGCTTACTAAAAAGCTTCAATTTTGACCAATTTCAGGCACAGAAATGACTTTAAACACACGTATTTTAGTTGAAAAAGTAATATTTCACATCCAACAGTCATTTAAAGTCAAAAGATTAAATGTCAAAATGTCATCAATATTGACCACTTTTTTGAACCTTCGACTGGTCCGGGGTCATCGCTTTTCATCATAAAATTGATTTTTTGGACTCTACCAAAAATGATTCAAAATGTCATTTGGATTGGGCCTCATGTTGAATAACCACTTTTTAAACCCTCACAGTGACCAAAATTGCCATTTTTACAGAGTTTTGCTTACTTAGAAGCTTCAATTTTGACCAATTTCAGGCACAGAAATCACTTTAAACACACTTATTTTAGTTGAAAAAGTAATAATTCACATCCAACAGTCATTTAAAGTCAAAAGATTAAATGTTAAAATTTCATCAATATTGACCACTTTTTTGAACGTTCGACAGGTCCGGGGTCATCGTTTTTCATCATAAAATTGATTTTTTGGACTCTACCAAAAATGATTCAAAATGTCATTTGGATCGGGCCTCATGTTGAATAACCACTTTTTAAACCCTCACAGTGACTAAAATTGCCATTTTTACAGAGTTTTCGCTTACTCAAAAGCTTCAATTTTGACCAATTTCAGGCACAGAAATGACTTTAAACACAATTATTTTAGTTGAAAAAGTAATATTTCACATCCAACAGTCATTTAAAGTCAAAAGATTAAATGTCAAAATTTCATCAATATTGACCACTTTTTTGAACGTTTGGCTGGTCCGGGGTCATCAATTTTCATCATAAAATTGATTTTTTGGACTCTACTAAAAATGATTCAAAATGTCATTTGGATCGGCCCTCATGTTGAATAACCACTTTTTAAACCCTCACAGTGACCAAAATTGCCATTTTTGCAGTGTTTTGCTTACTAAAAAGCTTCAATTTTGACCAATTTCAGGCACAGAAATGACTTTAAACACAATTTTTTTAGTTGAAAAAGTAATAATTCACATCCAAAAGTCATTTAAAGTCAAAAGATTAAATGTTAAAATTTCATCAATATTGACCACTTTTTTGAACGTTCGACAGGTCCGGGGTCATCGTTTTTCATCATAAAATTGATTTTTTTGGACTCTACCAAAAATGATTCAAAATGTCATTTGGATCGGGCCTCATGTTGAATAACCACTTTTTAAACCCTCACAGTGACCAAAATTGCCATTTTTACAGAGTTTTGCTTACTCAGAAGCTTCAATTTTGACCAATTTCAGGCACAGAAATCACTTTAAACACACTTATTTTAGTTGAAAAAGTAATAATTCACATCCAACAGTCATTTACAGTCAAAAGAATAAATGTTAAAATTTCACCAATATTGACCACTTTTTTTTAACCTTCGACTGGTCCGGGGTCATCGTTTTTCATCATAAAATTGACTTTTTGGACTCTACTAAAAATGTTTCAAAATGTCATTTGGATCGGCCCTCATGTTGAATAACCACTTTTTAAACCCTCACAGTGACCAAAATGGCAATTTTTACAGAGTTTTGCTTACTAAAAAGCTTCAATTTTGACCAATTTTAGGCAGAGAAATGACTTTAAACACACTTATTTTAGTTGAAAAAGTAATAATTCACATCCAACCGTCATTTAAAGTCAAAAGATTAAATGTTAAAATTTCATCAATATTGACCACTTTTTTGAACGTTCGACAGGTCCGGGGTCATCGTTTTTCATCAGAAAATAGATTTTTTGGACTCTACCAAAAATGATTCAAAATGTCATTTGGATCGGGCCTCATGTTGAATTACCACTTTTTAAATCCTCACAGTGACCAAAATTGCCATTTTTACAGAGTTTTGCTTACTCAGAAGCTTAAATTTTGACCAATTTCAGGCACAGAAATCACTTTAAACACACTTATTTTAATTAAAAAGTAATAATTCACATCCAACAGTCATTTAAAGTCAAAAGATTAAATGTTAAAATGTCATCAATATTGACCACTTTTTTTAACCTTCGACTGGTCCGGGGTCATCGTTTTTCATCATAAAATTGATTTTTTGGACTCCACCAAAAATGATTCAAAATGTCATTTGGATCGGGCCTCATGTGGAATAACCACTTTTTAAACCCTCACAGTGACCAAAATTGCCATTTTTACAGAGTTTTGCTTACTAAAAAGCTTCAATTTTGACCAATTTCAGACACAGAAATGACTTTAAACACACATATTTTAGTTGAAAAAGTAATATTTCACATCCAACAGTCATTTAAAGTCAAAAGATTAAATGTTAAAATTTCATCAATTTAACCACTTTTTTGAACGTTCGACAGGTCCGGGGTCATCGTTTTTCTTCAGAAAATGGATTTTTTGCAATCTATCAAAAATGATTCAAACTGTCATTTGGATCGGGCCTCATGTTGAATAACCACTTTTTAAACCCTCACAGTGACCAAAATTGCCATTTTTACAGAGTTTTGCTTACTCAGAAGCTTCAATTTTGACCAATTTCAGGCACAGAAATCACTTTAAACACACTTATTTTAGTTGAAAAAGTAATAATTCACATCCAACAGTCATTTACAGTCAAAAGAATAAATGTTAAAATTTCACCAATATTGACCACTTTTTTTTAACCTTCGACTGGTCCGGGGTCATCGTTTTTCATCATAAAATTTACTTTTTGGACTCTACTAAAAATGTTTCAAAATGTCATTTGGATCGGCCCTCATGTTGAATAACCACTTTTTAAACCCTCACAGTGACCAAAATGGCAATTTTTACAGAGTTTTGCTTACTAAAAAGCTTCAATTTTGACCAATTTTAGGCAGAGAAATGACTTTAAACACACTTATTTTAGTTGAAAAAGTAATAATTCACATCCAACCGTCATTTAAAGTCAAAAGATTAAATGTTAAAATTTCATCAATATTGACCACTTTTTTGAACGTTCGACAGGTCCGGGGTCATCGTTTTTCATCAGAAAATAGATTTTTTGGACTCTACCAAAAATGATTCAAAATGTCATTTGGATCGGGCCTCATGTTGAATTACCACTTTTTAAATCCTCACAGTGACCAAAATTGCCATTTTTACAGAGTTTTGCTTACTCAGAAGCTTACATTTTGACCAATTTCAGGCACAGAAATCACTTTAAACACACTTATTTTAATTAAAAAGTAATAATTCACATCCAACAGTCATTTAAAGTCAAAAGATTAAATGTTAAAATGTCATCAATATTGACCACTTTTTTTAACCTTCGACTGGTCCGGGGTCATCGTTTTTCATCATAAAATTGATTTTTTGGACTCCACCAAAAATGATTCAAAATGTCATTTGGATCGGGCCTCATGTGGAATAACCACTTTTTAAACCCTCACAGTGACCAAAATTGCCATTTTTACAGAGTTTTGCTTACTAAAAAGCTTCAATTTTGACCAATTTCAGACACAGAAATGACTTTAAACACACGTATTTTAGTTGAAAAAGTAATATTTCAGATCCAACAGTCATTTAAAGTCAAAAGATTAAATGTTAAAATTTCATCAATTTAACCACTTTTTTGAACGTTCGACAGGTCCGGGGTCATCGTTTTTCTTCAGAAAATGGATTTTTTGCAATCTATCAAAAATGATTCAAACTGTCATTTGGATCGGGCCTCATGTTGAATAACCACTTTTTAAACCCTCACAGTGACCAAAATTGCCATTTTTACAGAGTTTTGCTTACTCAGAAGCTTCAATTTTGACCAATTTCAGGCACAGAAATGACTTTAAACACACTTATTTTAGTTGAAAAAGTAATAATTCACATCCAACCGTCATTTAAAGTCAAAAGATTAAATGTTAAAATTTCATCAATATTGACCACTTTTTTGAACGTTCGACAGGTCATTGTTTTTCATCAGAAAATAGATTTTTTGGACTCTACCAAAAATTATTCAAAATGTCATTTGGATCGGGCCTCATGTTGAATTACCACTTTTTAAATCCTCACAGTGACCAAAATTGCCATTTTTACAGAGTTTTGCTTACTCAGAAGCTTCAATTTTGACCAATTCCAGGCACAGAAATCACTTTAAACCCACTTATTTTAGTTGAAAAAGTAATAATTCACATCCAACAGTCATTTAAAGTCAAAAGATTAAATGTTAAAATTTCATCAATATTGACCACTTTTTTGAACGTTCGACAGGTCATCGTTTTTCATCAGAAAATAGATTTTTTAGACTCTACCAAAAATGATTCAAAATGTCATTTGGATCGGGCCTCATGTTGAATAACCACTTTTTAAACCCTCACAGTGACCAAAATTGCCATTTTTACAGAGTTTTGCTTACTCAGAAGCTTCAATTTTGACCAATTTTAGGCACAGAAATGACTTTAAACACACTAATTTTAGTTGAAAAAGTAATATTTCACATCCAATCGTCATTTAAAGTCAAAAGATTAAATGTTAAAATTTCATCAATATTGACCACTTTTTTGAACGTTCGACAGGTCCGGGGTCATCGTTTTTCATCAGAAAATAGATTTTTTGCACTCTACCAAAAATGATTCAAAATGTCATTTGGATCGGGCCTCATGTTGAATTACCACTTTTTAAATCCTCACAGTGACCAAAATTGCCATTTTTACAGAGTTTTGCTTACTCAGAAGCTTCAATTTTGACCAAGTTCAGGCACAGAAATCACTTTAAACACACTTATTTTAGTTGAAAAAGTAATAATTCACATCCAGCAGTCATTTAAAATCAAAAGATTAAATGTTAAAATTTCATCAATATTGACCACTTTTTTTAACCTTCGACTGGTCCAGGGTCATCGTTATTCATCGTAAAATTGATTTTTTGGACTCTACTAAAAATGATTCAAAATGTCATTTGGATCGGCCCTCATGTTGAATAACCACTTTTTAAACCCTCACAGTGACTAAAATTGCCATTTTTACAGAGTGTTCGCTTACTCAAAAGCTTCAATTTTGACCAATTTCAGGCACAGAAATGACTTTAAACACAATTATTTTAGTTGAAAAAGTAATATTTCACATCCAACAGTCATTTAAAGTCAAAAGATTAAATGTTAAAATTTCATCAATATTGACCACTTTTTTGAACGTTCGACAGGTCCGGAGTCATCGTTTTTCATCAGAAAATTGATTTTTTGGACTCTACCAAAAATGATTCAAAATGTCATTTGGATCGGGCCTCATGTTGAATAACCACTTTTTAAACCCTTACAGTGACCAAAATTGCCATTTTTACAGAGTTTTGCTTACTCAGAAGCTTCAATTTTGACCAAGTTCAGGCACAGAAATCACTTTAAACACACTTATTTTAGTTGAAAAAGTAATAATTCACATCCAGCAGTCATTTAAAGTCAAAAGATTAAATGTTAAAATTTCATCAATATTGACCACTTTTTTTAACCTTCGACTGGTCCGGGGTCATCGTTTTTCATCAGAAAATAGATTTTTTGCACTCTACCAAAAATGATTCAAACTGTCATTTGGATCGGGCCTCATGTTGAATAACCACTTTTTAAACCCTCACAGTGACCAAAATTGCCATTTTTACAGAGTTTTGCTTACTCAGAAGCTTCAATTTTGACCAAGTTCAGGCACAGAAATCACTTTAAACACACTTATTTTAGTTGAAAAAGTAATAATTCACATCCAAAAGTCATTTAAAGTCAAAAGATTAAATGTTAAAATTTCATCAATATTGACCACTTTTTTGAACGTTCGACAGGTCCGGGGTCATCGTTTTTCATCATAAAATTGATTTTTTGGACTCTACCAAAAATGATTCAAAATGTCATTTGGATCGGGCCTCATGTTGAATAACCACTTTTTAAACCCTCACAGTGACCAAAATTGCCATTTTTACAGAGTTTTGCTTACTCAGAAGCTTCAATTTTGACCAATTTCAGGCACAGAAATCACTTTAAACACACTTATTTTAGTTGAAAAAGTAATAATTCACATCCAACAGTCATTTAAAGTCAAAAGAATAAATGTTAAAATTTCACCAATATTGACCACTTTTTTTAACCTTCGACTGGTCCGGGGTCATCGTTTTTCATCATAAAATTGATTTTTTGGACTCTACTAAAAATGTTTCAAAATGTCATTTGGATCGGCCCTCATGTTGAATAACCACTTTTTAAACCCTCACAGTGACCAAAATGGCAATTTTTACAGAGTTTTGCTTACTAAAAAGCTTCAATTTTGACCAATTTTAGGCAGAGAAATGACTTTAAACACACTTATTTTAGTTGAAAAAGTAATAATTCACATCCAACCGTCATTTAAAGCCAAAAGATTAAATGTTAAAATTTCATCAATATTGACCACTTTTTTGAACGTTCGACAGGTCCGGGGTCATCGTTTTTCATCAGAAAATAGATTTTTTGGACTTTACCAAAAATGATTCAAAATGTCATTTGGATCGGGCCTCATGTTGAATTACCACTTTTTAAATCCTCACAGTGACCAAAATTGCCATTTTTACAGAGTTTTGCTTACTCAGAAGCTTAAATTTTGACCAATTTCAGGCACAGAAATCACTTTAAACACACTTATTTTAATTGAAAAAGTAATAATTCACATCCAACAGTCATTTAAAGTCAAAAGATTAAATGATAAAATGTCATCAATATTGACCACTTTTTTTAACCTTCGACTGGTCCGGGGTCATCGTTTTTCATCATAAAACAGATTTTTTGGACTCCACCAAAAATGATTCAAAATGTCATTTGGATCGGGCCTCATGTTGAATAACCACTTTTTAAACCCTCACAGTGACCAAAATTGCCATTTTTACAGAGTTTTGCTTACTAAAAAGCTTCAATTTTGACCAATTTCAGGCACAGAAATGACTTTAAACACACGTATTTTAGTTGAAAAAGTAATATTTCACATCCAACAGTCATTTAAAGTCAAAAGATTAAATGTCAAAATGTCATCAATATTGACCACTTTTTTGAACCTTCGACTGGTCCGGGGTCATCGCTTTTCATCATAAAATTGATTTTTTGGACTCTACCAAAAATGATTCAAAATGTCATTTGGATTGGGCCTCATGTTGAATAACCACTTTTTAAACCCTCACAGTGACCAAAATTGCCATTTTTACAGAGTTTTGCTTACTTAGAATCTTCAATTTTGACCAATTTCAGGCACAGAAATCACTTTAAACACACTTATTTTAGTTGAAAAAGTAATAATTCACATCCAACAGTCATTTAAAGTCAAAAGATTAAATGTTAAAATTTCATCAATATTGACCACTTTTTTGAACGTTCGACAGGTCCGGGGTCATCGTTTTTCATCATAAAATTGATTTTTTGGACTCTACCAAAAATGATTCAAAATGTCATTTGGATCGGGCCTCATGTTGAATAACCACTTTTTAAACCCTCACAGTGACTAAAATTGCCATTTTTACAGAGTTTTCGCTTACTCAAAAGCTTCAATTTTGACCAATTTCAGGCACAGAAATGACTTTAAACACAATTATTTTAGTTGAAAAAGTAATATTTCACATCCAACAGTCATTTAAAGTCAAAAGATTAAATGTCAAAATTTCATCAATATTGACCACTTTTTTGAACGTTTGGCTGGTCCGGGGTCATCAATTTTCATCATAAAATTAATTTTTTGGACTCTACTAAAAATGATTCAAAATGTCATTTGGATCGGCCCTCATGTTGAATAACCACTTTTTAAACCCTCACAGTGACCAAAATTGCCATTTTTGCAGTGTTTTGCTTACTAAAAAGCTTCAATTTTGACCAATTTCAGGCACAGAAATGACTTTAAACACAATTTTTTTAGTTGAAAAAGTAATAATTCACATCCAAAAGTCATTTAAAGTCAAAAGATTAAATGTTAAAATTTCATCAATATTGACCACTTTTTTGAACGTTCGACAGGTCCGGGGTCATCGTTTTTCATCAGAAAATAGATTTTTTGGACTCTACCAAAAATGATTCAAAATGTCATTTGGATCGGGCCTCATGTTGAATTACCACTTTTTAAATCCTCACAGTGACCAAAATTGCCATTTTTACAGAGTTTTGCTTACTCAGAAGCTTAAATTTTGACCAAATTCAGGCACAGAAATCACTTTAAACACACTTATTTTAATTAAAAAGTAATAATTCACATCCAACAGTCATTTAAAGTCAAAAGATTAAATGTTAAAATGTCATCAATATTGACCACTTTTTTTAACCTTCGACTGGTCCGGGGTCATCGTTTTTCATCATAAAATTGATTTTTTGGACTCTACCAAAAATGATTCAAAATGTCATTTGGATCGGGCCTCATGTTGAATAACCACTTTTTAAACCCTCACAGTGACCAAAATTGCCATTTTTACAGAGTTTTGCTTACTCAGAAGCTTCAATTTTGACCAATTTCAGGCACAGAAATCACTTTAAACACACTTATTTTAGTTGAAAAAGTAATAATTCACATCCAACAGTCATTTACAGTCAAAAGAATAAATGTTAAAATTTCACCAATATTGACCACTTTTTTTTAACCTTCGACTGGTCCGGGGTCATCGTTTTTCATCATAAAATTGACTTTTTGGACTCTACTAAAAATGTTTCAAAATGTCATTTGGATCGGCCCTCATGTTGAATAACCACTTTTTAAACCCTCACAGTGACCAAAATGGCAATTTTTACAGAGTTTTGCTTACTAAAAAGCTTCAATTTTGACCAATTTTAGGCAGAGAAATGACTTTAAACACACTTATTTTAGTTGAAAAAGTAATAATTCACATCCAACCGTCATTTAAAGTCAAAAGATTAAATGTTAAAATTTCATCAATATTGACCACTTTTTTGAACGTTCGACAGGTCCGGGGTCATCGTTTTTCATCAGAAAATAGATTTTTTGGACTCTACCAAAAATGATTCAAAATGTCATTTGGATCGGGCCTCATGTTGAATTACCACTTTTTAAATCCTCACAGTGACCAAAATTGCCATTTTTACAGAGTTTTGCTTACTCAGAAGCTTACATTTTGACCAATTTCAGGCACAGAAATCACTTTAAACACACTTATTTTAATTAAAAAGTAATAATTCACATCCAACAGTCATTTAAAGTCAAAAGATTAAATGTTAAAATGTCATCAATATTGACCACTTTTTTTAACCTTCGACTGGTCCGGGGTCATCGTTTTTCATCATAAAATTGATTTTTTGGACTCCACCAAAAATGATTCAAAATGTCATTTGGATCGGGCCTCATGTGGAATAACCACTTTTTAAACCCTCACAGTGACCAAAATTGCCATTTTTACAGAGTTTTGCTTACTAAAAAGCTTCAATTTTGACCAATTTCAGACACAGAAATGACTTTAAACACACGTATTTTAGTTGAAAAAGTAATATTTCAGATCCAACAGTCATTTAAAGTCAAAAGATTAAATGTTAAAATTTCATCAATTTAACCACTTTTTTGAACGTTCGACAGGTCCGGGGTCATCGTTTTTCTTCAGAAAATGGATTTTTTGCAATCTATCAAAAATGATTCAAACTGTCATTTGGATCGGGCCTCATGTTGAATAACCACTTTTTAAACCCTCACAGTGACCAAAATTGCCATTTTTACAGAGTTTTGCTTACTCAGAAGCTTCAATTTTGACCAATTTCAGGCACAGAAATGACTTTAAACACACTTATTTTAGTTGAAAAAGTAATAATTCACATCCAACCGTCATTTAAAGTCAAAAGATTAAATGTTAAAATTTCATCAATATTGACCACTTTTTTGAACGTTCGACAGGTCATTGTTTTTCATCAGAAAATAGATTTTTTGGACTCTACCAAAAATTATTCAAAATGTCATTTGGATCGGGCCTCATGTTGAATTACCACTTTTTAAATCCTCACAGTGACCAAAATTGCCATTTTTACAGAGTTTTGCTTACTCAGAAGCTTCAATTTTGACCAATTCCAGGCACAGAAATCACTTTAAACCCACTTATTTTAGTTGAAAAAGTAATAATTCACATCCAACAGTCATTTAAAGTCAAAAGATTAAATGTTAAAATTTCATCAATATTGACCACTTTTTTGAACGTTCGACAGGTCATCGTTTTTCATCAGAAAATAGATTTTTTAGACTCTACCAAAAATGATTCAAAATGTCATTTGGATCGGGCCTCATGTTGAATAACCACTTTTTAAACCCTCACAGTGACCAAAATTGCCATTTTTACAGAGTTTTGCTTACTCAGAAGCTTCAATTTTGACCAATTTCAGGCACAGAAATGACTTTAAACACACTTATTTTAGTTGAAAAAGTAATATTTCACATCCAATCGTCATTTAAAGTCAAAAGATTAAATGTTAAAATTTCATCAATATTGACCACTTTTTTGAACGTTCGACAGGTCCGGGGTCATCGTTTTTCATCAGAAAATAGATTTTTTGCACTCTACCAAAAATGATTCAAAATGTCATTTGGATCGGGCCTCATGTTGAATTACCACTTTTTAAATCCTCACAGTGACCAAAATTGCCATTTTTACAGAGTTTTGCTTACTCAGAAGCTTCAATTTTGACCAAGTTCAGGCACAGAAATCACTTTAAACACACTTATTTTAGTTGAAAAAGTAATAATTCACATCCAGCAGTCATTTAAAGTCAAAAGAATAAATGTTAAAATTTCATCAATATTGACCACTTTTTTTAACCTTCGACTGGTCCGGGGTCATCGTTTTTCATCAGAAAATAGATTTTTTGCACTCTACCAAAAATGATTCAAACTGTCATTTGGATCGGGCCTCATGTTGAATAACCACTTTTTAAACCCTCACAGTGACCAAAATTGCCATTTTTACAGAGTTTTGCTTACTCAGAAGCTTCAATTTTGACCAAGTTCAGGCACAGAAATCACTTTAAACACACTTATTTTAGTTGAAAAAGTAATAATTCACATCCAAAAGTCATTTAAAGTCAAAAGATTAAATGTTAAAATTTCATCAATATTGACCACTTTTTTTAACCTTCGGCTGGTCCGGGGTCATCAATTTTCATCATAAAATTGATTTTTTGGACTCTACTAAAAATGTTTCAAAATGTCATTTGGATCGGCCCTCATGTTGAATAACCACTTTTTAAACCCTCACAGTGACCAAAATGGCAATTTTTACAGAGTTTTGCTTACTAAAAAGCTTCAATTTTGACCAATTTTAGGCAGAGAAATGACTTTAAACACACTTATTTTAGTTGAAAAAGTAATAATTCACATCCAACCGTCATTTAAAGCCAAAAGATTAAATGTTAAAATTTCATCAATATTGACCACTTTTTTGAACGTTCGACAGGTCCGGGGTCATCGTTTTTCATCAGAAAATAGATTTTTTGGACTCTACCAAAAATGATTCAAAATGTCATTTGGATCGGGCCTCATGTTGAATTACCACTTTTTAAATGCTCACAGTGACCAAAATTGCCATTTTTACAGAGTTTTGCTTACTCAGAAGCTTAAATTTTGACCAATTTCAGGCACAGAAATCACTTTAAACACACTTATTTTAATTGAAAAAGTAATAATTCAATCCAACAGTCATTTAAAGTCAAAAGATTAAATGATAAAATGTCATCAATATTGACCACTTTTTTTAACCTTCGACTGGTCCGGGGTCATCGTTTTTCATCATAAAACAGATTTTTTGGACTCCACCAAAAATGATTCAAAATGTCATTTGGATCGGGCCTCATGTTGAATAACCACTTTTTAAACCCTCACAGTGACCAAAATTGCCATTTTTACAGAGTTTTGCTTACTAAAAAGCTTCAATTTTGACCAATTTCAGGCACAGAAATGACTTTAAACACACGTATTTTAGTTGAAAAAGTAATATTTCACATCCAACAGTCATTTAAAGTCAAAAGATTAAATGTCAAAATGTCATCAATATTGACCACTTTTTTGAACCTTCGACTGGTCCGGGGTCATCGCTTTTCATCATAAAATTGATTTTTTGGACTCTACCAAAAATGATTCAAAATGTCATTTGGATTGGGCCTCATGTTGAATAACCACTTTTTAAACCCTCACAGTGACCAAAATTGCCATTTTTACAGAGTTTTGCTTACTTAGAAGCTTCAATTTTGACCAATTTCAGGCACAGAAATCACTTTAAACACACTTATTTTAGTTGAAAAAGTAATAATTCACATCCAACAGTCATTTAAAGTCAAAAGATTAAATGTTAAAATTTCATCAATATTGACCACTTTTTTGAACGTTCGACAGGTCCGGGGTCATCGTTTTTCATCATAAAATTGATTTTTTGGACTCTACCAAAAATGATTCAAAATGTCATTTGGATCGGGCCTCATGTTGAATAACCACTTTTTAAACCCTCACAGTGACTAAAATTGCCATTTTTACAGAGTTTTCGCTTACTCAAAAGCTTCAATTTTGACCAATTTCAGGCACAGAAATGACTTTAAACACAATTATTTTAGTTGAAAAAGTAATATTTCACATCCAACAGTCATTTAAAGTCAAAAGATTAAATGTCAAAATTTCATCAATATTGACCACTTTTTTGAACGTTTGGCTGGTCCGGGGTCATCAATTTTCATCATAAAATTGATTTTTTGGACTCTACTAAAAATGATTCAAAATGTCATTTGGATCGGCCCTCATGTTGAATAACCACTTTTTAAACCCTCACAGTGACCAAAATTGCCATTTTTGCAGTGTTTTGCTTACTAAAAAGCTTCAATTTTGACCAATTTCAGGCACAGAAATGACTTTAAACACAATTTTTTTAGTTGAAAAAGTAATAATTCACATCCAAAAGTCATTTAAAGTCAAAAGATTAAATGTTAAAATTTCATCAATATTGACCACTTTTTTGAACGTTCGACAGGTCCGGGGTCATCGTTTTTCATCATAAAATTGATTTTTTGGACTCTACCAAAAATGATTCAAAATGTCATTTGGATCGGGCCTCATGTTGAATAACCACTTTTTAAACCCTCACAGTGACCAAAATTGCCATTTTTACAGAGTTTTGCTTACTCAGAAGCTTCAATTTTGACCAATTTCAGGCACAGAAATCACTTTAAACACACTTATTTTAGTTGAAAAAGTAATAATTCACATCCAACAGTCATTTACAGTCAAAAGAATAAATGTTAAAATTTCACCAATATTGACCACTTTTTTTTAACCTTCGACTGGTCCGGGGTCATCGTTTTTCATCATAAAATTGACTTTTTGGACTCTACTAAAAATGTTTCAAAATGTCATTTGGATCGGCCCTCATGTTGAATAACCACTTTTTAAACCCTCACAGTGACCAAAATGGCAATTTTTACAGAGTTTTGCTTACTAAAAAGCTTCAATTTTGACCAATTTTAGGCAGAGAAATGACTTTAAACACACTTATTTTTGTTGAAAAAGTAATAATTCACATCCAACCGTCATTTAAAGTCAAAAGATTAAATGTTAAAATTTCATCAATATTGACCACTTTTTTGAACGTTCGACAGGTCCGGGGTCATCGTTTTTCATCAGAAAATAGATTTTTTGGACTCTACCAAAAATGATTCAAAATGTCATTTGGATCGGGCCTCATGTTGAATTACCACTTTTTAAACCCTCACAGTGACCAAAATTGCCATTTTTACAGAGTTTTGCTTACTCAGAAGCTTAAATTTTGACCAATTTCAGGCACAGAAATCACTTTAAACACACTTATTTTAATTAAAAAGTAATAATTCACATCCAACAGTCATTTAAAGTCAAAAGATTAAATGTTAAAATGTCATCAATATTGACCACTTTTTTTAACCTTCGACTGGTCCGGGGTCATCGTTTTTCATCATAAAATTGATTTTTTGGACTCCACCAAAAATGATTCAAAATGTCATTTGGATCGGGCCTCATGTGGAATAACCACTTTTTAAACCCTCACAGTGACCAAAATTGCCATTTTTACAGAGTTTTGCTTACTAAAAAGCTTCAATTTTGACCAATTTCAGACACAGAAATGACTTTAAACACACGTATTTTAGTTGAAAAAGTAATATTTCACATCCAACAGTCATTTAAAGTCAAAAGATTAAATGTTAAAATTTCATCAATTTAACCACTTTTTTGAACGTTCGACAGGTCCGGGGTCATCGTTTTTCTTCAGAAAATGGATTTTTTGCAATCTATCAAAAATGATTCAAACTGTCATTTGGATCGGGCCTCATGTTGAATAACCACTTTTTAAACCCTCACAGTGACCAAAATTGCCATTTTTACAGAGTTTTGCTTACTCAGAAGCTTCAATTTTGACCAATTTCAGGCACAGAAATGACTTTAAACACACTTATTTTAGTTGAAAAAGTAATAATTCACATCCAACCGTCATTTAAAGTCAAAAGATTAAATGTTAAAATTTCATCAATATTGACCACTTTTTTGAACGTTCGACAGGTCCGGGGTCATTGTTTTTCATCAGAAAATAGATTTTTTGGACTCTACCAAAAATTATTCAAAATGTCATTTGGATCGGGCCTCATGTTGAATTACCACTTTTTAAATCCTCACAGTGACCAAAATTGCCATTTTTACAGAGTTTTGCTTACTCAGAAGCTTCAATTTTGACCAATTCCAGGCACAGAAATCACTTTAAACCCACTTATTTTAGTTGAAAAAGTAATAATTCACATCCAACAGTCATTTAAAGTCAAAAGATTAAATGTTAAAATTTCATCAATATTGACCACTTTTTTGAACGTTCGACAGGTCATCGTTTTTCATCAGAAAATAGATTTTTTAGACTCTACCAAAAATGATTCAAAATGTCATTTGGATCGGGCCTCATGTTGAATTACCACTTTTTAAATCCTCACAGTGACCAAAATTGCCATTTTTACAGAGTTTTGCTTACTCAGAAGCTTCAATTTTGACCAATTTCAGGCACAGAAATGACTTTAAACACACTTATTTTAGTTGAAAAAGTAATATTTCACATCCAACAGTCATTTAAAGTCAAAAGATTAAATGGTAAACTGTCATCAATATTGACCACTTTTTCGAACGTTCGACTGGTCCGGGGTCATCGTTTTTCATCATAAAATTGATTTTTTGGACTCTACTAAAAATGTTTCAAAATGTCATTTGGATGGGCCCTCATGTTGAATAACCACTTTTTAAACCCTCACAGTGACCAAAATTGCCATTTTTACAGAGTTTTGCTTACTAAAAAGCTTCAATTTTGACCAATTTTAGGCAGAGAAATGACTTTAAACACACTTATTTTAGTTGAAAAAGTAATAATTCACATCCAACCGTCATTTAAAGTCAAAAGATTAAATGTTGAAATTTCTTCAATATTGACCACTTTTTTGAACGTTCGACAGGTCCGGGGTCATCGTTTTTCATCAGAAAATAGATTTTTTGGACTCTACCAAAAATGATTCAAAATGTCATTTGGATCGGGCCTCATGTTGAATTACCACTTTTTAAATCCTCACAGTGACCAAAATTGCCATTTTTACAGAGTTTTGCTTACTCAGAAGCTTCAATTTTGACCAATTTCAGGCACAGAAATGACTTTAAACACACTTATTTTAGTTGAAAAAGTAATATTTCGCATCCAACAGTCATTTAAAAACAAAAGATTAAATGGTAAAATTTAATCAATATTGACCACTTTTTTGAACGTTCGACAGGTCCGGGGTCATCGTTTTTCTTCAGAAAATGGATTTTTTGCAATCTACCAAAAATGATTCAAAATGTCATTTGGATCGGGCCTCATGTTGAATAACCACTTTTTAAACCCTCACAGTGACCAAAATTGCCATTTTTACAGAGTTTTGCTTACTCAGAAGCTTCAATTTTGACCAATTTCAGGCACAGAAATGACTTTAAACACACTTATTTTAGTTGAAAAAGTAATATTTCACATCCCACAGTCATTTAAAGTCAAAAGATTAAATGGTAAAATGTCATCAATAATGACCACTTTTTTGAACGTTCGACTGGTCCGGGGTCATCGTTTTTCATCATACAATTGATTTTTTGGACTCTACCAAAAATGATTCAAAATGTCATTTGGATCGGGCCTCATGTTGAATTACCACTTTTTAAATCCTCACAGTGACCAAAATTGCCATTTTTACAGAGTTTTGCTTACTCAGAAGCTTCAATTTTGACCAATTTCAGGCACAGAAATGACTTTAAACACACTTATTTTAGTTGAAAAAGTAATATTTCACATCCAACAGTCATTTAAAGTCAAAAGATTAAATGGTAAAATGTCATCAATATTGACCACTTTTTCGAACGTTCGACTGGTCCGGGGTCATCGTTTTTCATCATAAAATTGATTTTTTGGACTCTACTAAAAATGTTTCAAAATGTCATTTGGATGGGCCCTCATGTTGAATAACCACTTTTTAAACCCTCATAGTGACCAAAATTGCCATTTTTACAGAGTTTTGCTTACTAAAAAGCTTCAATTTTGACCAATTTTAGTCAGAGAAATGACTTTAAACACACTTATTTTAGTTGAAAAAGTAATAATTCACATCCAACCGTCATTTAAAGTCAAAAGATTAAATGTTGAAATTTCTTCAATATTGACCACTTTTTTGAACGTTCGACAGGTCCGGGGTCATCGTTTTTCATCAGAAAATAGATTTTTTGGACTCTACCAAAAATGATTCAAAATGTCATTTGGATCGGGCCTCATGTTGAATAACCACTTTTTAAACCCTCACAGTGACCAAAATTGCCATTTTTACAGAGTTTTGCTTACTCAGAAGCTTCAATTTTGACCAATTTCAGGCATAGAAATCACTTTAAACACACTTATTTTAGTTGAAAAAGTAATAATTCACATCCAGCAGTCATTTAAAGTCAAAAGATTAAATGTTAAAATGTCATCAATATTGACCACTTTTTTGAACCTTCGACTGGTCTGGGGTCATCGTTTTTCATCATAAAATTGATTTTTTGGACTCCACCAAAAATGATTCAAAATGTCATTTGGATCGGGCCTCATGTTGAATAACCACTTTTTAAACCCTCACAGTGACCAAAATTGCCATTTTTACAGAGTTTTGCTTACTAAAAAGCTTCAATTTTGATCAATTTCAGGCACAGAAATGACTTTAAACACACTTATTTTAGTTGAAAAAGTAATATTTCACATCCAACAGTCATTTACAGTCAAAAGATTAAATGTTAAAATTTCATCAATATTGACCACTTTTTTGAACGTTCGACAGGTCCGGGGTCATCATTTTTCATCAGAAAATGGATTTTTTGCAATCTACCAAAAATGATTCAAAATGTCATTTGGATCGGGCCTCATGTTGAATAACCACTTTTTAAACCCTCACAGTGACCAAAATTGCCATTTTTACAGAGTTTTGCTTACTCAGAAGCTTCAATTTTGACCAATTTCAGGCACAGAAATGACTTTAAACACACTTATTTTAGTTGAAAAAGTAATATTTCACATCCAACCGTCATTTAAAGTCAAAAGATTAAATGTTAAAATTTCATCAATATTGACCACTTTTTTGAACGTTCGACAGGTCCGGGGTCATCGTTTTTCATCAGAAAATAGATTTTTTGGACTCTACCAAAAATGATTCAAAATGTCATTTGGATCGGGCCTCATGTTGAATTACCACTTTTTAAACCCTCACAGTGACCAAAATTGCCATTTTTACAGAGTTTTGCTTACTCAGAAGCTTAAATTTTGACCAATTTCAGGCACAGAAATCACTTTAAACACACTTATTTTAATTAAAAAGTAATAATTCACATCCAACAGTCATTTAAAGTCAAAAGATTAAATGTTAAAATGTCATCAATATTGACCACTTTTTTTAACCTTCGACTGGTCCGGGGTCATCGTTTTTCATCATAAAATTGATTTTTTGGACTCCACCAAAAATGATTCAAAATGTCATTTGGATCGGGCCTCATGTGGAATAACCACTTTTTAAACCCTCACAGTGACCAAAATTGCCATTTTTACAGAGTTTTGCTTACTAAAAAGCTTCAATTTTGACCAATTTCAGACACAGAAATGACTTTAAACACACGTATTTTAGTTGAAAAAGTAATATTTCACATCCAACAGTCATTTAAAGTCAAAAGATTAAATGTTAAAATTTCATCAATTTAACCACTTTTTTGAACGTTCGACAGGTCCGGGGTCATCGTTTTTCTTCAGAAAATGGATTTTTTGCAATCTATCAAAAATGATTCAAACTGTCATTTGGATCGGGCCTCATGTTGAATAACCACTTTTTAAACCCTCACAGTGACCAAAATTGCCATTTTTACAGAGTTTTGCTTACTCAGAAGCTTCAATTTTGACCAATTTCAGGCACAGAAATGACTTTAAACACACTTATTTTAGTTGAAAAAGTAATAATTCACATCCAACCGTCATTTAAAGTCAAAAGATTAAATGTTAAAATTTCATCAATATTGACCACTTTTTTGAACGTTCGACAGGTCCGGGGTCATTGTTTTTCATCAGAAAATAGATTTTTTGGACTCTACCAAAAATTATTCAAAATGTCATTTGGATCGGGCCTCATGTTGAATTACCACTTTTTAAATCCTCACAGTGACCAAAATTGCCATTTTTACAGAGTTTTGCTTACTCAGAAGCTTCAATTTTGACCAATTCCAGGCACAGAAATCACTTTAAACCCACTTATTTTAGTTGAAAAAGTAATAATTCACATCCAACAGTCATTTAAAGTCAAAAGATTAAATGTTAAAATTTCATCAATATTGACCACTTTTTTGAACGTTCGACAGGTCATCGTTTTTCATCAGAAAATAGATTTTTTAGACTCTACCAAAAATGATTCAAAATGTCATTTGGATCGGGCCTCATGTTGAATTACCACTTTTTAAATCCTCACAGTGACCAAAATTGCCATTTTTACAGAGTTTTGCTTACTCAGAAGCTTCAATTTTGACCAATTTCAGGCACAGAAATGACTTTAAACACACTTATTTTAGTTGAAAAAGTAATATTTCACATCCAACAGTCATTTAAAGTCAAAAGATTAAATGGTAAACTGTCATCAATATTGACCACTTTTTCGAACGTTCGACTGGTCCGGGGTCATCGTTTTTCATCATAAAATTGATTTTTTGGACTCTACTAAAAATGTTTCAAAATGTCATTTGGATGGGCCCTCATGTTGAATAACCACTTTTTAAACCCTCACAGTGACCAAAATTGCCATTTTTACAGAGTTTTGCTTACTAAAAAGCTTCAATTTTGACCAATTTTAGGCAGAGAAATGACTTTAAACACACTTATTTTAGTTGAAAAAGTAATAATTCACATCCAACCGTCATTTAAAGTCAAAAGATTAAATGTTGAAATTTCTTCAATATTGACCACTTTTTTGAACGTTCGACAGGTCCGGGGTCATCGTTTTTCATCAGAAAATAGATTTTTTGGACTCTACCAAAAATGATTCAAAATGTCATTTGGATCGGGCCTCATGTTGAATTACCACTTTTTAAATCCTCACAGTGACCAAAATTGCCATTTTTACAGAGTTTTGCTTACTCAGAAGCTTCAATTTTGACCAATTTCAGGCACAGAAATGACTTTAAACACACTTATTTTAGTTGAAAAAGTAATATTTCGCATCCAACAGTCATTTAAAAACAAAAGATTAAATGGTAAAATTTAATCAATATTGACCACTTTTTTGAACGTTCGACAGGTCCGGGGTCATCGTTTTTCTTCAGAAAATGGATTTTTTGCAATCTACCAAAAATGATTCAAAATGTCATTTGGATCGGGCCTCATGTTGAATAACCACTTTTTAAACCCTCACAGTGACCAAAATTGCCATTTTTACAGAGTTTTGCTTACTCAGAAGCTTCAATTTTGACCAATTTCAGGCACAGAAATGACTTTAAACACACTTATTTTAGTTGAAAAAGTAATATTTCACATCCCACAGTCATTTAAAGTCAAAAGATTAAATGGTAAAATGTCATCAATAATGACCACTTTTTTGAACGTTCGACTGGTCCGGGGTCATCGTTTTTCATCATACAATTGATTTTTTGGACTCTACCAAAAATGATTCAAAATGTCATTTGGATCGGGCCTCATGTTGAATTACCACTTTTTAAATCCTCACAGTGACCAAAATTGCCATTTTTACAGAGTTTTGCTTACTCAGAAGCTTCAATTTTGACCAATTTCAGGCACAGAAATGACTTTAAACACACTTATTTTAGTTGAAAAAGTAATATTTCACATCCAACAGTCATTTAAAGTCAAAAGATTAAATGGTAAAATGTCATCAATATTGACCACTTTTTCGAACGTTCGACTGGTCCGGGGTCATCGTTTTTCATCATAAAATTGATTTTTTGGACTCTACTAAAAATGTTTCAAAATGTCATTTGGATGGGCCCTCATGTTGAATAACCACTTTTTAAACCCTCATAGTGACCAAAATTGCCATTTTTACAGAGTTTTGCTTACTAAAAAGCTTCAATTTTGACCAATTTTAGTCAGAGAAATGACTTTAAACACACTTATTTTAGTTGAAAAAGTAATAATTCTCATCCAACCGTCATTTAAAGTCAAAAGATTAAATGTTGAAATTTCTTCAATATTGACCACTTTTTTGAACGTTCGACAGGTCCGGGGTCATCGTTTTTCATCAGAAAATAGATTTTTTGGACTCTACCAAAAATGATTCAAAATGTCATTTGGATCGGGCCTCATGTTGAATAACCACTTTTTAAACCCTCACAGTGACCAAAATTGCCATTTTTACAGAGTTTTGCTTACTCAGAAGCTTCAATTTTGACCAATTTCAGGCATAGAAATCACTTTAAACACACTTATTTTAGTTGAAAAAGTAATAATTCACATCCAGCAGTCATTTAAAGTCAAAAGATTAAATGTTAAAATGTCATCAATATTGACCACTTTTTTGAACCTTCGACTGGTCTGGGGTCATCGTTTTTCATCATAAAATTGATTTTTTGGACTCCACCAAAAATGATTCAAAATGTCATTTGGATCGGGCCTCATGTTGAATAACCACTTTTTAAACCCTCACAGTGACCAAAATTGCCATTTTTACAGAGTTTTGCTTACTAAAAAGCTTCAATTTTGATCAATTTCAGGCACAGAAATGACTTTAAACACACTTATTTTAGTTGAAAAAGTAATATTTCACATCCAACAGTCATTTACAGTCAAAAGATTAAATGTTAAAATTTCATCAATATTGACCACTTTTTTGAACGTTCGACAGGTCCGGGGTCATCATTTTTCATCAGAAAATGGATTTTTTGCAATCTACCAAAAATGATTCAAAATGTCATTTGGATCGGGCCTCAT
Source organism: Lissotriton helveticus (assembly GCF_964261635.1). Classification (NCBI taxonomy): domain Eukaryota; kingdom Metazoa; phylum Chordata; class Amphibia; order Caudata; family Salamandridae; genus Lissotriton; species Lissotriton helveticus. The sequence goes on from NW_027611943.1 coordinate 695,268, forward strand.
GTTGAATAACCACTTTTTAAACCCTCACAGTGACCAAAATTGCCATTTTTACAGAGTTTTGCTTACTCAGAAGCTTCAATTTTGACCAATTTCAGGCACAGAAATGACTTTAAACACACTTATTTTAGTTGAAAAAGTAATATTTCACATCCAACCGTCATTTAAAGTCAAAAGATTAAATGTTAAAATTTCATCAATATTGACCACTTTTTTGAACGTTCGACAGGTCCGGGGTCATCGTTTTTCATCAGAAAATAGATTTTTTGGACTCTACCAAAAATGATTCAAAATGTCATTTGGATCGGGCCTCATGTTGAATTACCACTTTTTAAATCCTCACAGTGACCAAAATTGCCATTTTTACAGAGTTTTGCTTACTCAGAAGCTTCAATTTTGACCAAGTTCAGGCACAGAAATCACTTTAAACACACTTATTTTAGTTGAAAAAGTAATAATTCACATCCAGCAGTCATTTAAAGTCAAAAGATTAAATGTTAAAATTTCATCAATATTGACCACTTTTTTTAACCTTCGACTGGTCCGGGGTCATCGTTTTTCATCATAAAATTGATTTTTTGGACTCTACTAAAAATGATTCAAAATGTCATTTGGATCGGCCCTCATGTTGAATAACCACTTTTTAAACCCTCACAGTGACTAAAATTGCCATTTTTACAGAGTTTCCGCTTACTCAAAAGCTTCAATTTTGACCAATTTCAGGCTCAGAAATGACTTTAAACACAATTATTTTAGTTGAAAAAGTAATATTTCACATCCAACAGTCATTTAAAGTCAAAAGATTAAATGTTAAAATTTCATCAAAATTGACCACTTTTTTGAACGTTCGACAGGTCCGGAGTCATCGTTTTTCATCAGAAAATTGATTTTTTGGACTCTACCAAAAATTATTCGAAATGTCATTTGGATCGGGCCTCATGTTGAATTACCACTTTTTAAACCCTCACAGTGACCAAAATTGCCATTTTTACAGAGTTTTGCTTACTCAGAAGCTTCAATTTTGACCAATTTCAGGCACAGAAATCACATTAAACACACTTATTTCAGTTGAAAAAGTAATATTTCACATCCAACAGTCATTTAAAGTCAAAAGATTAAATGTCAAAATTTCATCAATGTTGACCACTTTTTTTAACGTTCGGCTGGTCCGGGGTCATCAATTTTCATCATAAAATTGATTTTTTGGACTCTACCAAAAATGATTCAAAATGTCACTTGGATTGGGCCTCATGTTGAATTACCACTTTTTAAACCCTCACAGTGACCAAAATAGCCATTTTTACAGAGTTTTGCTTACTCAGAAGCTTCAATTTTGACCAATTTCAGGCACAGAAATCACTTTAAACACACTTATTTTAGTTGAAAAAGTAATAATTCACATCCAACAGTCATTTAAAGTCAAAAGATCAAATGTTAAAATTTCATCAATATTGACCACTTTTTTGAACGTTCGACAGGTCCGGGGTCATCGTTTTTCATCATAAAATTGATTTTTTGGACTCTACCAAAAATGATTCAAAATGTCATTTGGATCGGGCCTCATGTTGAATAACCACTTTTTAAACCCTCACAGTGACCAAAATTGCCATTTTTACAGAGTTTTGCTTACTAAAAAGCTTCAATTTTGACCAATTTTAGGCAGAGAAATGACTTTAAACACACTTATTTTAGTTGAAAAAGTAATAATTCACATCCAACCGTCATTTAAAGTCAAAAGATTAAATGTTGAAATTTCTTCAATATTGACCACTGTTTTGAACGTTCGACAGGTCCGGGGTCATCGTTTTTCATCAGAAAATAGATTTTTTGGACTCTACCAAAAATGATTCAAAATGTCATTTGGATCGGGCCTCATGTTGAATAACCACTTTTTAAACCCTCACAGTGACCAAAATTGCCATTTTTACAGAGTTTTGCTTACTCAGAAGCTTCAATTTTGACCAATTTCAGGCACAGAAATCACTTTAAACACACTTATTTTAGTTGAAAAAGTAATAATTCACATCCAACAGTCATTTAAAGTCAAAAGATTAAATGTTAAAATTTCATCAATATTGACCACTTTTTTTAACCTTCGACTGGTCCGGGGTCATCGTTTTTCATCAGAAAATGTATTTTGTGCAATCTACCAAAAATGATTCAAAATGTCATTTGGATCGGGCCTCATGTTGAATAACCACTTTTTAAACCCTCACAGTGACCAAAATTGCCAATTTTTACAGAGTTTTGCTTACTCAGAAGCTTCAATTTTGACCAATTTCAGGCACAGAAATGACTTTAAACACACTTATTTTAGTTGAAAAAGTAATATTTCACATCCAACCGTCATTTAAAGTCAAAAGATTAAATGTTAAAATTTCATCAATATTGACCACTTTTTTGAACGTTCGACAGGTCCGGGGTCATCGTTTTTCATCAGAAAATAGATTTTTTGGACTCTACCAAAAATGATTCAAAATGTCATTTGGATCGGGCCTCATGTTGAATTACCACTTTTTAAATCCTCACAGTGACCAAAATTGCCATTTTTACAGAGTTTTGCTTACTCAGAAGCTTCAATTTTGACCAAGTTCAGGCACAGAAATCACTTTAAACACACTTATTTTAGTTGAAAAAGTAATAATTCACATCCAGCAGTCATTTAAAGTCAAAAGATTAAATGTTAAAATTTCATCAATATTGACCACTTTTTTTAACCTTCGACTGGTCCGGGGTCATCGTTTTTCATCATAAAATTGATTTTTTGGACTCTACTAAAAATGATTCAAAATGTCATTTGGATCGGCCCTCATGTTGAATAACCACTTTTTAAGCCCTCACAGTGACTAAAATTGCCATTTTTACAGAGTTTTCGCTTACTCAAAAGCTTCAATTTTGACCAATTTCAGGCACAGAAATGACTTTAAACACAATTATTTTAGTTGAAAAAGTAATATTTCACATCCAACAGTCATTTAAAGTCAAAAGATTAAATGTTAAAATTTCATCAATATTGACCACTTTTTTGAACGTTCGACAGGTCCGGAGTCATTGTTTTTCATCAGAAAATTGATTTTTTGGACTCTACCAAAAATTATTCAAAATGTCATTTGGATCGGGCCTCATGTGGAATAACCACTTTTTAAACCCTCACAGTGACCAAAATTGCCATTTTTACAGAGTTTTGCTTACTCAGAAGCTTCAATTTTGACCAATTTCAGGCACAGAAATCACTTTAAACACACTTATTTTAGTTGAAAAAGTAATAATTCACATCCAACAGTCATTTAAAGTCAAAAGATTAAATGTTAAAATTTCATCAATATTGACCACTTTTTTGAACGTTCGACAGGTCCGGGGTCATCGTTTTTCATCATAAAATTGATTTTTTGGACTCTACCAAAAATGATTCAAAATGTCATTTGGATCGGGCCTCATGTTGAATAACCACTTTTTAAACCCTTACAGTGACCAAAATTGCCATTTTTACAGAGTTTTGCTTACTCAGAAGCTTCAATTTTGACCAATTTCAGGCACAGAAATCACTTTAAACACACTTATGTTAGTTGAAAAAGTAATATTTCACATCCAACAGTCATTTAAAGTCAAAAGATTAAATGTCAAAATTTCATCAATATTGACCACTTTTTTGAACGTTTGGCTGGTCCGGGGTCATCAATTTTCATCATAAAATTGATTTTTTGGACTCTACTAAAAATGATTCAAAATGTCATTTGGATCGGCCCTCATGTTGAATAACCACTTTTTAAACCCTCACAGTGACCAAAATTGCCATTTTTGCAGAGTTTTGCTTACTAAAAAGTTTCAATTTTGACCAATTTCAGGCACAGAAATGACTTTAAACACACTTATTTTAGTTGAAAAAGTAATAATTCACATCCAACAGTCATTTAAAATCAAAAGAATAAATGTTAAAATTTCACCAATATTGACCACTTTTTTTAACCTTCGACTGGTCCGGGGTCATCGTTTTTCATCATAAAATTGATTTTTTGGACTCTACTAAAAATGTTTCAAAATGTCATTTGGATCGGGCCTCATGTTGAATAACCACTTTTTAAACCCTCACAGTGACCAAAATTGCCATTTTTACAGAGTTTTGCTTACTAAAAAGCTTCAATTTTGACCAATTTCAGGCACAGAAATGACTTTAAACACACGTATTTTAGTTGAAAAAGTAATATTTCACATCCAACAGTCATTTAAAGTCAAAAGATTAAATGTCAAAATGTCATCAATATTGACCACTTTTTTGAACCTTCGACTGGTCCGGGGTCATCGCTTTTCATCATAAAATTGATTTTTTGGACTCTACCAAAAATGATTCAAAATGTCATTTGGATCGGGCCTCATGTTGAATAACCACTTTTTAAACCCTCACAGTGACCAAAATTGCCATTTTTACAGAGTTTTGCTTACTCAGAAGCTTCAATTTTGACCAATTTCAGGCACAGAAATCACTTTAAACACAATTATTTTAGTTGAAAAAGTAATATTTCACATCCAACAGTCATTTAAAGTCAAAAGATTAAATGTTAAAATTTCATCAATATTGACCACCTTTTTGAACGTTCGACGGGTCCGGAGTCATCGTTTTTCATCAGAAAATTGATTTTTTGGACTCTACCAAAAATTATTCAAAATGTCACTTGGATCGGGCCTCATGTTGAATTACCACTTTTTAAACCCTCACAGTGACCAAAATTGCCATTTTTACAGAGTTTTGCTTACTCAGAAGCTTCAATTTTGACCAATTTCAGGCACAGAAATCACTTTAAACACACTTATTTTAGTTGAAAAAGTAATATTTCACATCCAACAGTCATTTAAAGTCAAAAGATTAAATGTCAAAATTTCATCAATATTGACCACTTTTTTGAACGTTCGGCTGGTCCGGGGTCATCAATTTTCATCATAAAATTGATTTTTTGGACTCTACCAAAAATGATTCAAAATGTCACTTGGTTTGGGCCTCATGTTGAATTACCACTTTTTAAACCCTCACAGTGACCAAAATTGCCATTTTTACAGAGTTTTGCTTACTCAGAAGCTTCAATTTTGACCAATTTCAGGCACAGAAATCACTTTAAACACACTTATTTTAGTTGAAAAGTAATAATTCACATCCAACAGTCATTTAAAGTCAAAAGATTAAATGTTAAAATTTCATCAATATTGACCACTTTTTTGAACGTTCGACTGGTCCGGGGTCATCGTTTTTCATCATAAAATTGATTTTTTGGACTCTACCAAAAATGATTCAAAATGTCATTTGGATCGGGCCTCATGTTGAATAACCACTTTTTTAAACCCTCACAGTGACCAAAATTGCCATTTTTACAGAGTTTTGCTTACTCAGAAGCTTCAATTTTGACCAATTTCAGGCACAGAAATCACTTTAAACACACTTATTTTAGTTGAAAAAGTAATAATTCACATCCAGCAGTCATTTAAAGTCAAAAGATTAAATGTTAAAATTTCATCAATATTGACCACTTTTTTGAACGTTCGACAGGTCCGGAGTCATCGTTTTTCATCAGAAAATTGATTTTTTGGACTCTACCAAAAATTATTCGAAATGTCATTTGGATCGGGCCTCATGTTGAATTACCACTTTTTAAATCCTCACAGTGACCAAAATTGCCATTTTTACAGAGTTTTGCTTACTCAGAAGCTTCAATTTTGACCAATTCCAGGCACAGAAATCACTTTAAACCCACTTATTTTAGTTGAAAAAGTAATAATTCACATCCAACAGTCATTTAAAGTCAAAAGATTAAATGTTAAAATTTCATCAATATTGACCACTTTTTTGAACGTTCGACAGGTCATCGTTTTTCATCAGAAAATAGATTTTTTAGACTCTACCAAAAATGATTCAAAATGTCATTTGGATCGGGCCTCATGTTGAATTACCACTTTTTAAATCCTCACAGTGACTAAAATTGCCATTTTTACAGAGTTTTGCTTACTCAGAAGCTTCAATTTTGACCAATTTCAGGCACAGAAATGACTTTAAACACACTTATTTTAGTTGAAAAAGTAATATTTCACATCCAACAGTCATTTAAAGTCAAAAGATTAAATGGTAAACTGTCATCAATATTGACCACTTTTTCGAACGTTCGACTGGTCCGGGGTCATCGTTTTTCATCATAAAATTGATTTTTTGGACTCTACTAAAAATGTTTCAAAATGTCATTTGGATGGGCCCTCATGTTGAATAACCACTTTTTAAACCCTCACAGTGACCAAAATTGCCATTTTTACAGAGTTTTGCTTACTAAAAAGCTTCAATTTTGACCAATTTTAGGCAGAGAAATGACTTTAAACACACTTATTTTAGTTGAAAAAGTAATAATTCACATCCAACCGTCATTTAAAGTCAAAAGATTAAATGTTGAAATTTCTTCAATATTGACCACTTTTTTGAACGTTCGACAGGTCCGGGGTCATCGTTTTTCATCAGAAAATAGATTTTTTGGACTCTACCAAAAATGATTCAAAATGTCATTTGGATCGGGCCTCATGTTGAATTACCACTTTTTAAATCCTCACAGTGACCAAAATTGCCATTTTTACAGAGTTTTGCTTACTCAGAAGCTTCAATTTTGACCAATTTCAGGCACAGAAATGACTTTAAACACACTTATTTTAGTTGAAAAAGTAATATTTCGCATCCAACAGTCATTTAAAAACAAAAGATTAAATGGTAAAATTTAATCAATATTGACCACTTTTTTGAACGTTCGACAGGTCCGGGGTCATCGTTTTTCTTCAGAAAATGGATTTTTTGCAATCTACCAAAAATGATTCAAAATGTCATTTGGATCGGGCATCATGTTGAATAACCACTTTTTAAACCCTCACAGTGACCAAAATTGCCATTTTTACAGAGTTTTGCTTACTCAGAAGCTTCAATTTTGACCAATTTCAGGCACAGAAATGACTTTAAACACACTTATTTTAGTTGAAAAAGTAATATTTTACATCCCACAGTCATTTAAAGTCAAAAGATTAAATGGTAAAATGTCATCAATAATGACCACTTTTTTGAACGTTCGACTGGTCCGGGGTCATCGTTTTTCATCATACAATTGATTTTTTGGACTCTACCAAAAATGATTCAAAATGTCATTTGGATCGGGCCTCATGTTGAATTACCACTTTTTAAATCCTCACAGTGACCAAAATTGCCATTTTTACAGAGTTTTGCTTACTCAGAAGCTTCAATTTTGACCAATTTCAGGCACAGAAATGACTTTAAACACACTTATTTTAGTTGAAAAAGTAATATTTCACATCCAACAGTCATTTAAAGTCAAAAGATTAAATGGTAAAATGTCATCAATATTGACCACTTTTTCGAACGTTCGACTGGTCCAGGGTCATCGTTTTTCATCATAAAATTGATTTTTTGGACTCTACTAAAAATGTTTCAAAATGTCATTTGGATGGGCCCTCATGTTGAATAACCACTTTTTAAACCCTCATAGTGACCAAAATTGCCATTTTTACAGAGTTTTGCTTACTAAAAAGCTTCAATTTTGACCAATTTTAGTCAGAGAAATGACTTTAAACACACTTATTTTAGTTGAAAAAGTAATAATTCACATCCAACCGTCATTTAAAGTCAAAAGATTAAATGTTGAAATTTCTTCAATATTGACCACTTTTTTGAACGTTCGACAGGTCCGGGGTCATCGTTTTTCATCAGAAAATAGATTTTTTGGACTCTACCAAAAATGATTCAAAATGTCATTTGGATCGGGCCTCATGTTGAATAACCACTTTTTAAACCCTCACAGTGACCAAAATTGCCATTTTTACAGAGTTTTGCTTACTCAGAAGCTTCAATTTTGACCAATTTCAGGCATAGAAATCACTTTAAACACACTTATTTTAGTTGAAAAAGTAATAATTCACATCCAACAGTCATTTAAAGTCAAAAGATTAAATGTTAAAATTTCATCAATATTGACCACTTTTTTTAACCTTCGACTGGTCCGGGGTCATCGTTTTTCATCATAAAATTGATTTTTTGGACTCTACTAAAAATGATTCAAAATGTCATTTGGATCGGCCCTCATGTTGAATAACCACTTTTTAAACCCTCACAGTGACCAAAATTGCCATTTTTACAGAGTTTTGCTTACTAAAAAGCTTCAATTTTGACCAATTTCAGGCACAGAAATGACTTTAAACACACTTATTTTAGTTGAAAAAGTAATATTTCACATCCAACCGTCATTTAAAGTCAAAAGATTAAATGTTAAAATTTCATCAATATTGACCACTTTTTTGAACGTTCGACAGGTCCGGGGTCATCGTTTTTCATCAGAAAATAGATTTTTTGGACTCTACCAAAAATGATTCAAAATGTCATTTGGATCGGGCCTCATGTTGAATTACCACTATTTAAATCCTCACAGTGACCAAAATTGCCATTTTTACAGAGTTTTTCTTACTCAGAAGCTTCAATTTTGACCAAGTTCAGGCACAGAAATCACTTTAAACACACTTATTTTAGTTGAAAAAGTAATAATTCACATCCAGCAGTCATTTAAAGTCAAAAGATTAAATGTTAAAATGTCATCAATATTGACCACTTTTTTGAACCTTCGACTGGTCTGGGGTCATCGTTTTTCAGCATAAAATTGATTTTTTGGACTCCACCAAAAATGATTCAAAATGTCATTTGGATCGGGCCTCATGTTGAATAACCACTTTTTAAACCCTCACAGTGACCAAAATTGCCATTTTTACAGAGTTTTGCTTACTAAAAAGCTTCAATTTTGATCAATTTCAGGCACAGAAATGACTTTAAACACACTTATTTTAGTTGAAAAAGTAATATTTCACATCCAACAGTCATTTACAGTCAAAAGATTAAATGTTAAAATTTCATCAATATTGACCACTTTTTTGAACGTTCGACAGGTCCGGGGTCATCATTTTTCATCAGAAAATGGATTTTTTGCAATCTACCAAAAATGATTCAAAATGTCATTTGGATCGGGCCTCATGTTGAATAACCACTTTTTAAACCCTCACAGTGACCAAAATTGCCATTTTTACAGAGTTTTGCTTACTCAGAAGCTTCAATTTTGACCAATTTCAGGCACAGAAATGACTTTAAACACACTTATTTTAGTTGAAAAAGTAATATTTCACATCCAACCGTCATTTAAAGTCAAAAGATTAAATGTTAAAATTTCATCAATATTGACCACTTTTTTGAACGTTCGACAGGTCCGGGGTCATCGTTTTTCATCAGAAAATAGATTTTTTGGACTCTACCAAAAATGATTCAAAATGTCATTTGGATCGGGCCTCATGTTGAATTACCACTTTTTAAATCCTCACAGTGACCAAAATTGCCATTTTTACAGAGTTTTGCTTACTCAGAAGCTTCAATTTTGACCAAGTTCAGGCACAGAAATCACTTTAAACACACTTATTTTAGTTGAAAAAGTAATAATTCACATCCAGCAGTCATTTAAAGTCAAAAGATTAAATGTTAAAATTTCATCAATATTGACCACTTTTTTTAACCTTCGACTGGTCCGGGGTCATCGTTTTTCATCATAAAATTGATTTTTTGGACTCTACTAAAAATGATTCAAAATGTCATTTGGATCGGCCCTCATGTTGAATAACCACTTTTTAAACCCTCACAGTGACTAAAATTGCCATTTTTACAGAGTTTCCGCTTACTCAAAAGCTTTAATTTTGACCAATTTCAGGCACAGAAATGACTTTAAACACAATTATTTTAGTTGAAAAAGTAATATTTCACATCCAACAGTCATTTAAAGTCAAAAGATTAAATGTTAAAATTTCATCAATATTGACCACTTTTTTGAACGTTCGACAGGTCCGGAGTCATCGTTTTTCATCAGAAAATTGATTTTTTGGACTCTACCAAAAATTATTCGAAATGTCATTTGGATCGGGCCTCATGTTGAATTACCACTTTTTAAACCCTCACAGTGACCAAAATTGCCATTTTTACAGAGTTTTGCTTACTCAGAAGCTTCAATTTTGACCAATTTCAGGCACAGAAATCACATTAAACACACTTATTTCAGTTGAAAAAGTAATATTTCACATCCAACAGTCATTTAAAGTCAAAAGATTAAATGTCAAAATTTCATCAATGTTGACCACTTTTTTTAACGTTCGGCTGGTCCGGGGTCATCAATTTTCATCATAAAATTGATTTTTTGGACTCTACCAAAAATGATTCAAAATGTCACTTGGATTGGGCCTCATGTTGAATTACCACTTTTTAAACCCTCACAGTGACCAAAATAGCCATTTTTACAGAGTTTTGCTTACTCAGAAGCTTCAATTTTGACCAATTTCAGGCACAGAAATCACTTTAAACACACTTATTTTAGTTGAAAAAGTAATAATTCACATCCAACAGTCATTTAAAGTCAAAAGATCAAATGTTAAAATTTCATCAATATTGACCACTTTTTTGAACGTTCGACAGGTCCGGGGTCATCGTTTTTCATCATAAAATTGATTTTTTGGACTCTACCAAAAATGATTCAAAATGTCATTTGGATCGGGCCTCATGTTGAATAACCACTTTTTAAACCCTCACAGTGACCAAAATTGCCATTTTTACAGAGTTTTGCTTACTAAAAAGCTTCAATTTTGACCAATTTTAGGCAGAGAAATGACTTTAAACACACTTATTTTAGTTGAAAAAGTAATAATTCACATCCAACCGTCATTTAAAGTCAAAAGATTAAATGTTGAAATTTCTTCAATATTGACCACTGTTTTGAACGTTCGACAGGTCCGGGGTCATCGTTTTTCATCAGAAAATAGATTTTTTGGACTCTACCAAAAATGATTCAAAATGTCATTTGGATCGGGCCTCATGTTGAATAACCACTTTTTAAACCCTCACAGTGACCAAAATTGCCATTTTTACAGAGTTTTGCTTACTCAGAAGCTTCAATTTTGACCAATTTCAGGCACAGAAATCACTTTAAACACACTTATTTTAGTTGAAAAAGTAATAATTCACATCCAACAGTCATTTAAAGTCAAAAGATTAAATGTTAAAATTTCATCAATATTGACCACTTTTTTTAACCTTCGACTGGTCCGGGGTCATCGTTTTTCATCATAAAATTGATTTTTTGGACTCTACTAAAAATGATTCAAAATGTCATTTGGATCGGCCCTCATGTTGAATAACCACTTTTTAAACCCTCACAGTGACCAAAATTGCCATTTTTACAGAGTTTTGCTTACTAAAAAGCTTCAATTTTGATCAATTTCAGGCACAGAAATGACTTTAAACACACTTATTTTAGTTGAAAAAGTAATATTTCACATCCAACAGTCATTTACAGTCAAAAGATTAAATGTTAAAATTTCATCAATATTGACCACTTTTTTGAACGTTCGACAGGTCCGGGGTCATCGTTTTTCATCAGAAAATGGATTTTTTGCAATCTACCAAAAATGATTCAAAATGTCATTTGGATCGGGCCTCATGTTGAATAACCACTTTTTAAACCCTCACAGTGACCAAAATTGCCAATTTTTACAGAGTTTTGCTTACTCAGAAGCTTCAATTTTGACCAATTTCAGGCACAGAAATGACTTTAAACACACTTATTTTAGTTGAAAAAGTAATATTTCACATCCAACCGTCATTTAAAGTCAAAAGATTAAATGTTAAAATTTCATCAATATTGACCACTTTTTTGAACGTTCGACAGGTCCGGGGTCATCGTTTTTCATCAGAAAATAGATTTTTTGGACTCTACCAAAAATGATTCAAAATGTCATTTGGATCGGGCCTCATGTTGAATTACCACTTTTTAAATCCTCACAGTGACCAAAATTGCCATTTTTACAGAGTTTTGCTTACTCAGAAGCTTCAATTTTGACCAAGTTCAGGCACAGAAATCACTTTAAACACACTTATTTTAGTTGAAAAAGTAATAATTCACATCCAGCAGTCATTTAAAGTCAAAAGATTAAATGTTAAAATTTCATCAATATTGACCACTTTTTTTAACCTTCGACTGGTCCGGGGTCATCGTTTTTCATCATAAAATTGATTTTTTGGACTCTACTAAAAATGATTCAAAATGTCATTTGGATCGGCCCTCATGTTGAATAACCACTTTTTAAGCCCTCACAGTGACTAAAATTGCCATTTTTACAGAGTTTTCGCTTACTCAAAAGCTTCAATTTTGACCAATTTCAGGCACAGAAATGACTTTAAACACAATTATTTTAGTTGAAAAAGTAATATTTCACATCCAACAGTCATTTAAAGTCAAAAGATTAAATGTTAAAATTTCATCAATATTGACCACTTTTTTGAACGTTCGACAGGTCCGGAGTCATTGTTTTTCATCAGAAAATTGATTTTTTGGACTCTACCAAAAATTATTCAAAATGTCATTTGGATCGGGCCTCATGTGGAATAACCACTTTTTAAACCCTCACAGTGACCAAAATTGCCATTTTTACAGAGTTTTGCTTACTCAGAAGCTTCAATTTTGACCAATTTCAGGCACAGAAATCACTTTAAACACACTTATTTTAGTTGAAAAAGTAATAATTCACATCCAACAGTCATTTAAAGTCAAAAGATTAAATGTTAAAATTTCATCAATATTGACCACTTTTTTGAACGTTCGACAGGTCCGGGGTCATCGTTTTTCATCATAAAATTGATTTTTTGGACTCTACCAAAAATGATTCAAAATGTCATTTGGATCGGGCCTCATGTTGAATAACCACTTTTTAAACCCTTACAGTGACCAAAATTGCCATTTTTACAGAGTTTTGCTTACTCAGAAGCTTCAATTTTGACCAATTTCAGGCACAGAAATCACTTTAAACACACTTATGTTAGTTGAAAAAGTAATATTTCACATCCAACAGTCATTTAAAGTCAAAAGATTAAATGTCAAAATTTCATCAATATTGACCACTTTTTTGAACGTTTGGCTGGTCCGGGGTCATCAATTTTCATCATAAAATTGATTTTTTGGACTCTACTAAAAATGATTCAAAATGTCATTTGGATCGGCCCTCATGTTGAATAACCACTTTTTAAACCCTCACAGTGACCAAAATTGCCATTTTTGCAGAGTTTTGCTTACTAAAAAGTTTCAATTTTGACCAATTTCAGGCACAGAAATGACTTTAAACACACTTATTTTAGTTGAAAAAGTAATAATTCACATCCAACAGTCATTTAAAATCAAAAGAATAAATGTTAAAATTTCACCAATATTGACCACTTTTTTTAACCTTCGACTGGTCCGGGGTCATCGTTTTTCATCATAAAATTGATTTTTTGGACTCTACTAAAAATGTTTCAAAATGTCATTTGGATCGGGCCTCATGTTGAATAACCACTTTTTAAACCCTCACAGTGACCAAAATTGCCATTTTTACAGAGTTTTGCTTACTAAAAAGCTTCAATTTTGACCAATTTCAGGCACAGAAATGACTTTAAACACACGTATTTTAGTTGAAAAAGTAATATTTCACATCCAACAGTCATTTAAAGTCAAAAGATTAAATGTCAAAATGTCATCAATATTGACCACTTTTTTGAACCTTCGACTGGTCCGGGGTCATCGCTTTTCATCATAAAATTGATTTTTTGGACTCTACCAAAAATGATTCAAAATGTCATTTGGATCGGGCCTCATGTTGAATAACCACTTTTTAAACCCTCACAGTGACCAAAATTGCCATTTTTACAGAGTTTTGCTTACTCAGAAGCTTCAATTTTGACCAATTTCAGGCACAGAAATCACTTTAAACACAATTATTTTAGTTGAAAAAGTAATATTTCACATCCAACAGTCATTTAAAGTCAAAAGATTAAATGTTAAAATTTCATCAATATTGACCACCTTTTTGAACGTTCGACGGGTCCGGAGTCATCGTTTTTCATCAGAAAATTGATTTTTTGGACTCTACCAAAAATTATTCAAAATGTCACTTGGATCGGGCCTCATGTTGAATTACCACTTTTTAAACCCTCACAGTGACCAAAATTGCCATTTTTACAGAGTTTTGCTTACTCAGAAGCTTCAATTTTGACCAATTTCAGGCACAGAAATCACTTTAAACACACTTATTTTAGTTGAAAAAGTAATATTTCACATCCAACAGTCATTTAAAGTCAAAAGATTAAATGTCAAAATTTCATCAATATTGACCACTTTTTTGAACGTTCGGCTGGTCCGGGGTCATCAATTTTCATCATAAAATTGATTTTTTGGACTCTACCAAAAATGATTCAAAATGTCACTTGGTTTGGGCCTCATGTTGAATTACCACTTTTTAAACCCTCACAGTGACCAAAATTGCCATTTTTACAGAGTTTTGCTTACTCAGAAGCTTCAATTTTGACCAATTTCAGGCACAGAAATCACTTTAAACACACTTATTTTAGTTGAAAAGTAATAATTCACATCCAACAGTCATTTAAAGTCAAAAGATTAAATGTTAAAATTTCATCAATATTGACCACTTTTTTGAACGTTCGACTGGTCCGGGGTCATCGTTTTTCATCATAAAATTGATTTTTTGGACTCTACCAAAAATGATTCAAAATGTCATTTGTATCGGGCCTCATGTTGAATAACCACTTTTTTAAACCCTCACAGTGACCAAAATTGCCATTTTTACAGAGTTTTGCTTACTCAGAAGCTTCAATTTTGACCAATTTCAGGCACAGAAATCACTTTAAACACACTTATTTTAGTTGAAAAAGTAATAATTCACATCCAGCAGTCATTTAAAGTCAAAAGATTAAATGTTAAAATTTCATCAATATTGACCACTTTTTTGAACGTTCGACAGGTCCGGAGTCATCGTTTTTCATCAGAAAATTGATTTTTTGGACTCTACCAAAAATGATTCAAAATGTCATTTGGATCGGGCCTCATGTTGAATTACCACTTTTTAAATCCTCACAGTGACTAAAATTGCCATTTTTACAGAGTTTTGCTTACTCAGAAGCTTCAATTTTGACCAATTTCAGGCACAGAAATGACTTTAAACACACTTATTTTAGTTGAAAAAGTAATATTTCACATCCAACAGTCATTTAAAGTCAAAAGATTAAATGGTAAACTGTCATCAATATTGACCACTTTTTCGAACGTTCGACTGGTCCGGGGTCATCGTTTTTCATCATAAAATTGATTTTTTGGACTCTACTAAAAATGTTTCAAAATGTCATTTGGATGGGCCCTCATGTTGAATAACCACTTTTTAAACCCTCACAGTGACCAAAATTGCCATTTTTACAGAGTTTTGCTTACTAAAAAGCTTCAATTTTGACCAATTTTAGGCAGAGAAATGACTTTAAACACACTTATTTTAGTTGAAAAAGTAATAATTCACATCCAACCGTCATTTAAAGTCAAAAGATTAAATGTTGAAATTTCTTCAATATTGACCACTTTTTTGAACGTTCGACAGGTCCGGGGTCATCGTTTTTCATCAGAAAATAGATTTTTTGGACTCTACCAAAAATGATTCAAAATGTCATTTGGATCGGGCCTCATGTTGAATTACCACTTTTTAAATCCTCACAGTGACCAAAATTGCCATTTTTACAGAGTTTTGCTTACTCAGAAGCTTCAATTTTGACCAATTTCAGGCACAGAAATGACTTTAAACACACTTATTTTAGTTGAAAAAGTAATATTTCGCATCCAACAGTCATTTAAAAACAAAAGATTAAATGGTAAAATTTAATCAATATTGACCACTTTTTTGAACGTTCGACAGGTCCGGGGTCATCGTTTTTCTTCAGAAAATGGATTTTTTGCAATCTACCAAAAATGATTCAAAATGTCATTTGGATCGGGCATCATGTTGAATAACCACTTTTTAAACCCTCACAGTGACCAAAATTGCCATTTTTACAGAGTTTTGCTTACTCAGAAGCTTCAATTTTGACCAATTTCAGGCACAGAAATGACTTTAAACACACTTATTTTAGTTGAAAAAGTAATATTTTACATCCCACAGTCATTTAAAGTCAAAAGATTAAATGGTAAAATGTCATCAATAATGACCACTTTTTTGAACGTTCGACTGGTCCGGGGTCATCGTTTTTCATCATACAATTGATTTTTTGGACTCTACCAAAAATGATTCAAAATGTCATTTGGATCGGGCCTCATGTTGAATTACCACTTTTTAAATCCTCACAGTGACCAAAATTGCCATTTTTACAGAGTTTTGCTTACTCAGAAGCTTCAATTTTGACCAATTTCAGGCACAGAAATGACTTTAAACACACTTATTTTAGTTGAAAAAGTAATATTTCACATCCAACAGTCATTTAAAGTCAAAAGATTAAATGGTAAAATGTCATCAATATTGACCACTTTTTCGAACGTTCGACTGGTCCAGGGTCATCGTTTTTCATCATAAAATTGATTTTTTGGACTCTACTAAAAATGTTTCAAAATGTCATTTGGATGGGCCCTCATGTTGAATAACCACTTTTTAAACCCTCATAGTGACCAAAATTGCCATTTTTACAGAGTTTTGCTTACTAAAAAGCTTCAATTTTGACCAATTTTAGTCAGAGAAATGACTTTAAACACACTTATTTTAGTTGAAAAAGTAATAATTCACATCCAACCGTCATTTAAAGTCAAAAGATTAAATGTTGAAATTTCTTCAATATTGACCACTTTTTTGAACGTTCGACAGGTCCGGGGTCATCGTTTTTCATCAGAAAATAGATTTTTTGGACTCTACCAAAAATGATTCAAAATGTCATTTGGATCGGCCCTCATGTTGAATAACCACTTTTTAAACCCTCACAGTGACTAAAATTGCCATTTTTACAGAGTTTCCGCTTACTCAAAAGCTTCAATTTTGACCAATTTCAGGCACAGAAATGACTTTAAACACAATTATTTTAGTTGAAAAAGTAATATTTCACATCCAACAGTCATTTAAAGTCAAAAGATTAAATGTTAAAATTTCATCAATATTGACCACTTTTTTGAACGTTCGACAGGTCCGGAGTCATCGTTTTTCATCAGAAAATTGATTTTTTGGACTCTACCAAAAATTATTCGAAATGTCATTTGGATCGGGCCTCATGTTGAATTACCACTTTTTAAACCCTCACAGTGACCAAAATTGCCATTTTTACAGAGTTTTGCTTACTCAGAAGCTTCAATTTTGACCAATTTCAGGCACAGAAATCACATTAAACACACTTATTTCAGTTGAAAAAGTAATATTTCACATCCAACAGTCATTTAAAGTCAAAAGATTAAATGTCAAAATTTCATCAATGTTGACCACTTTTTTTTAACGTTCGGCTGGTCCGGGGTCATCAATTTTCATCATAAAATTGATTTTTTGGACTCTACCAAAAATGATTCAAAATGTCACTTGGATTGGGCCTCATGTTGAATTACCACTTTTTAAACCCTCACAGTGACCAAAATAGCCATTTTTACAGAGTTTTGCTTACTCAGAAGCTTCAATTTTGACCAATTTCAGGCACAGAAATCACTTTAAACACACTTATTTTAGTTGAAAAAGTAATAATTCACATCCAACAGTCATTTAAAGTCAAAAGATTAAATGTTAAAATTTCATCAATATTGACCACTTTTTTGAACGTTCGACAGGTCCGGGGTCATCGTTTTTCATCATAAAATTGATTTTTTGGACTCTACCAAAAATGATTCAAAATGTCATTTGGATCGGGCCTCATGTTGAATAACCACTTTTTAAACCCTCACAGTGACCAAAATTGCCATTTTTACAGAGTTTTGCTTACTAAAAAGCTTCAATTTTGACCAATTTTAGGCAGAGAAATGACTTTAAACACACTTATTTTAGTTGAAAAAGTAATAATTCACATCCAACCGTCATTTAAAGTCAAAAGATTAAATGTTGAAATTTCTTCAATATTGACCACTGTTTTGAACGTTCGACAGGTCCGGGGTCATCGTTTTTCATCAGAAAATAGATTTTTTGGACTCTACCAAAAATGATTCAAAATGTCATTTGGATCGGGCCTCATGTTGAATAACCACTTTTTAAACCCTCACAGTGACCAAAATTGCCATTTTTACAGAGTTTTGCTTACTCAGAAGCTTCAATTTTGACCAATTTCAGGCACAGAAATCACTTTAAACACACTTATTTTAGTTGAAAAAGTAATAATTCACATCCAACAGTCATTTAAAGTCAAAAGATTAAATGTTAAAATTTCATCAATATTGACCACTTTTTTTAACCTTCGACTGGTCCGGGGTCATCGTTTTTCATCATAAAATTGATTTTTTGGACTCTACTAAAAATGATTCAAAATGTCATTTGGATCGGCCCTCATGTTGAATAACCACTTTTTAAACCCTCACAGTGACCAAAATTGCCATTTTTACAGAGTTTTGCTTACTAAAAAGCTTCAATTTTGACCAATTTCAGGCACAGAAATGACTTTAAACACACTTATTTTAGTTGAAAAAGTAATATTTCACATCCAACCGTCATTTAAAGTCAAAAGATTAAATGTTAAAATTTCATCAATATTGACCACTTTTTTGAACGTTCGACAGGTCCGGGGTCATCATTTTTCATCAGAAAATAGATTTTTTGGACTCTACCAAAAATGATTCAAAATGTCATTTGGATCGGGCATCATGTTGAATTACCACTATTTAAATCCTCACAGTGACCAAAATTGCCATTTTTACAGAGTTTTTCTTACTCAGAAGCTTCAATTTTGACCAAGTTCAGGCACAGAAATCACTTTAAACACACTTATTTTAGTTGAAAAAGTAATAATTCACATCCAGCAGTCATTTAAAGTCAAAAGATTAAATGTTAAAATGTCATCAATATTGACCACTTTTTTGAACCTTCGACTGGTCTGGGGTCATCGTTTTTCATCATAAAATTGATTTTTTGGACTCCACCAAAAATGATTCAAAATGTCATTTGGATCGGGCCTCATGTTGAATAACCACTTTTTAAACCCTCACAGTGACCAAAATTGCCATTTTTACAGAGTTTTGCTTACTAAAAAGCTTCAATTTTGATCAATTTCAGGCACAGAAATGACTTTAAACACACTTATTTTAGTTGAAAAAGTAATATTTCACATCCAACAGTCATTTACAGTCAAAAGATTAAATGTTAAAATTTCATCAATATTGACCACTTTTTTGAACGTTCGACAGGTCCGGGGTCATCGTTTTTCATCAGAAAATGGATTTTTTGCAATCTACCAAAAATGATTCAAAATGTCATTTGGATCGGGCCTCATGTTGAATAACCACTTTTTAAACCCTCACAGTGACCAAAATTGCCAATTTTTACAGAGTTTTGCTTACTCAGAAGCTTCAATTTTGACCAATTTCAGGCACAGAAATGACTTTAAACACACTTATTTTAGTTGAAAAAGTAATATTTCACATCCAACCGTCATTTAAAGTCAAAAGATTAAATGTTAAAATTTCATCAATATTGAACACTTTTTTGAACGTTCGACAGGTCCGGGGTCATCGTTTTTCATCAGAAAATAGATTTTTTGGACTCTACCAAAAATGATTCAAAATGTCATTTGGATCGGGCCTCATGTTGAATTACCACTTTTTAAATCCTCACAGTGACCAAAATTGCCATTTTTACAGAGTTTTGCTTACTCAGAAGCTTCAATTTTGACCAAGTTCAGGCACAGAAATCACTTTAAACACACTTATTTTAGTTGAAAAAGTAATAATTCACATCCAGCAGTCATTTAAAGTCAAAAGATTAAATGTTAAAATTTCATCAATATTGACCACTTTTTTTAACCTTCGACTGGTCCGGGGTCATCGTTTTTCATCATAAAATTGATTTTTTGGACTCTACTAAAAATGATTCAAAATGTCATTTGGATCGGCCCTCATGTTGAATAACCACTTTTTAAGCCCTCACAGTGACTAAAATTGCCATTTTTACAGAGTTTTCGCTTACTCAAAAGCTTCAATTTTGACCAATTTCAGGCACAGAAATGACTTTAAACACAATTATTTTAGTTGAAAAAGTAATATTTCACATCCAACAGTCATTTAAAGTCAAAAGATTAAATGTTAAAAATTCATCAATATTGACCACTTTTTTGAACGTTCGACAGGTCCGGAGTCATCGTTTTTCATCAGAAAATTGATTTTTTGGACTCTACCAAAAATTATTCAAAATGTCATTTGGATCGGGCCTCATGTGGAATAACCACTTTTTAAACCCTCACAGTGACCAAAATTGCCATTTTTACAGAGTTTTGCTTACTCAGAAGCTTCAATTTTGACCAATTTCAGGCACAGAAATCACTTTAAACACACTTATTTTAGTTGAAAAAGTAATAATTCACATCCAACAGTCATTTAAAGTCAAAAGATTAAATGTTAAAATTTCATCAATATTGACCACTTTTTTGAACGTTCGACAGGTCCGGGGTCATCGTTTTTCATCATAAAATTGATTTTTTGGACTCTACCAAAAATGATTCAAAATGTCATTTGGATCGGGCCTCATGTTGAATAACCACTTTTTAAACCCTTACAGTGACCAAAATTGCCATTTTTACAGAGTTTTGCTTACTCAGAAGCTTCAATTTTGACCAATTTCAGGCACAGAAATCACTTTAAACACACTTATGTTAGTTGAAAAAGTAATATTTCACATCCAACAGTCATTTAAAGTCAAAAGATTAAATGTCAAAATTTCATCAATATTGACCACTTTTTTGAACGTTTGGCTGGTCCGGGATCATCAATTTTCATCATAAAATTGATTTTTTGGACTCTACTAAAAATGATTCAAAATGTCATTTGGATCGGCCCTCATGTTGAATAACCACTTTTTAAACCCTCACAGTGACCAAAATTGCCATTTTTGCAGAGTTTTGCTTACTAAAAAGTTTCAATTTTGACCAATTTCAGGCACAGAAATCACTTTAAACACACTTATTTTAGTTGAAAAAGTAATAATTCACATCCAACAGTCATTTAAAGTCAAAAGATTAAATGTTAAAATTTCATCAATATTGACCACTTTTTTGAACGTTCGACAGGTCCGGGGTCATCGTTTTTCATCATAAAATTGATTTTTTGGACTCTACCAAAAATGATTCAAAATGTCATTTGGATCGGGCCTCATGTTGAATAACCACTTTTTAAACCCTTACAGTGACCAAAATTGCCATTTTTACAGAGTTTTGCTTACTCAGAAGCTTCAATTTTGACCAATTTCAGGCACAGAAATCACTTTAAACACACTTATGTTAGTTGAAAAAGTAATATTTCACATCCAACAGTCATTTAAAGTCAAAAGATTAAATGTCAAAATTTCATCAATATTGACCACTTTTTTGAACGTTTGGCTGGTCCGGGGTCATCAATTTTCATCATAAAATTGATTTTTTGGACTCTACTAAAAATGATTCAAAATGTCATTTGGATCGGCCCTCATGTTGAATAACCACTTTTTAAACCCTCACAGTGACCAAAATTGCCATTTTTGCAGAGTTTTGCTTACTAAAAAGTTTCAATTTTGACCAATTTCAGGCACAGAAATGACTTTAAACACACTTATTTTAGTTGAAAAAGTAATAATTCACATCCAACAGTCATTTAAAGTCAAAAGAATAAATGTTAAAATTTCACCAATATTGACCACTTTTTTTAACCTTCGACTGGTCCGGGGTCATCGTTTTTCATCATAAAATTGATTTTTTGGACTCTTCTAAAAATGTTTCAAAATGTCATTTGGATCGGGCCTCATGTTGAATAACCACTTTTTAAACCCTCACAGTGACCAAAATTGCCATTTTTACAGAGTTTTGCTTACTAAAAAGCTTCAATTTTGACCAATTTCAGGCACAGAAATGACTTTAAACACACGTATTTTAGTTGAAAAAGTAATATTTCACATCCAACAGTCATTTAAAGTCAAAAGATTAAATGTCAAAATGTCATCAATATTGACCACTTTTTTGAACCTTCGACTGGTCCGGGGTCATCGCTTTTCATCATAAAATTGATTTTTTGGACTCTACCAAAAATGATTCAAAATGTCATTTGGATCGGGCCTCATGTTGAATAACCACTTTTTAAACCCTCACAGTGACCAAAATTGCCATTTTTACAGAGTTTTGCTTACTCAGAAGCTTCAATTTTGACCAATTTCAGGCACAGAAATCACTTTAAACACAATTATTTTAGTTGAAAAAGTAATATTTCACATCCAACAGTCATTTAAAGTCAAAAGATTAAATGTTAAAATTTCATCAATATTGACCACCTTTTTGAACGTTCGACAGGTCCGGAGTCATCGTTTTTCATCAGAAAATTGATTTTTTGGACTCTACCAAAAATTATTCAAAATGTCATTTGGATCGGGCCTCATGTTGAATTACCACTTTTTAAACCCTCACAGTGACCAAAATTGCCATTTTTACAGAGTTTTGCTTACTCAGAAGCTTCAATTTTGACCAATTTCAGGCACAGAAATCACTTTAAACACACTTATTTTAGTTGAAAAAGTAATATTTCACATCCAACAGTCATTTAAAGTCAAAAGATTAAATGTCAAAATTTCATCAATATTGACCACTTTTTTGAACGTTCGGCTGGTCCGGGGTCATCAATTTTCATCATAAAATTGATTTTTTGGACTCTACCAAAAATGATTCAAAATGTCACTTGGTTTGGGCCTCATGTTGAATTACCACTTTTTAAACCCTCACAGTGACCAAAATTGCCATTTTTACAGAGTTTTGCTTACTCAGAAGCTTCAATTTTGACCAATTTCAGGCACAGAAATCACTTTAAACACACTTATTTTAGTTGAAAAGTAATAATTCACATCCAACAGTCATTTAAAGTCAAAAGATTAAATGTTAAAATTTCATCAATATTGACCACTTTTTTGAACGTTCGACTGGTCCGGGGTCATCGTTTTTCATCATAAAATTGATTTTTTGGACTCTACCAAAAATGATTCAAAATGTCATTTGGATCGGGCCTCATGTTGAATAACCACTTTTTTAAACCCTCACAGTGACCAAAATTGCCATTTTTACAGAGTTTTGCTTACTCAGAAGCTTCAATTTTGACCAAGTTCAGGCACAGAAATCACTTTAAACACACTTATTTTAGTTGAAAAAGTAATAATTCACATCCAGCAGTCATTTAAAGTCAAAAGATTAAATGTTAAAATTTCATCAATATTGACCACTTTTTTGAACGTTCGACAGGTCCGGAGTCATCGTTTTTCATCAGAAAATTGATTTTTTGGACTCTACCAAAAATTATTCGAAATGTCATTTGGATCGGGCCTCATGTTGAATTACCACTTTTTAAACCCTCACAGTGACCAAAATTGCCATTTTTACAGAGTTTTGCTTACTCAGAAGCTTCAATTTTGACCAATTTCAGGCACAGAAATCACTTTAAACACACTTATTTTAGTTGAAAAAGTAATATTTCACATCCAACAGTCATTTAAAGTCAAAAGATTAAATGTCAAAATTTCATCAATGTTGACCACTTTTTTTAACGTTCGGCTGGTCCGGGGTCATCAATTTTCATCATAAAATTGATTTTTTGGACTCTACCAAAAATGATTCAAAATGTCACTTGGATTGGGCCTCATGTTGAATTACCACTTTTTAAACCCTCACAGTGACCAAAATAGCCATTTTTACAGAGTTTTGCTTACTCAGAAGCTTCAATTTTGACCAATTTCAGGCACAGAAATCACTTTAAACACACTTATTTTAGTTGAAAAAGTAATAATTCACATCCAACAGTCATTTAAAGTCAAAAGATTAAATGTTAAAATTTCATCAATATTGACCACTTTTTTGAACGTTCGACAGGTCCGGGGTCATCGTTTTTCATCATAAAATTGATTTTTTGGACTCTACCAAAAATGATTCAAAATGTCATTTGGATCGGGCCTCATGTTGAATAACCACTTTTTAAACCCTCACAGTGACCAAAATTGCCATTTTTACAGAGTTTTGCTTACTAAAAAGCTTCAATTTTGACCAATTTTAGGCAGAGAAATGACTTTAAACACACTTATTTTAGTTGAAAAAGTAATAATTCACATCCAACCATCATTTAAAGTCAAAAGATTAAATGTCAAAATTTCATCAATGTTGACCACTTTTTTTAACGTTCGGCTGGTCCGGGGTCATCAATTTTCATCATAAAATTGATTTTTTGGACTCTACCAAAAATGATTCAAAATGTCACTTGGATTGGGCCTCATGTTGAATTACCACTTTTTAAACCCTCACAGTGACCAAAATAGCCATTTTTACAGAGTTTTGCTTACTCAGAAGCTTCAATTTTGACCAATTTCAGGCACAGAAATCACTTTAAACACACTTATTTTAGTTGAAAAGTAATAATTCACATCCAACAGTCATTTAAAGTCAAAAGATTAAATGTTAAAATTTCATCAATATTGACCACTTTTTTGAACGTTCGACTGGTCCGGGGTCATCGTTTTTCATCATAAAATTGATTTTTTGGACTCTACCAAAAATGATTCAAAATGTCATTTGGATCGGGCCTCATGTTGAATAACCACTTTTTTAAACCCTCACAGTGACCAAAATTGCCATTTTTACAGAGTTTTGCTTACTCAGAAGCTTCAATTTTGACCAAGTTCAGGCACAGAAATCACTTTAAACACACTTATTTTAGTTGAAAAAGTAATAATTCACATCCAGCAGTCATTTAAAGTCAAAAGATTAAATGTTAAAATTTCATCAATATTGACCACTTTTTTGAACGTTCGACAGGTCCGGAGTCATCGTTTTTCATCAGAAAATTGATTTTTTGGACTCTACCAAAAATTATTCGAAATGTCATTTGGATCGGGCCTCATGTTGAATTACCACTTTTTAAGCCCTCACAGTGACCAAAATTGCCATTTTTACAGAGTTTTGCTTACTCAGAAGCTTCAATTTTGACCAATTTCAGGCACAGAAATCACTTTAAACACACTTATTTTAGTTGAAAAAGTAATAATTCACATCCAACAGTCATTTAAAGTCAAAAGATTAAATGTTAAAATTTCATCAATATTGACCACTTTTTTGAACGTTCGACAGGTCCGGGGTCATCGTTTTTCATCATAAAATTGATTTTTTGGACTCTACCAAAAATGATTCAAAATGTCATTTGGATCGGGCCTCATGTTGAATAACCACTTTTTAAACCCTCACAGTGACCAAAATTGCCATTTTTACAGAGTTTTGCTTACTCAGAAGCTTCAATTTTGACCAATTTCAGGCACAGAAATCACTTTAAACACACTTATTTTAGTTGAAAAAGTAATATTTCACATCCAACAGTCATTTAAAGTCAAAAGATTAAATGTCAAAATTTCATCAATGTTGACCACTTTTTTTAACGTTCGGCTGGTCCGGGGTCATCAATTTTCATCATAAAATTGATTTTTTGGACTCTACCAAAAATGATTCAAAATGTCACTTGGATTGGGCCTCATGTTGAATTACCACTTTTTAAACCCTCACAGTGACCAAAATAGCCATTTTTACAGAGTTTTGCTTACTCAGAAGCTTCAATTTTTACCAATTTCAGGCACAGAAATCACTTTAAACACACTTATTTTAGTTGAAAAAGTAATAATTCACATCCAACAGTCATTTAAAGTCAAAAGATTAAATGTTAAAATTTCATCAATATTGACCACTTTTTTGAACGTTCGACAGGTCCGGGGTCATCGTTTTTCATCATAAAATTGATTTTTTGGACTCTACCAAAAATGATTCAAAATGTCATTTGGATCGGGCCTCATGTTGAATAACCACTTTTTAAACCCTCACAGTGACCAAAATTGCCATTTTTACAGAGTTTTGCTTACTAAAAAGCTTCAATTTTGACCAATTTTAGGCAGAGAAATGACTTTAAACACACTTATTTTAGTTGAAAAAGTAATAATTCACATCCAACCGTCATTTAAAGTCAAAAGATTAAATGTTGAAATTTCTTCAATATTGACCACTGTTTTGAACGTTCGACAGGTCCGGGGTCATCGTTTTTCATCAGAAAATAGATTTTTTGGACTCTACCAAAAATGATTCAAAATGTCATTTGGATCGGGCCTCATGTTGAATAACCACTTTTTAAACCCTCACAGTGACCAAAATTGCCATTTTTAGAGAGTTTTGCTTACTCAGAAGCTTCAATTTTGACCAATTTCAGGCACAGAAATCACTTTAAACACACTTATTTTAGTTGAAAAAGTAATAATTCACATCCAACAGTCATTTAAAGTCAAAAGATTAAATGTTAAAATTTCATCAATATTGACCACTTTTTTTAACCTTCGACTGGTCCGGGGTCATCGTTTTTCATCATAAAATTGATTTTTTGGACTCTACTAAAAATGATTCAAAATGTCATTTGGATCGGCCCTCATGTTGAATAACCACTTTTTAAACCCTCACAGTGACCAAAATTGCCATTTTTACAGAGTTTTGCTTACTCAGAAGCTTCAATTTTGACCAATTTCAGGCACAGAAATCACTTTAAACACACTTATTTTAGTTGAAAAAGTAATATTTCACATCCAACAGTCATTTAAAGTCAAAAGATTAAATGTCAAAATTTCATCAATATTGACCACTTTTTTTAACGTTCGGCTGGTCCGGGGTCATCAATTTTCATCATAAAATTGATTTTTTGGACTCTACCAAAAATGATTCAAAATGTCACTTGGTTTGGGCCTCATGTTGAATTACCACTTTTTAAACCCTCACAGTGACCAAAATTGCCATTTTTACAGAGTTTTGCTTACTCAGAAGCTTCAATTTTGACCAATTTCAGGCACAGAAATCACTTTAAACACACTTATTTTAGTTGAAAAGTAATAATTCACATCCAACAGTCATTTAAAGTCAAAAGATTAAATGTTAAAATTTCATCAATATTGACCACTTTTTTGAACGTTCGACTGGTCCGGGGTCATCGTTTTTCATCATAAAATTGATTTTTTGGACTCTACCAAAAATGATTCAAAATGTCATTTGGATCGGGCCTCATGTTGAATAACCACTTTTTTAAACCCTCACAGTGACCAAAATTGCCATTTTTACAGAGTTTTGCTTACTCAGAAGCTTCAATTTTGACCAAGTTCAGGCACAGAAATCACTTTAAACACACTTATTTTAGTTGAAAAAGTAATAATTCACATCCAGCAGTCATTTAAAGTCAAAAGATTAAATGTTAAAATTTCATCAATATTGTCCACTTTTTTGAACGTTCGACAGGTCCGGAGTCATCGTTTTTCATCAGAAAATTGATTTTTTGGACTCTACCAAAAATTATTCGAAATGTCATTTGGATCGGGCCTCATGTTGAATTACCACTTTTTAAACCCTCACAGTGACCAAAATTGCCATTTTTACAGAGTTTTGCTTACTCAGAAGCTTCAATTTTGACCAATTTCAGGCACAGAAATCACTTTAAACACACTTATTTTAGTTGAAAAAGTAATATTTCACATCCAACAGTCATTTAAAGTCAAAAGATTAAATGTCAAAATTTCATCAATGTTGACCACTTTTTTTAACGTTCGGCTGGTCCGGGGTCATCAATTTTCATCATAAAATTGATTTTTTGGACTCTACCAAAAATGATTCAAAATGTCACTTGGATTGGGCCTCATGTTGAATTACCACTTTTTAAACCCTCACAGTGACCAAAATAGCCATTTTTACAGAGTTTTGCTTACTCAGAAGCTTCAATTTTGACCAATTTCAGGCACAGAAATCACTTTAAACACACTTATTTTAGTTGAAAAAGTAATAATTCACATCCAACAGTCATTTACAGTCAAAAGATTAAATGTTAAAATTTCATCAATATTGACCACTTTTTTGAACGTTCGACAGGTCCGGGGTCATCGTTTTTCATCATAAAATTGATTTTTTGGACTCTACCAAAAATGATTCAAAATGTCATTTGGATCGGGCCTCATGTTGAATAACCACTTTTTAAACCCTCACAGTGACCAAAATTGCCATTTTTACAGAGTTTTGCTTACTAAAAAGCTTCAATTTTGACCAATTTTAGGCAGAGAAATGACTTTAAACACACTTATTTTAGTTGAAAAAGTAATAATTCACATCCAACCGTCATTTAAAGTCAAAAGATTAAATGTTGAAATTTTTTCAATATTGACCACTGTTTTGAACGTTCGACAGGTCCGGGGTCATCGTTTTTCATCAGAAAATAGATTTTTTGGACTCTACCAAAAATGATTCAAAATGTCATTTGGATCGGGCCTCATGTTGAATAACCACTTTTTAAACCCTCACAGTGACCAAAATTGCCATTTTTACAGAGTTTTGCTTACTCAGAAGCTTCAATTTTGACCAATTTCAGGCACAGAAATCACTTTAAACACACTTATTTTAGTTGAAAAAGTAATAATTCACATCCAACAGTCATTT
Organism: Lissotriton helveticus; assembly: GCF_964261635.1. NCBI lineage: Eukaryota > Metazoa > Chordata > Amphibia > Caudata > Salamandridae > Lissotriton > Lissotriton helveticus. The sequence goes on from NW_027611943.1 coordinate 723,826, forward strand.
AAAGTCAAAAGATTAAATGTTAAAATTTCATCAATATTGACCACTTTTTTTAACCTTCGACTGGTCCGGGGTCATCGTTTTTCATCATAAAATTGATTTTTTGGACTCTACTAAAAATGATTCAAAATGTCATTTGGATCGGCCCTCATGTTGAATAACCACTTTTTAAACCCTCACAGTGACCAAAATTGCCATTTTTACAGAGTTTTGCTTACTAAAAAGCTTCAATTTTGACCAATTTCAGGCACAGAAATGACTTTAAACACACTTATTTTAGTTGAAAAAGTAATATTTCACATCCAACCGTCATTTAAAGTCAAAAGATTAAATGTTAAAATTTCATCAATATTGACCACTTTTTTGAACGTTCGACAGGTCCGGGGTCATCGTTTTTCATCAGAAAATAGATTTTTTGGACTCTACCAAAAATGATTCAAAATGTCATTTGGATCGGGCCTCATGTTGAATTACCACTATTTAAATCCTCACAGTGACCAAAATTGCCATTTTTACAGAGTTTTTCTTACTCAGAAGCTTCAATTTTGACCAAGTTCAGGCACAGAAATCACTTTAAACACACTTATTTTAGTTGAAAAAGTAATAATTCACATCCAGCACTCATTTAAAGTCAAAAGATTAAATGTTAAAATGTCATCAATATTGACCACTTTTTTGAACCTTCGACTGGTCTGGGGTCATCGTTTTTCATCATAAAATTGATTTTTTGGACTCCACCAAAAATGATTCAAAATGTCATTTGGATCGGGCCTCATGTTGAATAACCACTTTTTAAACCCTCACAGTGACCAAAATTGCCATTTTTACAGAGTTTTGCTTACTAAAAAGCTTCAATTTTGATCAATTTCAGGCACAGAAATGACTTTAAACACACTTATTTTAGTTGAAAAAGTAATATTTCACATCCAACAGTCATTTACAGTCAAAAGATTAAATGTTAAAATTTCATCAATATTGACCACTTTTTTGAACGTTCGACAGGTCCGGGGTCATCGTTTTTCATCAGAAAATGGATTTTTTGCAATCTACCAAAAATGATTCAAAATGTCATTTGGATCGGGCCTCATGTTGAATTACCACTATTTAAATCCTCACAGTGACCAAAATTGCCATTTTTACAGAGTTTTGCTTACTCAGAAGCTTCAATTTTGACCAAGTTCAGGCACAGAAATCACTTTAAACACACTTATTTTAGTTGAAAAAGTAATAATTCACATCCAGCAGTCATTTAAAGTCAAAAGATTAAATGTTAAAATTTCATCAATATTGACCACTTTTTTTAACCTTCGACTGGTCCGGGGTCATCGTTTTTCATCATAAAATTGATTTTTTGGACTCTACTAAAAATGATTCAAAATGTCATTTGGATCGGCCCTCATGTTGAATAACCACTTTTTAAGCCCTCACAGTGACTAAAATTGCCATTTTTACAGAGTTTTCGCTTACTCAAAAGCTTCAATTTTGACCAATTTCAGGCACAGAAATGACTTTAAACACAATTATTTTAGTTGAAAAAGTAATATTTCACATCCAACAGTCATTTAAAGTCAAAAGATTAAATGTTAAAATTTCATCAATATTGACCACTTTTTTGAACGTTCGACAGGTCCGGAGTCATCGTTTTTCATCAGAAAATTGATTTTTTGGACTCTACCAAAAATTATTCAAAATGTCATTTGGATCGGGCCTCATGTTGAATTACCACTTTTTAAACCCTCACAGTGACCAAAATTGCCATTTTTACAGAGTTTTGCTTACTCAGAAGCTTCAATTTTGACCAATTTCAGGCACAGAAATCACCTTAAACACACTTATTTTAGTTGAAAAAGTAATATTTCACATCCAACAGTCATTTAAAGTCAAAAGATTAAATGTCAAAATTTCATCAATGTTGACCACTTTTTTTAACGTTCGGCTGGTCCGGGGTCATCAATTTTCATCATAAAATTGATTTTTTGGACTCTACCAAAAATGATTCAAAATGTCACTTGGATTGGGCCTCATGTTGAATTACCACTTTTTAAACCCTCACAGTGACCAAAATTGCCATTTTTACAGAGTTTTGCTTACTCAGAAGCTTCAATTTTGACCAATTTCAGGCACAGAAATCACTTTAAAGACACTTATTTTAGTTGAAAAAGTAATAATTCACATCCAACAGTCATTTAAAGTCAAAAGATTAAATGTCAAAATTTCATCAATATTGACCACTTTTTTGAACGTTTGGCTGGTCCGGGGTCATCAATTTTCATCATAAAATTGATTTTTTGGACTCTACTAAAAATGATTCAAAATGTCATTTGGATCGGCCCTCATGTTGAATAACCACTTTTTAAACCCTCACAGTGACCAAAATTGCCATTTTTGCAGAGTTTTGCTTACTAAAAAGCTTCAATTTTGACCAATTTCAGGCACAGAAATGACTTTAAACACACTTATTTTAGTTGAAAAAGTAATAATTCACATCCAACAGTCATTTAAAGTCAAAAGAATAAATGTTAAAATTTCACCAATATTGACCACTTTTTTTAACCTTCGACTGGTCCGGGGTCATCGTTTTTCATCATAAAATTGATTTTTTGGACTCTACTAAAAATGTTTCAAAATGTCATTTGGATCGGGCCTCATGTTGAATAACCACTTTTTAAACCCTCACAGTGACCAAAATTGCCATTTTTACAGAGTTTTGCTTACTAAAAAGCTTCAATTTTGACCAATTTCAGGCACAGAAATGACTTTAAACACACGTATTTTAGTTGAAAAAGTAATATTTCACATCCAACAGTCATTTAAAGTCAAAAGATTAAATGTCAAAATGTCATCAATATTGACCACTTTTTTGAACCTTCGACTGGTCCGGGGTCATCGCTTTTCATCATAAAATTGATTTTTTGGACTCTACCAAAAATGATTCAAAATGTCATTTGGATCGGGCCTCATGTTGAATAACCACTTTTTAAACCCTCACAGTGACCAAAATTGCCATTTTTACAGAGTTTTGCTTACTCAGAAGCTTCAATTTTGACCAATTTCAGGCACAGAAATCACTTTAAACACAATTATTTTAGTTGAAAAAGTAATATTTCACATCCAACAGTCATTTAAAGTCAAAAGATTAAATGTTAAAATTTCATCAATATTGACCACCTTTTTGAACGTTCGACAGGTCCGGAGTCATCGTTTTTCATCAGAAAATTGATTTTTTGGACTCTACCAAAAATTATTCAAAATGTCATTTGGATCGGGCCTCATGTTGAATTACCACTTTTTAAACCCTCACAGTGACCAAAATTGCCATTTTTACAGAGTTTTGCTTACTCAGAAGCTTCAATTTTGACCAATTTCAGGCACAGAAATCACTTTAAACACACTTATTTTAGTTGAAAAAGTAATATTTCACATCCAACAGTCATTTAAAGTCAAAAGATTAAATGTCAAAATTTCATCAATATTGACCACTTTTTTGAACGTTCGGCTGGTCCGGGGTCATCAATTTTCATCATAAAATTGATTTTTTGGACTCTACCAAAAATGATTCAAAATGTCACTTGGTTTGGGCCTCATGTTGAATTACCACTTTTTAAACCCTCACAGTGACCAAAATTGCCATTTTTACAGAGTTTTGCTTACTCAGAAGCTTCAATTTTGACCAATTTCAGGCACAGAAATCACTTTAAACACACTTATTTTAGTTAAAAAAGTAATAATTCACATCCAACAGTCATTTAAAGTCAAAAGATTAAATGTTAAAATTTCATCAATATTGACCACTTTTTTGAACGTTTGGCTGGTCCGGGGTCATCAATTTTCATCATAAAATTGATTTTTTGGACTCTACTAAAAATGATTCAAAATGTCATTTGGATCGGCCCTCATGTTGAATAACCACTTTTTAAACCCTCACAGTGACCAAAATTGCCATTTTTGCAGAGTTTTGCTTACTAAAAAGCTTCAATTTTGACCAATTTCAGGCACAGAAATGACTTTAAACACAATTTTTTTAGTTGAAAAAGTAATAATTCACATCCAAAAGTCATTTAAAGTCAAAAGATTAAATGTTAAAATTTCATCAATATTGACCACTTTTTTGAACGTTCGACAGGTCCGGGGTCATTGTTTTTCATCATAAAATTGATTTTTTGCACTCTACCAAAAATGATTCAAAATGTCATTTGGATCGGGCCTCATGTTGAATAACCACTTTTTAAACCCTCACAGTGACCAAAATTGCCATTTTTACAGAGTTTTGCTTACTCAGAAGCTTCAATTTTGACCAATTTCAGGCACAGAAATCACTTTAAACAAAAAGTAATAATTCACATCCAACAGTCATTTACAGTCAAAAGAATAAATGTTAAAATTTCATCAATATTGACCACTTTTTTGAACGTTTGGCTGGTCCGGGGTCATCAATTTTCATCATAAAATTGATTTTTTGGACTCTACTAAAAATGATTCAAAATGTCATTTGGATCGGCCCTCATGTTGAATAACCACTTTTTAAACCCTCACAGTGACCAAAATTGCCATTTTTGCAGAGTTTTGCTTACTAAAAAGCTTCAATTTTGACCAATTTCAGGCACAGAAATGACTTTAAACACAATTTTTTTAGTTGAAAAAGTAATAATTCACATCCAAAAGTCATTTAAAGTCAAAAGATTAAATGTTAAAATTTCATCAATATTGACCACTTTTTTGAACGTTCGACAGGTCCGGGGTCATCGTTTTTCATCATAAAATTGATTTTTTGCACTCTACCAAAAATGATTCAAAATGTCATTTGGATCGGGCCTCATGTTGAATAACCACTTTTTAAACCCTCACAGTGACCAAAATTGCCATTTTTACAGAGTTTTGCTTACTCAGAAGCTTCAATTTTGACCAATTTCAGGCACAGAAATCACTTTAAACACACTTATTTTAGTTGAAAAAGTAATAATTCACATCCAACAGTCATTTACAGTCAAAAGATTAAATGATAAAATTTCATCAATATTAACCACTTTTTTGAATCTTCGACTGGTCCGGGGTCATCGTTTTTCATCAGAAAATAGATTTTTTGGACTCTACCAAAAATGATTCAAAATGTCATTTGGATCGGGCCTCATGTTGAATAACCACTTTTTAAACCCTCACAGTGACCAAAATTGCCATTTTTACAGTGTTTTCGCTTACTCAAAAGCTTCAATTTTGACCAATTTCAGGCGGAGCGGGTCTCACGGAGCTACACGATCACGTGGCCATCTTGGTCCCGTGCTAGGATCCTCTCCGAATAACCACTTTTTAAACCCTCACAGTGAGCAAAATTGCCATTTTTACAGAGTTTTCGCTTACACAAAAGCTTCAATTTTGGCCAATTTCAGGCACAGAAATGACTTTAAACACAATTATTTTAGTTGAAAAAGTAATAATTCACATCCAACCGTCATTTAAAGTCAAAAGATTAAATGTCAAAATTTCATCAATGTTGACCACTTTTTTTAACGTTCGGCTGGTCCGGGGTCATCAATTTTCATCATAAAATTGATTTTTTGGACTCTACCAAAAATGATTCAAAATGTCACTTGGATTGGGCCTCATGTTGAATTACCACTTTTTAAACCCTCACAGTGACCAAAATTGCCATTTTTACAGAGTTTTGCTTACTCAGAAGCTTCAATTTTGACCAATTTCAGGCACAGAAATCACTTTAAACACACTTATTTTAGTTGAAAAAGTAATATTTCACATCCAACAGTCATTTAAAGTCAAAAGATTAAATGTCAAAATTTCATCAATGTTGACCACTTTTTTTAACGTTCGGCTGGTCCGGGGTCATCAATTTTCATCATAAAATTGATTTTTTGGACTCTACCAAAAATGATTCAAAATGTCACTTGGATTGGGCCTCATGTTGAATTACCACTTTTTAAACCCTCACAGTGACCAAAATTGCCATTTTTACAGAGTTTTGCTTACTCAGAAGCTTCAATTTTGACCAATTTCAGGCACAGAAATCACTTTAAACACACTTATTTTAGTTGAAAAAGTAATAATTCACATCCAACAGTCATTTAAAGTCAAAAGATTAAATGTCAAAATTTCATCAATATTGACCACTTTTTTTAACGTTTGGCTGGTCCGGGGTCATCAATTTTCATCATAAAATTGATTTTTTGGACTCTACTAAAAATGATTCAAAATGTCATTTGGATCGGCCCTCATGTTGAATAACCACTTTTTAAACCCTCACAGTGACCAAAATTGCCATTTTTGCAGAGTTTTGCTTACTAAAAAGCTTCAATTTTGACCAATTTCAGGCACAGAAATGACTTTAAACACACTTATTTTAGTTGAAAAAGTAATAATTCACATCCAACAGTCATTTAAAGTCAAAAGAATAAATGTTAAAATTTCACCAATATTGACCACTTTTTTTAACCTTCGACTGGTCCGGGGTCATCGTTTTTCATCATAAAATTGATTTTTTGGACTCTACTAAAAATGTTTCAAAATGTCATTTGGATCGGGCCTCATGTTGAATAACCACTTTTTAAACCCTCACAGTGACCAAAATTGCCATTTTTACAGAGTTTTGCTTACTAAAAAGCTTCAATTTTGACCAATTTCAGGCACAGAAATGACTTTAAACACACGTATTTTAGTTGAAAAAGTAATATTTCACATCCAACAGTCATTTAAAGTCAAAAGATTAAATGTCAAAATGTCATCAATATTGACCACTTTTTTGAACCTTCGACTGGTCCGGGGTCATCGCTTTTCATCATAAAATTGATTTTTTGGACTCTACCAAAAATGATTCAAAATGTCATTTGGATCGGGCCTCATGTTGAATAACCACTTTTTAAACCCTCACAGTGACCAAAATTGCCATTTTTACAGAGTTTTGCTTACTCAGAAGCTTCAATTTTGACCAATTTCAGGCACAGAAATCACTTTAAACACAATTATTTTAGTTGAAAAAGTAATATTTCACATCCAACAGTCATTTAAAGTCAAAAGATTAAATGTTAAAATTTCATCAATATTGACCACCTTTTTGAACGTTCGACAGGTCCGGAGTCATCGTTTTTCATCAGAAAATTGATTTTTTGGACTCTACCAAAAATTATTCAAAATGTCATTTGGATCGGGCCTCATGTTGAATTACCACTTTTTAAACCCTCACAGTGACCAAAATTGCCATTTTTACAGAGTTTTGCTTACTCAGAAGCTTCAATTTTGACCAATTTCAGGCACAGAAATCACTTTAAACACACTTATTTTAGTTGAAAAAGTAATATTTCACATCCAACAGTCATTTAAAGTCAAAAGATTAAATGTCAAAATTTCATCAATATTGACCACTTTTTTGAACGTTCGGCTGGTCCGGGGTCATCAATTTTCATCATAAAATTGATTTTTTGGACTCTACCAAAAATGATTCAAAATGTCACTTGGTTTGGGCCTCATGTTGAATTACCACTTTTTAAACCCTCACAGTGACCAAAATTGCCATTTTTACAGAGTTTTGCTTACTCAGAAGCTTCAATTTTGACCAATTTCAGGCACAGAAATCACTTTAAACACACTTATTTTAGTTAAAAAAGTAATAATTCACATCCAACAGTCATTTAAAGTCAAAAGATTAAATGTTAAAATTTCATCAATATTGACCACTTTTTTGAACGTTTGGCTGGTCCGGGGTCATCAATTTTCATCATAAAATTGATTTTTTGGACTCTACTAAAAATGATTCAAAATGTCATTTGGATCGGCCCTCATGTTGAATAACCACTTTTTAAACCCTCACAGTGACCAAAATTGCCATTTTTGCAGAGTTTTGCTTACTAAAAAGCTTCAATTTTGACCAATTTCAGGCACAGAAATGACTTTAAACACAATTTTTTTAGTTGAAAAAGTAATAATTCACATCCAAAAGTCATTTAAAGTCAAAAGATTAAATGTTAAAATTTCATCAATATTGACCACTTTTTTGAACGTTCGACAGGTCCGGGGTCATTGTTTTTCATCATAAAATTGATTTTTTGCACTCTACCAAAAATGATTCAAAATGTCATTTGGATCGGGCCTCATGTTGAATAACCACTTTTTAAACCCTCACAGTGACCAAAATTGCCATTTTTACAGAGTTTTGCTTACTCAGAAGCTTCAATTTTGACCAATTTCAGGCACAGAAATCACTTTAAACAAAAAGTAATAATTCACATCCAACAGTCATTTACAGTCAAAAGAATAAATGTTAAAATTTCATCAATATTGACCACTTTTTTGAACGTTTGGCTGGTCCGGGGTCATCAATTTTCATCATAAAATTGATTTTTTGGACTCTACTAAAAATGATTCAAAATGTCATTTGGATCGGCCCTCATGTTGAATAACCACTTTTTAAACCCTCACAGTGACCAAAATTGCCATTTTTGCAGAGTTTTGCTTACTAAAAAGCTTCAATTTTGACCAATTTCAGGCACAGAAATGACTTTAAACACAATTTTTTTAGTTGAAAAAGTAATAATTCACATCCAAAAGTCATTTAAAGTCAAAAGATTAAATGTTAAAATTTCATCAATATTGACCACTTTTTTGAACGTTCGACAGGTCCGGGGTCATCGTTTTTCATCATAAAATTGATTTTTTGCACTCTACCAAAAATGATTCAAAATGTCATTTGGATCGGGCCTCATGTTGAATAACCACTTTTTAAACCCTCACAGTGACCAAAATTGCCATTTTTACAGAGTTTTGCTTACTCAGAAGCTTCAATTTTGACCAATTTCAGGCACAGAAATCACTTTAAACACACTTATTTTAGTTGAAAAAGTAATAATTCACATCCAACAGTCATTTACAGTCAAAAGAATAAATGTTAAAATTTCACCAATATTGACCACTTTTTTTAACCTTCGACTCGTCCGGGGTCATCGTTTCTCATCATAAAATTGATTTTTTGGACTCTACTAAAAATGTTTCAAAATGTCATTTGGATCGGCCCTCATGTTGAATAACCACTTTTTAAACCCTCACAGTGACCAAAATGGCAATTTTTACAGAGTTTTGCTTACTAAAAAGCTTCAATTTTGACCAATTTTAGGCAGAGAAATGACTTTAAACACACTTATTTTAGTTGAAAAAGTAATAATTCACATCCAACCGTCATTTAAAGTCAAAAGATTAAATGTTAAAATTTCATCAATATTGACCACTTTTTTGAACGTTCGACAGGTCCGGGGTCATCGTTTTTCATCAGAAAATAGATTTTTTGGACTCTACCAAAAATGATTCAAAATGTCATTTGGATCGGGCCTCATGTTGAATTACCACTTTTTAAATCCTCACAGTGACCAAAATTGCCATTTTTACAGAGTTTTGCTTACTCAGAAGCTTAAATTTTGACCAATTTCAGGCACAGAAATCACTTTAAACACACTTATTTTAATTGAAAAAGTAATAATTCACATCCAACAGTCATTTAAAGTCAAAAGATTAAATGTTAAAATGTCATCAATATTGACCACTTTTTTGAACGTTCGACAGGTCCGGGGTCATCGTTTTTCTTCAGAAAATTGATTTTTTGCAATCTACCAAAAATGATTTAAAATGTCATTTGGATCGGGCCTCATGTTGAATAACCACTTTTTAAACCCTCACAGTGACCAAAATTGCCATTTTTACAGAGTTTTGCTCACTCAGAAGCTTCAATTTTGACCAATTTCAGGCACAGAAATGACTTTAAACACACTTATTTTAGTTGAAAAAGTAATAATTCACATCCAACCGTTATTTAAAGTCAAAAGATTAAATGTTAAAATTTCATCAATATTGACCACTTTTTTGAACGTTCGACAGGTCCGGGGTCATCGTTTTTCATCAGAAAATAGATTTTTTGGACTCTACCAAAAATGATTCAAAATGTCATTTGGATCGGGCCTCATGTTGAATTACCACTTTTTAAATCCTCACAGTGACCAAAATTGCCATTTTTACAGAGTTTTGCTTACTCAGGCTTCAATTTTGACCAATTTCAGGCACAGAAATCACTTTAAACACACTTATTTTAGTTGAAAAAGTAATAATTCACATCCAACAGTCATTTAAAGTCAAAAGATTAAATGTTAAAATTTCATCAATATTGACCACTTTTTTTAACCTTCGACTGGTCCGGGGTCATCGTTTTTCATCATAAAATTGATTTTTTGGACTCTACTAAAAATGATTCAAAATGTCATTTGGATCGGCCCTCATGTTGAATAACCACTTTTTAAACCCTCACAGTGACCAAAATTGCCATTTTTACAGAGTTTTGCTTACTAAAAAGCTTCAATTTTGAGCAATTTCAGGCACAGAAATGACTTTAAACACACTTATTTTAGTTGAAAAAGTAATATTTCACATCCAACCGTCATTTAAAGTCAAAAGATTAAATGTTAAAATTTCATCAATATTGACCACTTTTTTGAACGTTCGACAGGTCATCGTTTTTCATCAGAAAATAGATTTTTTAGACTCTACCAAAAATGATTCAAAATGTCATTTGGATCGGGCCTCATGTTGAATTACCACTTTTTAAATCCTCACAGTGACCAAAATTGCCATTTTTACAGAGTTTTGCTTACTCAGAAGCTTCAATTTTGACCAATTTCAGGCACAGAAATGACTTTAAACACACTTATTTTAGTTGAAAAAGTAATATTTCACATCCAACAGTCATTTAAAGTCAAAAGATTAAATGGTAAAATGTCATCAATATTGACCACTTTTTCGAACGTTCGACTGGTCCGGGGTCATCGTTTTTCATCATAAAATTGATTTTTTTGACTCTACTAAAAATGTTTCAAAATGTCATTTGGATGGGCCCTCATGTTGAATAACCACTTTTTAAACCCTCACAGTGACCAAAATTGCCATTTTTACAGAGTTTTGCTTACTAAAAAGCTTAAATTTTGACCAATTTTAGGCAGAGAAATGACTTTAAACACACTTATTTTAGTTGAAAAAGTAATAATTCACATCCAACCGTCATTTAAAGTCAAAAGATTAAATGTTGAAATTTCATCAATAATGACCACTTTTTTGAACGTTCGACTGGTTCGGGGTCATCGTTTTTCATCAGAAAATTGATTATTTGGACTCTACCAAAAATTATTCAAAATGTCATTTGAATCGGGCCTCAAGTTAAATTACCACTTTTTAAACCCTCACAGTGACCAAAATTGCCATTTTTACAGAGTTTTGCTTACTCAGAAGCTTGAATTTTGACCAATTTCAGGCACAGAAATCACTTTAAACACACTTATTTTAGTTGAAAAAGTAATATTTCACATCCAACAGTCATTTAAAGTCAAAAGATTAAATGTCAAAATGTCATCAATATTGACCACTTTTTTGAACCTTCGACTGGTCCGGGGTCGTCGCTTTTCATCATAAAATTGATTTTTTGGACTCTACCAAAAATGATTCAAAATGTCATTTGGATCGGGCCTCATGTTGAATAACCACTTTTTAAACCCTCACAGTGACCAAAATTGCCATTTTTACAGAGTTTTCGCTTACTCGAAAGCTTCAATTTTGACCAATTTCAGGCACAGAAATGACTTTAAACACACTTATTTTAGTTGAAAAAGTAATAATTCACATCCAACCGTCATTTAAAGTCAAAAGATTAAATGTTAAAATTTCATCAATATTGACCACTTTTTTGAACGTTCGACTGGTCCGGGGTCATCAATTTTCATCATAAAATTGATTTTTTGGACTCTACTAAAAATTATTCAAAATGTCATTTGGATCGGCCCTCATGTTGAATAACCACTTTTTAAACCCTCACAGTGACCAAAATTGCCATTTTTACAGAGTTTTGCTTACTAAAAAGCTTCAATTTTGACCAATTTCAGGCACAGAAATGACTTTAAACACAATTTTTTTAGTTGAAAAAGTAATAAATCACATCCAAAAGTCATTTAAAGTCAAAAGATTAAATGTTAAAATTTCATCAATATTGACCACTTTTTTGAACGTTCGACAGGTCCGGGGTCATCGTTTTTCATCAGAAAATAGATTTTTGGGACTCTACCAAAAATGATTCAAAATGTCATTTGGATCGGGCCTCATGTTGAATAACCACTTTTTAAACCCTTACAGTGACCAAAATTGCCATTTTTACAGAGTTTTGCTTACTCAGAAGCTTCAATTTTGACCAATTTCAGGCACAGAAATGACTTTAAACACACTTATTTTAGTTGAAAAAGTAATATTTCACATCCAACAGTCATTTAAAGTCAAAAGATTAAATGTTAAAATTTCATCAATATTGACCACTTTTTTGAACGTTCGACTGGTCCGGGGTCATCGTTTTTCATCATACAATTGATTTTTTGGACTCTACCAAAAATGATTCAAAATGTCACTTGGATTGGGCCTCATGTTGAATTACCACTTTTTAAACCCTCACAGTGACCAAAATTGCCATTTTTACAGAGTTTTGCTTACTCAGAAGCTTCAATTTTGACCAATTTCAGGCACAGAAATCACTTTAAACACACTTATTTTAGTTGAAAAAGTAATATTTCACATCCAACAGTCATTTAAAGTCAAAAGATTAAATGTTAAAATTTCATCAATATTGACCACTTTTTTGAACGTTCGACAGGTCCGGGGTCATCGTTTTTCATCATAAAATTGATTTTTGGGACTCTACCAAAAATGATTCAAAATGTCGTTTGGATCGGGCCTCATGTTGAATAACCACTTTTTAAACCCTCACAGTGACCAAAATTGCCATTTTTACAGAGTTTTGCTTACTCAGAAGCTTCAATTTTGACCAATTTCAGGCACAGAAATCACTTTAAACACACGTATTTTAGTTGAAAAAGTAATATTTCACATCCAACAGTCATTTAAAGTCAAAAGATTAAATGTCAAAATGTCATCAATATTGACCACTTTTTTGAACCTTCGACTGGTCCGGGGTCATCGCTTTTCATCATAAAATTGATTTTTTGGACTCTACCAAAAATGATTCAAAATGTCATTTGGATCGGGCCTCATGTTGAATAACCACTTTTTAAACCCTCACAGTGACCAAAATTGCCATTTTTACAGAGTTTTGCTTACTCAGAAGCTTCAATTTTGACCAATTTCAGGCACAGAAATCACTTTAAACACAATTATTTTAGTTGAAAAAGTAATATTTCACATCCAACAGTCATTTAAAGTCAAAAGATTAAATGTTAAAATTTCATCAATATTGACCACCTTTTTGAACGTTCGACAGGTCCGGAGTCATCGTTTTTCATCAGAAAATTGATTTTTTGGACTCTACCAAAAATTATTCAAAATGTCATTTGGATCGGGCCTCATGTTGAATTACCACTTTTTAAACCCTCACAGTGACCAAAATTGCCATTTTTACAGAGTTTTGCTTACTCAGAAGCTTCAATTTTGACCAATTTCAGGCACAGAAATCACTTTAAACACACTTATTTTAGTTGAAAAAGTAATATTTCACATCCAACAGTCATTTAAAGTCAAAAGATTAAATGTCAAAATTTCATCAATATTGACCACTTTTTTGAACGTTCGGCTGGTCCGGGGTCATCAATTTTCATCATAAAAATGATTTTTTGGACTCTACCAAAAATGATTCAAAATGTCACTTGGTTTGGGCCTCATGTTGAATTACCACTTTTTAAACCCTCACAGTGACCAAAATTGCCATTTTTACAGAGTTTTGCTTACTCAGAAGCTTCAATTTTGACCAATTTCAGGCACAGAAATCACTTTAAACACACTTATTTTAGTTAAAAAAGTAATAATTCACATCCAACAGTCATTTAAAGTCAAAAGATTAAATGTTAAAATTTCATCAATATTGACCACTTTTTTGAACGTTTGGCTGGTCCGGGGTCATCAATTTTCATCATAAAATTGATTTTTTGGACTCTACTAAAAATGATTCAAAATGTCATTTGGATCGGCCCTCATGTTGAATAACCACTTTTTAAACCCTCACAGTGACCAAAATTGCCATTTTTGCAGAGTTTTGCTTACTAAAAAGCTTCAATTTTGACCAATTTCAGGCACAGAAATGACTTTAAACACAATTTTTTTAGTTGAAAAAGTAATAATTCACATCCAAAAGTCATTTAAAGTCAAAAGATTAAATGTTAAAATTTCATCAATATTGACCACTTTTTTGAACGTTCGACAGGTCCGGGGTCATTGTTTTTCATCATAAAATTTATTTTTTGCACTCTACCAAAAATGATTCAAAATGTCATTTGGATCGGGCCTCATGTTGAATAACCACTTTTTAAACCCTCACAGTGACCAAAATTGCCATTTTTACAGAGTTTTGCTTACTCAGAAGCTTCAATTTTGACCAATTTCAGGCACAGAAATCACTTTAAACAAAAAGTAATAATTCACATCCAACAGTCATTTACAGTCAAAAGAATAAATGTTAAAATTTCATCAATATTGACCACTTTTTTGAACGTTTGGCTGGTCCGGGGTCATCAATTTTCATCATAAAATTGATTTTTTGGACTCTACTAAAAATGATTCAAAATGTCATTTGGATCGGCCCTCATGTTGAATAACCACTTTTTAAACCCTCACAGTGACCAAAATTGCCATTTTTGCAGAGTTTTGCTTACTAAAAAGCTTCAATTTTGACCAATTTCAGGCACAGAAATGACTTTAAACACAATTTTTTTAGTTGAAAAAGTAATAATTCACATCCAAAAGTCATTTAAAGTCAAAAGATTAAATGTTAAAATTTCATCAATATTGACCACTTTTTTGAACGTTCGACAGGTCCGGGGTCATCGTTTTTCATCATAAAATTGATTTTTTGCACTCTACCAAAAATGATTCAAAATGTCATTTGGATCGAGCCTCATGTTGAATAACCACTTTTTAAACCCTCACAGTGACCAAAATTGCCATTTTTACAGAGTTTTGCTTACTCAGAAGCTTCAATTTTGACCAATTTCAGGCACAGAAATCACTTTAAACACACTTATTTTAGTTGAAAAAGTAATAATTCACATCCAACAGTCATTTACAGTCAAAAGAATAAATGTTAAAATTTCACCAATATTGACCACTTTTTTTAACCTTCGACTCGTCCGGGGTCATCGTTTCTCATCATAAAATTGATTTTTTGGACTCTACTAAAAATGTTTCAAAATGTCATTTGGATCGGCCCTCATGTTGAATAACCACTTTTTAAACCCTCACAGTGACCAAAATGGCAATTTTTACAGAGTTTTGCTTACTAAAAAGCTTCAATTTTGACCAATTTTAGGCAGAGAAATGACTTTAAACACACTTATTTTAGTTGAAAAAGTAATAATTCACATCCAACCGTCATTTAAAGTCAAAAGATTAAATGTTAAAATTTCATCAATATTGACCACTTTTTTGAACGTTCGACAGGTCCGGGGTCATCGTTTTTCATCAGAAAATAGATTTTTTGGACTCTACCAAAAATGATTCAAAATGTCATTTGGATCGGGCCTCATGTTGAATTACCACTTTTTAAATCCTCACAGTGACCAAAATTGCCATTTTTACAGAGTTTTGCTTACTCAGAAGCTTAAATTTTGACCAATTTCAGGCACAGAAATCACTTTAAACACACTTATTTTAATTGAAAAAGTAATAATTCACATCCAACAGTCATTTAAAGTCAAAAGATTAAATGTTAAAATGTCATCAATATTGACCACTTTTTTGAACGTTCGACAGGTCCGGGGTCATCGTTTTTCTTCAGAAAATTGATTTTTTGCAATCTACCAAAAATGATTTAAAATGTCATTTGGATCGGGCCTCATGTTGAATAACCACTTTTTAAACCCTCACAGTGACCAAAATTGCCATTTTTACAGAGTTTTGCTTACTCAGAAGCTTCAATTTTGACCAATTTCAGGCACAGAAATGACTTTAAACACACTTATTTTAGTTGAAAAAGTAATAATTCACATCCAACCGTTATTTAAAGTCAAAAGATTAAATGTTAAAATTTCATCAATATTGACCACTTTTTTGAACGTTCGACAGGTCCGGGGTCATCGTTTTTCATCAGAAAATAGATTTTTTGGACTCTACCAAAAATGATTCAAAATGTCATTTGGATCGGGCCTCATGTTGAATTACCACTTTTTAAATCCTCACAGTGACCAAAATTGCCATTTTTACAGAGTTTTGCTTACTCAGGCTTCAATTTTGACCAATTTCAGGCACAGAAATCACTTTAAACACACTTATTTTAGTTGAAAAAGTAATAATTCACATCCAACAGTCATTTAAAGTCAAAAGATTAAATGTTAAAATTTCATCAATATTGACCACTTTTTTTAACCTTCGACTGGTCCGGGGTCATCGTTTTTCATCATAAAATTGATTTTTTGGACTCTACTAAAAATGATTCAAAATGTCATTTGGATCGGCCCTCATGTTGAATAACCACTTTTTAAACCCTCACAGTGACCAAAATTGCCATTTTTACAGAGTTTTGCTTACTAAAAAGCTTCAATTTTGAGCAATTTCAGGCACAGAAATGACTTTAAACACACTTATTTTAGTTGAAAAAGTAATATTTCACATCCAACCGTCATTTAAAGTCAAAAGATTAAATGTTAAAATTTCATCAATATTGACCACTTTTTTGAACGTTCGACAGGTCATCGTTTTTCATCAGAAAATAGATTTTTTAGACTCTACCAAAAATGATTCAAAATGTCATTTGGATCGGGCCTCATGTTGAATTACCACTTTTTAAATCCTCACAGTGACCAAAATTGCCATTTTTACAGAGTTTTGCTTACTCAGAAGCTTCAATTTTGACCAATTTCAGGCACAGAAATGACTTTAAACACACTTATTTTAGTTGAAAAAGTAATATTTCACATCCAACAGTCATTTAAAGTCAAAAGATTAAATGGTAAAATGTCATCAATATTGACCACTTTTTCGAACGTTCGACTGGTCCGGGGTCATCGTTTTTCATCATAAAATTGATTTTTTGGACTCTACTAAAAATGTTTCAAAATGTCATTTGGATGGGCCCTCATGTTGAATAACCACTTTTTAAACCCTCACAGTGACCAAAATTGCCATTTTTACAGAGTTTTGCTTACTAAAAAGCTTAAATTTTGACCAATTTTAGGCAGAGAAATGACTTTAAACACACTTATTTTAGTTGAAAAAGTAATAATTCACATCCAACCGTCATTTAAAGTCAAAAGATTAAATGTTGAAATTTCATCAATATTGACCACTTTTTTGAACGTTCGACAGGTCCGGGGTCATCGTTTTTCTTCAGAAAATGGATTTTTTGCAATCTACCAAAAATGATTTAAAATGTCATTTGGATCGGGCCTCATGTTGAATAACCACTTTTTAAACCCTCACAGTGACCAAAATTGCCATTTTTGCAGAGTTTTGCTTACTCAGAAGCTTAAATTTTGACCAATTTCAGGCACAGAAATGACTTTAAACACACTTATTTTAGTTGAAAAAGTAATATTTCACATCCAACAGTCATTTAAAGTCAAAAGATTAAATGGTAAAATGTCATCAATAATGACCACTTTTTTGAACGTTCGACTGGTTCGGGGTCATCGTTTTTCATCAGAAAATTGATTATTTGGACTCTACCAAAAATTATTCAAAATGTCATTTGAATCGGGCCTCAAGTTAAATTACCACTTTTTAAACCCTCACAGTGACCAAAATTGCCATTTTTACAGAGTTTTGCTTACTCAGAAGCTTGAATTTTGACCAATTTCAGGCACAGAAATGACTTTAAACACACTTATTTTAGTTGAAAAAGTAATATTTCACATCCAACCGTCATTTAAAGTCAAAAGATTAAATGTTAAAATTTCATCAATATTGACCACTTTTTTGAACGTTCGACAGGTCATCGTTTTTCATCAGAAAATAGATTTTTTAGACTCTACCAAAAATGATTCAAAATGCCATTTGGATCGGGCCTCATGTTGAATTACCACTTTTTAAACCCTCACAGTGACCAAAATTGCCATTTTTGCAGAGTTTTGCTTACTCAGAAGCTTCAATTTTGACCAATTTCAGGCACAGAAATGACTTTAAACACACTTATTTTAGATGAAAAAGTAATATTTCACATCCAACAGTCATTTAAAGTCAAAAGATTAAATGTTAAAATTTCATCAATATTGACCACTTTTTTGAACGTTCGACTGGTCCGGGGTCATCAATTTTCATCATAAAATTGATTTTTTGGACTCTACTAAAAATTATTCAAAATGTCATTTGGATCGGCCCTCATGTTGAATAACCACTTTTTAAACCCTCACAGTGACCAAAATTGCCATTTTTACAGAGTTTTGCTTACTAAAAAGCTTCAATTTTGACCAATTTCAGGCACAGAAATGACTTTAAACACAATTTTTTTAGTTGAAAAAGTAATAATTCACATCCAAAAGTCATTTAAAGTCAAAAGATTAAATGTTAAAATTTCATCAATATTGACCACTTTTTTGAACGTTCGACAGGTCCGGGGTCATCGTTTTTCATCAGAAAATAGATTTTTGGGACTCTACCAAAAATGATTCAAAATGTCATTTGGATCGGGCCTCATGTTGAATAACCACTTTTTAAACCCTTACAGTGACCAAAATTGCCATTTTTACAGAGTTTTGCTTACTCAGAAGCTTCAATTTTGACCAATTTCAGGCACAGAAATGACTTTAAACACACTTATTTTAGTTGAAAAAGTAATATTTCACATCCAACAGTCATTTAAAGTCAAAAGATTAAATGTTAAAATTTCATCAATATTGACCACTTTTTTGAACGTTCGACTGGTCCGGGGTCATCGTTTTTCATCATACAATTGATTTTTTGGACTCTACCAAAAATGATTCAAAATGTCACTTGGATTGGGCCTCATGTTGAATTACCACTTTTTAAACCCTCACAGTGACCAAAATTGCCATTTTTACAGAGTTTTGCTTACTCAGAAGCTTCAATTTTGACCAATTTCAGGCACAGAAATCACTTTAAACACACTTATTTTAGTTGAAAAAGTAATATTTCAGATCCAACAGTCATTTAAAGTCAAAAGATTAAATGTTAAAATTTCATCAATATTGACCACTTTTTTGAACGTTCGACAGGTCCGGGGTCATCGTTTTTCATCATAAAATTGATTTTTGGGACTCTACCAAAAATGATTCAAAATGTCGTTTGGATCGGGCCTCATGTTGAATAACCACTTTTTAAACCCTCACAGTGACTAAAATTGCCATTTTTACAGAGTTTTCGCTTACTCAAAAGCTTCAATTTTGACCAATTTCAGGCACAGAAATGACTTTAAACACAATTATTTTAGTTGAAAAAGTAATATTTCACATCCAACAGTCATTTAAAGTCAAAAGATTAAATGTTAAAATTTCATCAATATTGACCACTTTTTTGAACGTTCGACAGGTCCGGAGTCATCGTTTTTCATCAGAAAATTGATTTTTGGGACTCTACCAAAAATTATTCAAAATGTCATTTGGATCGGGCCTCATGTTGAATTACCACTTTTTAAACCCTCACAGTGACCAAAATTGCCATTTTTACAGAGTTTTGCTTACTCAGAAGCTTCAATTTTGACCAATTTCAGGCACAGAAATCACTTTAAACACATTTATTTTAGTTGAAAAAGTAATATTTCACATCCAACAGTCATTTAAAGTCAAAAGATTAAATGTTAAAATGTCATCAATATTGACTACTTTTTTTAACCTTCGACTGGTCCGGGGTCATCGTTTTTCATCATAAAATTGATTTTTTGGACTCCACCAAAAATGATTCAAAATGTCATTTGGATCGGGCCTCATGTTGAATAACCACTTTTTAAACCCTCACAGTGACCAAAATTGCCATTTTTACAGAGTTTTCGCTTACTCAAAAGCTTCAATTTTGACCAATTTCAGGCACAGAAATGACTTTAAACACAATTATTTTAGTTGAAAAAGTAATATTTCACATCCAACAGTCATTTAAAGTCAAAAGATTAAATGTTAAAATTTCATCAATATTGACCACTTTTTTGAACGTTCGACAGGTCCGGAGTCATCGTTTTTCATCAGAAAATTGATTTTTGGGACTCTACCAAAAATTATTCAAAATGTCATTTGGATCGGGCCTCATGTTGAATTACCACTTTTTAAACCCTCACAGTGACCAAAATTGCCATTTTTACAGAGTTTTGCTTACTCAGAAGCTTCAATTTTGACCAATTTCAGGCACAGAAATCACTTTAAACACATTTATTTTAGTTGAAAAAGTAATATTTCACATCCAACAGTCATTTAAAGTCAAAAGATTAAATGTTAAAATGTCATCAATATTGACTACTTTTTTTAACCTTCGACTGGTCCGGGGTCATCGTTTTTCATCATAAAATTGATTTTTTGGACTCCACCAAAAATGATTCAAAATGTCATTTGGATCGGGCCTCATGTTGAATAACCACTTTTTAAACCCTCACAGTGACCAAAATTGCCATTTTTACAGAGTTTTGCTTACTAAAAAGCTTCAATTTTGACCAATTTCAGGCACAGAAATGACTTTAAACACACGTATTTTAGTTGAAAAAGTAATATTTCACATCCAACAGTCATTTAAAGTCAAAAGATTAAATGTTAAAATTTCATCAATATTGACCACTTTTTTGAACGTTCGACAGGTCCGGGGTCATCGTTTTTCATCATAAAATTGATTTTTGGGACTCTACCAAAAATGATTCAAAATGTCGTTTGGATCGGGCCTCATGTTGAATAACCACTTTTTAAACCCTCACAGTGACTAAAATTGCCATTTTTACAGAGTTTTCGCTTACTCAAAAGCTTCAATTTTGACCAATTTCAGGCACAGAAATGACTTTAAACACAATTATTTTAGTTGAAAAAGTAATATTTCACATCCAACAGTCATTTAAAGTCAAAAGATTAAATGTTAAAATTTCATCAATATTGACCACTTTTTTGAACGTTCGACAGGTCCGGAGTCATCGTTTTTCATCAGAAAATTGATTTTTGGGACTCTACCAAAAATTATTCAAAATGTCATTTGGATCGGGCCTCATGTTGAATTACCACTTTTTAAACCCTCACAGTGACCAAAATTGCCATTTTTACAGAGTTTTGCTTACTCAGAAGCTTCAATTTTGACCAATTTCAGGCACAGAAATCACTTTAAACACATTTATTTTAGTTGAAAAAGTAATATTTCACATCCATCAGTCATTTAAAGTCAAAAGATTAAATGTTAAAATGTCATCAATATTGACTACTTTTTTTAACCTTCGACTGGTCCGGGGTCATCGTTTTTCATCATAAAATTGATTTTTTGGACTCCACCAAAAATGATTCAAAATGTCATTTGGATCGGGCCTCATGTTGAATAACCACTTTTTAAACCCTCACAGTGACCAAAATTGCCATTTTTACATAGTTTTGCTTACTCAGAAGCTTCAATTTTGACCAATTTCAGGCACAGAAATGACTTTAAACACACTTATTTTAGTTGAAAAAGTAATAATTCACATCCAACCGTCATTTAAAGTCAAAAGATTAAATGTTAAAATTTCATCAATATTGACCACTTTTTTGAACGTTCGACAGGTCCGGGGTCATCGTTTTTCATCAGAAAATAGATTTTTTGGACTCTACCAAAAATGATTCAAAATGTCATTTGGATCGGGCCTCATGTTGAATTACCACTTTTTAAATCCTCACAGTGACCAAAATTGCCATTTTTACAGAGTTTTGCTTACTCAGAAGCTTCAATTTTGACCAATTTCAGGCACAGAAATCACTTTAAACACACTTATTTTAGTTGAAAAAGTAATAATTCACATCCAACAGTCATTTAAAGTCAAAAGATTAAATGTTAAAATTTCATCAATATTGACCACTTTTTTTAACCTTCGACTGGTCCGGGGTCATCATTTTTCATCATAAAATTGATTTTTTGGACTCTACTAAAAATGATTCAAAATGTCATTTGGATCGGCCCTCATGTTGAATAACCACTTTTTAAACCCTCACAGTGACCAAAATTGCCATTTTTACAGAGTTTTGCTTACTAAAAAGCTTCAATTTTGACCAATTTCAGGCACAGAAATGACTTTAAACACACTTATTTTAGTTGAAAAAGTAATATTTCACATCCAACCGTCATTTAAAGTCAAAAGATTAAATGTTAAAATTTCATCAATATTGACCACTTTTTTGAACGTTCGACAGGTCATCGTTTTTCATCAGAAAATAGATTTTTTAGACTCTACCAAAAATGATTCAAAATGCCATTTGGATCGGGCCTCATGTTGAATTACCACTTTTTAAACCCTCACAGTGACCAAAATTGCCATTTTTGCAGAGTTTTGCTTACTCAGAAGCTTCAATTTTGACCAATTTCAGGCACAGAAATGACTTTAAACACACTTATTTTAGATGAAAAAGTAATATTTCACATCCAACAGTCATTTAAAGTCAAAAGATTAAATGGTAAAATGTCATCAATAATGACCACTTTTTTGAACGTTCGACTGGTCCGGGGTCATCGTTTTTCATCAGAAAATTGATTATTTGGACTCTACCAAAAATTATTCAAAATGTCATTTGAATCGGGCCTCAAGTTGAATTACCACTTTTTAAACCCTCACAGTGACCAAAATTGCCATTTTTACAGAGTTTTGCTTACTCAGAAGCTTGAATTTTGACCAATTTCAGGCACAGAAATCACTTTAAACACACTTATTTTAGTTGAAAAAGTAATATTTCACATCCAACAGTCATTTAAAGTCAAAAGATTAAATGTCAAAATGTCATCAATATTGACCACTTTTTTGAACCTTCGACTGGTCCGGGGTCATCAATTTTCATCATAAAATTGATTTTTTGGACTCTACTAAAAATGATTCAAAATGTCATTTGGATCGGCGCTCATGTTGAATAACCACTTTTTAAACCCTCACAGTGACCAAAAATGCCATTTTTACAGAGTTTTGCTTACTAAAAAGCTTCAATTTTGACCAATTTCAGGCACAGAAATGACTTTAAACACAATTTTTTTAGTTGAAAAAGTAATAATTCACATCCAAAAGTCATTTAAAGTCAAAAGATTAAATGTTAAAATTTCATCAATATTGACCACTTTTTTGAACGTTCGACAGGTCCGGGGTCATCGTTTTTCTTCAGAAAATGGATTTTTTGCAATCTACCAAAAATGATTTAAAATGTCATTTGGATCGGGCCTCATGTTGAATAACCACTTTTTAAACCCTCACAGTGACCAAAATTGCCATTTTTACAGAGTTTTGCTTACTCAGAAGCTTCAATTTTGACCAATTTCAGGCACAGAAATGACTTTAAACACACTTATTTTAGTTGAAAAAGTAATAATTCACATCCAACCGTTATTTAAAGTCAAAAGATTAAATGTTAAAATTTCATCAATATTGACCACTTTTTTGAACGTTCGACAGGTCATCGTTTTTCATCAGAAAATAGATTTTTTAGACTCTACCAAAAATGATTCAAAATGTCATTTGGATCGGGCCTCATGTTGAATTACCACTTTTTAAATCCTCACAGTGACCAAAATTGCCATTTTTACAGAGTTGTGCTTACTCAGAAGCTTCAATTTTGACCAATTTCAGGCACAGAAATGACTTTAAACACACTTATTTTAGTTGAAAAAGTAATATTTCACATCCAACAGTCATTTAAAGTCAAAAGATTAAATGGTAAAATGTCATCAATATTGACCACTTTTTCGAACGTTCGACAGGTCATCGTTTTTCATCATAAAATTGATTTTTTGGACTCTACTAAAAATGTTTCAAAATGTCATTTGGATGGGCCCTCATGTTGAATAACCACTTTTTAAACCCTCACAGTGACCAAAATTGCCATTTTTACAGAGTTTTGCTTACTAAAAAGCTTCAATTTTGACCAATTTTAGGCAGAGAAATGACTTTAAACACACTTATTTTAGTTGAAAAAGTAATAATTCACATCCAACCGTCATTTAAAGTCAAAAGATTAAATGGTAAAATTTCATCAATAATGACCACTTTTTTGAACGTTCGACTGGCCCGGGGTCATCGTTTTTCATCAGAAAATTGATTATTTGGACTCTACCAAAAATTATTCAAAATGTCATTTGAATCGGGCCTCAAGTTGAATTACCACTTTTTAAACCCTCACAGTGACCAAAATTGCCATTTTTACAGAGTTTTGCTTACTCAGAAGCTTGAATTTTGACCAATTTCAGGCACAGAAATCACTTTAAACACACTTATTTTAGTTGAAAAAGTAATATTTCACATCCAACAGTCATTTAAAGTCAAAAGATTAAATGTCAAAATGTCATCAATATTGACCACTTTTTTGAACCTTCGACTGGTCCGGGGTCATCGCTTTTCATCATAAAATTGATTTTTTGGACTCTACCAAAAATGATTCAAAATGTCATTTGGATCGGGCCTCATGTTGAATAACCACTTTTTAAACCCTCACAGTGACCAAAATTGCCATTTTTACAGAGTTTTCGCTTACTCGAAAGCTTCAATTTTGACCAATTTCAGGCACAGAAATGACTTTAAACACACTTATTTTAGTTGAAAAAGTAATAATTCACATCCAACCGTCATTTAGTCAAAAGATTAAATGTTAAAATTTCATCAATATTGACCACTTTTTTGAACGTTCGACTGGTCCGGGGTCATCAATTTTCATCATAAAATTGATTTTTTGGACTCTACTAAAAATGATTCAAAATGTCATTTGGATCGGCCCTCATGTTGAATAACCACTTTTTAATCCCCTCACAGTGACCAAAATTGCATTTTTACAGAGTTTTGCTTACTAAAAAGCTTCAATTTTGACCAATTTCAGGCACAGAAATGACTTTAAACACAATTTTTTTAGTTGAAAAAGTAATAATTCACATCCAAAAGTCATTTAAAGTCAAAAGATTAAATGTTAAAATTTCATCAATATTGACCACTTTTTTGAACGTTCGACAGGTCCGGGGTCATCGTTTTTCATCAGAAAATAGATTTTTGGGACTCTACCAAAAATTATTCAAAATGTCATTTGGATCGGGCCTCATGTTGAATTACCACTTTTTAAACCCTCACAGTGACCAAAATTGCCATTTTTACAGAGTTTTGCTTACTCAGAAGCTTCAATTTTGACCAATTTCAGGCACAGAAATCACTTTAAACACACTTATTTTAGTTGAAAAAGTAATATTTCACATCCAACAGTCATTTAAAGTCAAAAGATTAAATGTTAAAATGTCATCAATATTGACTACTTTTTTTAACCTTCGACTGGTCCGGGGTCATCGTTTTTCATCATAAAATAGATTTTTTGGACTCCACCAAAAATGATTCAAAATGTCATTTGGATCGGGCCTCATGTTGAATAACCACTTTTTAAACCCTCACAGTGACCAAAATTGCCATTTTTACAGAGTTTTGCTTACTAAAAAGCTTCAATTTTGACCAATTTCAGGCACAGAAATGACTTTAAACACACTTATTTTAGTTGAAAAAGTAATAATTCACATCCAACCGTCATTTAAAGTCAAAAGATTAAATGTTAAAATTTCATCAATATTGACCACTTTTTTGAACGTTCGACAGGTCCGGGGTCATCGTTTTTCATCAGAAAATAGATTTTTTGGACTCTACCAAAAATGATTCAAAATGTCATTTGGATCGGGCCTCATGTTGAATTACCACTTTTTAAATCCTCACAGTGACCAAAATTGCCATTTTTACAGAGTTTTGCTTACTCAGAAGCTTCAATTTTGACCAATTTCAGGCACAGAAATCACTTTAAACACACTTATTTTAGTTGAAAAAGTAATAATTCACATCCAACAGTCATTTAAAGTCAAAAGATTAAATGTTAAAATTTCATCAATATTGACCACTTTTTTTAACCTTCGACTGGTCCGGGGTCATCATTTTTCATCATAAAATTGATTTTTTGGACTCTACTAAAAATGATTCAAAATGTCATTTGGATCGGCCCTCATGTTGAATAACCACTTTTTAAACCCTCACAGTGACCAAAATTGCCATTTTTACAGAGTTTTGCTTACTAAAAAGCTTCAATTTTGACCAATTTCAGGCACAGAAATGACTTTAAACACACTTATTTTAGTTGAAAAAGTAATATTTCACATCCAACCGTCATTTAAAGTCAAAAGATTAAATGTTAAAATTTCATCAATATTGACCACTTTTTTGAACGTTCGACAGGTCATCGTTTTTCATCAGAAAATAGATTTTTTAGACTCTACCAAAAATGATTCAAAATGCCATTTGGATCGGGCCTCATGTTGAATTACCACTTTTTAAATCCTCACAGTGACCAAAATTGCCATTTTTACAGAGTTTTGCTTACTCACAAGCTTCAATTTTGACCAATTTCAGGCACAGAAATGACTTTAAACACACTTATTTTCGTTGAAAAAGTAATATTTCACATCCAACAGTCATTTAAAGTCAAAAGATTAAATGGTAAAATGTCATCAATATTGACCACTTTTTCGAACGTTCGACTGGTCCGGGGTCATCGTTTTTCATCATAAAATTGATTTTTTGGACTCTACTAAAAATGTTTCAAAATGTCATTTGGATGGGCCCTCATGTTGAATAACCACTTTTTAAACCCTCACAGTGACCAAAATTGCCATTTTTACAGAGTTTTGCTTACTAAAAAGCTTCAATTTTGACCAATTTTAGGCAGAGAAATGACTTTAAACACACTTATTTTAGTTGAAAAAGTAATAATTCACATCCAACCGTCATTTAAAGTCAAAAGATTAAATGTTGAAATTTCATCAATATTGACCACTTTTTTGAACGTTCGACAGGTCCGGGGTCATCGTTTTTCTTCAGAAAATGGATTTTTTTGCAATCTACCAAAAATGATTTAAAATGTCATTTGGATCGGGCCTCATGTTGAATAACCACTTTTTAAACCCTCACAGTGACCAAAATTGCCATTTTTGCAGAGTTTTGCTTACTCAGAAGCTTCAATTTTGACCAATTTCAGGCACAGAAATGACTTTAAACACACTTATTTTAGATGAAAAAGTAATATTTCACATCCAACAGTCATTTAAAGTCAAAAGATTAAATGGTAAAATGTCATCAATAATGACCACTTTTTTGAACGTTCGACTGGTCCGGGGTCATCGTTTTTCATCAGAAAATTGATTATTTGGACTCTACCAAAAATTATTCAAAATGTCATTTGAATCGGTCCTCAAGTTGAATTACCACTTTTTAAACCCTCACAGTGACCAAAATTGCCATTTTTACAGAGTTTTGCTTACTCAGAAGCTTGAATTTTGACCAATTTCAGGCACAGAAATCACTTTAAACACACTTATTTTAGTTGAAAAAGTAATATTTCACATCCAACAGTCATTTAAAGTCAAAAGATTAAATGTCAAAATGTCATCAATATTGACCACTTTTTTTAACCTTCGACTGGTCCGGGGTCATCGCTTTTCATCATAAAATTGATTTTTTGGACTCTACCAAAAATGATTCAAAATGTCATTTGGATCGGGCCTCATGTTGAATAACCACTTTTTAAACCCTCACAGTGACCAAAATTGCCATTTTTACAGAGTTTTCGCTTACTCGAAAGCTTCAATTTTGACCAATTTCAGGCACAGAAATGACTTTAAACACACTTATTTTAGTTGAAAAAGTAATAATTCACATCCAACCGTCATTTAAAGTCAAAAGATTAAATGTTAAAATTTCATCAATATTGACCACTTTTTTGAACGTTCGACTGGTCCGGGGTCATCAATTTTCATCATAAAATTGATTTTTTGGACTCTACTAAAAATGATTCAAAATGTCATTTGGATCGGCCCTCATGTTGAATAACCACTTTTTAAACCCTCACAGTGACCAAAATTGCCATTTTTACAGAGTTTTGCTTACTAAAAAGCTTCAATTTTGACCAATTTCAGGCACAGAAATGACTTTAAACACAATTTTTTTAGTTGAAAAAGTAATAATTCACATCCAAAAGTCATTTAAAGTCAAAAGATTAAATGTTAAAATTTCATCAATATTGACCACTTTTTTGAACGTTCGACAGGTCCGGGGTCATCGTTTTTCATCAGAAAATAGATTTTTGGGACTCTACCAAAAATGATTCAAAATGTCATTTGGATCGGGCCTCATGTTGAATAACCACTTTTTAAACCCTTACAGTGACCAAAATTGCCATTTTTACAGAGTTTTGCTTACTCAGAAGCTTCAATTTTGACCAATTTCAGGCACAGAAATGACTTTAAACACACTTATTTTAGTTGAAAAAGTAATATTTCACATCCAACAGTCATTTAAAGTCAAAAGATTAAATGTTAAAATTTCATCAATATTGACCACTTTTTTGAACGTTCGACTGGTCCGGGGTCATCGTTTTTCATCATACAATTGATTTTTTGGACTCTACCAAAAATGATTCAAAATGTCACTTGGATTGGGCCTCATGTTGAATTACCACTTTTTAAACCCTCACAGTGACCAAAATTGCCATTTTTACAGAGTTTTGCTTACTCAGAAGCTTCAATTTTGACCAATTTCAGGCACAGAAATCACTTTAAACACACTTATTTTAGTTGAAAAAGTAATAATTCACATCCAACAGTCATTTAAAGTCAAAAGATTAAATGTTAACATTTCATCAATATTGACCACTTTTTTGAACGTTCGACAGGTCCGGGGTCATAGTTTTTCATCATAAAATTGATTTTTTGGACTCTACCAAAAATGATTCAAAATGTCATTTGGATCGGGCCTCATGTTGAATAACCACTTTTTAAACCCTCACAGTGACTAAAATTGCCATTTTTACAGAGTTTTCGCTTACTCAAAAGCTTCAATTTTGACCAATTTCAGGCACAGAAATGACTTTAAACACAATTATTTTAGTTGAAAAAGTAATAATTCACATCCAAAAGTCATTTAAAGTCAAAAGATTAAATGTTAAAATTTCATCAATATTGACCACTTTTTTGAACGTTCGACAGGTCCGGGGTCATCGTTTTTCATCAGAAAATAGATTTTTGGGACTCTACCAAAAATGATTCAAAATGTCATTTGGATCGGGCCTCATGTTGAATAACCACTTTTTAAGCCCTTACAGTGACCAAAATTGCCATTTTTACAGAGTTTTGCTTACTCAGAAGCTTCAATTTTGACCAATTTCAGGCACAGAAATGACTTTAAACACACTTATTTTAGTTGAAAAAGTAATATTTCACATCCAACAGTCATTTAAAGTCAAAAGATTAAATGTTAAAATTTCATCAATATTGACCAC
Source organism: Lissotriton helveticus (assembly GCF_964261635.1). NCBI lineage: Eukaryota > Metazoa > Chordata > Amphibia > Caudata > Salamandridae > Lissotriton > Lissotriton helveticus. The sequence continues at coordinate 753,264 of NW_027611943.1, forward strand.
TTTTTTGAACGTTCGACTGGTCCGGGGTCATCGTTTTTCATCATACAATTGATTTTTTGGACTCTACCAAAAATGATTCAAAATGTCACTTGGATTGGGCCTCATGTTGAATTACCACTTTTTAAACCCTCACAGTGACCAAAATTGCCATTTTTGCAGAGTTTTGCTTACTCAGAAGCTTCAATTTTGACCAATTTCAGGCACAGAAATGACTTTAAACACACTTATTTTAGATGAAAAAGTAATATTTCACATCCAACAGTCATTTAAAGTCAAAAGATTAAATGGTAAAATGTCATCAATAATGACCACTTTTTTGAACGTTCGACTGGTCCGGGGTCATCGTTTTTCATCAGAAAATTGATTATTTGGACTCTACCAAAAATTATTCAAAATGTCATTTGAATCGGGCCTCAAGTTGAATTACCACTTTTTAAACCCTCACAGTGACCAAAATTGCCATTTTTACAGAGTTTTGCTTACTCAGAAGCTTGAATTTTGACCAATTTCAGGCACAGAAATCACTTTAAACACACTTATTTTAGTTGAAAAAGTAATATTTCACATCCAACAGTCATTTAAAGTCAAAAGATTAAATGTCAAAATGTCATCAATATTGACCACTTTTTTTAACCTTCGACTGGTCCGGGGTCATCGCTTTTCATCATAAAATTGATTTTTTGGACTCTACCAAAAATGATTCAAAATGTCATTTGGATCGGGCCTCATGTTGAATAACCACTTTTTAAACCCTCACAGTGACCAAAATTGCCATTTTTACAGAGTTTTCGCTTACTCGAAAGCTTCAATTTTGACCAATTTCAGGCACAGAAATGACTTTAAACACACTTATTTTAGTTGAAAAAGTAATAATTCACATCCAACCGTCATTTAAAGTCAAAAGATTAAATGTTAAAATTTCATCAATATTGACCACTTTTTTGAACGTTCGACTGGTCCGGGGTCATCAATTTTCATCATAAAATTGATTTTTTGGACTCTACTAAAAATGATTCAAAATGTCATTTGGATCGGCCCTCATGTTGAATAACCACTTTTTAAACCCTCACAGTGACCAAAATTGCCATTTTTACAGAGTTTTGCTTACTAAAAAGCTTCAATTTTGACCAATTTCAGGCACAGAAATGACTTTAAACACAATTTTTTTAGTTGAAAAAGTAATAATTCACATCCAAAAGTCATTTAAAGTCAAAAGATTAAATGTTAAAATTTCATCAATATTGACCACTTTTTTGAACGTTCGACAGGTCCGGGGTCATCGTTTTTCATCAGAAAATAGATTTTTGGGACTCTACCAAAAATGATTCAAAATGTCATTTGGATCGGGCCTCATGTTGAATAACCACTTTTTAAACCCTTACAGTGACCAAAATTGCCATTTTTACAGAGTTTTGCTTACTCAGAAGCTTCAATTTTGACCAATTTCAGGCACAGAAATGACTTTAAACACACTTATTTTAGTTGAAAAAGTAATATTTCACATCCAACAGTCATTTAAAGTCAAAAGATTAAATGTTAAAATTTCATCAATATTGACCACTTTTTTGAACGTTCGACTGGTCCGGGGTCATCGTTTTTCATCATACAATTGATTTTTTGGACTCTACCAAAAATGATTCAAAATGTCACTTGGATTGGGCCTCATGTTGAATTACCACTTTTTAAACCCTCACAGTGACCAAAATTGCCATTTTTACAGAGTTTTGCTTACTCAGAAGCTTCAATTTTGACCAATTTCAGGCACAGAAATCACTTTAAACACACTTATTTTAGTTGAAAAAGTAATAATTCACATCCAACAGTCATTTAAAGTCAAAAGATTAAATGTTAACATTTCATCAATATTGACCACTTTTTTGAACGTTCGACAGGTCCGGGGTCATAGTTTTTCATCATAAAATTGATTTTTTGGACTCTACCAAAAATGATTCAAAATGTCATTTGGATCGGGCCTCATGTTGAATAACCACTTTTTAAACCCTCACAGTGACTAAAATTGCCATTTTTACAGAGTTTTCGCTTACTCAAAAGCTTCAATTTTGACCAATTTCAGGCACAGAAATGACTTTAAACACAATTATTTTAGTTGAAAAAGTAATAATTCACATCCAAAAGTCATTTAAAGTCAAAAGATTAAATGTTAAAATTTCATCAATATTGACCACTTTTTTGAACGTTCGACAGGTCCGGGGTCATCGTTTTTCATCAGAAAATAGATTTTTGGGACTCTACCAAAAATGATTCAAAATGTCATTTGGATCGGGCCTCATGTTGAATAACCACTTTTTAAACCCTTACAGTGACCAAAATTGCCATTTTTACAGAGTTTTGCTTACTCAGAAGCTTCAATTTTGACCAATTTCAGGCACAGAAATGACTTTAAACACACTTATTTTAGTTGAAAAAGTAATATTTCACATCCAACAGTCATTTAAAGTCAAAAGATTAAATGTTAAAATTTCATCAATATTGACCACTTTTTTGAACGTTCGACTGGTCCGGGGTCATCGTTTTTCATCATACAATTGATTTTTTGGACTCTACCAAAAATAATTCAAAATGTCACTTGGATTGGGCCTCATGTTGAATTACCACTTTTTAAACCCTCACAGTGACCAAAATTGCCATTTTTACAGAGTTTTGCTTACTCAGAAGCTTCAATTTTGACCAATTTCAGGCACAGAAATCACTTTAAACACACTTATTTTAGTTGAAAAAGTAATAATTCACATCCAACAGTCATTTAAAGTCAAAAGATTAAATGTTAAAATTTCATCAATATTGACCACTTTTTTGAACGTTCGACAGGTCCGGGGTCATCGTTTTTCATCATAAAATTGATTTTTTGGACTCTACCAAAAATGATTCAAAATGTCATTTGGATCGGGCCTCATGTTGAATTACCACTTTTTAAACCCTCACAGTGACCAAAATTGCCATTTTTACAGAGTTTTGCTTACTCAGAAGCTTCAATTTTGACCAATTTCAGGCACAGAAATCACTTTAAACACACTTATTTTAGTTGAAAAAGTAATATTTCACATCCAACAGTCATTTAAAGTCAAAAGATTAAATGTCAAAATTTCATCAATATTGACCACTTTTTTGAACGTTCGACTGGTCCGGGGTCATCGTTTTTCATCATACAATTGATTTTTTGGACTCTACCAAAAATGATTCAAAATGTCACTTGGATTGGGCCTCATGTTGAATTACCACTTTTTAAACCCTGACAGTGACCAAAATTGCCATTTTTACAGAGTTTTGCTTACTCAGAAGCTTCAATTTTGACCAATTTCAGGCACAGAAATCACTTTAAACACACTTATTTTAGTTGAAAAAGTAATAATTCACATCCAACAGTCATTTAAAGTCAAAAGATTAAATGTTAAAATTTCATCAATATTGACCACTTTTTTGAACGTTCGACAGGTCCGGGGTCATCGGTTTTCATCATAAAATTGATTTTTTGGACTCTACCAAAAATGATTCAAAATGTCATTTGGATCGGGCCTCATGTTGAATAACCACTTTTTAAACCCTCACAGTGACTAAAATTGCCATTTTTACAGAGTTTTCGCTTACTCAAAAGCTTCAATTTTGACCAATTTCAGGCACAGAAATGACTTTAAACACAATTATTTTAGTTGAAAAAGTAATATTTCACATCCAACAGTCATTTAAAGTCAAAAGATTAAATGTTAAAATTTCATCAATATTGACCACTTTTTTGAACGTTCGACAGGTCCGGAGTCATCGTTTTTCATCAGAAAATTGATTTTTTGGACTCTACCAAAAATTATTCAAAATGTCATTTGGATCGGGCCTCATGTTGAATTACCACTTTTTAAACCCTCACAGTGACCAAAATTGCCATTTTTACAGAGTTTTGCTTACTCAGAAGCTTCAATTTTGACCAATTTCAGGCACAGAAATCACTTTAAACACACTTATTTTAGTTGAAAAAGTAATATTTCACATCCAACAGTCATTTAAAGTCAAAAGATTAAATGTCAAAATTTCATCAATATTGACCACTTTTTTGAACGTTCGGCTGGTCCGGGGTCATCAATTTTCATCATAAAATTGATTTTTTGGACTCTACCAAAAATGATTCAAAATGTCACTTGGATTGGGCCTCATGTTGAATTACCACTTTTTAAACCCTCACAGTGACCAAAATTGCCATTTTTAAAGAGTTTTGCTTACTCAGAAGCTTCAATTTTGACCAATTTCAGGCACAGAAATCACTTTAAACACACTTATTTTAGTTGAAAAAGTAATAATTCACATCCAACAGTCATTTAAAGTCAAAAGATTAAATGTTAAAATTTCATCAATATTGACCACTTTTTTGAACGTTCGACTGGTCCGGGGTCATCGTTTTTCATCATACAATTGATTTTTTGGACTCTACCAAAAATGATTCAAAATGTCACTTGGATTGGGCCTCATGTTGAATTACCACTTTTTAAACCCTCACAGTGACCAAAATTGCCATTTTTACAGAGTTTTGCTTACTCAGAAGCTTCAATTTTGACCAATTTCAGGCACAGAAATCACTTTAAACACACTTATTTTAGTTGAAAAAGTAATAATTCACATCCAACAGTCATTTAAAGTCAAAAGATTAAATGTTAAAATTTCATCAATATTGACCACTTTTTTGAACGTTCGACAGGTCCGGGGTCATCGTTTTTCATCATAAAATAGATTTTTTGGACTCTACCAAAAATTATTCAAAATGTCATTTGGATCGGGCCTCATGTTGAATTACCACTTTTTAAACCCTCACAGTGACCAAAATTGCCATTTTTACAGAGTTTTGCTTACTCAGAAGCTTCAATTTTGACCAATTTCAGGCACAGAAATCACTTTAAACACACTTATTTTAGTTGAAAAAGTAATATTTCACATCCAACAGTCATTTAAAGTCAAAAGATTAAATGTCAAAATTTCATCAATATTGACCACTTTTTTGAACGTTCGGCTGGTCCGGGGTCATCAATTTTCATCATAAAATGGATTTTTTGGACTCTATCAAAAATGATTCAAAATGTCACTTGGATTGGGCCTCATGTTGAATTACCACTTTTTAAACCCTCACAGTGACCAAAATTGCCATTTTTACAGAGTTTTGCTTACTCAGAAGCTTCAATTTTGACCAATTTCAGGCACAGAAATCACTTTAAACACACTTATTTTAGTTGAAAAAGTAATAATTCACATCCAACAGTCATTTAAAGTCAAAAGATTAAATGTTAAAATTTCATCAATATTGACCACTTTTTTGAACGTTCGACAGGTCCGGGGTCATCGTTTTTCATCATAAAATTGATTTTTTGGACTCTACCAAAAATGATTCAAAATGTCATTTGGATCGGGCCTCATGTTGAATAACCACTTTTTAAACCCTTACAGTGACCAAAATTGCCATTTTTACAGAGTTTTGCTTACTCAGAAGCTTCAATTTTGACCAATTTCAGGCACAGAAATCACTTTAAACACACTTATGTTAGTTGAAAAAGTAATATTTCACATCCAACAGTCATTTAAAGTCAAAAGATTAAATGTCAAAATTTCATCAATATTGACCACTTTTTTGAACGTTTGGCTGGTCCGGGGTCATCAATTTTCATCATAAAATTGATTTTTTGGACTCTACTAAAAATGATTCAAAATGTCATTTGGATCGGCCCTCATGTTGAATAACCACTTTTTAAACCCTCACAGTGACCAAAATTGCCATTTTTGCAGAGTTTTGCTTACTAAAAAGCTTCAATTTTGACCAATTTCAGGCACAGAAATGACTTTAAACACAATTTTTTTAGTTGAAAAAGTAATAATTCACATCCAAAAGTCATTTAAAGTCAAAAGATTAAATGTTAAAATTTCATCAATATTGACCACTTTTTTGAACGTTCGACAGGTCCGGGGTCATCGTTTTTCATCATAAAATTGATTTTTTGGACTCTACCAAAAATGATTCAAAATGTCATTTGGATCGGGCCTCAGGTTGAATAACCACTTTTTAAACCCTCACAGTGACCAAAATTGCCATTTTTACAGAGTTTTGCTTACTCAGAAGCTTCAATTTTGACCAATTTCAGGCACAGAAATCACTTTAAACACACTTATTTTAGTTGAAAAAGTAATAATTCACATCCAACAGTCATTTAAAGTCAAAAGAATAAATGTTAAAATTTCACCAATATTGACCACTTTTTTTAACCTTCGACTGGTCCGGGGTCATCGTTTTTCTTCATAAAATTGATTTTTTGGACTCTACTAAAAATGTTTCAAAATGTCATTTGGATCGGCCCTCATGTTGAATAACCACTTTTTAAACCCTCACAGTGACCAAAATGGCAATTTTTACAGAGTTTTGCTTACTAAAAAGCTTCAATTTTGACCAATTTTAGGCAGAGAAATGACTTTAAACACACTTATTTTAGTTGAAAAAGTAATAATTCACATCCAACCGTCATTTAAAGTCAAAAGATTAAATGTTAAAATTTCATCAATATTGACCACTTTTTTGAACGTTCGACAGGTCCGGGGTCATCGTTTTTCATCAGAAAATAGATTTTTTGGACTCTACCAAAAATGATTCAAAATGTCATTTGGATCGGGCCTCATGTTGAATAACCACTTTTTAAACCCTCACAGTGACTAAAATTGCCATTTTTACAGAGTTTTCGCTTACTCAAAAGCTTCAATTTTGACCAATTTCAGGCACAGAAATGACTTTAAACACAATTATTTTAGTTGAAAAAGTAATAATTCACATCCAAAAGTCATTTAAAGTCAAAAGATTAAATGTTAAAATTTCATCAATATTGACCACTTTTTTTAACGTTCGACAGGTCCGGGGTCATCGTTTTTCATCAGAAAATAGATTTTTGGGACTCTACCAAAAATGATTCAAAATGTCATTTGGATCGGGCCTCATGTTGAATAACCACTTTTTAAACCCTTACAGTGACCAAAATTGCCATTTTTACAGAGTTTTGCTTACTCAGAAGCTTCAATTTTGACCAATTTCAGGCACAGAAATGACTTTAAACACACTTATTTTAGTTGAAAAAGTAATATTTCACATCCAACAGTCATTTAAAGTCAAAAGATTAAATGTTAAAATTTCATCAATATTGACCACTTTTTTGAACGTTCGACTGGTCCGGGGTCATCGTTTTTCATCATACAATTGATTTTTTGGACTCTACCAAAAATGATTCAAAATGTCACTTGGATTGGGCCTCATGTTGAATTACCACTTTTTAAACCCTCACAGTGACCAAAATTGCCATTTTTGCAGAGTTTTGCTTACTCAGAAGCTTCAATTTTGACCAATTTCAGGCACAGAAATGACTTTAAACACACTTATTTTAGATGAAAAAGTAATATTTCACATCCAACAGTCATTTAAAGTCAAAAGATTAAATGGTAAAATGTCATCAATAATGACCACTTTTTTGAACGTTCGACTGGTCCGGGGTCATCGTTTTTCATCAGAAAATTGATTATTTGGACTCTACCAAAAATTATTCAAAATGTCATTTGAATCGGGCCTCAAGTTGAATTACCACTTTTTAAACCCTCACAGTGACCAAAATTGCCATTTTTACAGAGTTTTGCTTACTCAGAAGCTTGAATTTTGACCAATTTCAGGCACAGAAATCACTTTAAACACACTTATTTTAGTTGAAAAAGTAATATTTCACATCCAACAGTCATTTAAAGTCAAAAGATTAAATGTCAAAATGTCATCAATATTGACCACTTTTTTTAACCTTCGACTGGTCCGGGGTCATCGCTTTTCATCATAAAATTGATTTTTTGGACTCTACCAAAAATGATTCAAAATGTCATTTGGATCGGGCCTCATGTTGAATAACCACTTTTTAAACCCTCACAGTGACCAAAATTGCCATTTTTACAGAGTTTTCGCTTACTCGAAAGCTTCAATTTTGACCAATTTCAGGCACAGAAATGACTTTAAACACAATTTTTTTAGTTGAAAAAGTAATAATTCACATCCAAAAGTCATTTAAAGTCAAAAGATTAAATGTTAAAATTTCATCAATATTGACCACTTTTTTGAACGTTCGACAGGTCCGGGGTCATCGTTTTTCATCAGAAAATAGATTTTTGGGACTCTACCAAAAATGATTCAAAATGTCATTTGGATCGGGCCTCATGTTGAATAACCACTTTTTAAACCCTCACAGTGACCAAAATTGCCATTTTTACAGAGTTTTGCTTACTCAGAAGCTTCAATTTTGACCAATTTCAGGCACAGAAATGACTTTAAACACACTTATTTTAGTTGAAAAAGTAATATTTCACATCCAACAGTCATTTAAAGTCAAAAGATTAAATGTTAAAATTTCATCAATATTGACCACTTTTTTGAACGTTCGACTGGTCCGGGGTCATCGTTTTTCATCATACAATTGATTTTTTGGACTCTACCAAAAATGATTCAAAATGTCACTTGGATTGGGCCTCATGTTGAATTACCACTTTTTAAACCCTCACAGTGACCAAAATTGCCATTTTTACAGAGTTTTGCTTACTCAGAAGCTTCAATTTTGACCAATTTCAGGCACAGAAATCACTTTAAACACACTTATTTTAGTTGAAAAAGTAATAATTCACATCCAACAGTCATTTAAAGTCAAAAGATTAAATGTTAACATTTCATCAATATTGACCACTTTTTTGAACGTTCGACAGGTCCGGGGTCATAGTTTTTCATCATAAAATTGATTTTTTGGACTCTACCAAAAATGATTCAAAATGTCATTTGGATCGGGCCTCATGTTGAATAACCACTTTTTAAACCCTCACAGTGACTAAAATTGCCATTTTTACAGAGTTTTCGCTTACTCAAAAGCTTCAATTTTGACCAATTTCAGGCACAGAAATGACTTTAAACACAATTATTTTAGTTGAAAAAGTAATAATTCACATCCAAAAGTCATTTAAAGTCAAAAGATTAAATGTTAAAATTTCATCAATATTGACCACTTTTTTGAACGTTCGACAGGTCCGGGGTCATCGTTTTTCATCATAAAATTGATTTTTTGGACTCTACCAAAAATGATTCAAAATGTCATTTGGATCGGGCCTCATGTTGAATTACCACTTTTTAAACCCTCACAGTGACCAAAATTGCCATTTTTACAGAGTTTTGCTTACTCAGAAGCTTCAATTTTGACCAATTTCAGGCACAGAAATGACTTTAAACACACTTATTTTAGTTGAAAAAGTAATATTTCACATCCAACAGTCATTTAAAGTCAAAAGATTAAATGTCAAAATTTCATCAATATTGACCACTTTTTTGAACGTTCGACTGGTCCGGGGTCATCGTTTTTCATCATACAATTGATTTTTTGGACTCTACCAAAAATGATTCAAAATGTCACTTGGATTGGGCCTCATGTTGAATTACCACTTTTTAAACCCTCACAGTGACCAAAATTGCCATTTTTACAGAGTTTTGCTTACTCAGAAGCTTCAATTTTGACCAATTTCAGGCACAGAAATCACTTTAAACACACTTATTTTAGTTGAAAAAGTAATAATTCACATCCAACAGTCATTTAAAGTCAAAAGATTAAATGTTAAAATTTCATCAATATTGACCACTTTTTTGAACGTTCGACAGGTCCGGGGTCATCGGTTTTCATCATAAAATTGATTTTTTGGACTCTACCAAAAATGATTCAAAATGTCATTTGGATCGGGCCTCATGTTGAATAACCACTTTTTAAACCCTCACAGTGACTAAAATTGCCATTTTTACAGAGTTTTCGCTTACTCAAAAGCTTCAATTTTTACCAATTTCAGGCACAGAAATGACTTTAAACACAATTATTTTAGTTGAAAAAGTAATATTTCACATCCAACAGTCATTTAAAGTCAAAAGATTAAATGTTAAAATTTCATCAATATTGACCACTTTTTTGAACGTTCGACAGGTCCGGAGTCATCGTTTTTCATCAGAAAATTGATTTTTTGGACTCTACCAAAAATTATTCAAAATGTCATTTGGATCGGGCCTCATGTTGAATTACCACTTTTTAAACCCTCACAGTGACCAAAATTGCCATTTTTACAGAGTTTTGCTTACTCAGAAGCTTCAATTTTGACCAATTTCAGGCACAGAAATCACTTTAAACACACTTATTTTAGTTGAAAAAGTAATATTTCACATCCAACAGTCATTTAAAGTCAAAAGATTAAATGTCAAAATTTCATCAATATTGACCACTTTTTTGAACGTTCGGCTGGTCCGGGGTCATCAATTTTCATCATAAAATTGATTTTTTGGACTCTACCAAAAATGATTCAAAATGTCACTTGGATTGGGCCTCATGTTGAATTACCACTTTTTAAACCCTCACAGTGACCAAAATTGCCATTTTTACAGAGTTTTGCTTACTCAGAAGCTTCAATTTTGACCAATTTCAGGCACAGAAATCACTTTAAACACACTTATTTTAGTTGAAAAAGTAATAATTCACATCCAACAGTCATTTAAAGTCAAAAGATTAAATGTTAAAATTTCATCAATATTGACCACTTTTTTGAACGTTCGACTGGTCCGGGGTCATCGTTTTTCATCATACAATTGATTTTTTGGACTCTACCAAAAATGATTCAAAATGTCACTTGGATTGGGCCTCATGTTGAATTACCACTTTTTAAACCCTCACAGTGACCAAAATTGCCATTTTTACAGAGTTTTGCTTACTCAGAAGCTTCAATTTTGACCAATTTCAGGCACAGAAATCACTTTAAACACACTTATTTTAGTTGAAAAAGTAATAATTCACATCCAACAGTCATTTAAAGTCAAAAGATTAAATGTTAAAATTTCATCAATATTGACCACTTTTTTGAACGTTCGACAGGTCCGGGGTCATCGTTTTTCATCATAAAATAGATTTTTTGCACTCTACCAAAAATTATTCAAAATGTCATTTGGATCGGGCCTCATGTTGAATTACCACTTTTTAAACCCTCACAGTGACCAAAATTGCCATTTTTACAGAGTTTTGCTTACTCAGAAGCTTCAATTTTGACCAATTTCAGGCACAGAAATCACTTTAAACACACTTATTTTAGTTGAAAAAGTAATATTTCACATCCAACAGTCATTTAAAGTCAAAAGATTAAATGTCAAAATTTCATCAATATTGACCACTTTTTTGAACGTTCGGCTGGTCCGGGGTCATCAATTTTCATCATAAAATGGATTTTTTGGACTCTATCAAAAATGATTCAAAATGTCACTTGGATTGGGCCTCATGTTGAATTACCACTTTTTAAACCCTCACAGTGACCAAAATTGCCATTTTTACAGAGTTTTGCTTACTCAGAAGCTTCAATTTTGACCAATTTCAGGCACAGAAATCACTTTAAACACACTTATTTTAGTTGAAAAAGTAATAATTCACATCCAACAGTCATTTAAAGTCAAAAGATTAAATGTTAAAATTTCATCAATATTGACCACTTTTTTGAACGTTCGACAGGTCCGGGGTCATCGTTTTTCATCATAAAATTGATTTTTTGGACTCTACCAAAAATGATTCAAAATGTCATTTGGATCGGGCCTCATGTTGAATAACCACTTTTTAAACCCTTACAGTGACCAAAATTGCCATTTTTACAGAGTTTTGCTTACTCAGAAGCTTCAATTTTGACCAATTTCAGGCACAGAAATCACTTTAAACACACTTATGTTAGTTGAAAAAGTAATATTTCACATCCAACAGTCATTTAAAGTCAAAAGATTAAATGTCAAAATTTCATCAATATTGACCACTTTTTTGAACGTTTGGCTGGTCCGGGGTCATCAATTTTCATCATAAAATTGATTTTTTGGACTCTACTAAAAATGATTCAAAATGTCATTTGGATCGGCCCTCATGTTGAATAACCACTTTTTAAACCCTCACAGTGACCAAAATTGCCATTTTTGCAGAGTTTTGCTTACTAAAAAGCTTCAATTTTGACCAATTTCAGGCACAGAAATGACTTTAAACACAATTTTTTTAGTTGAAAAAGTAATAATTCACATCCAAAAGTCATTTAAAGTCAAAAGATTAAATGTTAAAATTTCATCAATATTGACCACTTTTTTGAACGTTCGACAGGTCCGGGGTCATCGTTTTTCATCATAAAATTGATTTTTTGGACTCTACCAAAAATGATTCAAAATGTCATTTGGATCGGGCCTCATGTTGAATAACCACTTTTTAAACCCTCACAGTGACCAAAATTGCCATTTTTACAGAGTTTTGCTTACTCAGAAGCTTCAATTTTGACCAATTTCAGGCACAGAAATCACTTTAAACACACTTATTTTAGTTGAAAAAGTAATAATTCACATCCAACAGTCATTTAAAGTCAAAAGAATAAATGTTAAAATTTCACCAATATTGACCACTTTTTTTAACCTTCGACTGGTCCGGGGTCATCGTTTTTCTTCATAAAATTGATTTTTTGGACTCTACTAAAAATGTTTCAAAATGTCATTTGGATCGGCCCTCATGTTGAATAACCACTTTTTAAACCCTCACAGTGACCAAAATGGCAATTTTTACAGAGTTTTGCTTACTAAAAAGCTTCAATTTTGACCAATTTTAGGCAGAGAAATGACTTTAAACACACTTATTTTAGTTGAAAAAGTAATAATTCACATCCAACCGTCATTTAAAGTCAAAAGATTAAATGTTAAAATTTCATCAATATTGACCACTTTTTTGAACGTTCGACAGGTCCGGGGTCATCGTTTTTCATCAGAAAATAGATTTTTTGGACTCTACCAAAAATGATTCAAAATGTCATTTGGATCGGGCCTCATGTTGAATTACCACTTTTTAAATCCTCACAGTGACCAAAATTGCAATTTTTACAGAGTTTTGCTTACTCAGAAGCTTAAATTTTGACCAATTTCAGGCACAGAAATCACTTTAAACACACTTATTTTAATTGAAAAAGTAATAATTCACATCCAACAGTCATTTAAAGTCAAAAGATTAAATGTTAAAATGTCATCAATATTGACCACTTTTTTTAACCTTCGACTGGTCCGGGGTCATCGTTTTTCATCATAAAATTGATTTTTTGGACTCCACCAAAAATGATTCAAAATGTCATTTGGATCGGGCCTCATGTTGAATAACCACTTTTTAAACCCTCACAGTGACCAAAATTGCCATTTTTACAGAGTTTTGCTCACTAAAAAGCTTCAATTTTGACCAATTTCAGGCACAGAAATGACTTTAAACACACGTATTTTAGTTGAAAAAGTAATATTTCACATCCAACAGTCATTTAAAGTCAAAAGATTAAATGTCAAAATGTCATCAATATTGACCACTTTTTTGAACCTTCGACTGGTCCGGGGTCATCGTTTTTCATCAGAAAATAGATTTTTGGGACTCTACCAAAAATGATTCAAAATGTCATTTGGATCGGGCCTCATGTTGAATAACCACTTTTTAAACCCTTACAGTGACCAAAATTGCCATTTTTACAGAGTTTTGCTTACTCAGAAGCTTCAATTTTGACCAATTTCAGGCACAGAAATGACTTTAAACACACTTATTTTAGTTGAAAAAGTTATATTTCACATCCAACAGTCATTTAAAGTCAAAAGATTAAATGTTAAAATTTCATCAATATTGACCACTTTTTTGAACGTTCGACTGGTCCGGGGTCATCGTTTTTCATCATACAATTGATTTTTTGGACTCTACCAAAAATGATTCAAAATGTCACTTGGATTGGGCCTCATGTTGAATTACCACTTTTTAAACCCTCACAGTGACCAAAATTGCCATTTTTACAGAGTTTTGCTTACTCAGAAGCTTCAATTTTGACCAATTTCAGGCACAGAAATCACTTTAAACACACTTATTTTAGTTGAAAAAGTAATAATTCACATCCAACAGTCATTTAAAGTCAAAAGATTAAATGTTAAAATTTCATCAATATTGACCACTTTTTTGAACGTTCGACAGGTCCGGGGTCATCGTTTTTCATCATAAAATTGATTTTTTGGACTCTACCAAAAATGATTCAAAATGTCATTTGGATCGGGCCTCATGTTGAATTACCACTTTTTAAACCCTCACAGTGACCAAAATTGCCATTTTTACAGAGTTTTGCTTACTCAGAAGCTTCAATATTGACCAATTTCAGGCACAGAAATCACTTTAAACACACTTATTTTAGTTGAAAAAGTAATATTTCACATCCAACAGTCATTTAAAGTCAAAAGATTAAATGTCAAAATTTCATCAATATTGACCACTTTTTTGAACGTTCGACTGGTCCGGGGTCATCGTTTTTCATCATACAATTGATTTTTTGGACTGTACCAAAAATGATTCAAAATGTCACTTGGATTGGGCCTCATGTTGAATTACCACTTTTTAAACCCTCACAGTGACCAAAATTGCCATTTTTACAGAGTTTTGCTTACTCAGAAGCTTCAATTTTGACCAATTTCAGGCACAGAAATCACTTTAAACACACTTATTTTAGTTGAAAAAGTAATAATTCACATCCAACAGTCATTTAAAGTCAAAAGATTAAATGTTAAAATTTCATCAATATTGACCACTTTTTTGAACGTTCGACAGGTCCGGGGTCATCGTTTTTCATCATAAAATTGATTTTTTGGACTCTACCAAAAATGATTCAAAATGTCATTTGGATCGGGCCTCATGTTGAATAACCACTTTTTAAACCCTCACAGTGACTAAAATTGCCATTTTTACAGAGTTTTCGCTTACTCAAAAGCTTCAATTTTGACCAATTTCAGGCACAGAAATGACTTTAAACACAATTATTTTAGTTGAAAAAGTAATATTTCACATCCAACAGTCATTTAAAGTCAAAAGATTAAATGTTAAAATTTCATCAATATTGACCACTTTTTTGAACGTTCGACAGGTCCGGAGTCATCGTTTTTCATCAGAAAATTGATTTTTTGGACTCTACCAAAAATTATTCAAAATGTCATTTGGATCGGGCCTCATGTTGAATTACCACTTTTTAAACCCTCACAGTGACCAAAATTGCCATTTTTACAGAGTTTTGCTTACTCAGAAGCTTCAATTTTGACCAATTTCAGGCACAGAAATCACTTTAAACACACTTATTTTAGTTGAAAAAGTAATATTTCACATCCAACAGTCATTTAAAGTCAAAAGATTAAATGTCAAAATTTCATCAATATTGACCACTTTTTTGAACGTTCGGCTGGTCCGGGGTCATCAATTTTCATCATAAAATTGATTTTTTGGACTCTACCAAAAATGATTCAAAATGTCACTTGGATTGGGCCTCATGTTGAATTACCACTTTTTAAACCCTCACAGTGACCAAAATTGCCATTTTTACAGAGTTTTGCTTACTCAGAAGCTTCAATTTTGACCAATTTCAGGCACAGAAATCACTTTAAACACACTTATTTTAGTTGAAAAAGTAATATTTCACATCCAACAGTCATTTAAAGTCAAAAGATTAAATGTTAAAATTTCATCAATATTGACCACTTTTTTGAACGTTCGACTGGTCCGGGGTCATCGTTTTTCATCATACAATTGATTTTTTGGACTCTACCAAAAATGATTCAAAATGTCACTTGGATTGGGCCTCATGTTGAATTACCACTTTTTAAACCCTCACAGTGACCAAAATTGCCATTTTTACAGAGTTTTGCTTACTCAGAAGCTTCAATTTTGACCAATTTCAGGCACAGAAATCACTTTAAACACACTTATTTTAGTTGAAAAAGTAATAATTCACATCCAACAGTCATTTAAAGTCAAAAGATTAAATGTTAAAATTTCATCAATATTGACCACTTTTTTGAACGTTCGACAGGTCCGGGGTCATCGTTTTTCATCATAAAATAGATTTTTTGGACTCTACCAAAAATTATTCAAAATGTCATTTGGATCGGGCCTCATGTTGAATTACCACTTTTTAAACCCTCACAGTGACCAAAATTGCCATTTTTACAGAGTTTTGCTTACTCAGAAGCTTCAATTTTGACCAATTTCAGGCACAGAAATCACTTTAAACACACTTATTTTAGTTGAAAAAGTAATATTTCACATCCAACAGTCATTTAAAGTCAAAAGATTAAATGTCAAAATTTCATCAATATTGACCACTTTTTTGAACGTTCGGCTGGTCCGGGGTCATCAATTTTCATCATAAAATGGATTTTTTGGACTCTATCAAAAATGATTCAAAATGTCACTTGGATTGGGCCTCATGTTGAATTACCACTTTTTAAACCCTCACAGTGACCAAAATTGCCATTTTTACAGAGTTTTGCTTACTCAGAAGCTTCAATTTTGACCAATTTCAGGCACAGAAATCACTTTAAACACACTTATTTTAGTTGAAAAAGTAATAATTCACATCCAACAGTCATTTAAAGTCAAAAGATTAAATGTTAAAATTTCATCAATATTGACCACTTTTTTGAACATTCGACAGGTCCGGGGTCATCGTTTTTCATCATAAAATTGATTTTTTGGACTCTACCAAAAATGATTCAAAATGTCATTTGGATCGGGCCTCAGGTTGAATAACCACTTTTTAAACCCTTACAGTGACCAAAATTGCCATTTTTACAGAGTTTTGCTTACTCAGAAGCTTCAATTTTGACCAATTTCAGGCACAGAAATCACTTTAAACACACTTATGTTAGTTGAAAAAGTAATATTTCACATCCAACAGTCATTTAAAGTCAAAAGATTAAATGTCAAAATTTCATCAATATTGACCACTTTTTTGAACGTTTGGCTGGTCCGGGGTCATCAATTTTCATCATAAAATTGATTTTTTGGACTCTACTAAAAATGATTCAAAATGTCATTTGGATCGGCCCTCATGTTGAATAACCACTTTTTAAACCCTCACAGTGACCAAAATTGCCATTTTTGCAGAGTTTTGCTTACTAAAAAGCTTCAATTTTGACCAATTTCAGGCACAGAAATGACTTTAAACACAATTTTTTTAGTTGAAAAAGTAATAATTCACATCCAAAAGTCATTTAAAGTCAAAAGATTAAATGTTAAAATTTCATCAATATTGACCACTTTTTTGAACGTTCGACAGGTCCGGGGTCATCGTTTTTCATCATAAAATTGATTTTTTGGACTCTACCAAAAATGATTCAAAATGTCATTTGGATCGGGCCTCATGTTGAATAACCACTTTTTAAACCCTCACAGTGACCAAAATTGCCATTTTTACAGAGTTTTGCTTACTCAGAAGCTTCAATTTTGACCAATTTCAGGCACAGAAATCACTTTAAACACACTTATTTTAGTTGAAAAAGTAATAATTCTTATCCAACAGTCATTTAAAGTCAAAAGAATAAATGTTAAAATTTCACCAATATTGACCACTTTTTTTAACCTTCGACTGGTCCGGGGTCATCGTTTTTCATCATAAAATTGATTTTTTGGACTCTACTAAAAATGTTTCAAAATGTCATTTGGATCGGCCCTCATGTTGAATAACCACTTTTTAAACCCTCACAGTGACCAAAATGGCAATTTTTACAGAGTTTTGCTTACTAAAAAGCTTCAATTTTGACCAATTTTAGGCAGAGAAATGACTTTAAACACACTTATTTTAGTTGAAAAAGTAATAATTCACATCCAACCGTCATTTAAAGTCAAAAGATTAAATGTTAAAATTTCATCAATATTGACCACTTTTTTGAACGTTCGACAGGTCCGGGGTCATCGTTTTTCATCAGAAAATAGATTTTTTGGACTCTACCAAAAATGATTCAAAATGTCATTTGGATCGGGCCTCATGTTGAATTACCACTTTTTAAATCCTCACAGTGACCAAAATTGCAATTTTTACAGAGTTTTGCTTACTCAGAAGCTTAAATTTTGACCAATTTCAGGCACAGAAATCACTTTAAACACACTTATTTTAATTGAAAAAGTAATAATTCACATCCAACAGTCATTTAAAGTCAAAAGATTAAATGTTAAAATGTCATCAATATTGACAACTTTTTTTAACCTTCGACTGGTCCGGGGTCATCGTTTTTCATCATAAAATTGATTTTTTGGACTCCACCAAAAATGATTCAAAATGTCATTTGGATCGGGCCTCATGTTGAATAACCACTTTTTAAACCCTCACAGTGACCAAAATTGCCATTTTTACAGAGTTTTGCTTACTAAAAAGCTTCAATTTTGACCAATTTCAGGCACAGAAATGACTTTAAACACACGTATTTTAGTTGAAAAAGTAATATTTCACATCCAACAGTCATTTAAAGTCAAAAGATTAAATGTCAAAATGTCATCAATATTGACCACTTTTTTGAACCTTCGACTGGTCCGGGGTCATCGCTTTTCATCATAAAATTGATTTTTTGGACTCTACCAAAAATGATTCAAAATGTCATTTGGATCGGGCCTCATGTTGAATAACCACTTTTTAAACCCTCACAGTGACCAAAATTGCCATTTTTACAGAGTTTTCGCTTACTCGAAAGCTTCAATTTTGACCAATTTCAGGCACAGAAATGACTTTAAACACATTTATTTTAGTTGAAAAAGTAATAATTCACATCCAACCGTCATTTAAAGTCAAAAGATTAAATGTTAAAATTTCATCAATATTGACCACTTTTTTGAACGTTCGACTGGTCCGGGGTCATCAATTTTCATCATAAAATTGATTTTTTGGACTCTACTAAAAATGATTCAAAATGTCATTTGGATCGGCCCTCATGTTGAATAACCACTTTTTAAACCCTCACAGTGACCAAAATTGCCATTTTTACAGAGTTTTGCTTACTAAAAAGCTTCAATTTTGACCAATTTCAGGCACAGAAATGACTTTAAACACAATTTTTTTAGTTGAAAAAGTAATAATTCACATCCAAAAGTCATTTAAAGTCAAAAGATTAAATGTTAAAATTTCATCAATATTGACCACTTTTTTGAACGTTCGACAGGTCCGGGGTCATCGTTTTTCATCAGAAAATAGATTTTTGGGACTCTACCAAAAATGATTCAAAATGCCATTTGGATCGGGCCTCATGTTGAATAACCACTTTTTAAACCCTTACAGTGACCAAAATTGCCATTTTTACAGAGTTTTGCTTACTCAGAAGCTTCAATTTTGACCAATTTCAGGCACAGAAATGACTTTAAACACACTTATTTTAGTTGAAAAAGTAATATTTCACATCCAACAGTCATTTAAAGTCAAAAGATTAAATGTTAAAATTTCATCAATATTGACCACTTTTTTGAACGTTCGACTGGTCATCGTTTTTCATCATACAATTTATTTTTTTGACTCTACCAAAAATGATTCAAAATGTCAATTGGATTGGGCCTCATGTTGAATTACCACTTTTTAAACCATCACAGTGACCAAAATTGCCATTTTTACAGAGTTTTGCTTACTCAGAAGCTTCAATTTTGACCAATTTCAGGCACAGAAATCACTTTAAACACACTTATTTTAGTTGAAAAAGTAATATTTCACATCCAACAGTCATTTAAAGTCAAAAGATTAAATGTCAAAATTTCATCAATATTGACCACTTTTTTGAACGTTCGACAGGTCCGGAGTCATCGTTTTTCATCATAAAATTGATTTTTTGGACTCTACCAAAAATTATTCAAAATGTCATTTGGATCGGGCCTCGTGTTGAATTACCACTTTTTAAACCCTCACAGTGACCAAAATTGCCATTTTTACAGAGTTTTGCTTACTCAGAAGCTTCAATTTTGACCAATTTCAGGCACAGAAATCACTTTAAACACACTTATTTTAGTTGAAAAAGTAATAATTCACATCCAACAGTCATTTACAGTCAAAAGAATAAATGTTAAAATTTCACCAATATTGACCACTTTTTTTAACCTTCGACTGGTCCGGGGTCATCGTTTTTCATCATAAAATTGATTTTTTGGACTGTACTAAAAATGTTTCAAAATGTCATTTGGATCGGCCCTCATGTTGAATAACCACTTTTTAAACCCTCACAGTGACCAAAATGGCAATTTTTACAGAGTTTTGCTTACTAAAAAGCTTCAATTTTGACCAATTTTAGGCAGAGAAATGACTTTAAACACACTTATTTTAGTTGAAAAAGTAATAATTCACATCCAACAGTCATTTAAAGTCAAAAGATTAAATGTTAAAATGTCATCAATATTGACCACTTTTTTTAACCTTCGACTGGTCCGGGGTCATCATTTTTCATCATAAAATTGATTTTTTGGACTCCACCAAAAATGATTCAAAATGTCATTTGGATCGGGCCTCATGTTGAATAACCACTTTTTAAACCCTCACAGTGACCAAAATGGCAATTTTTACAGAGTTTTGCTTACTAAAAAGCTTCAATTTTGACCAATTTCAGGCACAGAAATGACTTTAAACACACGTATTTTAGTTGAAAAAGTAATATTTCACATCCAACAGTCATTTAAAGTCAAAAGATTAAATGTTAAAATTTCATCAATATTGACCACTTTTTTGAACGTTCGACAGGTCCGGGGTCATCGTTTTTCTTCAGAAAATGGATTTTTTTGCAATCTACCAAAAATGATTCAAAATGTCATTTGGATCGGGCCTCGTGTTGAATAACCACTTTTTAAACCCTCACAGTGACCAAAATTGCCATTTTTACAGAGTTTTCGCTTACTCGAAAGCTTCAATTTTGACCAATTTCAGGCACAGAAATGACTTTAAACACATTTATTTTAGTTGAAAAAGTAATAATTCACATCCAACCGTCATTTAAAGTCAAAAGATTAAATGTTAAAATTTCATCAATATTGACCACTTTTTTGAACGTTCGACTGGTCCGGGGTCATCAATTTTCATCATAAAATTGATTTTTTGGACTCTACTAAAAATGATTCAAAATGTCATTTGGATCGGCCCTCATGTTGAATAACCACTTTTTAAACCCTCACAGTGACCAAAATTGCCATTTTTACAGAGTTTTGCTTACTAAAAAGCTTCAATTTTGACCAATTTCAGGCACAGAAATGACTTTAAACACAATTTTTTTAGTTGAAAAAGTAATAATTCACATCCAAAAGTCATTTAAAGTCAAAAGATTAAATGTTAAAATTTCATCAATATTGACCACTTTTTTGAACGTTCGACAGGTCCGGGGTCATCGTTTTTCATCAGAAAATAGATTTTTGGGACTCTACCAAAAATGATTCAAAATGCCATTTGGATCGGGCCTCATGTTGAATAACCACTTTTTAAACCCTTACAGTGACCAAAATTGCCATTTTTACAGAGTTTTGCTTACTCAGAAGCTTCAATTTTGACCAATTTCAGGCACAGAAATGACTTTAAACACACTTATTTTAGTTGAAAAAGTAATATTTCACATCCAACAGTCATTTAAAGTCAAAAGATTAAATGTTAAAATTTCATCAATATTGACCACTTTTTTGAACGTTCGACTGGTCATCGTTTTTCATCATACAATTGATTTTTTGGACTCTACCAAAAATGATTCAAAATGTCAATTGGATTGGGCCTCATGTTGAATTACCACTTTTTAAACCATCACAGTGACCAAAATTGCCATTTTTACAGAGTTTTGCTTACTCAGAAGCTTCAATTTTGACCAATTTCAGGCACAGAAATCACTTTAAACACACTTATTTTAGTTGAAAAAGTAATATTTCACATCCAACAGTCATTTAAAGTCAAAAGATTAAATGTCAAAATTTCATCAATATTGACCACTTTTTTGAACGTTCGACAGGTCCGGAGTCATCGTTTTTCATCATAAAATTGATTTTTTGGACTCTACCAAAAATTATTCAAAATGTCATTTGGATCGGGCCTCGTGTTGAATTACCACTTTTTAAACCCTCACAGTGACCAAAATTGCCATTTTTACAGAGTTTTGCTTACTCAGAAGCTTCAATTTTGACCAATTTCAGGCACAGAAATCACTTTAAACACACTTATTTTAGTTGAAAAAGTAATAATTCACATCCAACAGTCATTTACAGTCAAAAGAATAAATGTTAAAATTTCACCAATATTGACCACTTTTTTTAACCTTCGACTGGTCCGGGGTCATCGTTTTTCATCATAAAATTGATTTTTTGGACTCTACTAAAAATGTTTCAAAATGTCATTTGGATCGGCCCTCATGTTGAATAACCACTTTTTAAACCCTCACAGTGACCAAAATGGCAATTTTTACAGAGTTTTGCTTACTAAAAAGCTTCAATTTTGACCAATTTTAGGCAGAGAAATGACTTTAAACACACTTATTTTAGTTGAAAAAGTAATAATTCACATCCAACCGTCATTTAAAGTCAAAAGATTAAATGTTAAAATTTCATCAATATTGACCACTTTTTTGAACGTTCGACAGGTCCGGGGTCATCGTTTTTCATCAGAAAATAGATTTTTTGGACTCTACCAAAAATGATTCAAAATGTCATTTGGATCGGGCCTCATGTTGAATTACCACTTTTTAAATCCTCACAGTGACCAAAATTGCAATTTTTACAGAGTTTTGCTTACTCAGAAGCTTAACTTTTGACCAATTTCAGGCACAGAAATCACTTTAAACACACTTATTTTAATTGAAAAAGTAATAATTCACATCCAACAGTCATTTAAAGTCAAAAGATTAAATGTTAAAATGTCATCAATATTGACAACTTTTTTTAACCTTCGACTGGTCCGGGGTCATCGTTTTTCATCATAAAATTGATTTTTTGGACTCCACCAAAAATGATTCAAAATGTCATTTGGATCGGGCCTCATGTTGAATAACCACTTTTTAAACCCTCACAGTGACCAAAATTGCCATTTTTACAGAGTTTTGCTTACTAAAAAGCTTCAATTTTGACCAATTTCAGGCACAGAAATGACTTTAAACACACGTATTTTAGTTGAAAAAGTAATATTTCACATCCAACAGTCATTTAAAGTCAAAAGATTAAATGTCAAAATGTCATCAATATTGACCACTTTTTTGAACCTTCGACTGGTCCGGGGTCATCGCTTTTCATCATAAAATTGATTTTTTGGACTCTACCAAAAATGATTCAAAATGTCATTTGGATCGGGCCTCATGTTGAATAACCACTTTTTAAACCCTCACAGTGACCAAAATTGCCATTTTTACAGAGTTTTCGCTTACTCGAAAGCTTCAATTTTGACCAATTTCAGGCACAGAAATGACTTTAAACACATTTATTTTAGTTGAAAAAGTAATAATTCACATCCAACCGTCATTTAAAGTCAAAAGATTAAATGTTAAAATTTCATCAATATTGACCACTTTTTTGAACGTTCGACTGGTCCGGGGTCATCAATTTTCATCATAAAATTGATTTTTTGGACTCTACTAAAAATGATTCAAAATGTCATTTGGATCGGCCCTCATGTTGAATAACCACTTTTTAAACCCTCACAGTGACCAAAATTGCCATTTTTACAGAGTTTTGCTTACTAAAAAGCTTCAATTTTGACCAATTTCAGGCACAGAAATGACTTTAAACACAATTTTTTTAGTTGAAAAAGTAATAATTCACATCCAAAAGTCATTTAAAGTCAAAAGATTAAATGTTAAAATTTCATCAATATTGACCACTTTTTTGAACGTTCGACAGGTCCGGGGTCATCGTTTTTCATCAGAAAATAGATTTTTGGGACTCTACCAAAAATGATTCAAAATGCCATTTGGATCGGGCCTCATGTTGAATAACCACTTTTTAAACCCTTACAGTGACCAAAATTGCCATTTTTACAGAGTTTTGCTTACTCAGAAGCTTCAATTTTGACCAATTTCAGGCACAGAAATGACTTTAAACACACTTATTTTAGTTGAAAAAGTAATATTTCACATCCAACAGTCATTTAAAGTCAAAAGATTAAATGTTAAAATTTCATCAATATTGACCACTTTTTTGAACGTTCGACTGGTCATCGTTTTTCATCATACAATTTATTTTTTTGACTCTACCAAAAATGATTCAAAATGTCAATTGGATTGGGCCTCATGTTGAATTACCACTTTTTAAACCATCACAGTGACCAAAATTGCCATTTTTACAGAGTTTTGCTTACTCAGAAGCTTCAATTTTGACCAATTTCAGGCACAGAAATCACTTTAAACACACTTATTTTAGTTGAAAAAGTAATATTTCACATCCAACAGTCATTTAAAGTCAAAAGATTAAATGTCAAAATTTCATCAATATTGACCACTTTTTTGAACGTTCGACAGGTCCGGAGTCATCGTTTTTCATCATAAAATTGATTTTTTGGACTCTACCAAAAATTATTCAAAATGTCATTTGGATCGGGCCTCGTGTTGAATTACCACTTTTTAAACCCTCACAGTGACCAAAATTGCCATTTTTACAGAGTTTTGCTTACTCAGAAGCTTCAATTTTGACCAATTTCAGGCACAGAAATCACTTTAAACACACTTATTTTAGTTGAAAAAGTAATAATTCACATCCAACAGTCATTTACAGTCAAAAGAATAAATGTTAAAATTTCACCAATATTGACCACTTTTTTTAACCTTCGACTGGTCCGGGGTCATCGTTTTTCATCATAAAATTGATTTTTTGGACTGTACTAAAAATGTTTCAAAATGTCATTTGGATCGGCCCTCATGTTGAATAACCACTTTTTAAACCCTCACAGTGACCAAAATGGCAATTTTTACAGAGTTTTGCTTACTAAAAAGCTTCAATTTTGACCAATTTTAGGCAGAGAAATGACTTTAAACACACTTATTTTAGTTGAAAAAGTAATAATTCACATCCAACAGTCATTTAAAGTCAAAAGATTAAATGTTAAAATGTCATCAATATTGACCACTTTTTTTAACCTTCGACTGGTCCGGGGTCATCATTTTTCATCATAAAATTGATTTTTTGGACTCCACCAAAAATGATTCAAAATGTCATTTGGATCGGGCCTCATGTTGAATAACCACTTTTTAAACCCTCACAGTGACCAAAATGGCAATTTTTACAGAGTTTTGCTTACTAAAAAGCTTCAATTTTGACCAATTTCAGGCACAGAAATGACTTTAAACACACGTATTTTAGTTGAAAAAGTAATATTTCACATCCAACAGTCATTTAAAGTCAAAAGATTAAATGTTAAAATTTCATCAATATTGACCACTTTTTTGAACGTTCGACAGGTCCGGGGTCATCGTTTTTCTTCAGAAAATGGATTTTTTTGCAATCTACCAAAAATGATTCAAAATGTCATTTGGATCGGGCCTCGTGTTGAATAACCACTTTTTAAACCCTCACAGTGACCAAAATTGCCATTTTTACAGAGTTTTCGCTTACTCGAAAGCTTCAATTTTGACCAATTTCAGGCACAGAAATGACTTTAAACACATTTATTTTAGTTGAAAAAGTAATAATTCACATCCAACCGTCATTTAAAGTCAAAAGATTAAATGTTAAAATTTCATCAATATTGACCACTTTTTTGAACGTTCGACTGGTCCGGGGTCATCAATTTTCATCATAAAATTGATTTTTTGGACTCTACTAAAAATGATTCAAAATGTCATTTGGATCGGCCCTCATGTTGAATAACCACTTTTTAAACCCTCACAGTGACCAAAATTGCCATTTTTACAGAGTTTTGCTTACTCAGAAGCTTCAATTTTGACCAATTTCAGGCACAGAAATCACTTTAAACACACTTATTTTAGTTGAAAAAGTAATATTTCACATCCAACAGTCATTTAAAGTCAAAAGATTAAATGTCAAAATTTCATCAATATTGACCACTTTTTTGAACGTTCGACAGGTCCGGAGTCATCGTTTTTCATCATAAAATTGATTTTTTGGACTCTACCAAAAATTATTCAAAATGTCATTTGGATCGGGCCTCGTGTTGAATTACCACTTTTTAAACCCTCACAGTGACCAAAATTGCCATTTTTACAGAGTTTTGCTTACTCAGAAGCTTCAATTTTGACCAATTTCAGGCACAGAAATCACTTTAAACACACTTATTTTAGTTGAAAAAGTAATAATTCACATCCAACAGTCATTTACAGTCAAAAGAATAAATGTTAAAATTTCACCAATATTGACCACTTTTTTTAACCTTCGACTGGTCCGGGGTCATCGTTTTTCATCATAAAATTGATTTTTTGGACTGTACTAAAAATGTTTCAAAATGTCATTTGGATCGGCCCTCATGTTGAATAACCACTTTTTAAACCCTCACAGTGACCAAAATGGCAATTTTTACAGAGTTTTGCTTACTAAAAAGCTTCAATTTTGACCAATTTTAGGCAGAGAAATGACTTTAAACACACTTATTTTAGTTGAAAAAGTAATAATTCACATCCAACAGTCATTTAAAGTCAAAAGATTAAATGTTAAAATGTCATCAATATTGACCACTTTTTTTAACCTTCGACTGGTCCGGGGTCATCATTTTTCATCATAAAATTGATTTTTTGGACTCCACCAAAAATGATTCAAAATGTCATTTGGATCGGGCCTCATGTTGAATAACCACTTTTTAAACCCTCACAGTGACCAAAATGGCAATTTTTACAGAGTTTTGCTTACTAAAAAGCTTCAATTTTGACCAATTTCAGGCACAGAAATGACTTTAAACACACGTATTTTAGTTGAAAAAGTAATATTTCACATCCAACAGTCATTTAAAGTCAAAAGATTAAATGTTAAAATTTCATCAATATTGACCACTTTTTTGAACGTTCGACAGGTCCGGGGTCAT
Source organism: Lissotriton helveticus (assembly GCF_964261635.1). Lineage (NCBI taxonomy): Eukaryota > Metazoa > Chordata > Amphibia > Caudata > Salamandridae > Lissotriton > Lissotriton helveticus. Next base: position 780,120 of record NW_027611943.1, read on the forward strand.
CGTTTTTCTTCAGAAAATGGATTTTTTTGCAATCTACCAAAAATGATTCAAAATGTCATTTGGATCGGGCCTCGTGTTGAATAACCACTTTTTAAACCCTCACAGTGACCAAAATTGCCATTTTTACAGAGTTTTCGCTTACTCGAAAGCTTCAATTTTGACCAATTTCAGGCACAGAAATGACTTTAAACACATTTATTTTAGTTGAAAAAGTAATAATTCACATCCAACCGTCATTTAAAGTCAAAAGATTAAATGTTAAAATTTCATCAATATTGACCACTTTTTTGAACGTTCGACTGGTCCGGGGTCATCAATTTTCATCATAAAATTGATTTTTTGGACTCTACTAAAAATGATTCAAAATGTCATTTGGATCGGCCCTCATGTTGAATAACCACTTTTTAAACCCTCACAGTGACCAAAATTGCCATTTTTACAGAGTTTTGCTTACTAAAAAGCTTCAATTTTGACCAATTTCAGGCACAGAAATGACTTTAAACACAATTTTTTTAGTTGAAAAAGTAATAATTCACATCCAAAAGTCATTTAAAGTCAAAAGATTAAATGTTAAAATTTCATCAATATTGACCACTTTTTTGAACGTTCGACAGGTCCGGGGTCATCGTTTTTCATCAGAAAATAGATTTTTGGGACTCTACCAAAAATGATTCAAAATGCCATTTGGATCGGGCCTCATGTTGAATAACCACTTTTTAAACCCTTACAGTGACCAAAATTGCCATTTTTACAGAGTTTTGCTTACTCAGAAGCTTCAATTTTGACCAATTTCAGGCACAGAAATGACTTTAAACACACTTATTTTAGTTGAAAAAGTAATATTTCACATCCAACAGTCATTTAAAGTCAAAAGATTAAATGTTAAAATTTCATCAATATTGACCACTTTTTTGAACGTTCGACTGGTCATCGTTTTTCATCATACAATTGATTTTTTGGACTCTACCAAAAATGATTCAAAATGTCAATTGGATTGGGCCTCATGTTGAATTACCACTTTTTAAACCATCACAGTGACCAAAATTGCCATTTTTACAGAGTTTTGCTTACTCAGAAGCTTCAATTTTGACCAATTTCAGGCACAGAAATCACTTTAAACACACTTATTTTAGTTGAAAAAGTAATATTTCACATCCAACAGTCATTTAAAGTCAAAAGATTAAATGTCAAAATTTCATCAATATTGACCACTTTTTTGAACGTTCGACAGGTCCGGAGTCATCGTTTTTCATTATAAAATTGATTTTTTGGACTCTACCAAAAATTATTCAAAATGTCATTTGGATCGGGCCTCGTGTTGAATTACCACTTTTTAAACCCTCACAGTGACCAAAATTGCCATTTTTACAGAGTTTTGCTTACTCAGAAGCTTCAATTTTGACCAATTTCAGGCACAGAAATCACTTTAAACACACTTATTTTAGTTGAAAAAGTAATAATTCACATCCAACAGTCATTTACAGTCAAAAGAATAAATGTTAAAATTTCACCAATATTGACCACTTTTTTTAACCTTCGACTGGTCCGGGGTCATCGTTTTTCATCATAAAATTGATTTTTTGGACTCTACTAAAAATGTTTCAAAATGTCATTTGGATCGGCCCTCATGTTGAATAACCACTTTTTAAACCCTCACAGTGACCAAAATGGCAATTTTTACAGAGTTTTGCTTACTAAAAAGCTTCAATTTTGACCAATTTTAGGCAGAGAAATGACTTTAAACACACTTATTTTAGTTGAAAAAGTAATAATTCACATCCAACCGTCATTTAAAGTCAAAAGATTAAATGTTAAAATTTCATCAATATTGACCACTTTTTTGAACGTTCGACAGGTCCGGGGTCATCGTTTTTCATCAGAAAATAGATTTTTTGGACTCTACCAAAAATGATTCAAAATGTCATTTGGATCGGGCCTCATGTTGAATTACCACTTTTTAAATCCTCACAGTGACCAAAATTGCAATTTTTACAGAGTTTTGCTTACTCAGAAGCTTAAATTTTGACCAATTTCAGGCACAGAAATCACTTTAAACACACTTATTTTAATTGAAAAAGTAATAATTCACATCCAACAGTCATTTAAAGTCAAAAGATTAAATGTTAAAATGTCATCAATATTGACAACTTTTTTTAACCTTCGACTGGTCCGGGGTCATCGTTTTTCATCATAAAATTGATTTTTTGGACTCCACCAAAAATGATTCAAAATGTCATTTGGATCGGGCCTCATGTTGAATAACCACTTTTTAAACCCTCACAGTGACCAAAATTGCCATTTTTACAGAGTTTTGCTTACTAAAAAGCTTCAATTTTGACCAATTTCAGGCACAGAAATGACTTTAAACACACGTATTTTAGTTGAAAAAGTAATATTTCACATCCAACAGTCATTTAAAGTCAAAAGATTAAATGTCAAAATGTCATCAATATTGACCACTTTTTTGAACCTTCGACTGGTCCGGGGTCATCGCTTTTCATCATAAAATTGATTTTTTGGACTCTACCAAAAATGATTCAAAATGTCATTTGGATCGGGCCTCATGTTGAATAACCACTTTTTAAACCCTCACAGTGACCAAAATTGCCATTTTTACAGAGTTTTCGCTTACTCGAAAGCTTCAATTTTGACCAATTTCAGGCACAGAAATGACTTTAAACACATTTATTTTAGTTGAAAAAGTAATAATTCACATCCAACCGTCATTTAAAGTCAAAAGATTAAATGTTAAAATTTCATCAATATTGACCACTTTTTTGAACGTTCGACTGGTCCGGGGTCATCAATTTTCATCATAAAATTGATTTTTTGGACTCTACTAAAAATGATTCAAAATGTCATTTGGATCGGCCCTCATGTTGAATAACCACTTTTTAAACCCTCACAGTGACCAAAATTGCCATTTTTACAGAGTTTTGCTTACTAAAAAGCTTCAATTTTGACCAATTTCAGGCACAGAAATGACTTTAAACACAATTTTTTTAGTTGAAAAAGTAATAATTCACATCCAAAAGTCATTTAAAGTCAAAAGATTAAATGTTAAAATTTCATCAATATTGACCACTTTTTTGAACGTTCGACAGGTCCGGGGTCATCGTTTTTCATCAGAAAATAGATTTTTGGGACTCTACCAAAAATGATTCAAAATGCCATTTGGATCGGGCCTCATGTTGAATAACCACTTTTTAAACCCTTACAGTGACCAAAATTGCCATTTTTACAGAGTTTTGCTTACTCAGAAGCTTCAATTTTGACCAATTTCAGGCACAGAAATGACTTTAAACACACTTATTTTAGTTGAAAAAGTAATATTTCACATCCAACAGTCATTTAAAGTCAAAAGATTAAATGTTAAAATTTCATCAATATTGACCACTTTTTTGAACGTTCGACTGGTCATCGTTTTTCATCATACAATTTATTTTTTTGACTCTACCAAAAATGATTCAAAATGTCAATTGGATTGGGCCTCATGTTGAATTACCACTTTTTAAACCATCACAGTGACCAAAATTGCCATTTTTACAGAGTTTTGCTTACTCAGAAGCTTCAATTTTGACCAATTTCAGGCACAGAAATCACTTTAAACACACTTATTTTAGTTGAAAAAGTAATATTTCACATCCAACAGTCATTTAAAGTCAAAAGATTAAATGTCAAAATTTCATCAATATTGACCACTTTTTTGAACGTTCGACAGGTCCGGAGTCATCGTTTTTCATCATAAAATTGATTTTTTGGACTCTACCAAAAATTATTCAAAATGTCATTTGGATCGGGCCTCGTGTTGAATTACCACTTTTTAAACCCTCACAGTGACCAAAATTGCCATTTTTACAGAGTTTTGCTTACTCAGAAGCTTCAATTTTGACCAATTTCAGGCACAGAAATCACTTTAAACACACTTATTTTAGTTGAAAAAGTAATAATTCACATCCAACAGTCATTTACAGTCAAAAGAATAAATGTTAAAATTTCACCAATATTGACCACTTTTTTTAACCTTCGACTGGTCCGGGGTCATCGTTTTTCATCATAAAATTGATTTTTTGGACTGTACTAAAAATGTTTCAAAATGTCATTTGGATCGGCCCTCATGTTGAATAACCACTTTTTAAACCCTCACAGTGACCAAAATGGCAATTTTTACAGAGTTTTGCTTACTAAAAAGCTTCAATTTTGACCAATTTTAGGCAGAGAAATGACTTTAAACACACTTATTTTAGTTGAAAAAGTAATAATTCACATCCAACAGTCATTTAAAGTCAAAAGATTAAATGTTAAAATGTCATCAATATTGACCACTTTTTTTAACCTTCGACTGGTCCGGGGTCATCATTTTTCATCATAAAATTGATTTTTTGGACTCCACCAAAAATGATTCAAAATGTCATTTGGATCGGGCCTCATGTTGAATAACCACTTTTTAAACCCTCACAGTGACCAAAATGGCAATTTTTACAGAGTTTTGCTTACTAAAAAGCTTCAATTTTGACCAATTTCAGGCACAGAAATGACTTTAAACACACGTATTTTAGTTGAAAAAGTAATATTTCACATCCAACAGTCATTTAAAGTCAAAAGATTAAATGTTAAAATTTCATCAATATTGACCACTTTTTTGAACGTTCGACAGGTCCGGGGTCATCGTTTTTCTTCAGAAAATGGATTTTTTTGCAATCTACCAAAAATGATTCAAAATGTCATTTGGATCGGGCCTCGTGTTGAATAACCACTTTTTAAACCCTCACAGTGACCAAAATTGCCATTTTTACAGAGTTTAAACACATTTATTTTAGTTGAAAAAGTAATAATTCACATCCAACCGTCATTTAAAGTCAAAAGATTAAATGTTAAAATTTCATCAATATTGACCACTTTTTTGAACGTTCGACTGGTCCGGGGTCATCAATTTTCATCATAAAATTGATTTTTTGGACTCTACTAAAAATGATTCAAAATGTCATTTGGATCGGCCCTCATGTTGAATAACCACTTTTTAAACCCTCACAGTGACCAAAATTGCCATTTTTACAGAGTTTTGCTTACTAAAAAGCTTCAATTTTGACCAATTTCAGGCACAGAAATGACTTTAAACACAATTTTTTTAGTTGAAAAAGTAATAATTCACATCCAAAAGTCATTTAAAGTCAAAAGATTAAATGTTAAAATTTCATCAATATTGACCACTTTTTTGAACGTTCGACAGGTCCGGGGTCATCGTTTTTCATCAGAAAATAGATTTTTGGGACTCTACCAAAAATGATTCAAAATGCCATTTGGATCGGGCCTCATGTTGAATAACCACTTTTTAAACCCTTACAGTGACCAAAATTGCCATTTTTACAGAGTTTTGCTTACTCAGAAGCTTCAATTTTGACCAATTTCAGGCACAGAAATGACTTTAAACACACTTATTTTAGTTGAAAAAGTAATAATTCACATCCAACCGTCATTTAAAGTCAAAAGATTAAATGTTGAAATTTCTTCAATATTGACCACTTTTTTGAACGTTCGACAGGTCCGGGGTCATCGTTTTTCATCAGAAAATAGATTTTTTGGACTCTACCAAAAATGATTCAAAATGTCATTTGGATCGGGCCTTATGTTGAATTACCACTTTTTAAATCCTCACAGTGACCAAAATTGCCATTTTTACAGAGTTTTGCTTACTCAGAAGCTTCAATTTTGACCAATTTCAGGCACAGAAATGACTTTAAACACACTTATTTTAGTTGAAAAAGTAATATTTCACATCCAACAGTCATTTAAAAACAAAAGATTAAATGTTAAAATTTCATCAATATTGACCACTTTTTTGAACGTTCGACAGGTCCGGGGTCATCGTTTTTCATCAGAAAATAGATTTTTTGGACTCTACCAAAAATGATTCAAAATGTCATTTGGATCGGGCCTCATGTTGAATTACCACTTTTTAAATCCTCACAGTGACCAAAATTGCAATTTTTACAGAGTTTTGCTTACTCAGAAGCTTAAATTTTGACCAATTTCAGGCACAGAAATCACTTTAAACACACTTATTTTAATTGAAAAAGTAATAATTCACATCCAACAGTCATTTAAAGTCAAAAGATTAAATGTTAAAATGTCATCAATATTGACCACTTTTTTTAACCTTCGACTGGTCCGGGGTCATCGTTTTTCATCATAAAATTGATTTTTTGGACTCCACCAAAAATGATTCAAAATGTCATTTGGATCGGGCCTCATGTTGAATAACCACTTTTTAAACCCTCACAGTGACCAAAATTGCCATTTTTACAGAGTTTTGCTCACTAAAAAGCTTCAATTTTGACCAATTTCAGGCACAGAAATGACTTTAAACACACGTATTTTAGTTGAAAAAGTAATATTTCACATCCAACAGTCATTTAAAGTCAAAAGATTAAATGTCAAAATGTCATCAATATTGACCACTTTTTTGAACCTTCGACTGGTCCGGGGTCATCGTTTTTCATCAGAAAATAGATTTTTGGGACTCTACCAAAAATGATTCAAAATGTCATTTGGATCGGGCCTCATGTTGAATAACCACTTTTTAAACCCTTACAGTGACCAAAATTGCCATTTTTACAGAGTTTTGCTTACTCAGAAGCTTCAATTTTGACCAATTTCAGGCACAGAAATGACTTTAAACACACTTATTTTAGTTGAAAAAGTTATATTTCACATCCAACAGTCATTTAAAGTCAAAAGATTAAATGTTAAAATTTCATCAATATTGACCACTTTTTTGAACGTTCGACTGGTCCGGGGTCATCGTTTTTCATCATACAATTGATTTTTTGGACTCTACCAAAAATGATTCAAAATGTCACTTGGATTGGGCCTCATGTTGAATTACCACTTTTTAAACCCTCACAGTGACCAAAATTGCCATTTTTACAGAGTTTTGCTTACTCAGAAGCTTCAATTTTGACCAATTTCAGGCACAGAAATCACTTTAAACACACTTATTTTAGTTGAAAAAGTAATAATTCACATCCAACAGTCATTTAAAGTCAAAAGATTAAATGTTAAAATTTCATCAATATTGACCACTTTTTTGAACGTTCGACAGGTCCGGGGTCATCGTTTTTCATCATAAAATTGATTTTTTGGACTCTACCAAAAATGATTCAAAATGTCATTTGGATCGGGCCTCATGTTGAATTACCACTTTTTAAACCCTCACAGTGACCAAAATTGCCATTTTTACAGAGTTTTGCTTACTCAGAAGCTTCAATATTGACCAATTTCAGGCACAGAAATCACTTTAAACACACTTATTTTAGTTGAAAAAGTAATATTTCACATCCAACAGTCATTTAAAGTCAAAAGATTAAATGTCAAAATTTCATCAATATTGACCACTTTTTTGAACGTTCGACTGGTCCGGGGTCATCGTTTTTCATCATACAATTGATTTTTTGGACTGTACCAAAAATGATTCAAAATGTCACTTGGATTGGGCCTCATGTTGAATTACCACTTTTTAAACCCTCACAGTGACCAAAATTGCCATTTTTACAGAGTTTTGCTTACTCAGAAGCTTCAATTTTGACCAATTTCAGGCACAGAAATCACTTTAAACACACTTATTTTAGTTGAAAAAGTAATAATTCACATCCAACAGTCATTTAAAGTCAAAAGATTAAATGTTAAAATTTCATCAATATTGACCACTTTTTTGAACGTTCGACAGGTCCGGGGTCATCGTTTTTCATCATAAAATTGATTTTTTGGACTCTACCAAAAATGATTCAAAATGTCATTTGGATCGGGCCTCATGTTGAATAACCACTTTTTAAACCCTCACAGTGACTAAAATTGCCATTTTTACAGAGTTTTCGCTTACTCAAAAGCTTCAATTTTGACCAATTTCAGGCACAGAAATGACTTTAAACACAATTATTTTAGTTGAAAAAGTAATATTTCACATCCAACAGTCATTTAAAGTCAAAAGATTAAATGTTAAAATTTCATCAATATTGACCACTTTTTTGAACGTTCGACAGGTCCGGAGTCATCGTTTTTCATCAGAAAATTGATTTTTTGGACTCTACCAAAAATTATTCAAAATGTCATTTGGATCGGGCCTCATGTTGAATTACCACTTTTTAAACCCTCACAGTGACCAAAATTGCCATTTTTACAGAGTTTTGCTTACTCAGAAGCTTCAATTTTGACCAATTTCAGGCACAGAAATCACTTTAAACACACTTATTTTAGTTGAAAAAGTAATATTTCACATCCAACAGTCATTTAAAGTCAAAAGATTAAATGTCAAAATTTCATCAATATTGACCACTTTTTTGAACGTTCGACTGGTCCGGGGTCATCGTTTTTCATCATACAATTGATTTTTTGGACTCTACCAAAAATGATTCAAAATGTCACTTGGATTGGGCCTCATGTTGAATTACCACTTTTTAAACCCTCACAGTGACCAAAATTGCCATTTTTACAGAGTTTTGCTTACTCAGAAGCTTCAATTTTGACCAATTTCAGGCACAGAAATCACTTTAAACACACTTATTTTAGTTGAAAAAGTAATAATTCACATCCAACAGTCATTTAAAGTCAAAAGATTAAATGTTAAAATTTCATCAATATTGACCACTTTTTTGAACGTTCGACAGGTCCGGGGTCATCGTTTTTCATCATAAAATAGATTTTTTGGACTCTACCAAAAATTATTCAAAATGTCATTTGGATCGGGCCTCATGTTGAATTACCACTTTTTAACCCTCACAGTGACCAAAATTGCCATTTTTACAGAGTTTTGCTTACTCAGAAGCTTCAATTTTGACCAATTTCAGGCACAGAAATCACTTTAAACACACTTATTTTAGTTGAAAAAGTAATATTTCACATCCAACAGTCATTTAAAGTCAAAAGATTAAATGTCAAAATTTCATCAATATTGACCACTTTTTTGAACGTTCGGCTGGTCCGGGGTCATCAATTTTCATCATAAAATGGATTTTTTGGACTCTATCAAAAATGATTCAAAATGTCACTTGGATTGGGCCTCATGTTGAATTACCACTTTTTAAACCCTCACAGTGACCAAAATTGCCATTTTTACAGAGTTTTGCTTACTCAGAAGCTTCAATTTTGACCAATTTCAGGCACAGAAATGACTTTAAACACACTTATTTTAGTTGAAAAAGTAATAATTCACATCCAACCGTCATTTAAAGTCAAAAGATTAAATGTTAAAATTTCATCAATATTGACCACTTTTTTGAACGTTCGACAGGTCCGGGGTCATCGTTTTTCATCAGAAAATAGATTTTTTGGACTCTACCAAAAATGATTCAAAATGTCATTTGGATCGGGCCTCATGTTGAATTACCACTTTTTAAATCCTCACAGTGACCAAAATTGCAATTTTTACAGAGTTTTGCTTACTCAGAAGCTTAAATTTTGACCAATTTCAGGCACAGAAATCACTTTAAACACACTTATTTTAATTGAAAAAGTAATAATTCACATCCAACAGTCATTTAAAGTCAAAAGATTAAATGTTAAAATGTCATCAATATTGACCACTTTTTTTAACCTTCGACTGGTCCGGGGTCATCGTTTTTCATCATAAAATTGATTTTTTGGACTCCACCAAAAATGATTCAAAATGTCATTTGGATCGGGCCTCATGTTGAATAACCACTTTTTAAACCCTTACAGTGACCAAAATTGCCATTTTTACAGAGTTTTGCTTACTCAGAAGCTTCAATTTTGACCAATTTCAGGCACAGAAATGACTTTAAACACACGTATTTTAGTTGAAAAAGTAATATTTCACATCCAACAGTCATTTAAAGTCAAAAGATTAAATGTCAAAATGTCATCAATATTGACCACTTTTTTGAACCTTCGACTGGTCCGGGGTCATCGTTTTTCATCAGAAAATAGATTTTTGGGACTCTACCAAAAATGATTCAAAATGTCATTTGGATCGGGCCTCATGTTGAATAACCACTTTTTAAACCCTTACAGTGACCAAAATTGCCATTTTTACAGAGTTTTGCTTACTCAGAAGCTTCAATTTTGACCAATTTCAGGCACAGAAATGACTTTAAACACACTTATTTTAGTTGAAAAAGTTATATTTCACATCCAACAGTCATTTAAAGTCAAAAGATTAAATGTTAAAATTTCATCAATATTGACCACTTTTTTGAACGTTCGACTGGTCCGGGGTCATCGTTTTTCATCATACAATTGATTTTTTGGACTCTACCAAAAATGATTCAAAATGTCACTTGGATTGGGCCTCATGTTGAATTACCACTTTTTAAACCCTCACAGTGACCAAAATTGCCATTTTTACAGAGTTTTGCTTACTCAGAAGCTTCAATTTTGACCAATTTCAGGCACAGAAATCACTTTAAACACACTTATTTTAGTTGAAAAAGTAATAATTCACATCCAACAGTCATTTAAAGTCAAAAGATTAAATGTTAAAATTTCATCAATATTGACCACTTTTTTGAACGTTCGACAGGTCCGGGGTCATCGTTTTTCATCATAAAATTGATTTTTTGGACTCTACCAAAAATGATTCAAAATGTCATTTGGATCGGGCCTCATGTTGAATTACCACTTTTTAAACCCTCACAGTGACCAAAATTGCCATTTTTACAGAGTTTTGCTTACTCAGAAGCTTCAATATTGACCAATTTCAGGCACAGAAATCACTTTAAACACACTTATTTTAGTTGAAAAAGTAATATTTCACATCCAACAGTCATTTAAAGTCAAAAGATTAAATGTCAAAATTTCATCAATATTGACCACTTTTTTGAACGTTCGACTGGTCCGGGGTCATCGTTTTTCATCATACAATTGATTTTTTGGACTGTACCAAAAATGATTCAAAATGTCACTTGGATTGGGCCTCATGTTGAATTACCACTTTTTAAACCCTCACAGTGACCAAAATTGCCATTTTTACAGAGTTTTGCTTACTCAGAAGCTTCAATTTTGACCAATTTCAGGCACAGAAATCACTTTAAACACACTTATTTTAGTTGAAAAAGTAATAATTCACATCCAACAGTCATTTAAAGTCAAAAGATTAAATGTTAAAATTTCATCAATATTGACCACTTTTTTGAACGTTCGACAGGTCCGGGGTCATCGTTTTTCATCATAAAATTGATTTTTTGGACTCTACCAAAAATGATTCAAAATGTCATTTGGATCGGGCCTCATGTTGAATAACCACTTTTTAAACCCTCACAGTGACTAAAATTGCCATTTTTACAGAGTTTTCGCTTACTCAAAAGCTTCAATTTTGACCAATTTCAGGCACAGAAATGACTTTAAACACAATTATTTTAGTTGAAAAAGTAATATTTCACATCCAACAGTCATTTAAAGTCAAAAGATTAAATGTTAAAATTTCATCAATATTGACCACTTTTTTGAACGTTCGACAGGTCCGGAGTCATCGTTTTTCATCAGAAAATTGATTTTTTGGACTCTACCAAAAATTATTCAAAATGTCATTTGGATCGGGCCTCATGTTGAATTACCACTTTTTAAACCCTCACAGTGACCAAAATTGCCATTTTTACAGAGTTTTGCTTACTCAGAAGCTTCAATTTTGACCAATTTCAGGCACAGAAATCACTTTAAACACACTTATTTTAGTTGAAAAAGTAATATTTCACATCCAACAGTCATTTAAAGTCAAAAGATTAAATGTCAAAATTTCATCAATATTGACCACTTTTTTGAACGTTCGGCTGGTCCGGGGTCATCAATTTTCATCATAAAATTGATTTTTTGGACTCTACCAAAAATGATTCAAAATGTCACTTGGATTGGGCCTCATGTTGAATTACCACTTTTTAAACCCTCACAGTGACCAAAATTGCCATTTTTACAGAGTTTTGCTTACTCAGAAGCTTCAATTTTGACCAATTTCAGGCACAGAAATCACTTTAAACACACTTATTTTAGTTGAAAAAGTAATATTTCACATCCAACAGTCATTTAAAGTCAAAAGATTAAATGTTAAAATTTCATCAATATTGACCACTTTTTTGAACGTTCGACTGGTCCGGGGTCATCGTTTTTCATCATACAATTGATTTTTTGGACTCTACCAAAAATGATTCAAAATGTCACTTGGATTGGGCCTCATTTTGAATTACCACTTTTTAAACCCTCACAGTGACCAAAATTGCCATTTTTACAGAGTTTTGCTTACTCAGAAGCTTCAATTTTGACCAATTTCAGGCACAGAAATCACTTTAAACACACTTATTTTAGTTGAAAAAGTAATAATTCACATCCAACAGTCATTTAAAGTCAAAAGATTAAATGTTAAAATTTCATCAATATTGACCACTTTTTTGAACGTTCGACAGGTCCGGGGTCATCGTTTTTCATCATAAAATAGATTTTTTGGACTCTACCAAAAATTATTCAAAATGTCATTTGGATCGGGCCTCATGTTGAATTACCACTTTTTAAACCCTCACAGTGACCAAAATTGCCATTTTTACAGAGTTTTGCTTACTCAGAAGCTTCAATTTTGACCAATTTCAGGCACAGAAATCACTTTAAACACACTTATTTTAGTTGAAAAAGTAATATTTCACATCCAACAGTCATTTAAAGTCAAAAGATTAAATGTCAAAATTTCATCAATATTGACCACTTTTTTGAACGTTCGGCTGGTCCGGGGTCATCAATTTTCATCATAAAATGGATTTTTTGGACTCTATCAAAAATGATTCAAAATGTCACTTGGATTGGGCCTCATGTTGAATTACCACTTTTTAAACCCTCACAGTGACCAAAATTGCCATTTTTACAGAGTTTTGCTTACTCAGAAGCTTCAATTTTGACCAATTTCAGGCACAGAAATCACTTTAAACACACTTATTTTAGTTGAAAAAGTAATAATTCACATCCAACAGTCATTTAAAGTCAAAAGATTAAATGTTAAAATTTCATCAATATTGACCACTTTTTTGAACATTCGACAGGTCCGGGGTCTTCGTTTTTCATCATAAAATTGATTTTTTGGACTCTACCAAAAATGATTCAAAATGTCATTTGGATCGGGCCTCAGGTTGAATAACCACTTTTTAAACCCTTACAGTGACCAAAATTGCCATTTTTACAGAGTTTTGCTTACTCAGAAGCTTCAATTTTGACCAATTTCAGGCACAGAAATCACTTTAAACACACTTATGTTAGTTGAAAAAGTAATATTTCACATCCAACAGTCATTTAAAGTCAAAAGATTAAATGTCAAAATTTCATCAATATTGACCACTTTTTTGAACGTTTGGCTGGTCCGGGGTCATCAATTTTCATCATAAAATTGATTTTTTGGACTCTACTAAAAATGATTCAAAATGTCATTTGGATCGGCCCTCATGTTGAATAACCACTTTTTAAACCCTCACAGTGACCAAAATTGCCATTTTTGCAGAGTTTTGCTTACTAAAAAGCTTCAATTTTGACCAATTTCAGGCACAGAAATGACTTTAAACACAATTTTTTTAGTTGAAAAAGTAATAATTCACATCCAAAAGTCATTTAAAGTCAAAAGATTAAATGTTAAAATTTCATCAATATTGACCACTTTTTTGAACGTTCGACAGGTCCGGGGTCATCGTTTTTCATCATAAAATTGATTTTTTGGACTCTACCAAAAATGATTCAAAATGTCATTTGGATCGGGCCTCATGTTGAATAACCACTTTTTAAACCCTCACAGTGACCAAAATTGCCATTTTTACAGAGTTTTGCTTACTCAGAAGCTTCAATTTTGACCAATTTCAGGCACAGAAATCACTTTAAACACACTTATTTTAGTTGAAAAAGTAATAATTCTTATCCAACAGTCATTTAAAGTCAAAAGAATAAATGTTAAAATTTCACCAATATTGACCACTTTTTTTAACCTTCGACTGGTCCGGGGTCATCGTTTTTCATCATAAAATTGATTTTTTGGACTCTACTAAAAATGTTTCAAAATGTCATTTGGATCGGCCCTCATGTTGAATAACCACTTTTTAAACCCTCACAGTGACCAAAATGGCAATTTTTACAGAGTTTTGCTTACTAAAAAGCTTCAATTTTGACCAATTTTAGGCAGAGAAATGACTTTAAACACACTTATTTTAGTTGAAAAAGTAATAATTCACATCCAACCGTCATTTAAAGTCAAAAGATTAAATGTTAAAATTTCATCAATATTGACCACTTTTTTGAACGTTCGACAGGTCCGGGGTCATCGTTTTTCATCAGAAAATAGATTTTTTGGACTCTACCAAAAATGATTCAAAATGTCATTTGGATCGGGCCTCATGTTGAATTACCACTTTTTAAATCCTCACAGTGACCAAAATTGCAATTTTTACAGAGTTTTGCTTACTCAGAAGCTTAAATTTTGACCAATTTCAGGCACAGAAATCACTTTAAACACACTTATTTTAATTGAAAAAGTAATAATTCACATCCAACAGTCATTTAAAGTCAAAAGATTAAATGTTAAAATGTCATCAATATTGACAACTTTTTTTAACCTTCGACTGGTCCGGGGTCATCGTTTTTCATCATAAAATTGATTTTTTGGACTCCACCAAAAATGATTCAAAATGTCATTTGGATCGGGCCTCATGTTGAATAACCACTTTTTAAACCCTCACAGTGACCAAAATTGCCATTTTTACAGAGTTTTGCTTACTAAAAAGCTTCAATTTTGACCAATTTCAGGCACAGAAATGACTTTAAACACACGTATTTTAGTTGAAAAAGTAATATTTCACATCCAACAGTCATTTAAAGTCAAAAGATTAAATGTCAAAATGTCATCAATATTGACCACTTTTTTGAACCTTCGACTGGTCCGGGGTCATCGCTTTTCATCATAAAATTGATTTTTTGGACTCTACCAAAAATGATTCAAAATGTCATTTGGATCGGGCCTCATGTTGAATATCCACTTTTTAAACCCTCACAGTGACCAAAATTGCCATTTTTACAGAGTTTTCGCTTACTCGAAAGCTTCAATTTTGACCAATTTCAGGCACAGAAATGACTTTAAACACATTTATTTTAGTTGAAAAAGTAATAATTCACATCCAACCGTCATTTAAAGTCAAAAGATTAAATGTTAAAATTTCATCAATATTGACCACTTTTTTGAACGTTCGACTGGTCCGGGGTCATCAATTTTCATCATAAAATTGATTTTTTGGACTCTACTAAAAATGATTCAAAATGTCATTTGGATCGGCCCTCATGTTGAATAACCACTTTTTAAACCCTCACAGTGACCAAAATTGCCATTTTTACAGAGTTTTGCTTACTAAAAAGCTTCAATTTTGACCAATTTCAGGCACAGAAATGACTTTAAACACAATTTTTTTAGTTGAAAAAGTAATAATTCACATCCAAAAGTCATTTAAAGTCAAAAGATTAAATGTTAAAATTTCATCAATATTGACCACTTTTTTGAACGTTCGACAGGTCCGGGGTCATCGTTTTTCATCAGAAAATAGATTTTTGGGACTCTACCAAAAATGATTCAAAATGCCATTTGGATCGGGCCTCATGTTGAATAACCACTTTTTAAACCCTTACAGTGACCAAAATTGCCATTTTTACAGAGTTTTGCTTACTCAGAAGCTTCAATTTTGACCAATTTCAGGCACAGAAATGACTTTAAACACACTTATTTTAGTTGAAAAAGTAATATTTCACATCCAACAGTCATTTAAAGTCAAAAGATTAAATGTTAAAATTTCATCAATATTGACCACTTTTTTGAACGTTCGACTGGTCATCGTTTTTCATCATACAATTTATTTTTTTGACTCTACCAAAAATGATTCAAAATGCCATTTGGATCGGGCCTCATGTTGAATAACCACTTTTTAAACCCTTACAGTGACCAAAATTGCCATTTTTACAGAGTTTTGCTTACTCAGAAGCTTCAATTTTGACCAATTTCAGGCACAGAAATCACTTTAAACACACTTATTTTAGTTGAAAAAGTAATATTTCACATCCAACAGTCATTTAAAGTCAAAAGATTAAATGTCAAAATTTCATCAATATTGACCACTTTTTTGAACGTTCGACAGGTCCGGAGTCATCGTTTTTCATCATAAAATTGATTTTTTGGACTCTACCAAAAATTATTCAAAATGTCATTTGGATCGGGCCTCGTGTTGAATTACCACTTTTTAAACCCTCACAGTGACCAAAATTGCCATTTTTACAGAGTTTTGCTTACTCAGAAGCTTCAATTTTGACCAATTTCAGGCACAGAAATCACTTTAAACACACTTATTTTAGTTGAAAAAGTAATAATTCACATCCAACAGTCATTTACAGTCAAAAGAATAAATGTTAAAATTTCACCAATATTGACCACTTTTTTTAACCTTCGACTGGTCCGGGGTCATCGTTTTTCATCATAAAATTGATTTTTTGGACTGTACTAAAAATGTTTCAAAATGTCATTTGGATCGGCCCTCATGTTGAATAACCACTTTTTAAACCCTCACAGTGACCAAAATGGCAATTTTTACAGAGTTTTGCTTACTAAAAAGCTTCAATTTTGACCAATTTTAGGCAGAGAAATGACTTTAAACACACTTATTTTAGTTGAAAAAGTAATAATTCACATCCAACAGTCATTTAAAGTCAAAAGATTAAATGTTAAAATGTCATCAATATTGACCACTTTTTTTAACCTTCGACTGGTCCGGGGTCATCATTTTTCATCATAAAATTGATTTTTTGGACTCCACCAAAAATGATTCAAAATGTCATTTGGATCGGGCCTCATGTTGAATAACCACTTTTTAAACCCTCACAGTGACCAAAATGGCAATTTTTACAGAGTTTTGCTTACTAAAAAGCTTCAATTTTGACCAATTTCAGGCACAGAAATGACTTTAAACACACGTATTTTAGTTGAAAAAGTAATATTTCACATCCAACAGTCATTTAAAGTCAAAAGATTAAATGTTAAAATTTCATCAATATTGACCACTTTTTTGAACGTTCGACAGGTCCGGGGTCATCGTTTTTCTTCAGAAAATGGATTTTTTTGCAATCTACCAAAAATGATTCAAAATGTCATTTGGATCGGGCCTCGTGATGAATAACCACTTTTTAAACCCTCACAGTGACCAAAATTGCCATTTTTACAGAGTTTTCGCTTACTCGAAAGCTTCAATTTTGACCAATTTCAGGCACAGAAATGACTTTAAACACATTTATTTTAGTTGAAAAAGTAATAATTCACATCCAACCGTCATTTAAAGTCAAAAGATTAAATGTTAAAATTTCATCAATATTGACCACTTTTTTGAACGTTCGACTGGTCCGGGGTCATCAATTTTCATCATAAAATTGATTTTTTGGACTCTACTAAAAATGATTCAAAATGTCATTTGGATCGGCCCTCATGTTGAATAACCACTTTTTAAACCCTCACAGTGACCAAAATTGCCATTTTTACAGAGTTTTGCTTACTAAAAAGCTTCAATTTTGACCAATTTCAGGCACAGAAATGACTTTAAACACAATTTTTTTAGTTGAAAAAGTAATAATTCACATCCAAAAGTCATTTAAAGTCAAAAGATTAAATGTTAAAATTTCATCAATATTGACCACTTTTTTGAACGTTCGACAGGTCCGGGGTCATCGTTTTTCATCAGAAAATAGATTTTTGGGACTCTACCAAAAATGATTCAAAATGCCATTTGGATCGGGCCTCATGTTGAATAACCACTTTTTAAACCCTTACAGTGACCAAAATTGCCATTTTTACAGAGTTTTGCTTACTCAGAAGCTTCAATTTTGACCAATTTCAGGCACAGAAATGACTTTAAACACACTTATTTTAGTTGAAAAAGTAATATTTCACATCCAACAGTCATTTAAAGTCAAAAGATTAAATGTTAAAATTTCATCAATATTGACCACTTTTTTGAACGTTCGACTGGTCATCGTTTTTCATCATACAATTGATTTTTTGGACTCTACCAAAAATGATTCAAAATGTCAATTGGATTGGGCCTCATGTTGAATTACCACTTTTTAAACCATCACAGTGACCAAAATTGCCATTTTTACAGAGTTTTGCTTACTCAGAAGCTTCAATTTTGACCAATTTCAGGCACAGAAATCACTTTAAACACACTTATTTTAGTTGAAAAAGTAATATTTCACATCCAACAGTCATTTAAAGTCAAAAGATTAAATGTCAAAATTTCATCAATATTGACCACTTTTTTGAACGTTCGACAGGTCCGGAGTCATCGTTTTTCATCATAAAATTGATTTTTTGGACTCTACCAAAAATTATTCAAAATGTCATTTGGATCGGGCCTCGTGTTGAATTACCACTTTTTAAACCCTCACAGTGACCAAAATTGCCATTTTTACAGAGTTTTGCTTACTCAGAAGCTTCAATTTTGACCAATTTCAGGCACAGAAATCACTTTAAACACACTTATTTTAGTTGAAAAAGTAATAATTCACATCCAACAGTCATTTACAGTCAAAAGAATAAATGTTAAAATTTCACCAATATTGACCACTTTTTTTAACCTTCGACTGGTCCGGGGTCATCGTTTTTCATCATAAAATTGATTTTTTGGACTGTACTAAAAATGTTTCAAAATGTCATTTGGATCGGCCCTCATGTTGAATAACCACTTTTTAAACCCTCACAGTGACCAAAATGGCAATTTTTACAGAGTTTTGCTTACTAAAAAGCTTCAATTTTGACCAATTTTAGGCAGAGAAATGACTTTAAACACACTTATTTTAGTTGAAAAAGTAATAATTCACATCCAACAGTCATTTAAAGTCAAAAGATTAAATGTTAAAATGTCATCAATATTGACCACTTTTTTTAACCTTCGACTGGTCCGGGGTCATCATTTTTCATCATAAAATTGATTTTTTGGACTCCACCAAAAATGATTCAAAATGTCATTTGGATCGGGCCTCATGTTGAATAACCACTTTTTAAACCCTCACAGTGACCAAAATGGCAATTTTTACAGAGTTTTGCTTACTAAAAAGCTTCAATTTTGACCAATTTCAGGCACAGAAATGACTTTAAACACACGTATTTTAGTTGAAAAGTAATATTTCACATCCAACAGTCATTTAAAGTCAAAAGATTAAATGTTAAAATTTCATCAATATTGACCACTTTTTTGAACGTTCGACAGGTCCGGGGTCATCGTTTTTCTTCAGAAAATGGATTTTTTTGCAATCTACCAAAAATGATTCAAAATGTCATTTGGATCGGGCCTCGTGTTGAATAACCACTTTTTAAACCCTCACAGTGACCAAAATTGCCATTTTTACAGAGTTTTCGCTTACTCGAAAGCTTCAATTTTGACCAATTTCAGGCACAGAAATGACTTTAAACACATTTATTTTAGTTGAAAAAGTAATAATTCACATCCAACCGTCATTTAAAGTCAAAAGATTAAATGTTAAAATTTCATCAATATTGACCACTTTTTTGAACGTTCGACTGGTCCGGGGTCATCAATTTTCATCATAAAATTGATTTTTTGGACTCTACTAAAAATGATTCAAAATGTCATTTGGATCGGCCCTCATGTTGAATAACCACTTTTTAAACCCTCACAGTGACCAAAATTGCCATTTTTACAGAGTTTTGCTTACTAAAAAGCTTCAATTTTGACCAATTTCAGGCACAGAAATGACTTTAAACACAATTTTTTTAGTTGAAAAAGTAATAATTCACATCCAAAAGTCATTTAAAGTCAAAAGATTAAATGTTAAAATTTCATCAATATTGACCACTTTTTTGAACGTTCGACAGGTCCGGGGTCATCGTTTTTCATCAGAAAATAGATTTTTGGGACTCTACCAAAAATGATTCAAAATGCCATTTGGATCGGGCCTCATGTTGAATAACCACTTTTTAAACCCTTACAGTGACCAAAATTGCCATTTTTACAGAGTTTTGCTTACTCAGAAGCTTCAATTTTGACCAATTTCAGGCACAGAAATGACTTTAAACACACTTATTTTAGTTGAAAAAGTAATAATTCACATCCAACAGTCATTTAAAGTCAAAAGATTAAATGTTGAAATTTCTTCAATATTGACCACTTTTTTGAACGTTCGACAGGTCCGCGGTCATCGTTTTTCATCAGAAAATAGATTTTTTGGACTCTACCAAAAATGATTCAAAATGTCATTTGGATCGGGCCTTATGTTGAATTACCACTTTTTAAATCCTCACAGTGACCAAAATTGCCATTTTTACAGAGTTTTGCTTACTCAGAAGCTTCAATTTTGACCAATTTCAGGCACAGAAATGACTTTAAACACACTTATTTTAGTTGAAAAAGTAATATTTCACATCCAACAGTCATTTAAAAACAAAAGATTAAATGGTAAAATTTCATCAATATTGACCACTTTTTTGAACGTTCGACAGGTCCGGGGTCATCGTTTTTCTTCAGAAAATGGATTTTTTGCAATCTACCAAAAATGATTCAAAATGTCATTTGGATCGGGCCTCATGTTGAATAACCACCTCACAGTGACCAAAATTGCCATTTTTACAGGTTTTGCTTACTCAGAAGCTTCAATTTTGACCAATTTCAGGCACAGAAATGACTTTAAACACACTTATTTTAGTTGAAAAAGTAATATTTCACATCCCACAGTCATTTAAAGTCAAAAGATTAAATGGTAAAATGTCATCAATAATGACCACTTTTTTGAACGTTCGACTGGTCCGGGGTCATCGTTTTTCATCATACAATTGATTTTTTGGACTCTACCAAAAATGATTCAAAATGTCACTTGGATCGGGCTTCATGTTGAATTACCACTTTTTAAACCCTCACAGTGACCAAAATTGCCATTTTTACAGAGTTTTGCTTACTCAGAAGCTTCAATTTTGACCAATTTCAGGGACAGAAATCACTTTAAACACACTTATCTTATTTTAGTTGAAAAAGTAATAATTCACATCCAACAGTCATTTAAAGTCAAAAGATTAAATGTTAAAATTTCATCAATATTGACCACTTTTTTTAACCTTCGACTGGTCCGGGGTCATCGTTTTTCATCATAAAATTGATTTTTTGGACTCTACTAAAAATGATTCAAAATGTCATTTGGATCGGCCCTCATGTTGAATAACCACTTTTTAAACCCTCACAGTGACCAAAATTGCCATTTTTACAGAGTTTTGCTTACTAAAAAGCTTCAATTTTGACCAATTTCAGGCACAGAAATGACTTTAAACACACTTATTTTAGTTGAAAAAGTAATATTTCACATCCAACCGTCATTTAAAGTCAAAAGATTAAATGTTAAAATTTCATCAATATTGACCACTTTTTTGAACGTTCGACAGGTCCGGGGTCATCGTTTTTCATCAGAAAATAGATTTTTTGGACTCCACCAAAAATGATTCAAAATGTCATTTGGATCGGGCCTCATGTTGAATAACCACTTTTTAAACCCTCACAGTGACCAAAAGTGCCATTTTTACAGAGTTTTGCTTACTAAAAAGCTTCAATTTTGATCAATTTCAGGCACAGAAATGACTTTAAACACACTTATTTTAGTTGAAAAAGTAATATTTCACATCCAACAGTCATTTACAGTCAAAAGATTAAATGTTAAAATTTCATCAATATTGACCACTTTTTTGAACGTTCGACAGGTCCGGGGTCATCATTTTTCATCAGAAAATAGATTTTTTGGACTCTACCAAAAATGATTCAAAATGTCATTTGGATCGGGCCTCATGTTGAATTACCACTTTTTAAATCCTCACAGTGACCAAAATTGCCATTTTTACAGAGTTTTGCTTACTCAGAAGCTTCAATTTTGACCAAGTTCAGGCACAGAAATCACTTTAAACACACTTATTTTAGTTGAAAAAGTAATAATTCACATCCAGCAGTCATTTAAAGTCAAAAGATTAAATGTTAAAAATTTCATCAATATTGACCACTTTTTTTAACCTTCGACTGGTCCGGGGTCATCGTTTTTCATCATACAATTGATTTTTTGGACTCTACCAAAAATGATTCAAAATGTCACTTGGATTGGGCCTCATGTTGAATTACCACTTTTTAAACCCTCACAGTGACCAAAATTGCCATTTTTACAGAGTTTTGCTTACTCAGAAGCTTCAATTTTGACCAATTTCAGGCACAGAAATGACTTTAAACACAATTTTTTTAGTTGAAAAAGTAATAATTCACATCCAACCGTCATTTAAAGTCAAAAGATTAAATGTTAAAATTTCATCAATATTGACCACTTTTTTGAACGTTCGACAGGTCCGGGGTCATCGTTTTTCATCAGAAAATAGATTTTTTGGACTCTACCAAAAATGATTCAAAATGTCACTTGGATTGGGCCTCATGTTAAATTACCACTTTTTAAACCCTCACAGTGACCAAAATTGCCATTTTTACAGAGTTTTGCTTACTCAGAAGCTTCAATTTTGACCAATTTCAGGCACAGAAATGACTTTAAACACAATTTTTTTAGTTGAAAAAGTAATAATTCACATCCAACCGTCATTTAAAGTCAAAAGATTAAATGTTAAAATTTCATCAATATTGTCCACTTTTTTTAACCTTCGACTGGTCCGGGGTCATCGTTTTTCATCATAAAATTGATTTTTTGGACTCTACTAAAAATGATTCAAAATGTCATTTGGATCGGCCCTCATGTTGAATAACCACTTTTTAAACCCTCACAGTGACCAAAATTGCCATTTTTACAGAGTTTTGCTTACTAAAAAGCTTCAATTTTGACCAATTTCAGGCACAGAAATGACTTTAAACACACTTATTTTAGTTGAAAAAGTAATATTTCACATCCAACCGTCATTTAAAGTCAAAAGATTAAATGTTAAAATTTCATTAATATTGACCACTTTTTTGAACGTTCGACAGGTCCGGGGTCATCGTTTTTCATCAGAAAATAGATTTTTTGGACTCCACCAAAAATGATTCAAAATGTCATTTGGATCGGGCCTCATGTTGAATAACCACTTTTTAAACCCTCACAGTGACCAAAAGTGCCATTTTTACAGAGTTTTGCTTACTAAAAAGCTTCAATTTTGACCAAGTTCAGGCACAGAAATCACTTTAAACACACTTATTTTAGTTGAAAAAGTAATAATTCACATCCAACAGTCATTTAAAGTCAAAAGATTAAATGTTAAAATTTCATCAATATTGACCACTTTTTTGAACGTTCGACAGGTCCGGGGTCATCGTTTTTCATCAGAAAATAGATTTTTTGGACTCTACCAAAAATGATTCAAAATGTCATTTGGATCGGGCCTCATGTTGAATTACCACTTTTTAAATCCTCACAGTGACCAAAATTGCCATTTTTACAGAGTTTTGCTTACTCAGAAGCTTCAATTTTGACCAAGTTCAGGCACAGAAATCACTTTAAACACACTTATTTTAGTTGAAAAAGTAATAATTCACATCCAGCAGTCATTTAAAGTCAAAAGATTAAATGTTAAAAATTTCATCAATATTGACCACTTTTTTTAACCTTCGACTGGTCCGGGGTCATCGTTTTTCATCATACAATTGATTTTTTGAACTCTACCAAAAATGATTCAAAATGTCACTTGGATTGGGCCTCATGTTGAATTACCACTTTTTAAACCCTCACAGTGACCAAAATTGCCATTTTTACAGAGTTTTGCTTACTCAGAAGCTTCAATTTTGACCAATTTCAGGCACAGAAATGACTTTAAACACAATTTTTTTAGTTGAAAAAGTAATAATTCACATCCAACCGTCATTTAAAGTCAAAAGATTAAATGTTAAAATGTCATCAATATTGACCACTTTTTTGAACGTTCGACAGGTCCGGGGTCATCGTTTTTCATCAGAAAATAGATTTTTTGGACTCTACCAAAAATGATTCAAAATGTCATTTGGATCGGGCCTCATGTTGAATAACCACTTTTTAAACCCTCACAGTGACCAAAATTGCCATTTTTACAGAGTTTTGCTTACTCAGAAGCTTCAATTTTGACCAATTTCAGGCACAGAAATGACTTTAAACACACTTATTTTAGTTGAAAAAGTAATATTTCACATCCAACAGTCATTTAAAGTCAAAAGATTAAATGTTAAAATTTCATCAATATTGACCACTTTTTTGAACGTTCGACTGGTCCGGGGTCATCGTTTTTCATCATACAATTGATTTTTTGGACTCTACTAAAAATGATTCAAAATGTCATTTGGATCGGGCCTCATGTTGAATAACCACTTTTTAAACCCTCACAGTGACCAAAATTGCCATTTTTACAGGTTTTGCTTACTCAGAAGCTTCAATTTTGACCAATTTCAGGCACAGAAATGACTTTAAACACACTTATTTTAGTTGAAAAAGTAATATTTCACATCCCACAGTCATTTAAAGTCAAAAGATTAAATGGTAAAATGTCATCAATAATGACCACTTTTTTGAACGTTCGACTGGTCCGGGGTCATCGTTTTTCATCATACAATTGATTTTTTGGACTCTACCAAAAATGATTCAAAATGTCACTTGGATCGGGCTTCATGTTGAATTACCACTTTTTAAACCCTCACAGTGACCAAAATTGCCATTTTTACAGAGTTTTGCTTACTCAGAAGCTTCAATTTTGACCAATTTCAGGGACAGAAATCACTTTAAACACACTTATCTTATTTTAGTTGAAAAAGTAATAATTCACATCCAACAGTCATTTAAAGTCAAAAGATTAAATGTTAAAATTTCATCAATATTGACCACTTTTTTTAACCTTCGACTGGTCCGGGGTCATCGTTTTTCATCATAAAATTGATTTTTTGGACTCTACTAAAAATGATTCAAAATGTCATTTGGATCGGCCCTCATGTTGAATAACCACTTTTTAAACCCTCACAGTGACCAAAATTGCCATTTTTACAGAGTTTTGCTTACTAAAAAGCTTCAATTTTGACCAATTTCAGGCACAGAAATGACTTTAAACACACTTATTTTAGTTGAAAAAGTAATATTTCACATCCAACCGTCATTTAAAGTCAAAAGATTAAATGTTAAAATTTCATCAATATTGACCACTTTTTTGAACGTTCGACAGGTCCGGGGTCATCGTTTTTCATCAGAAAATAGATTTTTTGGACTCCACCAAAAATGATTCAAAATGTCATTTGGATCGGGCCTCATGTTGAATAACCACTTTTTAAACCCTCACAGTGACCAAAAGTGCAATTTTTACAGAGTTTTGCTTACTAAAAAGCTTCAATTTTTATCAATTTCAGGCACAGAAATGACTTTAAACACACTTATTTTAGTTGAAAAAGTAATATTTCACATCCAACAGTCATTTACAGTCAAAAGATTAAATGTTAAAATTTCATCAATATTGACCACTTTTTTGAACGTTCGACAGGTCCGGGGTCATCATTTTTCATCAGAAAATAGATTTTTTGGACTCTACCAAAAATGATTCAAAATGTCATTTGGATCGGGCCTCATGTTGAATTACCACTTTTTAAATCCTCAAAGTGACCAAAATTGCCATTTTTACAGAGTTTTGCTTACTCAGAAGCTTCAATTTTGACCAAGTTCAGGCACAGAAATCACTTTAAACACACTTATTTTAGTTGAAAAAGTAATAATTCACATCCAGCAGTCATTTAAAGTCAGAAGATTAAATGTTAAAAATTTCATCAATATTGACCACTTTTTTTAACCTTCGACTGGTCCGGGGTCATCGTTTTTCATCATAAAATTGATTTTTTGGACTCTACTAAAAATGATTCAAAATGTCATTTGGATCGGCCCTCATGTTGAATAACCACTTTTTAAACCCTCACAGTGACCAAAATTGCCATTTTTACAGAGTTTTGCTTACTAAAAAGCTTCAATTTTGACCAATTTCAGGCACAGAAATGACTTTAAACACACTTATTTTAGTTGAAAAAGTAATATTTCACATCCAACCGTCATTTAAAGTCAAAAGATTAAATGTTAAAATTTCATCAATATTGACCACTTTTTTGAACGTTCGACAGGTCCGGGGTCATCGTTTTTCATCAGAAAATAGATTTTTTGGACTCCACCAAAAATGATTCAAAATGTCATTTGGATCGGGCCTCATGTTGAATAACCACTTTTTAAACCCTCACAGTGACCAAAAGTGCAATTTTTACAGAGTTTTGCTTACTAAAAAGCTTCAATTTTTATCAATTTCAGGCACAGAAATGACTTTAAACACACTTATTTTAGTTGAAAAAGTAATATTTCACATCCAACAGTCATTTACAGTCAAAAGATTAAATGTTAAAATTTCATCAATATTGACCACTTTTTTGAACGTTCGACAGGTCCGGGGTCATCATTTTTCATCAGAAAATAGATTTTTTGGACTCTACCAAAAATGATTCAAAATGTCATTTGGATCGGGCCTCATGTTGAATTACCACTTTTTAAATCCTCACAGTGACCAAAATTGCCATTTTTACAGAGTTTTGCTTACTCAGAAGCTTCAATTTTGACCAAGTTCAGGCACAGAAATCACTTTAAACACACTTATTTTAGTTGAAAAAGTAATAATTCACATCCAGCAGTCATTTAAAGTCAAAAGATTAAATGTTAAAAATTTCATCAATATTGACCACTTTTTTTAACCTTCGACTGGTCCGGGGTCATCGTTTTTCATCATACAATTGATTTTTTGGACTCTACCAAAAATGATTCAAAATGTCACTTGGATTGGGCCTCATGTTGAATTACCACTTTTTAAACCCTCACAGTAACCAAAATTGCCATTTTTACAGAGTTTTGCTTACTCAGAAGCTTCAATTTTGACCAATTTCAGGCACAGAAATGACTTTAAACACAATTTTTTTAGTTGAAAAAGTAATAATTCACATCCAACCGTCATTTAAAGTCAAAAGATTAAATGTTAAAATTTCATCAATATTGACCTTTTTTTTGAACGTTCGACAGGTCCGGGGTCATCGTTTTTCATCAGAAAATAGATTTTTTGGACTCTACCAAAAATGATTCAAAATGTCACTTGGATTGGGCCTCATGTTGAATTACCACTTTTTAAACCCTCACAGTGACCAAAATTGCCATTTTTACAGAGTTTTGCTTACTCAGAAGCTTCAATTTTGACCAATTTCAGGCACAGAAATGACTTTAAACACAATTTTTTTAGTTGAAAAAGTAATAATTCACATCCAACCGTCATTTAAAGTCAAAAGATTAAATGTTAAAATTTCATCAATATTGACCACTTTTTTTAACCTTCGACTGGTCCGGGGTCATCGTTTTTCATCATAAAATTGATTTTTTGGACTCTACTAAAAATGATTCAAAATGTCATTTGGATCGGCCCTCATGTTGAATAACCACTTTTTAAACCCTCACAGTGACCAAAATTGCCATTTTTACAGAGTTTTGCTTACTAAAAAGCTTCAATTTTGACCAATTTCAGGCACAGAAATGACTTTAAACACACTTATTTTAGTTGAAAAAGTAATATTTCACATCCAACCGTCATTTAAAGTCAAAAGATTAAATGTTAAAATTTCATTAATATTGACCACTTTTTTGAACGTTCGACAGGTCCGGGGTCATCGTTTTTCATCAGAAAATAGATTTTTTTGGACTCCACCAAAAATGATTCAAAATGTCATTTGGATCGGGCCTCATGTTGAATAACCACTTTTTAAACCCTCACAGTGACCAAAAGTGCCATTTTTACAGAGTTTTGCTTACTAAAAAGCTTCAATTTTGATCAATTTCAGGCACAGAAATGACTTTAAACACACTTATTTTAGTTGAAAAAGTAATATTTCACATCCAACAGTCATTTACAGTCAAAAGATTAAATGTTAAAATTTCATCAATATTGACCACTTTTTTGAACGTTCGACAGGTCCGTGGTCATCGTTTTTCATCAGAAAATAGATTTTTTGGACTCTACCAAAAATGATTCAAAATGTCATTTGGA
The DNA here is from genome assembly GCF_964261635.1 of Lissotriton helveticus. Taxonomy (NCBI): domain Eukaryota; kingdom Metazoa; phylum Chordata; class Amphibia; order Caudata; family Salamandridae; genus Lissotriton; species Lissotriton helveticus. The sequence continues at coordinate 808,195 of NW_027611943.1, forward strand.
TCGGGCCTCATGTTGAATTACCACTTTTTAAATCCTCACAGTGACCAAAATTGCCATTTTTACAGAGTTTTGCTTACTCAGAAGCTTCAATTTTGACCAAGTTCAGGCACAGAAATCACTTTAAACACACTTATTTTAGTTGAAAAAGTAATAATTCACATCCAGCAGTCATTTAAAGTCAAAAGATTAAATGTTAAAAATTTCATCAATATTGACCACTTTTTTTAACCTTCGACTGGTCCGGGGTCATCGTTTTTCATCATACAATTGATTTTTTGGACTCTACCAAAAATGATTCAAAATGTCACTTGGATTGGGCCTCATGTTGAATTACCACTTTTTAAACCCTCACAGTGACCAAAATTGCCATTTTTACAGAGTTTTGCTTACTCAGAAGCTTCAATTTTGACCAATTTCAGGCACAGAAATGACTTTAAACACAATTTTTTTAGTTGAAAAAGTAATAATTCACATCCAACCGTCATTTAAAGTCAAAAGATTAAATGTTAAAATTTCATCAATATTGACCACTTTTTTGAACGTTCGACAGGTCCGGGGTCATCGTTTTTCATCAGAAAATAGATTTTTTGGACTCTACCAAACATGATTCAAAATGTCATTTGGATCGGGCCTCATGTTGAATAACCACTTTTTAAACCCTCACAGTGACCAAAATTGCCATTTTTACAGAGTTTTGCTTACTCAGAAGCTTCAGTTTTGATCAATTTCAGGCACAGAAATGACTTTAAACACACTTATTTTAGTTGAAAAAGTAATATTTCACATCCAACAGTCATTTAAAGTCAAAAGATTAAATGGTAAAATGTTATCAATATTGACCACTTTTTTGAACGTTCGACTGGTCCGGGGTCATCGTTTTTCATCATACAATTGATTTTTTGGACTCTACCAAAAATGATTCAAAATGTCACTTGGATTGGGCCTCATGTTGAATTACCACTTTTTAAACCCTCACAGTGACCAAAATTGCCATTTTTACAGAGTTTTGCTTACTCAGAAGCTTCAATTTTGACCAATTTCAGGCACAGAAATGACTTTAAACACACTTATTTTAGTTGAAAAAGTAATATTTCACATCCAACAGTCATTTAAAGTCAAAAGATTAAATGTTAAAATTTCATCAATATTGACCACTTTTTTGAACGTTCGACTGGTCCGGGGTCATCGTTTTTCATCATACAATTGATTTTTTGGACTCTACTAAAAATGATTCAAAATGTCATTTGGATCGGCCCTCATGTTGAATAACCACTTTTTAAACCCTCACAGTGACCAAAATTGCCATTTTTACAGAGTTTTGCTTACTAAAAAGCTTCAATTTTGACCAATTTCAGGCACAGAAATGACTTTAAACACACTTATTTTAGTTGAAAAAGTAATATTTCACATCAACCGTCATTTAAAGTCAAAAGATTAAATGTTAAAATTTCATCAATATTGACCACTTTTTTGAACGTTCGACAGGTCCGGGGTCATCGTTTTTCATCAGAAAATAGATTTTTTGGACTCCACCAAAAATGATTCAAAATGTCATTTGGATCGGGCCTCATGTTGAATAACCACTTTTTAAACCCTCACAGTGACCAAAAGTGCCATTTTTACAGAGTTTTGCTTACTAAAAAGCTTCAATTTTGATCAATTTCAGGCACAGAAATGACTTTAAACACACTTATTTTAGTTGAAAAAGTAATATTTCACATCCAACAGTCATTTACAGTCAAAAGATTAAATGTTAAAATTTCATCAATATTGACCACTTTTTTGAACGTTCGACAGGTCCGGGTCATCGTTTTTCATCAGAAAATAGATTTTTTGGAATCTACCAAAAATGATTCAAAATGTCATTTGGATCGGGCCTCATGTTGAATTACCACTTTTTAAATCCTCACAGTGACCAAAATTGCCATTTTTACAGAGTTTTGCTTACTCAGAAGCTTCAATTTTGACCAAGTTCAGGCACAGAAATCACTTTAAACACACTTATTTTAGTTAAAAAAGTAATAATTCACATCCAGCAGTCATTTAAAGTCAAAAGATTAAATGTTAAAATTTCATCAATATTGACCACTTTTTTTAACCTTCGACTGGTCAGGGGTCATCGTTTTTCATCATACAATTGATTTTTTGGACTCTACCAAAAATGATTCAAAATGTCACTTGGATTGGGCCTCATGTTGAATTACCACTTTTTAAACCCTCACAGTGACCAAAATTGCCATTTTTACAGAGTTTTGCTTACTCAGAAGCTTCAATTTTGACCAATTTCAGGCACAGAAATGACTTTAAACACAATTTTTTTAGTTGAAAAAGTAATAATTCACATCCAACCGTCATTTAAAGTCAAAAGATTAAATGTTAAAATTTCATCAATATTGACCACTTTTTTGAACGTTCGACAGGTCCGGGGTCATCGTTTTTCATCAGAAAATAGATTTTTTGGACTCTACCAAAAATGATTCAAAATGTCATTTGGATCGGGCCTCATGTTGAATAACCACTTTTTAAACCCTCACAGTGACCAAAATTGCCATTTTTACAGAGTTTTGCTTACTCAGAAGCTTCAGTTTTGATCAATTTCAGGCACAGAAATGACTTTAAACACACTTATTTTAGTTGAAAAAGTAATATTTCACATCCAACAGTCATTTAAAGTCAAAAGATTAAATGGTAAAATGTTATCAATATTGACCACTTTTTTGAACGTTCGACTGGTCCGGGGTCATCGTTTTTCATCATACAATTGATTTTTTGGACTCTACCAAAAATGATTCAAAATGTCACTTGGATTGGGCCTCATGTTGAATTACCACTTTTTAAACCCTCACAGTGACCAAAATTGCCATTTTTACAGAGTTTTGCTTACTCAGAAGCTTCAATTTTGACCAATTTCAGGCACAGAAATGACTTTAAACACACTTATTTTAGTTGAAAAAGTAATAATTCACATCCAGCAGTCATTTAAAGTCAAAAGATTAAATGTTAAAAATGTCATCAATATTGACCACTTTTTTTAACCTTCGACTGGTCCGGGGTCATCGTTTTTCATCATACAATTGATTTTTTGGACTCTACCAAAAATGATTCAAAATGTCACTTGGATTGGGCCTCATGTTGAATTACCACTTTTTAAACCCTCACAGTGACCAAAATTGCCATTTTTACAGAGTTTTGCTTACTCAGAAGCTTCAATTTTGACCAATTTCAGGCACAGAAATGACTTTAAACACAATTTTTTTAGTTGAAAAAGTAATAATTCACATCCAACCGTCATTTAAAGTCAAAAGATTAAATGTTAAAATTTCATCAATATTGACCACTTTTTTGAACGTTCGACAGGTCCGGGGTCATCGTTTTTCATCAGAAAATAGATTTTTTGGACTCTACCAAACATGATTCAAAATGTCATTTGGATCGGGCCTCATGTTGAATAACCACTTTTTAAACCCTCACAGTGACCAAAATTGCCATTTTTACAGAGTTTTGCTTACTCAGAAGCTTCAGTTTTGATCAATTTCAGGCACAGAAATGACTTTAAACACACTTATTTTAGTTGAAAAAGTAATATTTCACATCCAACAGTCATTTACAGTCAAAAGATTAAATGTTAAAATTTCATCAATATTGACCACTTTTTTGAACGTTCGACAGGTCCGGGGTCATCATTTTTCATCAGAAAATAGATTTTTTGGACTCTACCAAAAATGATTCAAAATGTCATTTGGATCGGGCCTCATGTTGAATTACCACTTTTTAAATCCTCACAGTGACCAAAATTGCCATTTTTACAGAGTTTTGCTTACTCAGAAGCTTCAATTTTGACCAAGTTCAGGCACAGAAATCACTTTAAACACACTTATTTTAGTTGAAAAAGTAATAATTCACATCCAGCAGTCATTTAAAGTCAAAAGATTAAATGTTAAAAATTTCATCAATATTGACCACTTTTTTTAACCTTCGACTAGTCCGGGGTCATCGTTTTTCATCATACAATTGATTTTTTGGACTCTACCAAAAATGATTCAAAATGTCACTTGGATTGGGCCTCATGTTGAATTACCACTTTTTAAACCCTCACAGTGACCAAAATTGCCATTTTTACAGAGTTTTGCTTACTCAGAAGCTTCAATTTTGACCAATTTCAGGCACAGAAATGACTTTAAACACAATTTTTTTAGTTGAAAAAGTAATAATTCACATCCAACCGTCATTTAAAGTCAAAAGATTAAATGTTAAAATTTCATCAATATTGACCACTTTTTTGAACGTTCGACAGGTCCGGGGTCATCGTTTTTCATCAGAAAATAGATTTTTTGGACTCTACCAAAAATGATTCAAAATGTCACTTGGATTGGGCCTCATGTTGAATTACCACTTTTTAAACCCTCACAGTGACCAAAATTGCCATTTTTACAGAGTTTTGCTTACTCAGAAGCTTCAATTTTGACCAATTTCAGGCACAGAAATGACTTTAAACACACTTATTTTAGTTGAAAAAGTAATATTTCACATCAACCGTCATTTAAAGTCAAAAGATTAAATGTTAAAATTTCATCAATATTGACCACTTTTTTGAACGTTCGACAGGTCCGGGGTCATCGTTTTTCATCAGAAAATAGATTTTTTGGACTCCACCAAAAATGATTCAAAATGTCATTTGGATCGGGCCTCATGTTGAATAACCACTTTTTAAACCCTCACAGTGACCAAAAGTGCCATTTTTACAGAGTTTTGCTTACTAAAAAGCTTCAATTTTGATCAATTTCAGGCACAGAAATGACTTTAAACACACTTATTTTAGTTGAAAAAGTAATATTTCACATCCAACAGTCATTTACAGTCAAAAGATTAAATGTTAAAATTTCATCAATATTGACCACTTTTTTGAACGTTCGACAGGTCCGGGTCATCGTTTTTCATCAGAAAATAGATTTTTTGGACTCTACCAAAAATGATTCAAAATGTCATTTGGATCGGTCCTCATGTTGAATTACCACTTTTTAAATCCTCACAGTGACCAAAATTGCCATTTTTACAGAGTTTTGCTTACTCAGAAGCTTCAATTTTGACCAAGTTCAGGCACAGAAATCACTTTAAACACACTTATTTTAGTTAAAAAAGTAATAATTCACATCCAGCAGTCATTTAAAGTCAAAAGATTAAATGTTAAAATTTCATCAATATTGACCACTTTTTTTAACCTTCGACTGGTCCGGGGTCATCGTTTTTCATCATACAATTGATTTTTTGGACTCTACCAAAAATGATTCAAAATGTCACTTGGATTGGGCCTCATGTTGAATTACCACTTTTTAAACCCTCACAGTGACCAAAATTGCCATTTTTACAGAGTTTTGCTTACTCAGAAGCTTCAATTTTGACCAATTTCAGGCACAGAAATGACTTTAAACACAATTTTTTTAGTTGAAAAAGTAATAATTCACATCCAACCGTCATTTAAAGTCAAAAGATTAAATGTTAAAATTTCATCAATATTGACCACTTTTTTGAACGTTCGACAGGTCCGGGGTCATCGTTTTTCATCAGAAAATAGATTTTTTGGACTCTACCAAAAATGATTCAAAATGTCATTTGGATCGGGCCTCATGTTGAATAACCACTTTTTAAACCCTCACAGTGACCAAAATTGCCATTTTTACAGAGTTTTGCTTACTCAGAAGCTTCAGTTTTGATCAATTTCAGGCACAGAAATGACTTTAAACACACTTATTTTAGTTGAAAAAGTAATATTTCACATCCAACAGTCATTTAAAGTCAAAAGATTAAATGGTAAAATGTTATCAATATTGACCACTTTTTTGAACGTTCGACTGGTCCGGGGTCATCGTTTTTCATCATACAATTGATTTTTTGGACCCTACCAAAAATGATTCAAAATGTCACTTGGATTGGGCCTCATGTTGAATTACCACTTTTTAAACCCTCACAGTGACCAAAATTGCCATTTTTACAGAGTTTTGCTTACTCAGAAGCTTCAATTTTGACCAATTTCAGGCACAGAAATGACTTTAAACACACTTATTTTAGTTGAAAAAGTAATAATTCACATCCAGCAGTCATTTAAAGTCAAAAGATTAAATGTTAAAAATTTCATCAATATTTACCACTTTTTTTAACCTTCGACTGGTCCGGGGTCATCGTTTTTCATCATACAATTGATTTTTTGGACTCTACCAAAAATGATTCAAAATGTCACTTGGATTGGGCCTCATGTTGAATTACCACTTTTTAAACCCTCACAGTGACCAAAATTGCCATTTTTACAGAGTTTTGCTTACTCAGAAGCTTCAATTTTGACCAATTTCAGGCACAGAAATGACTTTAAACACAATTTTTTTAGTTGAAAAAGTAATAATTCACATCCAACCGTCATTTAAAGTCAAAAGATTAAATGTTAAAATTTCATCAATATTGACCACTTTTTTGAACGTTCGACAGGTCCGGGGTCATCGTTTTTCATCAGAAAATAGATTTTTTGGACTCTACCAAACATGATTCAAAATGTCATTTGGATCGGGCCTCATGTTGAATAACCACTTTTTAAACCCTCACAGTGACCAAAATTGCCATTTTTACAGAGTTTTGCTTACTCAGAAGCTTCAGTTTTGATCAATTTCAGGCACAGAAATGACTTTAAACACACTTATTTTAGTTGAAAAAGTAATATTTCACATCCAACAGTCATTTACAGTCAAAAGATTAAATGTTAAAATTTCATCAATATTGACCACTTTTTTGAACGTTCGACAGGTCCGGGGTCATCATTTTTCATCAGAAAATAGATTTTTTGGACTCTACCAAAAATGATTCAAAATGTCATTTGGATCGGGCCTCATGTTGAATTACCACTTTTTAAATCCTCACAGTGACCAAAATTGCCATTTTTACAGAGTTTTGCTTACTCAGAAGCTTCAATTTTGACAAAGTTCAGGCACAGAAATCACTTTAAACACACTTATTTTAGTTGAAAAAGTAATAATTCACATCCAGCAGTCATTTAAAGTCAAAAGATTAAATGTTAAAAATTTCATCAATATTGACCACTTTTTTTAACCTTCGACTGGTCCGGGGTCATCGTTTTTCATCATACAATTGATTTTTTGGACTCTACCAAAAATGATTCAAAATGTCACTTGGATTGGGCCTCATGTTGAATTACCACTTTTTAAACCCTCACAGTGACCAAAATTGCCATTTTTACAGAGTTTTGCTTACTCAGAAGCTTCAATTTTGACCAATTTCAGGCACAGAAATGACTTTAAACACAATTTTTTTAGTTGAAAAAGTAATAATTCACATCCAACCGTCATTTAAAGTCAAAAGATTAAATGTTAAAATTTCATCAATATTGACCACTTTTTTGAACGTTCGACAGGTCCGGGGTCATCGTTTTTCATCAGAAAATAGATTTTTTGGACTCTACCAAAAATGATTCAAAATGTCACTTGGATTGGGCCTCATGTTGAATTACCACTTTTTAAACCCTCACAGTGACCAAAATTGCCATTTTTACAGAGTTTTGCTTACTCAGAAGCTTCAATTTTGACCAATTTCAGGCACAGAAATGACTTTAAACACAATTTTTTTAGTTGAAAAAGTAATAATTCACATCCAACCGTCATTTAAAGTCAAAAGATTAAATGTTAAAATTTCATCAATATTGACCACTTTTTTTAACCTTCGACTGGTCCGGGGTCATCGTTTTTCATCATAAAATTGATTTTTTGGACTCTACTAAAAATGATTCAAAATGTCATTTGGATCGGCCCTCATGTTGAATAACCACTTTTTAAACCCTCACAGTGACCAAAATTGCCATTTTTACAGAGTTTTGCTTACTAAAAAGCTTCAATTTTGACCAATTTCAGGCACAGAAATGACTTTAAACACACTTATTTTAGTTGAAAAAGTAATATTTCACATCCAACCGTCATTTAAAGTCAAAAGATTAAATGTTAAAATTTCATTAATATTGACCACTTTTTTGAACGTTCGACAGGTCCGGGGTCATCGTTTTTCATCAGAAAATAGATTTTTTGGACTCCACCAAAAATGATTCAAAATGTCACTTGGATTGGGCCTCATGTTGAATTACCACTTTTTAAACCCTCACAGTGACCAAAATTGCCATTTTTACAGAGTTTTGCTTACTCAGAAGCTTCAATTTTGACCAATTTCAGGCACAGAAATGACTTTAAACACACTTATTTTAGTTGAAAAAGTAATATTTCACATCAACCGTCATTTAAAGTCAAAAGATTAAATGTTAAAATTTCATCAATATTGACCACTTTTTTGAACGTTCGACAGGTCCGGGGTCATCGTTTTTCATCAGAAAATAGATTTTTTGGACTCTACCAAACATGATTCAAAATGTCATTTGGATCGGGCCTCATGTTGAATAACCACTTTTTAAACCCTCACAGTGACCAAAATTGCCATTTTTACAGAGTTTTGCTTACTCAGAAGCTTCAGTTTTGATCAATTTCAGGCACAGAAATGACTTTAAACACACTTATTTTAGTTGAAAAAGTAATATTTCACATCCAACAGTCATTTAAAGTCAAAAGATTAAATGGTAAAATGTTATCAATATTGACCACTTTTTTGAACGTTCGACTGGTCCGGGGTCATCGTTTTTCATCATACAATTGATTTTTTGGACTCTACCAAAAATGATTCAAAATGTCACTTGGATTGGGCCTCATGTTGAATTACCACTTTTTAAACCCTCACAGTGACCAAAATTGCCATTTTTACAGAGTTTTGCTTACTCAGAAGCTTCAATTTTGACCAATTTCAGGCACAGAAATGACTTTAAACACACTTATTTTAGTTGAAAAAGTAATATTTCACATCCAACAGTCATTTAAAGTCAAAAGATTAAATGTTAAAATTTCATCAATATTGACCACTTTTTTGAACGTTCGACTGGTCCGGGGTCATCGTTTTTCATCATACAATTGATTTTTTGGACTCTACTAAAAATGATTCAAAATGTCATTTGGATCGGCCCTCATGTTGAATAACCACTTTTTAAACCCTCACAGTGACCAAAATTGCCATTTTTACAGAGTTTTGCTTACTAAAAAGCTTCAATTTTGACCAATTTCAGGCACAGAAATGACTTTAAACACACTTATTTTAGTTGAAAAAGTAATATTTCACATCAACCGTCATTTAAAGTCAAAAGATTAAATGTTAAAATTTCATCAATATTGACCACTTTTTTGAACGTTCGACAGGTCCGGGGTCATCGTTTTTCATCAGAAAATAGATTTTTGGGACTCCACCAAAAATGATTCAAAATGTCACTTGGATTGGGCCTCATGTTGAATTACCACTTTTTAAACCCTCACAGTGACCAAAATTGCCATTTTTACAGAGTTTTGCTTACTAAAAAGCTTCAATTTTGACCAATTTCAGGCACAGAAATGACTTTAAACACACTTATTTTAGTTGAAAAAGTAATATTTCACATCAACCGTCATTTAAAGTCAAAAGATTAAATGTTAAAATTTCATCAATATTGACCACTTTTTTGAACGTTCGACAGGTCCGGGGTCATCGTTTTTCATCAGAAAATAGATTTTTTGGACTCCACCAAAAATGATTCAAAATGTCATTTGGATCGGGCCTCATGTTGAATAACCACTTTTTAAACCCTCACAGTGACCAAAAGTGCCATTTTTACAGAGTTTTGCTTACTAAAAAGCTTCAATTTTGAACAATTTCAGGCACAGAAATGACTTTAAACACACTTATTTTAGTTGAAAAAGTAATATTTCACATCCAACAGTCATTTACAGTCAAAAGATTAAATGTTAAAATTTCATCAATATTGACCACTTTTTTGAACGTTCGACAGGTCCGGGTCATCGTTTTTCATCAGAAAATAGATTTTTTGGACTCTACCAAAAATGATTCAAAATGTCATTTGGATCGGGCCTCATGTTGAATTACCACTTTTTAAATCCTCACAGTGACCAAAATTGCCATTTTTACAGAGTTTTGCTTACTCAGAAGCTTCAATTTTGACCAAGTTCAGGCACAGAAATCACTTTAAACACACTTATTTTAGTTAAAAAAGTAATAATTCACATCCAGCAGTCATTTAAAGTCAAAAGATTAAATGTTAAAATTTCATCAATATTGACCACTTTTTTTAACCTTCGACTGGTCCGGGGTCATCGTTTTTCATCATACAATTGATTTTTTGGACTCTACCAAAAATGATTCAAAATGTCACTTGGATTGGGCCTCATGTTGAATAACCACTTTTTAAACCCTCACAGTGACCAAAATTGCCATTTTTACAGAGTTTTGCTTACTAAAAAGCTTCAATTTTGACCAATTTCAGGCACAGAAATGACTTTAAACACACTTATTTTAGTTGAAAAAGTAATATTTCACATCCAACAGTCATTTAAAGTCAAAAGATTAAATGTTAAAATTTCATCAATATTGACCACTTTTTTGAACGTTCGACTGGTCCGGGGTCATCGTTTTTCATCATACAATTGATTTTTTGGACTCCACCAAAAATGATTCAAAATGTCATTTGGATCGGGCCTCATGTTGAATAACCACTTTTTAAACCCTCACAGTGACCAAAAGTGCCATTTTTACAGAGTTTTGCTTACTAAAAAGCTTCAATTTTGATCAATTTCAGGCACAGAAATGACTTTAAACACACTTATTTTAGTTGAAAAAGTAATATTTCACATCAACAGTCATTTAAAGTCAAAAGATTAAATGTTAAAATTTCATCAATATTGACCACTTTTTTGAACGTTCGACAGGTCCGGGGTCATCGTTTTTCATCAGAAAATAGATTTTTTGGACTCCACCAAAAATGATTCAAAATGTCATTTGGATCGGGCCTCATGTTGAATAACCACTTTTTAAACCCTCACAGTGACCAAAAGTGCCATTTTTACAGAGTTTTGCTTACTAAAAAGCTTCAATTTTGATCAATTTCAGGCACAGAAATGACTTTAAACACACTTATTTTAGTTGAAAAAGTAATATTTCACATCCAACAGTCATTTACAGTCAAAAGATTAAATGTTAAAATTTCATCAATATTGACCACTTTTTTGAACGTTCGACAGGTCCGGGTCATCGTTTTTCATCAGAAAATAGATTTTTTGGACTCTACCAAAAATGATTCAAAATGTCATTTGGATCGGGCCTCATGTTGAATTACCACTTTTTAAATCCTCACAGTGACCAAAATTGCCATTTTTACAGAGTTTTGCTTACTCAGAAGCTTCAATTTTGACCAAGTTCAGGCACAGAAATCACTTTAAACACACTTATTTTAGTTAAAAAAGTAATAATTCACATCCAGCAGTCATTTAAAGTCAAAAGATTAAATGTTAAAATTTCATCAATATTGACCACTTTTTTTAACCTTCGACTGGTCCGGGGTCATCGTTTTTCATCATACAATTGATTTTTTGGACTCTACCAAAAATGATTCAAAATGTCACTTGGATTGGGCCTCATGTTGAATTACCACTTTTTAAACCCTCACAGTGACCAAAATTGCCATTTTTACAGAGTTTTGCTTACTCAGAAGCTTCAATTTTGACCAATTTCAGGCACAGAAATGACTTTAAACACAATTTTTTTAGTTGAAAAAGTAATAATTCACATCCAACCGTCATTTAAAGTCAAAAGATTAAATGTTAAAATTTCATCAATATTGACCACTTTTTTGAACGTTCGACAGGTCCGGGGTCATCGTTTTTCATCAGAAAATAGATTTTTTGGACTCTACCAAAAATGATTCAAAATGTCATTTGGATCGGGCCTCATGTTGAATAACCACTTTTTAAAACCTCACAGTGACCAAAATTGCCATTTTTACAGAGTTTTGCTTACTCAGAAGCTTCAGTTTTGATCAATTTCAGGCACATAAATGACTTTAAACACACTTATTTTAGTTGAAAAAGTAATATTTCACATCCAACAGTCATTTAAAGTCAAAAGATTAAATGGTAAAATGTTATCAATATTGACCACTTTTTTGAACGTTCGACTGGTCCGGGGTCATCGTTTTTCATCATACAATTGATTTTTTGGACTCTACCAAAAATGATTCAAAATGTCACTTGGATTGGGCCTCATGTTGAATTACCACTTTTTAAACCCTCACAGTGACCAAAATTGCCATTTTTACAGAGTTTTGCTTACTCAGAAGCTTCAATTTTGACCAATTTCAGGCACAGAAATGACTTTAAACACACTTATTTTAGTTGAAAAAGTAATAATTCACATCCAGCAGTCATTTAAAGTCAAAAGATTAAATGTTAAAAATTTCATCAATATTGACCACTTTTTTTAACCTTCGACTGGTCCGGGGTCATCGTTTTTCATCATACAATTGATTTTTTGGACTCTACCAAAAATGATTCAAAATGTCACTTGGATTGGGCCTCATGTTGAATTACCACTTTTTAAACCCTCACAGTGACCAAAATTGCCATTTTTACAGAGTTTTGCTTACTCAGAAGCTTCAATTTTGACCAATTTCAGGCACAGAAATGACTTTAAACACAATTTTTTTAGTTGAAAAAGTAATAATTCACATCCAACCGTCATTTAAAGTCAAAAGATTAAATGTTAAAATTTCATCAATATTGACCACTTTTTTGAACGTTCGACAGGTCCGGGGTCATCGTTTTTCATCAGAAAATAGATTTTTTGGACTCTACCAAACATGATTCAAAATGTCATTTGGATCGGGCCTCATGTTGAATAACCACTTTTTAAACCCTCACAGTGACCAAAATTGCCATTTTTACAGAGTTTTGCTTACTCAGAAGCTTCAGTTTTGATCAATTTCAGGCACAGAAATGACTTTAAACACACTTATTTTAGTTGAAAAAGTAATATTTCACATCCAACAGTCATTTAAAGTCAAAAGATTAAATGGTAAAATGTTATCAATATTGACCACTTTTTTGAACGTTCGACTGGTCCGGGGTCATCGTTTTTCATCATACAATTGATTTTTTGGACTCTACCAAAAATGATTCAAAATGTCACTTGGATTGGGCCTCATGTTGAATAACCACTTTTTAAACCCTTACAGTGACCAAAATTGCCATTTTTACAGAGTTTTGCTTACTCAGAAGCTTCAATTTTGACCAATTTCAGGCACAGAAATGACTTTAAACACACTTATTTTAGTTGAAAAAGTAATATTTCACATCCAACAGTCATTTAAAGTCAAAAGATTAAATGTTAAAATTTCATCAATATTGACCACTTTTTTGAACGTTCGACTGGTCATCGTTTTTCATCATACAATTGATTTTTTGGACTCTACCAAAAATGATTCAAAATGTCAATTGGATTGGGCCTCATGTTGAATTACCACTTTTTAAACCATCACAGTGACCAAAATTGCCATTTTTACAGAGTTTTGCTTACTCAGAAGCTTCAATTTTGACCAATTTCAGGCACAGAAATCACTTTAAACACACTTATTTTAGTTGAAAAAGTAATATTTCACATCCAACAGTCATTTAAAGTCAAAAGATTAAATGTCAAAATTTCATCAATATTGACCACTTTTTTGAACGTTCGACAGGTCCGGAGTCATCGTTTTTCATCATAAAATTGATTTTTTGGACTCTACCAAAAATTATTCAAAATGTCATTTGGATCGGGCCTCGTGTTGAATTACCACTTTTTAAACCCTCACAGTGACCAAAATTGCCATTTTTACAGAGTTTTGCTTACTCAGAAGCTTCAATTTTGACCAATTTCAGGCACAGAAATCACTTTAAACACACTTATTTTAGTTGAAAAAGTAATAATTCACATCCAACAGTCATTTACAGTCAAAAGAATAAATGTTAAAATTTCACCAATATTGACCACTTTTTTTAACCTTCGACTGGTCCGGGGTCATCGTTTTTCATCATAAAATTGATTTTTTGGACTGTACTAAAAATGTTTCAAAATGTCATTTGGATCGGCCCTCATGTTGAATAACCACTTTTTAAACCCTCACAGTGACCAAAATGGCAATTTTTACAGAGTTTTGCTTACTAAAAAGCTTCAATTTTGACCAATTTTAGGCAGAGAAATGACTTTAAACACACTTATTTTAGTTGAAAAAGTAATAATTCACATCCAACAGTCATTTAAAGTCAAAAGATTAAATGTTAAAATGTCATCAATATTGACCACTTTTTTTAACCTTCGACTGGTCCGGGGTCATCATTTTTCATCATAAAATTGATTTTTTGGACTCCACCAAAAATGATTCAAAATGTCATTTGGATCGGGCCTCATGTTGAATAACCACTTTTTAAACCCTCACAGTGACCAAAATGGCAATTTTTACAGAGTTTTGCTTACTAAAAAGCTTCAATTTTGACCAATTTCAGGCACAGAAATGACTTTAAACACACGTATTTTAGTTGAAAAAGTAATATTTCACATCCAACAGTCATTTAAAGTCAAAAGATTAAATGTTAAAATTTCATCAATATTGACCACTTTTTTGAACGTTCGACAGGTCCGGGGTCATCGTTTTTCTTCAGAAAATGGATTTTTTTGCAATCTACCAAAAATGATTCAAAATGTCATTTGGATCGGGCCTCGTGTTGAATAACCACTTTTTAAACCCTCACAGTGACCAAAATTGCCATTTTTACAGAGTTTTGCTTACTCAGAAGCTTCAATTTTGACCAATTTCAGGCACAGAAATGACTTTAAACACACTTATTTTAGTTGAAAAAGTAATAATTCACATCCAACCGTCATTTAAAGTCAAAAGATTAAATGTTGAAATTTCTTCAATATTGACCACTTTTTTGAACGTTCGACAGGTCCGGGGTCATCGTTTTTCATCAGAAAATAGATTTTTTGGACTCTACCAAAAATGATTCAAAATGTCATTTGGATCGGGCCTCATGTTGAATTACCACTTTTTAAATCCTCACAGTGACCAAAATTGCCATTTTTACAGAGTTTTGCTTATTCAGAACCTTCAATTTTGACCAATTTCAGGCACAGAAATGACTTTAAACACACTTATTTTAGTTGAAAAAGTAATATTTCACATCCAACAGTCATTTAAAGTCAAAAGATTAAATGGTAAAATGTCATCAATATTGACCACTTTTTCGAACGTTCGACTGGTCCGGGGTCATCGTTTTTCATCATAAAATTGATTTTTTGGACTCTACTAAAAATGTTTCAAAATGTCATTTGGATGGGCCCTCATGTTGAATAACCACTTTTTAAACCCTCACAGTGACCAAAATTGCCATTTTTACAGAGTTTTGCTTACTAAAAAGCTTCAATTTTGACCAATTTTAGGCAGAGAAATGACTTTAAACACACTTATTTTAGTTGAAAAAGTAATAATTCACATCCAACCGTCATTTAAAGTCAAAAGATTAAATGTTGAAATTTCTTCAATATTGACCACTTTTTTGAACGTTCGACAGGTCCGGGGTCATCGTTTTTCATCAGAAAATAGATTTTTTGGACTCTACCAAAAATGATTCAAAATGTCATTTGGATCGGGCCTTATGTTGAATTACCACTTTTTAAATCCTCACAGTGACCAAAATTGCCATTTTTACAGAGTTTTGCTTACTCAGAAGCTTCAATTTTGACCAATTTCAGGCACAGAAATGACTTTAAACACACTTATTTTAGTTGAAAAAGTAATATTTCACATCCAACAGTCATTTAAAAACAAAAGATTAAATGGTAAAATTTCATCAATATTGACCACTTTTTTGAACGTTCGACAGGTCCGGGGTCATCGTTTTTCTTCAGAAAATGGATTTTTTGCAATCTACCAAAAATGATTCAAAATGTCATTTGGATCGGGCCTCATGTTGAATAACCACCTCACAGTGACCAAAATTGCCATTTTTACAGGTTTTGCTTACTCAGAAGCTTCAATTTTGACCAATTTCAGGCACAGAAATGACTTTAAACACACTTATTTTAGTTGAAAAAGTAATATTTCACATCCCACAGTCATTTAAAGTCAAAAGATTAAATGGTAAAATGTCATCAATAATGACCACTTTTTTTGAACGTTCGACTGGTCCGGGGTCATCGTTTTTCATCATACAATTGATTTTTTGGACTCTACCAAAAATGATTCAAAATGTCACTTGGATCGGGCTTCATGTTGAATTACCACTTTTTAAACCCTCACAGTGACCAAAATTGCCATTTTTACAGAGTTTTGCTTACTCAGAAGCTTCAATTTTGACCAATTTCAGGGACAGAAATCACTTTAAACACACTTATCTTATTTTAGTTGAAAAAGTAATAATTCACATCCAACAGTCATTTAAAGTCAAAAGATTAAATGTTAAAATTTCATCAATATTGACCACTTTTTTTAACCTTCGACTGGTCCGGGGTCATCGTTTTTCATCATAAAATTGATTTTTTGGACTCTACTAAAAATGATTCAAAATGTCATTTGGATCGGCCCTCATGTTGAATAACCACTTTTTAAACCCTCACAGTGACCAAAATTGCCATTTTTACAGAGTTTTGCTTACTAAAAAGCTTCAATTTTGACCAATTTCAGGCACAGAAATGACTTTAAACACACTTATTTTAGTTGAAAAAGTAATATTTCACATCCAACCGTCATTTAAAGTCAAAAGATTAAATGTTAAAATTTCATCAATATTGACCACTTTTTTGAACGTTCGACAGGTCCGGGGTCATCATTTTTCATCAGAAAATAGATTTTTTGGACTCTACCAAAAATGATTCAAAATGTCATTTGGATCGGGCCTCATGTTGAATTACCACTTTTTAAATCCTCACAGTGACCAAAATTGCCATTTTTACAGAGTTTTGCTTACTCAGAAGCTTCAATTTTGACCAAGTTCGGGCACAGAAATCACTTTAAACACACTTATTTTAGTTGAAAAAGTAATAATTCACATCCAGCAGTCATTTAAAGTCAAAAGATTAAATGTTAAAAATTTCATCAATATTGACCACTTTTTTTAACCTTCGACTGGTCCGGGGTCATCGTTTTTCATCATACAATTGATTTTTTGGACTCTACCAAAAATGATTCAAAATGTCACTTGGATTGGGCCTCATGTTGAATTACCACTTTTTAAACCCTCACAGTGACCAAAATTGCCATTTTTACAGAGTTTTGCTTACTCAGAAGCTTCAATTTTGACCAATTTCAGGCACAGAAATGACTTTAAACACAATTTTTTTAGTTGAAAAAGTAATAATTCACATCCAACCGTCATTTAAAGTCAAAAGATTAAATGTTAAAATTTCATCAATATTGTCCACTTTTTTTAACCTTCGACTGGTCCGGGGTCATCGTTTTTCATCATAAAATTGATTTTTTGGACTCTACTAAAAATGATTCAAAATGTCATTTGGATCGGCCTTCATGTTGAATAACCACTTTTTAAACCCTCACAGTGACCAAAATTGCCATTTTTACAGAGTTTTGCTTACTAAAAAGCTTCAATTTTGACCAATTTCAGGCACAGAAATGACTTTAAACACACTTATTTTAGTTGAAAAAGTAATATTTCACATCCAACCGTCATTTAAAGTCAAAAGATTAAATGTTAAAATTTCATTAATATTGACCACTTTTTTGAACGTTCGACAGGTCCGGGGTCATCGTTTTTCATCAGAAAATAGATTTTTTGGACTCCACCAAAAATGATTCAAAATGTCATTTGGATCGGGCCTCATGTTGAATAACCACTTTTTAAACCCTCACAGTGACCAAAAGTGCCATTTTTACAGAGTTTTGCTTACTAAAAAGCTTCAATTTTGACCAAGTTCAGGCACAGAAATCACTTTAAACACACTTATTTTAGTTGAAAAAGTAATAATTCACATCCAGCAGTCATTTAAAGTCAAAAGATTAAATGTTAAAATTTCATCAATATTGACCACTTTTTTGAACGTTCGACAGGTCCGGGGTCATCGTTTTTCATCAGAAAATAGATTTTTTGGACTCTACCAAAAATGATTCAAAATGTCATTTGGATCGGGCCTCATGTTGAATTACCACTTTTTAAATCCTCACAGTGACCAAAATTGCCATTTTTACAGAGTTTTGCTTACTCAGAAGCTTCAATTTTGACCAAGTTCAGGCACAGAAATCACTTTAAACACACTTATTTTAGTTGAAAAAGTAATAATTCACATCCAGCAGTCATTTAAAGTCAAAAGATTAAATGTTAAAAATTTCATCAATATTGACCACTTTTTTTAACCTTCGACTGGTCCGGGGTCATCGTTTTTCATCATACAATTGATTTTTTGGACTCTACCAAAAATGATTCAAAATGTCACTTGGATTGGGCCTCATGTTGAATTACCACTTTTTAAACCCTCACAGTGACCAAAATTGCCATTTTTACAGAGTTTTGCTTACTCAGAAGCTTCAATTTTGACCAATTTCAGGCACAGAAATGACTTTAAACACAATTTTTTTAGTTGAAAAAGTAATAATTCACATCCAACCGTCATTTAAAGTCAAAAGATTAAATGTTAAAATTTCATCATTATTGACCACTTTTTTGAACGTTCGACAGGTCCGGGGTCATCGTTTTTCATCAGAAAATAGATTTTTTGGACTCTACCAAAAATGATTCAAAATGTCATTTGGATCGGGCCTCATGTTGAATAACCACTTTTTAAACCCTCACAGTGACCAAAATTGCCATTTTTACAGAGTTTTGCTTACTCAGAAGCTTCAGTTTTGATCAATTTCAGGCACAGAAATGACTTTAAACACACTTATTTTAGTTGAAAAAGTAATATTTCACATCCAACAGTCATTTAAAGTCAAAAGATTAAATGGTAAAATGTTATCAATATTGACCACTTTTTTGAACGTTCGACTGGTCCGGGGTCATCGTTTTTCATCATACAATTGATTTTTTGGACTCTACCAAAAATGATTCAAAATGTCACTTGGATTGGGCCTCATGTTGAATTACCACTTTTTAAACCCTCACAGTGACCAAAATTGCCATTTTTACAGAGTTTTGCTTACTCAGAAGCTTCAATTTTGACCAATTTCAGGCACAGAAATGACTTTAAACACACTTATTTTAGTTGAAAAAGTAATATTTCACATCCAACAGTCATTTAAAGTCAAAAGATTAAATGTTAAAATTTCATCAATATTGACCACTTTTTTGAACGTTCGACTGGTCCGGGGTCATCGTTTTTCATCATACAATTGATTTTTTGGACTCTACTAAAAATGATTCAAAATGTCATTTGGATCGGGCCTCATGTTGAATAACCACTTTTTAAACCCTCACAGTGACCAAAATTGCCATTTTTACAGGTTTTGCTTACTCAGAAGCTTCAATTTTGACCAATTTCAGGCACAGAAATGACTTTAAACACACTTATTTTAGTTGAAAAAGTAATATTTCACATCCCACAGTCATTTAAAGTCAAAAGATTAAATGGTAAAATGTCATCAATAATGACCACTTTTTTGAACGTTCGACTGGTCCGGGGTCATCGTTTTTCATCATACAATTGATTTTTTGAACTCTACCAAAAATGATTCAAAATGTCACTTGGATCGGGCTTCATGTTGAATTACCACTTTTTAAACCCTCACAGTGACCAAAAGTGCAATTTTTACAGAGTTTTGCTTACTAAAAAGCTTCAATTTTTATCAATTTCAGGCACAGAAATGACTTTAAACACACTTATTTTAGTTGAAAAAGTAATATTTCACATCCAACAGTCATTTACAGTCAAAAGATTAAATGTTAAAATTTCATCAATATTGACCACTTTTTTGAACGTTCGACAGGTCCGGGGACATCATTTTTCATCAGAAAATAGATTTTTTGGACTCTACCAAAAATGATTCAAAATGTCATTTGGATCGGGCCTCATGTTGAATTACCACTTTTTAAATCCTCACAGTGACCAAAATTGCCATTTTTACAGAGTTTTGCTTACTCAGAAGCTTCAATTTTGACCAAGTTCAGGCACAGAAATCACTTTAAACACACTTATTTTAGTTGAAAAAGTAATAATTCACATCCAGCAGTCATTTAAAGTCAAAAGATTAAATGTTAAAAATTTCATCAATATTGACCACTTTTTTTAACCTTCGACTGGTCCGGGGTCATCGTTTTTCATCATAAAATTGATTTTTTGGACTCTACTAAAAATGATTCAAAATGTCATTTGGATCGGCCCTCATGTTGAATAACCACTTTTTAAACCCTCACAGTGACCAAAATTGCCATTTTTACAGAGTTTTGCTTACTAAAAAGCTTCAATTTTGACCAATTTCAGGCACAGAAATGACTTTAAACACACTTATTTTAGTTGAAAAAGTAATATTTCACATCCAACCGTCATTTAAAGTCAAAAGATTAAATGTTAAAATTTCATCAGTATTGACCACTTTTTTGAACGTTCGACAGGTCCGGGGTCATCGTTTTTCATCAGAAAATAGATTTTTTGGACTCCACCAAAAATGATTCAAAATGTCATTTGGATCGGGCCTCATGTTGAATAACCACTTTTTAAACCCTCACAGTGACCAAAAGTGCAATTTTTACAGAGTTTTGCTTACTAAAAAGCTTCAATTTTTATCAATTTCAGGCACAGAAATGACTTTAAACACACTTATTTTAGTTGAAAAAGTAATATTTCACATCCAACCGTCATTTAAAGTCAAAAGATTAAATGTTAAAATTTCATTAATATTGACCACTTTTTTGAACGTTCGACAGGTCCGGGGTCATCGTTTTTCATCAGAAAATAGATTTTTTGGACTCCACCAAAATTGATTCAAAATGTCATTTGGATCGGGCCTCATGTTGAATAACCACTTTTTAAACCCTCACAGTGACCAAAAGTGCCATTTTTACAGAGTTTTGCTTACTAAAAAGCTTCAATTTTGATCAATTTCAGGCACAGAAATGACTTTAAACACACTTATTTTAGTTGAAAAAGTAATATTTCACATCCAACAGTCATTTACAGTCAAAAGATTAAATGTTAAAATTTCATCAATATTGACCACTTTTTTGAACGTTCGACAGGTCCGGGGTCATCGTTTTTCATCAGAAAATAGATTTTTTGGACTCTACCAAAAATGATTCAAAATGTCATTTGGATCGGGCCTCATGTTGAATTACCACTTTTTAAATCCTCACAGTGACCAAAATTGCCATTTTTACAGAGTTTTGCTTACTCAGAAGCTTCAATTTTGACCAAGTTCAGGCACAGAAATCACTTTAAACACACTTATTTTAGTTGAAAAAGTAATAATTCACATCCAGCAGTCATTTAAAGTCAAAAGATTAAATGTTAAAAATTTCATCAATATTGACCACTTTTTTTAACCTTCGACTGGTCCGGGGTCATCGTTTTTCATCATACAATTGATTTTTTGGACTCTACCAAAAATGATTCAAAATGTCACTTGGATTGGGCCTCATGTTGAATTACCACTTTTTAAACCCTCACAGTGACCAAAATTGCCATTTTTACAGAGTTTTGCTTACTCAGAAGCTTCAATTTTGACCAATTTCAGGCACAGAAATGACTTTAAACACAATTTTTTTAGTTGAAAAAGTAATAATTCACATCCAACCGTCATTTAAAGTCAAAAGATTAAATGTTAAAATTTCATCAATATTGACCACTTTTTTGAACGTTCGACAGGTCCGGGGTCATCGTTTTTCATCAGAAAATAGATTTTTTGGACTCTACCAAACATGATTCAAAATGTCATTTGGATCGGGCCTCATGTTGAATAACCACTTTTTAAACCCTCACAGTGACCAAAATTGCCATTTTTACAGAGTTTTGCTTACTCAGAAGCTTCAGTTTTGATCAATTTCAGGCACAGAAATGACTTTAAACACACTTATTTTAGTTGAAAAAGTAATATTTCACATCCAACAGTCATTTAAAGTCAAAAGATTAAATGGTAAAATGTTATCAATATTGACCACTTTTTTGAACGTTCGACTGGTCCGGGGTCATCGTTTTTCATCATACAATTGATTTTTTGGACTCTACCAAAAATGATTCAAAATGTCACTTGGATTGGGCCTCATGTTGAATTACCACTTTTTAAACCCTCACAGTGACCAAAATTGCCATTTTTACAGAGTTTTGCTTACTCAGAAGCTTCAATTTTGACCAATTTCAGGCACAGAAAAGACTTTAAACACACTTATTTTAGTTGAAAAAGTAATAATTCACATCCAGCAGTCATTTAAAGTCAAAAGATTAAATGTTAAAAATTTCATCAATATTGACCACTTTTTTTAACCTTCGACTGGTCCGGGGTCATCGTTTTTCATCATACAATTGATTTTTTGGACTCTACTAAAAATGATTCAAAATGTCATTTGGATCGGCCCTCATGTTGAATAACCACTTTTTAAACCCTCACAGTGACCAAAATTGCCATTTTTACAGAGTTTTGCTTACTAAAAAGCTTCAATTTTGACCAATTTCAGGCACAGAAATGACTTTAAACACACTTATTTTAGTTGAAAAAGTAATATTTCACATCAACCGTCATTTAAAGTCAAAAGATTAAATGTTAAAATTTCATCAATATTGACCACTTTTTTGAACGTTCGACAGGTCCGGGGTCATCGTTTTTCATCAGAAAATAGATTTTTTGGACTCCACCAAAAATGATTCAAAATGTCATTTGGATCGGGCCTCATGTTGAATAACCACTTTTTAAACCCTCACAGTGACCAAAAGTGCCATTTTTACAGAGTTTTGCTTACTAAAAAGCTTCAATTTTGATCAATTTCAGGCACAGAAATGACTTTAAACACACTTATTTTAGTTGAAAAAGTAATATTTCACATCCAACAGTCATTTACAGTCAAAAGATTAAATGTTAAAATTTCATCAATATTGACCACTTTTTTGAACGTTCGACAGGTCCGGGTCATCGTTTTTCATCAGAAAATAGATTTTTTGGACTCTACCAAAAATGATTCAAAATGTCATTTGGATCGGGCCTCATGTTGAATTACCACTTTTTAAATCCTCACAGTGACCAAAATTGCCATTTTTACAGAGTTTTGCTTACTCAGAAGCTTCAATTTTGACCAAGTTCAGGCACAGAAATCACTTTAAACACACTTATTTTAGTTAAAAAAGTAATAATTCACATCCAGCAGTCATTTAAAGTCAAAAGATTAAATGTTAAAATTTCATCAATATTGACCACTTTTTTTAACCTTCGACTGGTCCGGGGTCATCGTTTTTCATCATACAATTGATTTTTTGGACTCTACCAAAAATGATTCAAAATGTCACTTGGATTGGGCCTCATGTTGAATTACCACTTTTTAAACCCTCACAGTGACCAAAATTGCCATTTTTACAGAGTTTTGCTTACTCAGAAGCTTCAATTTTGACCAATTTCAGGCACAGAAATGACTTTAAACACAATTTTTTTAGTTGAAAAAGTAATAATTCACATCCAACCGTCATTTAAAGTCAAAAGATTAAATGTTAAAATTTCATCAATATTGACCACTTTTTTGAACGTTCGACAGGTCCGGGGTCATCGTTTTTCATCAGAAAATAGATTTTTTGGACTCTACCAAAAATGATTCAAAATGTCATTTGGATCGGGCCTCATGTTGAATAACCACTTTTTAAACCCTCACAGTGACCAAAATTGCCATTTTTACAGAGTTTTGCTTACTCAGAAGCTTCAGTTTTGATCAATTTCAGGCACAGAAATGACTTTAAACACACTTATTTTAGTTGAAAAAGTAATATTTCACATCCAACAGTCATTTAAAGTCAAAAGATTAAATGGTAAAATGTTATCAATATTGACCACTTTTTTGAACGTTCGACTGGTCCGGGGTCATCGTTTTTCATCATACAATTGATTTTTTGGACTCTACCAAAAATGATTCAAAATGTCACTTGGATTGGGCCTCATGTTGAATTACCACTTTTTAAACCCTCACAGTGACCAAAATTGCCATTTTTACAGAGTTTTGCTTACTCAGAAGCTTCAATTTTGACCAATTTCAGGCACAGAAATGACTTTAAACACACTTATTTTAGTTGAAAAAGTAATAATTCACATCCAGCAGTCATTTAAAGTCAAAAGATTAAATGTTAAAAATTTCATCAATATTGACCACTTTTTTTAACCTTCGACTGGTCCGGGGTCATCGTTTTTCATCATACAATTGATTTTTTGGACTCTACCAAAAATGATTCAAAATGTCACTTGGATTGGGCCTCATGTTGAATTACCACTTTTTAAACCCTCACAGTGACCAAAATTGCCATTTTTACAGAGTTTTGCTTACTCAGAAGCTTCAGTTTTGATCAATTTCAGGCACAGAAATGACTTTAAACACACTTATTTTAGTTGAAAAAGTAATATTTCACATCCAACAGTCATTTACAGTCAAAAGATTAAATGTTAAAATTTCATCAATATTGACCACTTTTTTGAACGTTCGACAGGTCCGGGGTCATCATTTTTCATCAGAAAATAGATTTTTTGGACTCTACCAAACATGATTCAAAATGTCATTTGGATCGGGCCTCATGTTGAATAACCACTTTTTAAACCCTCACAGTGACCAAAATTGCCATTTTTACAGAGTTTTGCTTACTCAGAAGCTTCAGTTTTGATCAATTTCAGGCACAGAAATGACTTTAAACACACTTATTTTAGTTGAAAAAGTAATATTTCACATCCAACAGTCATTTACAGTCAAAAGATTAAATGTTAAAATTTCATCAATATTGACCACTTTTTTGAACGTTCGACAGGTCCGGGGTCATCCTTTTTCATCAGAAAATAGATTTTTTGGACTCTACCAAAAATGATTCAAAATGTCATTTGGATCGGGCCTCATGTTGAATTACCACTTTTTAAATCCTCACAGTGACCAAAATTGCCATTTTTACAGAGTTTTGCTTACTCAGAAGCTTCAATTTTGACCAAGTTCAGGCACAGAAATCACTTTAAACACACTTATTTTAGTTGAAAAAGTAATAATTCACATCCAGCAGTCATTTAAAGTCAAAAGATTAAATGTTAAAAATTTCATCAATATTGACCACTTTTTTTAACCTTCGACTGGTCCGGGGTCATCGTTTTTCATCATACAATTGATTTTTTGGACTCTACCAAAAATGATTCAAAATGTCACTTGGATTGGGCCTCATGTTGAATTACCACTTTTTAAACCCTCACAGTGACCAAAATTGCCATTTTTACAGAGTTTTGCTTACTAAAAAGCTTCAATTTTGACCAATTTCAGGCACAGAAATGACTTTAAACACACTTATTTTAGTTGAAAAAGTAATATTTCACATCAACCGTCATTTAAAGTCAAAAGATTAAATGTTAAAATTTCATCAATATTGACCACTTTTTTGAACGTTCGACAGGTCCGGGGTCATCGTTTTTCATCAGAAAATAGATTTTTTGGACTCCACCAAAAATGATTCAAAATGTCATTTGGATCGGGCCTCATGTTGAATAACCACTTTTTAAACCCTCACAGTGACCAAAAGTGCCATTTTTACAGAGTTTTGCTTACTAAAAAGCTTCAATTTTGATCAATTTCAGGCACAGAAATGACTTTAAACACACTTATTTTAGTTGAAAAAGTAATATTTCACATCCAACAGTCATTTACAGTCAAAAGATTAAATGTTAAAATTTCATCAATATTGACCACTTTTTTGAACGTTCGACAGGTCCGGGTCATCGTTTTTCATCAGAAAATAGATTTTTTGGACTCTACCAAAAATGATTCAAAATGTCATTTGGATCGGGCCTCATGTTGAATAACCACTTTTTAAACCCTCACAGTGACCAAAATTGCCATTTTTACAGAGTTTTGCTTACTCAGAAGCTTCAGTTTTGATCAATTTCAGGCACAGAAATGACTTTAAACACACTTATTTTAGTTGAAAAAGTAATATTTCACATCCAACAGTCATTTAAAGTCAAAAGATTAAATGGTAAAATGTTATCAATATTGACCACTTTTTTGAACGTTCGACTGGTCCGGGGTCATCGTTTTTCATCATACAATTGATTTTTTGGACTCTACCAAAAATGATTCAAAATGTCACTTGGATTGGGCCTCATGTTGAATTACCACTTTTTAAACCCTCACAGTGACCAAAATTGCCATTTTTACAGAGTTTTGCTTACTCAGAAGCTTCAATTTTGACCAATTTCAGGCACAGAAATGACTTTAAACACACTTATTTTAGTTGAAAAAGTAATAATTCACATCCAGCAGTCATTTAAAGTCAAAAGATTAAATGTTAAAAATTTCATCAATATTGACCACTTTTTTTAACCTTCGACTGGTCCGGGGTCATCGTTTTTCATCATACAATTGATTTTTTGGACTCTACCAAAAATGATTCAAAATGTCACTTGGATTGGGCCTCATGTTGAATTACCACTTTTTAAACCCTCACAGTGACCAAAATTGCCATTTTTACAGAGTTTTGCTTACTCAGAAGCTTCAGTTTTGATCAATTTCAGGCACAGAAATGACTTTAAACACACTTATTTTAGTTGAAAAAGTAATATTTCACATCCAACAGTCATTTACAGTCAAAAGATTAAATGTTAAAATTTCATCAATATTGACCACTTTTTTGAACGTTCGACAGGTCCGGGGTCATCATTTTTCATCAGAAAATAGATTTTTTGGACTCTACCAAACATGATTCAAAATGTCATTTGGATCGGGCCTCATGTTGAATAACCACTTTTTAAACCCTCACAGTGACCAAAATTGCCATTTTTACAGAGTTTTGCTTACTCAGAAGCTTCAGTTTTGATCAATTTCAGGCACAGAAATGACTTTAAACACACTTATTTTAGTTGAAAAAGTAATATTTCACATCCAACAGTCATTTACAGTCAAAAGATTAAATGTTAAAAATTTCATCAATATTGACCACTTTTTTTAACCTTCGACTGGTCCGGGGTCATCGTTTTTCATCATACAATTGATTTTTTGGACTCTACCAAAAATGATTCAAAATGTCACTTGGATTGGGCCTCATGTTGAATTACCACTTTTTAAACCCTCACAGTGACCAAAATTGCCATTTTTACAGAGTTTTGCTTACTAAAAAGCTTCAATTTTGACCAATTTCAGGCACAGAAATGACTTTAAACACACTTATTTTAGTTGAAAAAGTAATATTTCACATCAACCGTCATTTAAAGTCAAAAGATTAAATGTTAAAATTTCATCAATATTGACCACTTTTTTGAACGTTCGACAGGTCCGGGGTCATCGTTTTTCATCAGAAAATAGATTTTTTGGACTCCACCAAAAATGATTCAAAATGTCATTTGGATCGGGCCTCATGTTGAATAACCACTTTTTAAACCCTCACAGTGACCAAAAGTGCCAT
This sequence comes from Lissotriton helveticus, assembly GCF_964261635.1. Lineage (NCBI taxonomy): Eukaryota > Metazoa > Chordata > Amphibia > Caudata > Salamandridae > Lissotriton > Lissotriton helveticus. Next base: position 835,696 of record NW_027611943.1, read on the forward strand.
TTTTACAGAGTTTTGCTTACTAAAAAGCTTCAATTTTGATCAATTTCAGGCACAGAAATGACTTTAAACACACTTATTTTAGTTGAAAAAGTAATATTTCACATCCAACAGTCATTTACAGTCAAAAGATTAAATGTTAAAATTTCATCAATATTGACCACTTTTTTGAACGTTCGACAGGTCCGGGTCATCGTTTTTCATCAGAAAATAGATTTTTTGGACTCTACCAAAAATGATTCAAAATGTCATTTGGATCGGGCCTCATGTTGAATTACCACTTTTTAAATCCTCACAGTGACCAAAATTGCCATTTTTACAGAGTTTTGCTTACTCAGAAGCTTCAATTTTGACCAAGTTCAGGCACAGAAATCACTTTAAACACACTTATTTTAGTTAAAAAAGTAATAATTCACATCCAGCAGTCATTTAAAGTCAAAAGATTAAATGTTAAAATTTCATCAATATTGACCACTTTTTTTAACCTTCGACTGGTCCGGGGTCATCGTTTTTCATCATACAATTGATTTTTTGGACTCTACCAAAAATGATTCAAAATGTCACTTGGATTGGGCCTCATGTTGAATTACCACTTTTTAAACCCTCACAGTGACCAAAATTGCCATTTTTACAGAGTTTTGCTTACTCAGAAGCTTCAATTTTGACCAATTTCAGGCACAGAAATGACTTTAAACACAATTTTTTTAGTTGAAAAAGTAATAATTCACATCCAACCGTCATTTAAAGTCAAAAGATTAAATGTTAAAATTTCATCAATATTGACCACTTTTTTGAACGTTCGACAGGTCCGGGGTCATCGTTTTTCATCAGAAAATAGATTTTTTGAACTCTACCAAAAATGATTCAAAATGTCATTTGGATCGGGCCTCATGTTGAATAACCACTTTTTAAACCCTCACAGTGACCAAAATTGCCATTTTTACAGAGTTTTGCTTACTCAGAAGCTTCAGTTTTGATCAATTTCAGGCACAGAAATGACTTTAAACACACTTATTTTAGTTGAAAAAGTAATATTTCACATCCAACAGTCATTTAAAGTCAAAAGATTAAATGGTAAAATGTTATCAATATTGACCACTTTTTTGAACGTTCGACTGGTCCGGGGTCATCGTTTTTCATCATACAATTGATTTTTTGGACTCTACCAAAAATGATTCAAAATGTCACTTGGATTGGGCCTCATGTTGAATTACCACTTTTTAAACCCTCACAGTGACCAAAATTGCCATTTTTACAGAGTTTTGCTTACTCAGAAGCTTCAATTTTGACCAATTTCAGGCACAGAAATGACTTTAAACACACTTATTTTAGTTGAAAAAGTAATAATTCACATCCAGCAGTCATTTAAAGTCAAAAGATTAAATGTTAAAAATTTCATCAATATTGACCACTTTTTTTAACCTTCGACTGGTCCGGGGTCATCGTTTTTCATCATACAATTGATTTTTTGGACTCTACCAAAAATGATTCAAAATGTCACTTGGATTGGGCCTCATGTTGAATTACCACTTTTTAAACCCTCACAGTGACCAAAATTGCCATTTTTACAGAGTTTTGCTTACTCAGAAGCTTCAGTTTTGATCAATTTCAGGCACAGAAATGACTTTAAACACACTTATTTTAGTTGAAAAAGTAATATTTCACATCCAACAGTCATTTACAGTCAAAAGATTAAATGTTAAAATTTCATCAATATTGACCACTTTTTTGAACGTTCGACAGGTCCGGGGTCATCATTTTTCATCAGAAAATAGATTTTTTGGACTCTACCAAACATGATTCAAAATGTCATTTGGATCGGGCCTCATGTTGAATAACCACTTTTTAAACCCTCACAGTGACCAAAATTGCCATTTTTACAGAGTTTTGCTTACTCAGAAGCTTCAGTTTTGATCAATTTCAGGCACAGAAATGACTTTAAACACACTTATTTTAGTTGAAAAAGTAATATTTCACATCCAACAGTCATTTACAGTCAAAAGATTAAATGTTAAAATTTCATCAATATTGACCACTTTTTTGAACGTTCGACAGGTCCGGGGTCATCATTTTTCATCAGAAAATAGATTTTTTGGACTCTACCAAAAATGATTCAAAATGTCATTTGGATCGGGCCTCATGTTGAATTACCACTTTTTAAATCCTCACAGTGACCAAAATTGCCATTTTTACAGAGTTTTGCTTACTCAGAAGCTTCAATTTTGACCAAGTTCAGGCACAGAAATCACTTTAAACACACTTATTTTAGTTGAAAAAGTAATAATTCACATCCAGCAGTCATTTAAAGTCAAAAGATTAAATGTTAAAAATTTCATCAATATTGACCACTTTTTTTAACCTTCGACTGGTCCGGGGTCATCGTTTTTCATCATACAATTGATTTTTTGGACTCTACCAAAAATGATTCAAAATGTCACTTGGATTGGGCCTCATGTTGAATTACCACTTTTTAAACCCTCACAGTGACCAAAATTGCCATTTTTACAGAGTTTTGCTTACTCAGAAGCTTCAATTTTGACCAATTTCAGGCACAGAAATGACTTTAAACACAATTTTTTTAGTTGAAAAAGTAATAATTCACATCCAACCGTCATTTAAAGTCAAAAGATTAAATGTTAAAATTTCATCAATATTGACCACTTTTTTGAACGTTCGACAGGTCCGGGGTCATCGTTTTTCATCAGAAAATAGATTTTTTGGACTCTACCAAAAATGATTCAAAATGTCACTTGGATTGGGCCTCATGTTGAATTACCACTTTTTAAACCCTCACAGTGACCAAAATTGCCATTTTTACAGAGTTTTGCTTACTCAGAAGCTTCAATTTTGACCAATTTCAGGCACAGAAATGACTTTAAACACAATTTTTTTAGTTGAAAAAGTAATAATTCACATCCAACCGTCATTTAAAGTCAAAAGATTAAATGTTAAAATTTCATCAATATTGACCACTTTTTTTAACCTTCGACTGGTCCGGGGTCATCGTTTTTCATCATAAAATTGATTTTTTGGACTCTACTAAAAATGATTCAAAATGTCATTTGGATCGGCCCTCATGTTGAATAACCACTTTTTAAACCCTCACAGTGACCAAAATTGCCATTTTTACAGAGTTTTGCTTACTAAAAAGCTTCAATTTTGACCAATTTCAGGCACAGAAATGACTTTAAACACACTTATTTTAGTTGAAAAAGTAATATTTCACATCCAACCGTCATTTAAAGTCAAAAGATTAAATGTTAAAATTTCATTAATATTGACCACTTTTTTGAACGTTCGACAGGTCCGGGGTCATCGTTTTTCATCAGAAAACAGATTTTTTGGACTCCACCAAAAATGATTCAAAATGTCATTTGGATCGGGCCTCATGTTGAATAACCACTTTTTAAACCCTCACAGTGACCAAAAGTGCCATTTTTACAGAGTTTTGCTTACTAAAAAGCTTCAATTTTGATCAATTTCAGGCACAGAAATGACTTTAAACACACTTATTTTAGTTGAAAAAGTAATATTTCACATCCAACAGTCATTTACAGTCAAAAGATTAAATGTTAAAATTTCATCAATATTGACCACTTTTTTGAACGTTCGACAGGTCCGGGGTCATCGTTTTTCATCAGAAAATAGATTTTTTGGACTCTACCAAAAATGATTCAAAATGTCATTTGGATCGGGCCTCATGTTGAATTACCACTTTTTAAATCCTCACAGTGACCAAAATTGCCATTTTTACAGAGTTTTGCTTACTCAGAAGCTTCAATTTTGACCAAGTTCAGGCACAGAAATCACTTTAAACACACTTATTTTAGTTGAAAAAGTAATAATTCACATCCAGCAGTCATTTAAAGTCAAAAGATTAAATGTTAAAAATTTCATCAATATTGACCACTTTTTTTAACCTTCGACTGGTCCGGGGTCATCGTTTTTCATCATACAATTGATTTTTTGGACTCTACCAAAAATGATTCAAAATGTCACTTGGATTGGGCCTCATGTTGAATTACCACTTTTTAAACCCTCACAGTGACCAAAATTGCCATTTTTACAGAGTTTTGCTTACTCAGAAGCTTCAATTTTGACCAATTTCAGGCACAGAAATGACTTTAAACACAATTTTTTTAGTTGAAAAAGTAATAATTCACATCCAACCGTCATTTAAAGTCAAAAGATTAAATGTTAAAATTTCATCAATATTGACCACTTTTTTGAACGTTCGACAGGTCCGGGGTCATCGTTTTTCATCAGAAAATAGATTTTTTGGACTCTACCAAACATGATTCAAAATGTCATTTGGATCGGGCCTCATGTTGAATAACCACTTTTTAAACCCTCACAGTGACCAAAATTGCCATTTTTACAGAGTTTTGCTTACTCAGAAGCTTCAGTTTTGATCAATTTCAGGCACAGAAATGACTTTAAACACACTTATTTTAGTTGAAAAAGTAATATTTCACATCCAACAGTCATTTAAAGTCAAAAGATTAAATGGTAAAATGTTATCAATATTGACCACTTTTTTGAACGTTCGACTGGTCCGGGGTCATCGTTTTTCATCATACAATTGATTTTTTGGACTCTACCAAAAATGATTCAAAATGTCACTTGGATTGGGCCTCATGTTGAATTACCACTTTTTAAACCCTCACAGTGACCAAAATTGCCATTTTTACAGAGTTTTGCTTACTCAGAAGCTTCAATTTTGACCAATTTCAGGCACAGAAATGACTTTAAACACACTTATTTTAGTTGAAAAAGTAATATTTCACATCCAACAGTCATTTAAAGTCAAAAGATTAAATGTTAAAATTTCATCAATATTGACCACTTTTTTGAACGTTCGACTGGTCCGGGGTCATCGTTTTTCATCATACAATTGATTTTTTGGACTCTACTAAAAATGATTCAAAATGTCATTTGGATCGGCCCTCATGTTGAATAACCACTTTTTAAACCCTCACAGTGACCAAAATTGCCATTTTTACAGAGTTTTGCTTACTAAAAAGCTTCAATTTTGACCAATTTCAGGCACAGAAATGACTTTAAACACACTTATTTTAGTTGAAAAAGTAATATTTCACATCAACCGTCATTTAAAGTCAAAAGATTAAATGTTAAAATTTCATCAATATTGACCACTTTTTTGAACGTTCGACAGGTCCGGGGTCATCGTTTTTCATCAGAAAATAGATTTTTTGGACTCCACCAAAAATGATTCAAAATGTCATTTGGATCGGGCCTCATGTTGAATAACCACTTTTTAAACCCTCACAGTGACCAAAAGTGCCATTTTTACAGAGTTTTGCTTACTAAAAAGCTTCAATTTTGATCAATTTCAGGCACAGAAATGACTTTAAACACACTTATTTTAGTTGAAAAAGTAATATTTCACATCCAACAGTCATTTACAGTCAAAAGATTAAATGTTAAAATTTCATCAATATTGACCACTTTTTTGAACGTTCGACAGGTCCGGGGTCATCGTTTTTCATCAGAAAATAGATTTTTTGGACTCTACCAAAAATGATTCAAAATGTCATTTGGATCGGGCCTCATGTTGAATTACCACTTTTTAAATCCTCACAGTGACCAAAATTGCCATTTTTACAGAGTTTTGCTTACTCAGAAGCTTCAATTTTGACCAAGTTCAGGCACAGAAATCACTTTAAACACACTTATTTTAGTTGAAAAAGTAATAATTCACATCCAGCAGTCATTTAAAGTCAAAAGATTAAATGTTAAAAATTTCATCAATATTGACCACTTTTTTTAACCTTCGACTGGTCCGGGGTCATCGTTTTTCATCATACAATTGATTTTTTGGACTCTACCAAAAATGATTCAAAATGTCACTTGGATTGGGCCTCATGTTGAATTACCACTTTTTAAACCCTCACAGTGACCAAAATTGCCATTTTTACAGAGTTTTGCTTACTCAGAAGCTTCAATTTTGACCAATTTCAGGCACAGAAATGACTTTAAACACAATTTTTTTAGTTGAAAAAGTAATAATTCACATCCAACCGTCATTTAAAGTCAAAAGATTAAATGTTAAAATTTCATCAATATTGACCACTTTTTTGAACGTTCGACAGGTCCGGGGTCATCGTTTTTCATCAGAAAATAGATTTTTTGGACTCTACCAAACATGATTCAAAATGTCATTTGGATCGGGCCTCATGTTGAATAACCACTTTTTAAACCCTCACAGTGACCAAAATTGCCATTTTTACAGAGTTTTGCTTACTCAGAAGCTTCAGTTTTGATCAATTTCAGGCACAGAAATGACTTTAAACACACTTATTTTAGTTGAAAAAGTAATATTTCACATCCAACAGTCATTTAAAGTCAAAAGATTAAATGGTAAAATGTTATCAATATTGACCACTTTTTTGAACGTTCGACTGGTCCGGGGTCATCGTTTTTCATCATACAATTGATTTTTTGGACTCTACCAAAAATGATTCAAAATGTCACTTGGATTGGGCCTCATGTTGAATTACCACTTTTTAAACCCTCACAGTGACCAAAATTGCCATTTTTACAGAGTTTTGCTTACTCAGAAGCTTCAATTTTGACCAATTTCAGGCACAGAAATGACTTTAAACACACTTATTTTAGTTGAAAAAGTAATATTTCACATCCAACAGTCATTTAAAGTCAAAAGATTAAATGTTAAAATTTCATCAATATTGACCACTTTTTTGAACGTTCGACTGGTCCGGGGTCATCGTTTTTCATCATACAATTGATTTTTTGGACTCTACTAAAAATGATTCAAAATGTCATTTGGATCGGCCCTCATGTTGAATAACCACTTTTTAAACCCTCACAGTGACCAAAATTGCCATTTTTACAGAGTTTTGCTTACTAAAAAGCTTCAATTTTGACCAATTTCAGGCACAGAAATGACTTTAAACACACTTATTTTAGTTGAAAAAGTAATATTTCACATCAACCGTCATTTAAAGTCAAAAGATTAAATGTTAAAATTTCATCAATATTGACCACTTTTTTGAACGTTCGACAGGTCCGGGGTCATCGTTTTTCATCAGAAAATAGATTTTTTGGACTCCACCAAAAATGATTCAAAATGTCATTTGGATCGGGCCTCATGTTGAATAACCACTTTTTAAACCCTCACAGTGACCAAAAGTGCCATTTTTACAGAGTTTTGCTTACTAAAAAGCTTCAATTTTGATCAATTTCAGGCACAGAAATGACTTTAAACACACTTATTTTAGTTGAAAAAGTAATATTTCACATCCAAAAGTCATTTACAGTCAAAAGATTAAATGTTAAAATTTCATCAATATTGACCACTTTTTTGAACGTTCGACAGGTCCGGGTCATCGTTTTTCATCAGAAAATAGATTTTTTGGACTCTACCAAAAATGATTCAAAATGTCATTTGGATCGGGCCTCATGTTGAATTACCACTTTTTAAATCCTCACAGTGACCAAAATTGCCATTTTTACAGAGTTTTGCTTACTCAGAAGCTTCAATTTTGACCAAGTTCAGGCACAGAAATCACTTTAAACACACTTATTTTAGTTAAAAAAGTAATAATTCACATCCAGCAGTCATTTAAAGTCAAAAGATTAAATGTTAAAATTTCATCAATATTGACCACTTTTTTTAACCTTCGACTGGTCCGGGGTCATCGTTTTTCATCATACAATTGATTTTTTGGACTCTACCAAAAATGATTCAAAATGTCACTTGGATTGGGCCTCATGTTGAATTACCACTTTTTAAACCCTCACAGTGACCAAAATTGCCATTTTTACAGAGTTTTGCTTACTCAGAAGCTTCAATTTTGACCAATTTCAGGCACAGAAATGACTTTAAACACAATTTTTTTAGTTGAAAAAGTAATAATTCACATCCAACCGTCATTTAAAGTCAAAAGATTAAATGTTAAAATTTCATCAATATTGACCACTTTTTTGAACGTTCGACAGGTCCGGGGTCATCGTTTTTCATCAGAAAATAGATTTTTTGGACTCTACCAAAAATGATTCAAAATGTCATTTGGATCGGGCCTCATGTTGAATAACCACTTTTTAAACCCTCACAGTGACCAAAATTGCCATTTTTACAGAGTTTTGCTTACTCAGAAGCTTCAGTTTTGATCAATTTCAGGCACAGAAATGACTTTAAACACACTTATTTTAGTTGAAAAAGTAATATTTCACATCCAACAGTCATTTAAAGTCAAAAGATTAAATGGTAAAATGTTATCAATATTGACCACTTTTTTGAACGTTCGACTGGTCCGGGGTCATCGTTTTTCATCATACAATTGATTTTTTGGACTCTACCAAAAATGATTCAAAATGTCACTTGGATTGGGCCTCATGTTGAATTACCACTTTTTAAACCCTCACAGTGACCAAAATTGCCATTTTTACAGAGTTTTGCTTACTCAGAAGCTTCAATTTTGACCAATTTCAGGCACAGAAATGACTTTAAACACACTTATTTTAGTTGAAAAAGTAATAATTCACATCCAGCAGTCATTTAAAGTCAAAAGATTAAATGTTAAAAATTTCATCAATATTGACCACTTTTTTTAACCTTCGACTGGTCCGGGGTCATCGTTTTTCATCATACAATTGATTTTTTGGACTCTACCAAAAATGATTCAAAATGTCACTTGGATTGGGCCTCATGTTGAATTACCACTTTTTAAACCCTCACAGTGACCAAAATTGCCATTTTTACAGAGTTTTGCTTACTCAGAAGCTTCAATTTTGACCAATTTCAGGCACAGAAATGACTTTAAACACAATTTTTTTAGTTGAAAAAGTAATAATTCACATCCAACCGTCATTTAAAGTCAAAAGATTAAATGTTAAAATTTCATCAATATTGACCACTTTTTTGAACGTTCGACAGGTCCGGGGTCATCGTTTTTCATCAGAAAATAGATTTTTTGGACTCTACCAAACATGATTCAAAATGTCATTTGGATCGGGCCTCATGTTGAATAACCACTTTTTAAACCCTCACAGTGACCAAAATTGCCATTTTTACAGAGTTTTGCTTACTCAGAAGCTTCAGTTTTGATCAATTTCAGGCACAGAAATGACTTTAAACACACTTATTTTAGTTGAAAAAGTAATATTTCACATCCAACAGTCATTTAAAGTCAAAAGATTAAATGGTAAAATGTTATCAATATTGACCACTTTTTTGAACGTTCGACTGGTCCGGGGTCATCGTTTTTCATCATACAATTGATTTTTTGGACTCTACCAAAAATGATTCAAAATGTCACTTGGATTGGGCCTCATGTTGAATTACCACTTTTTAAACCCTCACAGTGACCAAAATTGCCATTTTTACAGAGTTTTGCTTACTCAGAAGCTTCAATTTTGACCAATTTCAGGCACAGAAATGACTTTAAACACACTTATTTTAGTTGAAAAAGTAATATTTCACATCCAACAGTCATTTAAAGTCAAAAGATTAAATGTTAAAATTTCATCAATATTGACCACTTTTTTGAACGTTCGACTGGTCCGGGGTCATCGTTTTTCATCATACAATTGATTTTTTGGACTCTACTAAAAATGATTCAAAATGTCATTTGGATCGGCCCTCATGTTGAATAACCACTTTTTAAACCCTCACAGTGACCAAAATTGCCATTTTTACAGAGTTTTGCTTACTAAAAAGCTTCAATTTTGACCAATTTCAGGCACAGAAATGACTTTAAACACACTTATTTTAGTTGAAAAAGTAATATTTCACATCAACCGTCATTTAAAGTCAAAAGATTAAATGTTAAAATTTCATCAATATTGACCACTTTTTTGAACGTTCGACAGGTCCGGGGTCATCGTTTTTCATCAGAAAATAGATTTTTTGGACTCCACCAAAAATGATTCAAAATGTCATTTGGATCGGGCCTCATGTTGAATAACCACTTTTTAAACCCTCACAGTGACCAAAAGTGCCATTTTTACAGAGTTTTGCTTACTAAAAAGCTTCAATTTTGATCAATTTCAGGCACAGAAATGACTTTAAACACACTTATTTTAGTTGAAAAAGTAATATTTCACATCCAACAGTCATTTACAGTCAAAAGATTAAATGTTAAAATTTCATCAATATTGACCACTTTTTTGAACGTTCGACAGGTCCGGGTCATCGTTTTTCATCAGAAAATAGATTTTTTGGACTCTACCAAAAATGATTCAAAATGTCATTTGGATCGGGCCTCATGTTGAATTACCACTTTTTAAATCCTCACAGTGACCAAAATTGCCATTTTTACAGAGTTTTGCTTACTCAGAAGCTTCAATTTTGACCAAGTTCAGGCACAGAAATCACTTTAAACACACTTATTTTAGTTAAAAAAGTAATAATTCACATCCAGCAGTCATTTAAAGTCAAAAGATTAAATGTTAAAATTTCATCAATATTGACCACTTTTTTTAACCTTCGACTGGTCCGGGGTCATCGTTTTTCATCATACAATTGATTTTTTGGACTCTACCAAAAATGATTCAAAATGTCACTTGGATTGGGCCTCATGTTGAATTACCACTTTTTAAACCCTCACAGTGACCAAAATTGCCATTTTTACAGAGTTTTGCTTACTCAGAAGCTTCAATTTTGACCAATTTCAGGCACAGAAATGACTTTAAACACAATTTTTTTAGTTGAAAAAGTAATAATTCACATCCAACCGTCATTTAAAGTCAAAAGATTAAATGTTAAAATTTCATCAATATTGACCACTTTTTTGAACGTTCGACAGGTCCGGGGTCATCGTTTTTCATCAGAAAATAGATTTTTTGGACTCTACCAAAAATGATTCAAAATGTCATTTGGATCGGGCCTCATGTTGAATAACCACTTTTTAAACCCTCACAGTGACCAAAATTGCCATTTTTACAGAGTTTTGCTTACTCAGAAGCTTCAGTTTTGATCAATTTCAGGCACAGAAATGACTTTAAACACACTTATTTTAGTTGAAAAAGTAATATTTCACATCCAACAGTCATTTAAAGTCAAAAGATTAAATGGTAAAATGTTATCAATATTGACCACTTTTTTGAACGTTCGACTGGTCCGGGGTCATCGTTTTTCATCATACAATTGATTTTTTGGACTCTACCAAAAATGATTCAAAATGTCACTTGGATTGGGCCTCATGTTGAATTACCACTTTTTAAACCCTCACAGTGACCAAAATTGCCATTTTTACAGAGTTTTGCTTACTCAGAAGCTTCAATTTTGACCAATTTCAGGCACAGAAATGACTTTAAACACACTTATTTTAGTTGAAAAAGTAATATTTCACATCCAACAGTCATTTAAAGTCAAAAGATTAAATGTTAAAATTTCATCAATATTGACCACTTTTTTGAACGTTCGACTGGTCCGGGGTCATCGTTTTTCATCATACAATTGATTTTTTGGACTCTACCAAAAATGATTCAAAATGTCACTTGGATTGGGCATCATGTTGAATTACCACTTTTTAAACCCTCACAGTGACCAAAATTGCCATTTTTACAGAGTTTTGCTTACTCAGAAGCTTCAATTTTGACCAATTTCAGGCACAGAAATCACTTTAAACACACTTATTTTAGTTGAAAAAGTAATAATTCACATCCAACAGTCATTTAAAGTCAAAAGATTAAATGTTAAAATGTCATCAATATTGACCACTTTTTTGAACGTTCGACAGGTCCGGGGTCATCGTTTTTCATCATAAAATTGATTTTTTGGACTCTACCAAAAATGATTCAAAATGTCATTTGGATCGGGCCTCATGTTGAATAACCACTTTTTAAACCCTCACAGTGACTAAAATTGCCATTTTTACAGAGTTTTCGCTTACTCAAAAGCTTCAATTTTGACCAATTTCAGGCACAGAAATGACTTTAAACACAATTATTTTAGTTGAAAAAGTAATATTTCACATCCAACAGTCATTTAAAGTCAAAAGATTAAATGTTAAAATTTCATCAATATTGACCACCTTTTTGAACGGTCGACAGGTCCGGAGTCATCGTTTTTCATCAGAAAATTGATTTTTTGGACTCTACCAAAAATTATTCAAAATGTCATTTGGATCGGGCCTCATGTTGAATTACCACTTTTTAAACCCTCACAGTGACCAAAATTGCCATTTTTACAGAGTTTTGCTTACTCAGAAGCTTCAATTTTGACCCATTTCAGGCACAGAAATCACTTTAAACACACTTATTTTAGTTGAAAAAGTAATATTTCACATCCAACAGTCATTTAAAGTCAAAAGATTAAATGTTAAAATGTCATCAATATTGACCACTTTTTTGAACGTTCGCCAGGTCCGGGGTCATCGTTTTTCATCAGAAAATAGATTTTTTGGACTCTACCAAAAATGATTCAAAATGTCATTTGGATCGGGCCTCATGTTGAATTACCACTTTTTAAATCCTCACAGTGACCAAAATTGCCATTTTTACAGAGTTTTGCTTACTCAGAAGCTTAAATTTTGACCAATTTCAGGCACAGAAATCACTTTAAACACACTTATTTTAATTAAAAAAGTAATAATTCACACCCAACAGTCATTTAAAGTCAAAAGATTAAATGTTAAAATGTCATCAATATTGACCACTTTTTTTAACCTTCGACTGGTCCGGGGTCATCATTTTTCATCATAAAATTGATTTTTTGTACTCCACCAAAAATGATTCAAAATGTCATTTGGATCGGGCCTCATGTTGAATAACCACTTTTTAAACCCTCACAGTGACCAAAATTGCCATTTTTACAGAGTTTTGCTTACTAAAAAGCTTCAATTTTGACCAATTTCAGGCACAGAAATGACTTTAAACACACGTATTTTAGTTGAAAAAGTAATATTTCACATCCAACAGTCATTTAAAGTCAAAAGATTAAATGTTAAAATTTCATCAATATTGACCACTTTTTTGAACGTTCGACAGGTCCGGGGTCATCGTTTTTCTTCAGAAAATGGATTTTTTGCAATCTACCAAAAATGATTCAAAATGTCATTTGGATCGGGCCTCATGTTGAATAACCACTTTTTAAACCCTCACAGTGACCAAAATTGCCATTTTTACAGAGTTTTGCTTACTCAGAAGCTTCAGTTTTGATCAATTTCAGGCACAGAAATGACTTTAAACACACTTATTTTAGTTGAAAAAGTAATATTTCACATCCAACAGTCATTTAAAGTCAAAAGATTAAATGGTAAAATGTTATCAATATTGACCACTTTTTTGAACGTTCGACTGGTCCGGGGTCATCGTTTTTCATCATACAATTGATTTTTTGGACTCTACCAAAAATGATTCAAAATGTCACTTGGATTGGGCCTCATGTTGAATTACCACTTTTTAAACCCTCACAGTGACCAAAATTGCCATTTTTACAGAGTTTTGCTTACTCAGAAGCTTCAATTTTGACCAATTTCAGGCACAGAAATGACTTTAAACACACTTATTTTAGTTGAAAAAGTAATATTTCACATCCAACAGTCATTTAAAGTCAAAAGATTAAATGTTAAAATTTCATCAATATTGACCACTTTTTTGAACGTTCGACTGGTCCGGGGTCATCGTTTTTCATCATACAATTGATTTTTTGGACTCTACTAAAAATGATTCAAAATGTCATTTGGATCGGCCCTCATGTTGAATAACCACTTTTTAAACCCTCACAGTGACCAAAATTGCCATTTTTACAGAGTTTTGCTTACTAAAAAGCTTCAATTTTGACCAATTTCAGGCACAGAAATGACTTTAAACACACTTATTTTAGTTGAAAAAGTAATATTTCACATCAACCGTCATTTAAAGTCAAAAGATTAAATGTTAAAATTTCATCAATATTGACCACTTTTTTGAACGTTCGACAGGTCCGGGGTCATCGTTTTTCATCAGAAAATAGATTTTTTGGACTCCACCAAAAATGATTCAAAATGTCATTTGGATCGGGCCTCATGTTGAATAACCACTTTTTAAACCCTCACAGTGACCAAAAGTGCCATTTTTACAGAGTTTTGCTTACTAAAAAGCTTCAATTTTGATCAATTTCAGGCACAGAAATGACTTTAAACACACTTATTTTAGTTGAAAAAGTAATATTTCACATCCAAAAGTCATTTACAGTCAAAAGATTAAATGTTAAAATTTCATCAATATTGACCACTTTTTTGAACGTTCGACAGGTCCGGGTCATCGTTTTTCATCAGAAAATAGATTTTTTGGACTCTACCAAAAATGATTCAAAATGTCATTTGGATCGGGCCTCATGTTGAATTACCACTTTTTAAATCCTCACAGTGACCAAAATTGCCATTTTTACAGAGTTTTGCTTACTCAGAAGCTTCAATTTTGACCAAGTTCAGGCACAGAAATCACTTTAAACACACTTATTTTAGTTAAAAAAGTAATAATTCACATCCAGCAGTCATTTAAAGTCAAAAGATTAAATGTTAAAATTTCATCAATATTGACCACTTTTTTTAACCTTCGACTGGTCCGGGGTCATCGTTTTTCATCATACAATTGATTTTTTGGACTCTACCAAAAATGATTCAAAATGTCACTTGGATTGGGCCTCATGTTGAATTACCACTTTTTAAACCCTCACAGTGACCAAAATTGCCATTTTTACAGAGTTTTGCTTACTCAGAAGCTTCAATTTTGACCAATTTCAGGCACAGAAATGACTTTAAACACAATTTTTTTAGTTGAAAAAGTAATAATTCACATCCAACCGTCATTTAAAGTCAAAAGATTAAATGTTAAAATTTCATCAATATTGACCACTTTTTTGAACGTTCGACAGGTCCGGGGTCATCGTTTTTCATCAGAAAATAGATTTTTTGGACTCTACCAAAAATGATTCAAAATGTCATTTGGATCGGGCCTCATGTTGAATAACCACTTTTTAAACCCTCACAGTGACCAAAATTGCCATTTTTACAGAGTTTTGCTTACTCAGAAGCTTCAGTTTTGATCAATTTCAGGCACAGAAATGACTTTAAACACACTTATTTTAGTTGAAAAAGTAATATTTCACATCCAACAGTCATTTAAAGTCAAAAGATTAAATGGTAAAATGTTATCAATATTGACCACTTTTTTGAACGTTCGACTGGTCCGGGGTCATCGTTTTTCATCATACAATTGATTTTTTGGACTCTACCAAAAATGATTCAAAATGTCACTTGGATTGGGCCTCATGTTGAATTACCACTTTTTAAACCCTCACAGTGACCAAAATTGCCATTTTTACAGAGTTTTGCTTACTCAGAAGCTTCAATTTTGACCAATTTCAGGCACAGAAATGACTTTAAACACACTTATTTTAGTTGAAAAAGTAATAATTCACATCCAGCAGTCATTTAAAGTCAAAAGATTAAATGTTAAAAATTTCATCAATATTGACCACTTTTTTTAACCTTCGACTGGTCCGGGGTCATCGTTTTTCATCATACAATTGATTTTTTGGACTCTACCAAAAATGATTCAAAATGTCACTTGGATTGGGCCTCATGTTGAATTACCACTTTTTAAACCCTCACAGTGACCAAAATTGCCATTTTTACAGAGTTTTGCTTACTCAGAAGCTTCAATTTTGACCAATTTCAGGCACAGAAATGACTTTAAACACAATTTTTTTAGTTGAAAAAGTAATAATTCACATCCAACCGTCATTTAAAGTCAAAAGATTAAATGTTAAAATTTCATCAATATTGACCACTTTTTTGAACGTTCGACAGGTCCGGGGTCATCGTTTTTCATCAGAAAATAGATTTTTTGGACTCTACCAAACATGATTCAAAATGTCATTTGGATCGGGCCTCATGTTGAATAACCACTTTTTAAACCCTCACAGTGACCAAAATTGCCATTTTTACAGAGTTTTGCTTACTCAGAAGCTTCAGTTTTGATCAATTTCAGGCACAGAAATGACTTTAAACACACTTATTTTAGTTGAAAAAGTAATATTTCACATCCAACAGTCATTTAAAGTCAAAAGATTAAATGGTAAAATGTTATCAATATTGACCACTTTTTTGAACGTTCGACTGGTCCGGGGTCATCGTTTTTCATCATACAATTGATTTTTTGGACTCTACCAAAAATGATTCAAAATGTCACTTGGATTGGGCCTCATGTTGAATTACCACTTTTTAAACCCTCACAGTGACCAAAATTGCCATTTTTACAGAGTTTTGCTTACTCAGAAGCTTCAATTTTGACCAATTTCAGGCACAGAAATGACTTTAAACACACTTATTTTAGTTGAAAAAGTAATATTTCACATCCAACAGTCATTTAAAGTCAAAAGATTAAATGTTAAAATTTCATCAATATTGACCACTTTTTTGAACGTTCGACTGGTCCGGGGTCATCGTTTTTCATCATACAATTGATTTTTTGGACTCTACTAAAAATGATTCAAAATGTCATTTGGATCGGCCCTCATGTTGAATAACCACTTTTTAAACCCTCACAGTGACCAAAATTGCCATTTTTACAGAGTTTTGCTTACTAAAAAGCTTCAATTTTGACCAATTTCAGGCACAGAAATGACTTTAAACACACTTATTTTAGTTGAAAAAGTAATATTTCACATCAACCGTCATTTAAAGTCAAAAGATTAAATGTTAAAATTTCATCAATATTGACCACTTTTTTGAACGTTCGACAGGTCCGGGGTCATCGTTTTTCATCAGAAAATAGATTTTTTGGACTCCACCAAAAATGATTCAAAATGTCATTTGGATCGGGCCTCATGTTGAATAACCACTTTTTAAACCCTCACAGTGACCAAAAGTGCCATTTTTACAGAGTTTTGCTTACTAAAAAGCTTCAATTTTGATCAATTTCAGGCACAGAAATGACTTTAAACACACTTATTTTAGTTGAAAAAGTAATATTTCACATCCAACAGTCATTTACAGTCAAAAGATTAAATGTTAAAATTTCATCAATATTGACCACTTTTTTGAACGTTCGACAGGTCCGGGTCATCGTTTTTCATCAGAAAATAGATTTTTTGGACTCTACCAAAAATGATTCAAAATGTCATTTGGATCGGGCCTCATGTTGAATTACCACTTTTTAAATCCTCACAGTGACCAAAATTGCCATTTTTACAGAGTTTTGCTTACTCAGAAGCTTCAATTTTGACCAAGTTCAGGCACAGAAATCACTTTAAACACACTTATTTTAGTTAAAAAAGTAATAATTCACATCCAGCAGTCATTTAAAGTCAAAAGATTAAATGTTAAAATTTCATCAATATTGACCACTTTTTTTAACCTTCGACTGGTCCGGGGTCATCGTTTTTCATCATACAATTGATTTTTTGGACTCTACCAAAAATGATTCAAAATGTCACTTGGATTGGGCCTCATGTTGAATTACCACTTTTTAAACCCTCACAGTGACCAAAATTGCCATTTTTACAGAGTTTTGCTTACTCAGAAGCTTCAATTTTGACCAATTTCAGGCACAGAAATGACTTTAAACACAATTTTTTTAGTTGAAAAAGTAATAATTCACATCCAACCGTCATTTAAAGTCAAAAGATTAAATGTTAAAATTTCATCAATATTGACCACTTTTTTGAACGTTCGACAGGTCCGGGGTCATCGTTTTTCATCAGAAAATAGATTTTTTGGACTCTACCAAAAATGATTCAAAATGTCATTTGGATCGGGCCTCATGTTGAATAACCACTTTTTAAACCCTCACAGTGACCAAAATTGCCATTTTTACAGAGTTTTGCTTACTCAGAAGCTTCAGTTTTGATCAATTTCAGGCACAGAAATGACTTTAAACACACTTATTTTAGTTGAAAAAGTAATATTTCACATCCAACAGTCATTTAAAGTCAAAAGATTAAATGGTAAAATGTTATCAATATTGACCACTTTTTTGAACGTTCGACTGGTCCGGGGTCATCGTTTTTCATCATACAATTGATTTTTTGGACTCTACCAAAAATGATTCAAAATGTCACTTGGATTGGGCCTCATGTTGAATTACCACTTTTTAAACCCTCACAGTGACCAAAATTGCCATTTTTACAGAGTTTTGCTTACTCAGAAGCTTCAATTTTGACCAATTTCAGGCACAGAAATGACTTTAAACACACTTATTTTAGTTGAAAAAGTAATATTTCACATCCAACAGTCATTTAAAGTCAAAAGATTAAATGTTAAAATTTCATCAATATTGACCACTTTTTTGAACGTTCGACTGGTCCGGGGTCATCGTTTTTCATCATACAATTGATTTTTTGGACTCTACCAAAAATGATTCAAAATGTCACTTGGATTGGGCATCATGTTGAATTACCACTTTTTAAACCCTCACAGTGACCAAAATTGCCATTTTTACAGAGTTTTGCTTACTCAGAAGCTTCAATTTTGACCAATTTCAGGCACAGAAATCACTTTAAACACACTTATTTTAGTTGAAAAAGTAATAATTCACATCCAACAGTCATTTAAAGTCAAAAGATTAAATGTTAAAATGTCATCAATATTGACCACTTTTTTGAACGTTCGACAGGTCCGGGGTCATCGTTTTTCATCATAAAATTGATTTTTTGGACTCTACCAAAAATGATTCAAAATGTCATTTGGATCGGGCCTCATGTTGAATAACCACTTTTTAAACCCTCACAGTGACTAAAATTGCCATTTTTACAGAGTTTTCGCTTACTCAAAAGCTTCAATTTTGACCAATTTCAGGCACAGAAATGACTTTAAACACAATTATTTTAGTTGAAAAAGTAATATTTCACATCCAACAGTCATTTAAAGTCAAAAGATTAAATGTTAAAATTTCATCAATATTGACCACCTTTTTGAACGGTCGACAGGTCCGGAGTCATCGTTTTTCATCAGAAAATTGATTTTTTGGACTCTACCAAAAATTATTCAAAATGTCATTTGGATCGGGCCTCATGTTGAATTACCACTTTTTAAACCCTCACAGTGACCAAAATTGCCATTTTTACAGAGTTTTGCTTACTCAGAAGCTTCAATTTTGACCCATTTCAGGCACAGAAATCACTTTAAACACACTTATTTTAGTTGAAAAAGTAATATTTCACATCCAACAGTCATTTAAAGTCAAAAGATTAAATGTTAAAATGTCATCAATATTGACCACTTTTTTGAACGTTCGCCAGGTCCGGGGTCATCGTTTTTCATCAGAAAATAGATTTTTTGGACTCTACCAAAAATGATTCAAAATGTCATTTGGATCGGGCCTCATGTTGAATTACCACTTTTTAAATCCTCACAGTGACCAAAATTGCCATTTTTACAGAGTTTTGCTTACTCAGAAGCTTAAATTTTGACCAATTTCAGGCACAGAAATCACTTTAAACACACTTATTTTAATTAAAAAAGTAATAATTCACACCCAACAGTCATTTAAAGTCAAAAGATTAAATGTTAAAATGTCATCAATATTGACCACTTTTTTTAACCTTCGACTGGTCCGGGGTCATCATTTTTCATCATAAAATTGATTTTTTGTACTCCACCAAAAATGATTCAAAATGTCATTTGGATCGGGCCTCATGTTGAATAACCACTTTTTAAACCCTCACAGTGACCAAAATTGCCATTTTTACAGAGTTTTGCTTACTAAAAAGCTTCAATTTTGACCAATTTCAGGCACAGAAATGACTTTAAACACACGTATTTTAGTTGAAAAAGTAATATTTCACATCCAACAGTCATTTAAAGTCAAAAGATTAAATGTTAAAATTTCATCAATATTGACCACTTTTTTGAACGTTCGACAGGTCCGGGGTCATCGTTTTTCTTCAGAAAATGGATTTTTTGCAATCTACCAAAAATGATTCAAAATGTCATTTGGATCGGGCCTCATGTTGAATAACCACTTTTTAAACCCTCACAGTGACCAAAATTGCCATTTTTACAGAGTTTTGCTTACTCAGAAGCTTCAATTTTGACCAATTTCAGGCACAGAAATGACTTTAAACACACTTATTTTAGTTGAAAAAGTAATAATTCACATCCAACTGTCATTTAAAGTCAAAAGATTAAATGTTAACATTTCATCAATATTGACCACTTTTTTGAACGTTCGACAGGTCCGGGGTCATCGTTTTTCATCAGAAAATAGATTTTTTGGACTCTACCAAAAATGATTCAAAATGTCATTTGGATCGGGCCTCATGTTGAATTACCACTTTTTAAATCCTCACAGTGACCAAAATTGCCATTTTTACAGAGTTTTGCTTACTCAGAAGCTTCAATTTTGACCAATTTCAGGCACAGAAATCACTTTAAACACACTTATTTTAGTTGAAAAAGTAATAATTCACATCCAACAGTCATTTAAAGTCAAAAGATTAAATGTTAAAATTTCATCAATATTGACCACTTTTTTTAACCTTCGACTGGTCCGGGGTCATCGTTTTTCATCATAAAATTGATTTTTTGGACTCTACTAAAAATGATTCAAAATGTCATTTGGATCGGCCCTCATGTTGAATAACCACTTTTTAAACCCTCACAGTGACCAAAATTGCAATTTTTACAGAGTTTTGCTTACTAAAAAGCTTCAATTTTGACCAATTTCAGGCACAGAAATGACTTTAAACACACTTATTTTAGTTGAAAAAGTAATATTTCACATCCAACCGTCATTTAAAGTCAAAAGATTAAATGTTAAAAGTTCATCAATATTGACCACTTTTTTGAACGTTCGACAGGTCATCGTTTTTCATCAGAAAATAGATTTTTTAGACTCTACCAAAAATGATTCAAAATGTCATTTGGATCGGGCCTCATGTTGAATTACCACTTTTTAAATCCTCACAGTGACCAAAATTGCCATTTTTACAGAGTTTTGCTTACTCAGAAGCTTCAATTTTGACCAATTTCAGGCACAGAAATGACTTTAAACACACTTATTTTAGTTGAAAAAGTAATATTTCACATCCAACAGTCATTTAAAGTCAAAAGATTAAATGGTAAAATGTCATCAATATTGACCACTTTTTCGAACGTTCGACTGGTCCGGGGTCATCGTTTTTCATCATAAAATTGATTTTTTGGACTCTACTAAAAATGTTTCAAAATGTCATTTGGATGGGCCCTCATGTTGAATAACCACTTTTTAAACCCTCACGGTGACCAAAATTGCCATTTTTACAGAGTTTTGCTTACTAAAAAGCTTCAATTTTGACCAATTTTAGGCAGAGAAATGACTTTAAACACACTTATTTTAGTTGAAAAAGTAATAATTCACATCCAACCGTCATTTAAAGTCAAAAGATTAAATGTTGAAATTTCTTCAATATTGACCACTTTTTTGAACGTTCGACAGGTTCATCGTTTTTCATCAGAAAATAGATTGTTTGGACTCTACCAAAAATGATTCAAAATGTCATTTGGATCGGGCCTCATGTTGAATTACCACTTTTTAAATCCTCACAGTGACCAAAATTGCCATTTTTACAGAGTTTTGCTTACTCAGAAGCTTCAATTTTGACCAATTTCAGGCACAGAAATGACTTTAAACACACTTATTTTAGTTGAAAAAGTAATATTTCACATCCAACAGTCATTTAAAAACAAAAGATTAAATGGTAAAATTTCATCAATATTGACCACTTTTTTGAACGTTCGACAGGTCCGGGGTCATCGTTTTTCTTCAGAAAATGGATTTTTTGCAATCTACCAAAAATGATTCAAAATGTCATTTGGATCGGGCCTCATGTTGAATAACCACTTTTTAAACCCTCACAGTGACCAAAATTGCCATTTTTACAGGTTTTGCTTACTCAGAAGCTTCAATTTTGACCAATTTCAGGCACAGAAATGACTTTAAACACACTTATTTTAGTTGAAAAAGTAATATTTCACATCCCACAGTCATTTAAAGTCAAAAGATTAAATGGTAAAATGTCATCAATAATGACCACTTTTTTGAACGTTCGACTGGTCCGGGGTCATCGTTTTTCATCATACAATTGATTTTTTGGACTCTACCAAAAATGATTCAAAATGTCACTTGGATCGGGCTTCATGTTGAATTACCACTTTTTAAACCCTCACAGTGACCAAAATTGCCATTTTTACAGGTTTTGCTTACTCAGAAGCTTCAATTTTGACCAATTTCAGGCACAGAAATCACTTTAAACACACTTATTTTAGTTGAAAAAGTAATAATTCACATCCAACAGTCATTTAAAGTCAAAAGATTAAATGTTAAAATTTCATCAATATTGACCACTTTTTTTAACCTTCGACTGGTCCGGGGTCATCGTTTTTCATCATAAAATTGATTTTTTGGACTCTACTAAAAATGATTCAAAATGTCTTTTGGATCGGCCCTCATGTTGAATAACCACTTTTTAAACCCTCACAGTGACCAAAATTGCCATTTTTACAGGTTTTGCTTACTCAGAAGCTTCAATTTTGACCAATTTCAGGCACAGAAATGACTTTAAACACACTTATTTTAGTTGAAAAAGTAATATTTCACATCCCACAGTCATTTAAAGTCAAAAGATTAAATGGTAAAATGTCATCAATAATGACCACTTTTTTGAACGTTCGACTGGTCCGGGGTCATCGTTTTTCATCATACAATTGATTTTTTGGACTCTACCAAAAATGATTCAAAATGTCACTTGGATCGGGCTTCATGTTGAATTACCACTTTTTAAACCCTCACAGTGACCAAAATTGCCATTTTTACAGGTTTTGCTTACTCAGAAGCTTCAATTTTGACCAATTTCAGGCACAGAAATCACTTTAAACACACTTATTTTAGTTGAAAAAGTAATAATTCACATCCAACAGTCATTTAAAGTCAAAAGATTAAATGTTAAAATTTCATCAATATTGACCACTTTTTTTAACCTTCGACTGGTCCGGGGTCATCGTTTTTCATCATAAAATTGATTTTTTGGACTCTACTAAAAATGATTCAAAATGTCTTTTGGATCGGCCCTCATGTTGAATAACCACTTTTTAAACCCTCACAGTGACCAAAATTGCCATTTTTACAGAGTTTTGCTTACTAAAAAGCTTCAATTTTGACCAATTTCAGGCACAGAAATGACTTTAAACACACTTATTTTAGTTGAAAAAGTAATATTTCACATCCAACCGTCATTTAAAGTCAAAAGATTAAATGTCAAAATGTCATCAATATTGACCACTTTTTTGAACCTTCGACTGGTCCGGGGTCATCGCTTTTCATCATAAAATTGATTTTTTGGACTCTACCAAAAATGATTCAAAATGTCATTTGGATCGGGCCTCATGTTGAATAACCACTTTTTAAACCCTCACATTGACCAAAATTGCCATTTTTACAGAGTTTTCGCTTACTCGAAAGCTTCAATTTTGACCAATTTCAGGCACAGAAATGACTTTAAACACATTTATTTTAGTTGAAAAAGTAATAATTCACATCCAACCGTCATTTAAAGTCAAAAGATTAAATGTTAAAATTTCATCAATATTGACCACTTTTTTGAACGTTCGACTGGTCCGGGGTCATCAATTTTCATCATAAAATTGATTTTTTGGACTCTACTAAAAATGATTCAAAATGTCATTTGGATCGGCCCTCATGTTGAATAACCACTTTTTAAACCCTCACAGTGACCAAAATTGCCATTTTTACAGAGTTTTGCTTACTCAGAAGCTTCAATTTTGACCAATTTCAGGCACAGAAATGACTTTAAACACACTTATTTTAGTTGAAAAAGTAATAATTCACATCCAACAGTCATTTAAAGTCAAAAGATTAAATGTTAAAATTTCATCAATATTGACCACACTTTTGAACGTTCGACAGGTCCGGGGTCATCGTTTTTCATCAGAAAATAGATTTTTGGGACTCTACCAAAAATGATTCAAAATGCCATTTGGATCGGGCCTCATGTTGAATAACCACTTTTTAAACCCTTACAGTGACCAAAATTGCCATTTTTACAGAGTTTTGCTTACTCAGAAGCTTCAATTTTGACCAATTTCAGGCACAGAAATGACTTTAAACACACTTATTTTAGTTGAAAAAGTAATATTTCACATCCAACAGTCATTTAAAGTCAAAAGATTAAATGTTAAAATGTCATCAATATTGACCACTTTTTTGAATGTTCGACTGGTCCGGGGTCATCGTTTTTCATCATACAATTGATTTTTTGGACTCTACCAAAAATGATTCAAAATGTCAATTGGATTGGGCCTCATGTTGAATTACCACTTTTTAAACCATCACAGTGACCAAAATTGCCATTTTTACAGAGTTTTGCTTACTCAGAAGCTTCAATTTTGACCAATTTCAGGCACAGAAATCACTTTAAACACACTTATTTTAGTTGAAAAAGTAATATTTCACATCCAAAAGTCATTTAAAGTCAAAAGATTAAATGTCAAAATTTCATCAATATTGACCACTTTTTTGAACGTTCGACAGGTCCGGAGTCATCGTTTTTCATCATAAAATTGATTTTTTGGACTCTACCAAAAATTATTCAAAATGTCATTTGGATCGGGCCTCATGTTGAATTACCACTTTTTAAACCCTCACAGTGACCAAAATTGCCATTTTTACAGAGTTTTGCTTACTCAGAAGTTTCAATTTTGACCAATTTCAGGCACAGAAATCACTTTAAACACACTTATTTTAGTTGAAAAAGTAATAATTCACATCCAACAGTCATTTACAGTCAAAAGAATAAATGTTAAAATTTCACCAATATTGACCACTTTTTTTAACCTTCGACTGGTCCGGGGTCATCGTTTTTCATCATAAAATTGATTTTTTGGACTGTACTAAAAATGTTTCAAAATGTCATTTGGATCGGCCCTCATGTTGAATAACCACTTTTTAAACCCTCACAGTGACCAAAATGGCAATTTTTACAGAGTTTTGCTTACTAAAAAGCTTCAATTTTGACCAATTTTAGGCAGAGAAATGACTTTAAACACACTTATTTTAGTTGAAAAAGTAATAATTCACATCCAACAGTCATTTAAAGTCAAAAGATTAAATGTTAAAATGTCATCAATATTGACCACTTTTTTTAACCTTCGACTGATCCGGGGTCATCATTTTTCATCATAAAATTGATTTTTTGGACTCCACCAAAAATGATTCAAAATGTCATTTGGATCGGGCCTCATGTTGAATAACCACTTTTTAAACCCTCACAGTGACCAAAATTGCCATTTTTACAGAGTTTTGCTTACTCAGAAGCTTCAATTTTGACCAATTTCAGGCACAGAAATGACTTTAAACACACTTATTTTAGTTGAAAAAGTAATAATTCACATCCAACAGTCATTTAAAGTCAAAAGATTAAATGTTAAAATTTCATCAATATTGACCACTTTTTTGAACGTTCGACAGGTCCGGGGTCATCGTTTTTCTTCAGAAAATGGATTTTTTTGCAATCTACCAAAAATGATTCAAAATGTCATTTGGATCGGGCCTCATGTTGAATAACCAATTTTTAAACCCTCACAGTGACCAAAATTGCCATTTTTACAGAGTTTTGCTTACTCAGAAGCTTCAATTTTGACCAATTTCAGGCACAGAAATGACTTTAAACACACTTATTTTAGTTGAAAAAGTAATAATTCACATCCAACCGTCATTTAAAGTCAAAAGATTAAATGTTAAAATTTCATCAATATTGACCACTTTTTTGAACGTTCGACAGGTCCGGGGTCATCGTTTTTCATCAGAAAATAGATTTTTTGGACTCTACCAAAAATGATTCAAAATGTCATTTGGATCGGGCCTCATGTTGAATTACCACTTTTTAAATCCTCACAGTGACCAAAATTGCAATTTTTACAGAGTTTTGCTTACTCAGAAGCTTCAATTTTGACCAATTTCAGGCACAGAAATCACTTTAAACACACTTATTTTAGTTGAAAAAGTAATAATTCACATCCAACAGTCATTTAAAGTCAAAAGATTAAATGTTAAAATTTCATCAATATTGACCACTTTTTTTAACCTTCGACTGGTCCGGGGTCATCGTTTTTCTTCATAAAATTGATTTTTTGGACTCTACTAAAAATGATTCAAAATGTCATTTGGATCGGCCCTCATGTTGAATAACCACTTTTTAAACCCTCACAGTGACCAAAATTGCCATTTTTACAGAGTTTTGCTTACTAAAAAGCTTCAATTTTGACCAATTTCAGGCACAGAAATGACTTTAAACACACTTATTTCAGTTGAAAAAGTAATATTTCACATCCAACCGTCATTTAAAGTCAAAAGATTAAATGTTAAAATTTCATCAATATTGACCACTTTTTTGAACGTTCGACAGGTCATCGTTTTTCATCAGAAAATAGATTTTTTAGACTCTACCAAAAATGATTCAAAATGTCATTTGGATCGGGCCTCATGTTGAATTACCACTTTTTAAATCCTCACAGTGACCAAAATTGCCATTTTTACAGAGTTTTGCTTACTCAGAAGCTTCAATTTTGACCAATTTCAGGCACAGAAATGACTTTAAACACACTTATTTTAGTTGAAAAAGTAATATTTCACTTCCAACAGTCATTTAAAGTCAAAAGATTAAATGGTAAAATGTCATCAATATTGACCACTTTTTCGAACGTTCGACTGGTCCGGGGTCATCGTTTTTCATCATAAAATTGATTTTTTGGACTCTACTAAAAATGTTTCAAAATGTCATTTGGATCGGCCCTCATGTTGAATAACCACTTTTTAAACCCTCACAGTGACCAAAATTGCCATTTTTACAGAGTTTTGCTTACTCAGAAGCTTCAATTTTGACCAATTTCAGGCACAGAAATGACTTTAAACACAATTTTTTTAGTTGAAAAAGTAATAATTCACATCCAAAAGTCATTTAAAGTCAAAAGATTAAATGTTAAAATTTCATCAATATTGACCACTTTTTTGAACGTTCGACAGGTCCGGGGTCATCGTTTTTCATCAGAAAATAGATTTTTGGGACTCTACCAAAAATGATTCAAAATGCCATTTGGATCGGGCCTCATGTTGAATAACCACTTTTTAAACCCTTACAGTGACCAAAATTGCCATTTTTACAGAGTTTTGCTTACTCAGAAGCTTCAATTTTGACCAATTTCAGGCACAGAAATGACTTTAAACACACTTATTTTAGTTGAAAAAGTAATATTTCACATCCAACAGTCATTTAAAGTCAAAAGATTAAATGTTAAAATGTCATCAATATTGACCACTTTTTTGAATGTTCGACTGGTCCGGGGTCATCGTTTTTCATCATACAATTGATTTTTTGGACTCTACCAAAAATGATTCAAAATGTCAATTGGATTGGGCCTCATGTTGAATTACCACTTTTTAAACCATCACAGTGACCAAAATTGCCATTTTTACAGAGTTTTGCTTACTCAGAAGCTTCAATTTTGACCAATTTCAGGCACAGAAATCACTTTAAACACACTTTTTTTAGTTGAAAAAGTAATAATTCACATCCAACAGTCATTTAAAGTCAAAAGATTAAATGTTAAAATTTCATCAATATTGACCACTTTTTTGAACGTTCGACAGGTCCGGGGTCATCGTTTTTCATCAGAAAATAGATTTTTTGGACTCTACCAAAAATTATTCAAAATGTCATTTGGATCGGGCCTCATGTTGAATTACCACTTTTTAAACCCTCACAGTGACCAAAATTGCCATTTTTACAGAGTTTTGCTTACTCAGAAGCTTCAATTTTGACCAATTTCAGGCACAGAAATCACTTTAAACACACTTATTTTAGTTGAAAAAGTAATAATTCACATCCAACAGTCATTTACAGTCAAAAGAATAAATGTTAAAATTTCACCAATATTGACCACTTTTTTTAACCTTCGACTGGTCCGGGGTCATCGTTTTTCATCATAAAATTGATTTTTTGGACTGTACTAAAAATGTTTCAAAATGTCATTTGGATCGGCCCTCATGTTGAATAACCACTTTTTAAACCCTCACAGTGACCAAAATGGCAATTTTTACAGAGTTTTGCTTACTAAAAAGCTTCAATTTTGACCAATTTTAGGCAGAGAAATGACTTTAAACACACTTATTTTAGTTGAAAAAGTAATAATTCACATCCAACAGTCATTTAAAGTCAAAAGATTAAATGTTAAAATGTCATCAATATTGACCACTTTTTTTAACCTTCGACTGATCCGGGGTCATCATTTTTCATCATAAAATTGATTTTTTGGACTCCACCAAAAATGATTCAAAATGTCATTTGGATCGGGCCTCATGTTGAATAACCACTTTTTAAACCCTCACAGTGACCAAAATTGCCATTTTTACAGAGTTTTGCTTACTAAAAAGCTTCAATTTTGACCAATTTCAGGCACAGAAATGACTTTAAACACACGTATTTTAGTTGAAAAAGTAATATTTCACATCCAACAGTCATTTAAAGTCAAAAGATTAAATGTTAAAATTTCATCAATATTGACCACTTTTTTGAACGTTCGACAGGTCCGGGGTCATCGTTTTTCATCATACAATTGATTTTTTGGACTCTACCAAAAATGATTCAAAATGTCACTTGGATTGGGCATCATGTTGAATTACCACTTTTTAAACCCTCACAGTGACCAAAATTGCCATTTTTACAGAGTTTTGCTTACTCAGAAGCTTCAATTTTGACCAATTTCAGGCACAGAAATCACTTTAAACACACTTATTTTAGTTGAAAAAGTAATAATTCACATCCAACAGTCATTTAAAGTCAAAAGATTAAATGTTAAAATGTCATCAATATTGACCACTTTTTTGAACGTTCGACAGGTCCGGGATCATCGTTTTTCATCATAAAATTGATTTTTTGGACTCTACCAAAAATGATTCAAAATGTCATTTGGATCGGGCCTCATGTTGAATAACCACTTTTTAAACCCTCACAGTGACTAAAATTGCCATTTTTACAGAGTTTTCGCTTACTCAAAAGCTTCAATTTTGACCAATTTCAGGCACAGAAATGACTTTAAACACAATTATTTTAGTTGAAAAAGTAATATTTCACATCCAACAGTCATTTAAAGTCAAAAGATTAAATGTTAAAATTTCATCAATATTGACCACCTTTTTGAACGTTCGACAGGTCCGGAGTCATCGTTTTTCATCAGAAAATTGATTTTTTGGACTCTACCAAAAATTATTCAAAATGTCATTTGGATCGGGCCTCATGTTGAATTACCACTTTTTAAACCCTCACAGTGACCAAAATTGCCATTTTTACAGAGTTTTGCTTACTCAGAAGCTTCAATTTTGACCCATTTCAGGCACAGAAATCACTTTAAACACACTTATTTTAGTTGAAAAAGTAATATTTCACATCCAACAGTCATTTAAAGTCAAAAGATTAAATGTTAAAATGTCATCAATATTGACCACTTTTTTGAACGTTCGCCAGGTCCGGGGTCATCGTTTTTCATCAGAAAATAGATTTTTTGGACTCTACCAAAAATGATTCAAAATGTCATTTGGATCGGGCCTCATGTTGAATTACCACTTTTTAAATCCTCACAGTGACCAAAATTGCCATTTTTACAGAGTTTTGCTTACTCAGAAGCTTAAATTTTGACCAATTTCAGGCACAGAAATCACTTTAAACACACTTATTTTAATTAAAAAAGTAATAATTCACATCCAACAGTCATTTAAAGTCAAAAGATTAAATGTTAAAATGTCATCAATATTGACCACTTTTTTTAACCTTCGACTGGTCCGGGGTCATCATTTTTCATCATAAAATTGATTTTTTGGACTCCACCAAAAATGATTCAAAATGTCATTTGGATCGGGCCTCATGTTGAATAACCACTTTTTAAACCCTCACAGTGACCAAAATTGCCATTTTTACAGAGTTTTGCTTACTCAGAAGCTTCAATTTTGACCAATTTCAGGCACAGAAATGACTTTAAACACACTTATTTTAGTTGAAAAAGTAATAATTCACATCCAACCGTCATTTAAAGTCAAAAGATTAAATGTTAACATTTCATCAATATTGACCACTTTTTTGAACGTTCGACAGGTCCGGGGTCATCGTTTTTCATCAGAAAATAGATTTTTTGGACTCTACCAAAAATGATTCAAAATGTCATTTGGATCGGGCCTCATGTTGAATTACCACTTTTTAAATCCTCACAGTGACCAAAATTGCCATTTTTACAGAGTTTTGCTTACTCAGAAGCTTCAATTTTGACCAATTTCAGGCACAGAAATCACTTTAAACACACTTATTTTAGTTGAAAAAGTAATAATTCACATCCAACAGTCATTTAAAGTCAAAAGATTAAATGTTAAAATTTCATCAATATTGACCACTTTTTTTAACCTTCGACTGGTCCGGGGTCATCGTTTTTCATCATAAAATTGATTTTTTGGACTCTACTAAAAATGATTCAAAATGTCATTTGGATCGGCCCTCATGTTGAATAACCACTTTTTAAACCCTCACAGTGACCAAAATTGCCATTTTTACAGAGTTTTGCTTACTAAAAAGCTTCAATTTTGACCAATTTCAGGCACAGAAATGACTTTAAACACACTTATTTTAGTTGAAAAAGTAATATTTCACATCCAACCGTCATTTAAAGTCAAAAGATTAAATGTTAAAATTTCATCAATATTGACCACTTTTTTGAACGTTCGACAGGTCATCGTTTTTCATCAGAAAATAGATTTTTTAGACTCTACCAAAAATGATTCAAAATGTCATTTGGATCGGGCCTCATGTTGAATTACCTCTTTTTAAATCCTCACAGTGACCAAAATTGCCATTTTTACAGAGTTTTGCTTACTCAGAAGCTTCAATTTTGACCAATTTCAGGCACAGAAATGACTTTAAACACACTTATTTTAGTTGAAAAAGTAATATTTCACATCCAACAGTCATTTAAAGTCAAAAGATTAAATGGTAAAATGTCATCAATATTGACCACTTTTTCGAACGTTCGACTGGTCCGGGGTCATCGTTTTTCATCATAAAATTGATTTTTTGGACTCTACTAAAAATGTTTCAAAATGTCATTTGGATGGGCCCTCATGTTGAATAACCACTTTTTAAACCCTCACAGTGACCAAAATTGCCATTTTTACAGAGTTTTGCTTACTAAAAAGCTGCAATTTTGACCAATTTTAGGCAGAGAAATGACTTTAAACACACTTATTTTAGTTGAAAAAGTAATAATTCACATCCAACCGTCATTTAAAGTCAAAAGATTAAATGTTGAAATTTCTTCAATATTGACCACTTTTTTGAACGTTCGACAGGTCCGGGGTCATCGTTTTTCATCAGAAAATAGATTTTTTGGACTCTACCAAAAATGATTCAAAATGTCATTTGGATCGGGCCTTATGTTGAATTACCACTTTTAAAATCCTCACAGTGACCAAAATTGCCATTTTTACAGAGTTTTGCTTACTCAGAAGCTTCAATTTTGACCAATTTCAGGCACAGAAATGACTTTAAACACACTTATTTTAGTTGAAAAAGTAATATTTCACATCCAACAGTCATTTAAAAACAAAAGATTAAATGGTAAAATTTCATCAATATTGACCACTTTTTTGAACGTTCGACAGGTCAGGGGTCATCGTTTTTCTTCAGAAAATAGATTTTTTGGACTCTACCAAAAATGATTCAAAATGTCATTTGGATCGGGCCTCATGTTGAATTACCACTTTTTAAATCCTCACAGTGACCAAAATTGCCATTTTTACAGAGTTTTGCTTACTCAGAAGCTTCAATTTTGACCAAGTTCAGGCACAAAAATCACTTTAAACACACTTATTTTAGTTGAAAAAGTAATAATTCACATCCAGCAGTCATTTAAAGTCAAAAGATTAAATGATAAAATTTCATCAATATTGACCACTTTTTTTTAACCTTCGACTGGTCCGGGGTCATCGTTTTTCATCATACAATTGATTTTTTGGACTCTACCAAAAATGATTCAAAATGTCAATTGGATTGGGCCTCATGTTGAATTACCACTTTTTAAACCATCACAGTGACCAAAATTGCCATTTTTACAGAGTTTTGCTTACTCAGAAGCTTCAATTTTGACCAATTTCAGGCACAGAAATCACTTTAAACACACTTATTTTAGTTGAAAAAGTAATAATTCACATCCAACAGTCATTTAAAGTCAAAAGATTAAATGTTAAAATGTCATCAATATTGACCACTTTTTTGAACGTTCGACAGGTCCGGGGTCATCGTTTTTCATCAGAAAATAGATTTTTTGGACTCTACCAAAAATGATTCAAAATGTCATTTGGATCGGGCCTCATGTTAAATTACCACTTTTTAAATCCTCACAGTGACCAAAATTGCCATTTTTACAGAGTTTTGCTTACTCAGAAGCTTCAATTTTGACCAATTTCAGGCACAGAAATCACTTTAAACACACTTATTTTAGTTGAAAAAGTAATATTTCACATCCAACAGTCATTTAAAGTCAAAAGATTAAATGTCAAAATTTCATCAATATTGACCACTTTTTCGAACGTTCGACTGGTCCGGGGTCATCGTTTTTCATCATAAAATTGATTTTTTGGACTCTACTAAAAATGTTTCAAAATGTCATTTGGATGGGCCCTCATGTTGAATAACCACTTTTTAAACCCTCACAGTGACCAAAATTGCCATTTTTACAGAGTTTTGCTTACTAAAAAGCTGCAATTTTGACCAATTTTAGGCAGAGAAATGACTTTAAACACACTTATTTTAGTTGAAAAAGTAATAATTCACATCCAACCGTCATTTAAAGTCAAAAGATTAAATGTTGAAATTTCTTCAATATTGACCACTTTTTTGAACGTTCGACAGGTCCGGGGTCATCGTTTTTCATCAGAAAATAGATTTTTTGGACTCTACCAAAAATGATTCAAAATGTCATTTGGATCGGGCCTTATGTTGAATTACCACTTTTAAAATCCTCACAGTGACCAAAATTGCCATTTTTACAGAGTTTTGCTTACTCAGAAGCTTCAATTTTGACCAATTTCAGGCACAGAAATGACTTTAAACACACTTATTTTAGTTGAAAAAGTAATATTTCACATCCAACAGTCATTTAAAAACAAAAGATTAAATGGTAAAATTTCATCAATATTGACCACTTTTTTGAACGTTCGACAGGTCAGGGGTCATCGTTTTTCTTCAGAAAATGGATTTTTTGCAATCTACCAAAAATGATTCAAAATGTCATTTGGATCGGGCCTCATGTTGAATTACCACTTTTTAAATCCTCACAGTGACCAAAATTGCCATTTTTACAGAGTTTTGCTTACTCAGAAGCTTCAATTTTGACCAAGTTCAGGCACAAAAATCACTTTAAACACACTTATTTTAGTTGAAAAAGTAATAATTCACATCCAGCAGTCATTTAAAGTCAAAAGATTAAATGTTAAAATTTCATCAATATTGACCACTTTTTTTAACCTTCGACTGGTCCGGGGTCATCGTTTTTCATCATACAATTGATTTTTTGGACTCTACCAAAAATGATTCAAAATGTCAATTGGATTGGGCCTCATGTTGAATTACCACTTTTTAAACCATCACAGTGACCAAAATTGCCATTTTTACAGAGTTTTGCTTACTCAGAAGCTGCAATTTTGACCAATTTTAGGCAGAGAAATGACTTTAAACACACTTATTTTAGTTGAAAAAGTAATAATTCACATCCAACCGTCATTTAAAGTCAAAAGATTAAATGTTGAAATTTCTTCAATATTGACCACTTTTTTGAACGTTCGACAGGTCCGGGTCATCGTTTTTCATCAGAAAATAGATTTTTTGGACTCTACTAAAAATGTTTCAAAATGTCATTTGGATGGGCCCTCATGTTGAATAACCACTTTTTAAACCCTCACAGTGACCAAAATTGCCATTTTTACAGAGTTTTGCTTACTAAAAAGCTTCAATTTTGACCAATTTTAGGCAGAGAAATGACTTTAAACACACTTATTTTAGTTGAAAAAGTAATAATTCACATCCAACAGTCATTTAAAGTCAAAAGATTAAATGTTAAAATGTCATCAATATTGACCACTTTTTTTAACCTTCGACTGATCCGGGGTCATCATTTTTCATCATAAAATTGATTTTTTGGACTCCACCAAAAATGATTCAAAATGTCATTTGGATCGGGCCTCATGTTGAATAACCACTTTTTAAACCCTCACAGTGACCAAAATTGCCATTTTTACAGAGTTTTGCTTACTAAAAAGCTTCAATTTTGACCAATTTCAGGCACAGAAATGACTTTAAACACACGTATTTTAGTTGAAAAAGTAATATTTCACATCCAACAGTCATTTAAAGTCAAAAGATTAAATGTTAAAATTTCATCAATATTGACCACTTTTTTGAACGTTCGACAGGTCCGGGGTCATCGTTTTTCATCATACAATTGATTTTTTGGACTCTACCAAAAATGATTCAAAATGTCACTTGGATTGGGCATCATGTTGAATTACCACTTTTTAAACCCTCACAGTGACCAAAATTGCCATTTTTACAGAGTTTTGCTTACTCAGAAGCTTCAATTTTGACCAATTTCAGGCACAGAAATCACTTTAAACACACTTATTTTAGTTGAAAAAGTAATAATTCACATCCAACAGTCATTTAAAGTCAAAAGATTAAATGTTAAAATGTCATCAATATTGACCACTTTTTTGAACGTTCGACAGGTCCGGGGTCATCGTTTTTCATCATAAAATTGATTTTTTGGACTCTACCAAAAATGATTCAAAATGTCATTTGGATCGGGCCTCATGTTGAATAACCACTTTTTAAACCCTCACAGTGACTAAAATTGCCATTTTTACAGAGTTTTCGCTTACTCAAAAGCTTCAATTTTGACCAATTTCAGGCACAGAAATGACTTTAAACACAATTATTTTAGTTGAAAAAGTAATATTTCACATCCAACAGTCATTTAAAGTCAAAAGATTAAATGTTAAAATTTCATCAATATTGACCACCTTTTTGAACGTTCGACAGGTCCGGAGTCATCGTTTTTCATCAGAAAATTGATTTTTTGGACTCTACCAAAAATTATTCAAAATGTCATTTGGATCGGGCCTCATGTTGAATTACCACTTTTTAAACCCTCACAGTGACCAAAATTGCCATTTTTACAGAGTTTTGCTTACTCAGAAGCTTCAATTTTGACCCATTTCAGGCACAGAAATCACTTTAAACACACTTATTTTAGTTGAAAAAGTAATATTTCACATCCAACAGTCATTTAAAGTCAAAAGATTAAATGTTAAAATGTCATCAATATTGACCACTTTTTTGAACGTTCGCCAGGTCCGGGGTCATCGTTTTTCATCAGAAAATAGATTTTTTGGACTCTACCAAAAATGATTCAAAATGTCATTTGGATCGGGCCTCATGTTGAATTACCACTTTTTAAATCCTCACAGTGACCAAAATTGCCATTTTTACAGAGTTTTGCTTACTCAGAAGCTTAAATTTTGACCAATTTCAGGCACAGAAATCACTTTAAACACACTTATTTTAATTAAAAAAGTAATAATTCACATCCAACAGTCATTTAAAGTCAAAAGATTAAATGTTAAAATGTCATCAATATTGACCACTTTTTTTAACCTTCGACTGGTCCGGGGTCATCATTTTTCATCATAAAATTGATTTTTTGGACTCCACCAAAAATGATTCAAAATGTCATTTGGATCGGGCCTCATGTTGAATAACCACTTTTTAAACCCTCACAGTGACCAAAATTGCCATTTTTACAGAGTTTTGCTTACTCAGAAGCTTCAATTTTGACCAATTTCAGGCACAGAAATGACTTTAAACACACTTATTTTAGTTGAAAAAGTAATAATTCACATCCAACCGTCATTTAAAGTCAAAAGATTAAATGTTAACATTTCATCAATATTGACCACTTTTTTGAACGTTCGACAGGTCCGGGGTCATCGTTTTTCATCAGAAAATAGATTTTTTGGACTCTACCAAAAATGATTCAAAATGTCATTTGGATCGGGCCTCATGTTGAATTACCACTTTTTAAATCCTCACAGTGACCAAAATTGCCATTTTTACAGAGTTTTGCTTACTCAGAAGCTTCAATTTTGACCAATTTCAGGCACAGAAATCACTTTAAACACACTTATTTTAGTTGAAAAAGTAATAATTCACATCCAACAGTCATTTAAAGTCAAAAGATTAAATGTTAAAATTTCATCAATATTGACCACTTTTTTTAACCTTCGACTGGTCCGGGGTCATCGTTTTTCATCATAAAATTGATTTTTTGGACTCTACTAAAAATGATTCAAAATGTCATTTGGATCGGCCCTCATGTTGAATAACCACTTTTTAAACCCTCACAGTGACCAAAATTGCCATTTTTACAGAGTTTTGCTTACTAAAAAGCTTCAATTTTGACCAATTTCAGGCACAGAAATGACTTTAAACACACTTATTTTAGTTGAAAAAGTAATATTTCACATCCAACCGTCATTTAAAGTCAAAAGATTAAATGTTAAAATTTCATCAATATTGACCACTTTTTTGAACGTTCGACAGGTCATCGTTTTTCATCAGAAAATAGATTTTTTAGACTCTACCAAAAATGATTCAAAATGTCATTTGGATCGGGCCTCATGTTGAATTACCACTTTTTAAATCCTCACAGTGACCAAAATTGCCATTTTTACAGAGTTTTGCTTACTCAGAAGCTTCAATTTTGACCAATTTCAGGCACAGAAATGACTTTAAACACACTTATTTTAGTTGAAAAAGTAATATTTCACATCCAACAGTCATTTAAAGTCAAAAGATTAAATGGTAAAATGTCATCAATATTGACCACTTTTTCGAACGTTCGACTGGTCCGGGGTCATCGTTTTTCATCATAAAATTGATTTTTTGGACTCTACTAAAAATGTTTCAAAATGTCATTTGGATGGGCCCTCATGTTGAATAACCACTTTTTAAACCCTCACAGTGACCAAAATTGCCATTTTTACAGAGTTTTGCTTACTAAAAAGCTGCAATTTTGACCAATTTTAGGCAGAGAAATGACTTTAAACACACTTATTTTAGTTGAAAAAGTAATAATTCACATCCAACCGTCATTTAAAGTCAAAAGATTAAATGTTGAAATTTCTTCAATATTGACCACTTTTTTGAACGTTCGACAGGTCCGGGGTCATCGTTTTTCATCAGAAAATAGATTTTTTGGACTCTACCAAAAATGATTCAAAATGTCATTTGGATCGGGCCTTATGTTGAATTACCACTTTTAAAATCCTCACAGTGACCAAAATTGCCATTTTTACAGAGTTTTGCTTACTCAGAAGCTTCAATTTTGACCAATTTCAGGCACAGAAATGACTTTAAACACACTTATTTTAGTTGAAAAAGTAATATTTCACATCCAACAGTCATTTAAAAACAAAAGATTAAATGGTAAAATTTCATCAATATTGACCACTTTTTTGAACGTTCGACAGGTCAGGGGTCATCGTTTTTCTTCAGAAAATGGATTTTTTGCAATCTACCAAAAATGATTCAAAATGTCATTTGGATCGGGCCTCATGTTGAATTACCACTTTTTAAATCCTCACAGTGACCAAAATTGCCATTTTTACAGAGTTTTGCTTACTCAGAAGCTTCAATTTTGACCAAGTTCAGGCACAAAAATCACTTTAAACACACTTATTTTAGTTGAAAAAGTAATAATTCACATCCAGCAGTCATTTAAAGTCAAAAGATTAAATGTTAAAATTTCATCAATATTGACCACTTTTTTTAACCTTCGACTGGTCCGGGGTCATCGTTTTTCATCATACAATTGATTTTTTGGACTCTACCAAAAATGATTCAAAATGTCAATTGGATTGGGCCTCATGTTGAATTACCACTTTTTAAACCATCACAGTGACCAAAATTGCCATTTTTACAGAGTTTTGCTTACTCAGAAGCTGCAATTTTGACCAATTTCAGGCACAGAAATCACTTTAAACACACTTATTTTAGTTGAAAAAGTAATAATTCACATCCAACAGTCATTTAAAGTCAAAAGATTAAATGTTAAAATGTCATCAATATTGACCACTTTTTTGAACGTTCGACAGGTCCGGGGTCATCGTTTTTCATCAGAAAATAGATTTTTTGGACTCTACCAAAAATGATTCAAAATGTCATTTGGATCGGGCCTCATGTTGAATTACCACTTTTTAAACCCTCACAGTGACCAAAATTGCCATTTTTACAGAGTTTTGCTTACTCAGAAGCTTCAATTTTGACCAATTTCAGGCACAGAAATCACTTTAAACACACTTATTTTAGTTGAAAAAGTAATAATTCACATCCAACCGTCATTTAAAGTCAAAAGATTAAATGTTGAAATTTCTTCAATATTGACCACTTTTTTGAACGTTTGACAGGTCCGGGGTCATCGTTTTTCATCAGAAAATAGATTTTTTGGACTTTACCAAAAATGATTCAAAATGTCATTTGGATCGGGCCTCATGTTGAATTACCACTTTTTAAATCCTCACAGTGACCAAAATTGCCATTTTTACAGAGTTTTGCTTACTCAGAAGCTTCAATTTTGACCAATTTCAGGCACAGAAATCACTTTAAACACACTTATTTTAGTTGAAAAAGTAATATTTCACATCCAACAGTCATTTAAAGTCAAAAGATTAAATGTCAAAATTTCATCAATATTGACCACTTTTTTGAACGTTCGACAGGTCCGGAGTCATCGTTTTTCATCATAAAATTGATTTTTTGGACTCTACCAAAAATTATTCAAAATGTCATTTGGATCGGGCCTCATGTTGAATTACCACTTTTTAAATCCTCACAGTGACCAAAATTGCCATTTTTACAGAGTTTTGCTTACTCAGAAGCTTCAATTTTGACCAATTTAAGGCACAGAAATCACTTTAAACACACTTATTTTAGTTGAAAAAGTAATATTTCACATCCAACCGTCATTTAAAGTCAAAAGATTAAATGTTAAAATTTCATCAATATTGACCACTTTTTTGAACGTTCGACAGGTCATCGTTTTTCATCAGAAAATAGATTTTTTAGACTCTACCAAAAATGATTCAAAATGTCATTTGGATCGGGCCTCATGTTGAATTACCACTTTTTAAATCCTCACAGTGACCAAAATTGCCATTTTTACAGAGTTTTGCTTACTCAGAAGCTTCAATTTTGACCAATTTCAGGCACAGAAATGACTTTAAACACACTTATTTTAGTTGAAAAAGTAATATTTCACTTCCAACAGTCATTTAAAGTCAAAAGATTAAATGGTAAAATGTCATCAATATTGACCACTTTTTCGAACGTTCGACTGGTCCGGGGTCATCGTTTTTCATCATAAAATTGATTTTTTGGACTCTACTAAAAATGTTTCAAAATGTCATTTGGATGGGCCCTCATGTTGAATAACCACTTTTTAAACCCTCACAGTGACCAAAATTGCCATTTTTACAGAGTTTTGCTTACTCAGAAGCTTCAATTTTGACCAATTTCAGGCACAGAAATGACTTTAAACACAATTTTTTTAGTTGAAAAAGTAATAATTCACATCCAAAAGTCATTTAAAGTCAAAAGATTAAATGTTAAAATTTCATCAATATTGACCACTTTTTTGAACGTTCGACAGGTCCGGGGTCATCGTTTTTCATCAGAAAATAGATTTTTGGGACTCTACCAAAAATGATTCAAAATGCCATTTGGATCGGGCCTCATGTTGAATAACCACTTTTTAAACCCTTACAGTGACCAAAATTGCCATTTTTACAGAGTTTTGCTTACTCAGAAGCTTCAATTTTGACCAATTTCAGGCACAGAAATGACTTTAAACACACTTATTTTAGTTGAAAAAGTAATATTTCACATCCAACAGTCATTTAAAGTCAAAAGATTAAATGTTAAAATGTCA
Source organism: Lissotriton helveticus (assembly GCF_964261635.1). NCBI lineage: Eukaryota > Metazoa > Chordata > Amphibia > Caudata > Salamandridae > Lissotriton > Lissotriton helveticus. The sequence continues at coordinate 875,736 of NW_027611943.1, forward strand.
TCAATATTGACCACTTTTTTGAATGTTCGACTGGTCCGGGGTCATCGTTTTTCATCATACAATTGATTTTTTGGACTCTACCAAAAATGATTCAAAATGTCAATTGGATTGGGCCTCATGTTGAATTACCACTTTTTAAACCATCACAGTGACCAAAATTGCCATTTTTACAGAGTTTTGCTTACTCAGAAGCTTCAATTTTGACCAATTTCAGGCACAGAAATCACTTTAAACACACTTATTTTAGTTGAAAAAGTAATAATTCACATCCAACAGTCATTTAAAGTCAAAAGATTAAATGTTAAAATTTCATCAATATTGACCACTTTTTTGAACGTTCGACAGGTCCGGGGTCATCGTTTTTCATCAGAAAATAGATTTTTTGGACTCTACCAAAAATTATTCAAAATGTCATTTGGATCGGGCCTCATGTTGAATTACCACTTTTTAAATCCTCACAGTGACCAAAATTGCCATTTTTACAGAGTTTTGCTTACTCAGAAGCTTCAATTTTGACCAATTTCAGGCACAGAAATCACTTTAAACACACTTATTTTAGTTGAAAAAGTAATATTTCACATCCAACAGTCATTTAAAGTCAAAAGATTAAATGTCAAAATTTCATCAATATTGACCACTTTTTTGAACGTTCGACAGGTCCGGAGTCATCGTTTTTCATCATAAAATTGATTTTTTGGACTCTACCAAAAATTATTCAAAATGTCATTTGGATCGGGCCTCATGTTGAATTACCACTTTTTAAACCCTCACAGTGACCAAAATTGCCATTTTTACAGAGTTTTGCTTACTCAGAAGCTTCAATTTTGACCAATTTCAGGCACAGAAATCACTTTAAACACACTTATTTTAGTTGAAAAAGTAATAATTCACATCCAACAGTCATTTACAGTCAAAAGAATAAATGTTAAAATTTCACCAATATTGACCACTTTTTTTAACCTTCGACTGGTCCGGGGTCATCGTTTTTCATCATAAAATTGATTTTTTGGACTGTACTAAAAATGTTTCAAAATGTCATTTGGATCGGCCCTCATGTTGAATAACCACTTTTTAAACCCTCACAGTGACCAAAATGGCAATTTTTACAGAGTTTTGCTTACTAAAAAGCTTCAATTTTGACCAATTTTAGGCAGAGAAATGACTTTAAACACACTTATTTTAGTTGAAAAAGTAATAATTCACATCCAACAGTCATTTAAAGTCAAAAGATTAAATGTTAAAATGTCATCAATATTGACCACTTTTTTTAACCTTCGACTGATCCGGGGTCATCATTTTTCATCATAAAATTGATTTTTTGGACTCCACCAAAAATGATTCAAAATGTCATTTGGATCGGGCCTCATGTTGAATAACCACTTTTTAAACCCTCACAGTGACCAAAATTGCCATTTTTACAGAGTTTTGCTTACTAAAAAGCTTCAATTTTGACCAATTTCAGGCACAGAAATGACTTTAAACACACGTATTTTAGTTGAAAAAGTAATATTTCACATCCAACAGTCATTTAAAGTCAAAAGATTAAATGTTAAAATTTCATCAATATTGACCACTTTTTTGAACGTTCGACAGGTCCGGGGTCATCGTTTTTCATCATACAATTGATTTTTTGGACTCTACCAAAAATGATTCAAAATGTCACTTGGATTGGGCATCATGTTGAATTACCACTTTTTAAACCCTCACAGTGACCAAAATTGCCATTTTTACAGAGTTTTGCTTACTCAGAAGCTTCAATTTTGACCAATTTCAGGCACAGAAATCACTTTAAACACACTTATTTTAGTTGAAAAAGTAATAATTCACATCCAACAGTCATTTAAAGTCAAAAGATTAAATGTTAAAATGTCATCAATATTGACCACTTTTTTGAACGTTCGACAGGTCCGGGGTCATCGTTTTCATCATAAAATTGATTTTTTGGACTCTACCAAAAATGATTCAAAATGTCATTTGGATCGGGCCTCATGTTGAATAACCACTTTTTAAACCCTCACAGTGACTAAAATTGCCATTTTTACAGAGTTTTCGCTTACTCAAAAGCTTCAATTTTGACCAATTTCAGGCACAGAAATGACTTTAAACACAATTATTTTGGTTGAAAAAGTAATATTTCACATCCAACAGTCATTTAAAGTCAAAAGATTAAATGTTAAAATTTCATCAATATTGACCACCTTTTTGAACGTTCGACAGGTCCGGAGTCATCGTTTTTCATCAGAAAATTGATTTTTTGGACTCTACCAAAAATTATTCAAAATGTCATTTGGATCGGGCCTCATGTTGAATTACCACTTTTTAAACCCTCACAGTGACCAAAATTGCCATTTTTACAGAGTTTTGCTTACTCAGAAGCTTCAATTTTGACCCATTTCAGGCACAGAAATCACTTTAAACACACTTATTTTAGTTGAAAAAGTAATATTTCACATCCAACAGTCATTTAAAGTCAAAAGATTAAATGTTAAAATGTCATCAATATTGACCACTTTTTTGAACGTTCGCCAGGTCCGGGGTCATCGTTTTTCATCAGAAAATAGATTTTTTGGACTCTACCAAAAATGATTCAAAATGTCATTTGGATCGGGCCTCATGTTGAATTACCACTTTTTAAATCCTCACAGTGACCAAAATTGCCATTTTTACAGAGTTTTGCTTACTCAGAAGCTTAAATTTTGACCAATTTCAGGCACAGAAATCACTTTAAACACACTTATTTTAATTAAAAAAGTAATAATTCACATCCAACAGTCATTTAAAGTCAAAAGATTAAATGTTAAAATGTCATCAATATTGACCACTTTTTTTAACCTTCGACTGGTCCGGGGTCATCATTTTTCATCATAAAATTGATTTTTTGGACTCCACCAAAAATGATTCAAAATGTCATTTGGATCGGGCCTCATGTTGAATAACCACTTTTTAAACCCTCACAGTGACCAAAATTGCCATTTTTACAGAGTTTTGCTTACTCAGAAGCTTCAATTTTGACCAATTTCAGGCACAGAAATGACTTTAAACACACTTATTTTAGTTGAAAAAGTAATAATTCACATCCAACCGTCATTTAAAGTCAAAAGATTAAATGTTAACATTTCATCAATATTGACCACTTTTTTGAACGTTCGACAGGTCCGGGGTCATCGTTTTTCATCAGAAAATAGATTTTTTGGACTCTACCAAAAATGATTCAAAATGTCATTTGGATCGGGCCTCATGTTGAATTACCACTTTTTAAATCCTCACAGTGACCAAAATTGCCATTTTTACAGAGTTTTGCTTACTCAGAAGCTTCAATTTTGACCAATTTCAGGCACAGAAATCACTTTAAACACACTTATTTTAGTTGAAAAAGTAATAATTCACATCCAACAGTCATTTAAAGTCAAAAGATTAAATGTTAAAATTTCATCAATATTGACCACTTTTTTTAACCTTCGACTGATCCGGGGTCATCGTTTTTCATCATAAAATTGATTTTTTGGACTCTACTAAAAATGATTCAAAATGTCATTTGGATCGGCCCTCATGTTGAATAACCACTTTTTAAACCCTCACAGTGACCAAAATTGCCATTTTTACAGAGTTTTGCTTACTAAAAAGCTTCAATTTTGACCAATTTCAGGCACAGAAATGACTTTAAACACACTTATTTTAGTTGAAAAAGTAATATTTCACATCCAACCGTCATTTAAAGTCAAAAGATTAAATGTTAAAATTTCATCAATATTGACCACTTTTTTGAACGTTCGACAGGTCATCGTTTTTCATCAGAAAATAGATTTTTTAGACTCTACCAAAAATGATTCAAAATGTCATTTGGATCGGGCCTCATGTTGAATTACCACTTTTTAAATCCTCACAGTGACCAAAATTGCCATTTTTAGAGTTTTGCTTACTCAGAAGCTTCAATTTTGACCAATTTCAGGCACAGAAATGACTTTAAACACACTTATTTTAGTTGAAAAAGTAATATTTCACATCCAACAGTCATTTAAAGTCAAAAGATTAAATGGTAAAATGTCATCAATATTGACCACTTTTTCGAACGTTCGACTGGTCCGGGGTCATCGTTTTTCATCATAAAATTGATTTTTTGGACTCTACTAAAAATGTTTCAAAATGTCATTTGGATGGGCCCTCATGTTGAATAACCACTTTTTAAACCCTCACAGTGACCAAAATTGCCATTTTTACAGAGTTTTGCTTACTAAAAAGCTGCAATTTTGACCAATTTTAGGCAGAGAAATGACTTTAAACACACTTATTTTAGTTGAAAAAGTAATAATTCACATCCAACCGTCATTTAAAGTCAAAAGATTAAATGTTGAAATTTCTTCAATATTGACCACTTTTTTGAACGTTCGACAGGTCCGGGGTCATCGTTTTTCATCAGAAAATAGATTTTTTGGACTCTACCAAAAATGATTCAAAATGTCATTTGGATCGGGCCTTATGTTGAATTACCACTTTTAAAATCCTCACAGTGACCAAAATTGCCATTTTTACAGAGTTTTGCTTACTCAGAAGCTTCAATTTTGACCAATTTCAGGCACAGAAATGACTTTAAACACACTTATTTTAGTTGAAAAAGTAATATTTCACATCCAACAGTCATTTAAAAACAAAAGATTAAATGGTAAAATTTCATCAATATTGACCACTTTTTTGAACGTTCGACAGGTCAGGGGTCATCGTTTTTCTTCAGAAAATGGATTTTTTGCAATCTACCAAAAATGATTCAAAATGTCATATGGATCGGGCCTCATGTTGAATTACCACTTTTTAAATCCTCACAGTGACCAAAATTGCCATTTTTACAGAGTTTTGCTTACTCAGAAGCTTCAATTTTGACCAAGTTCAGGCACAAAAATCACTTTAAACACACTTATTTTAGTTGAAAAAGTAATAATTCACATCCAGCAGTCATTTAAAGTCAAAAGATTAAATGTTAAAATTTCATCAATATTGACCACTTTTTTTAACCTTCGACTGGTCCGGGGTCATCGTTTTTCATCATACAATTGATTTTTTGGACTCTACCAAAAATGATTCAAAATGTCAATTGGATTGGGCCTCATGTTGAATTACCACTTTTTAAACCATCACAGTGACCAAAATTGCCATTTTTACAGAGTTTTGCTTACTCAGAAGCTTCAATTTTGACCAATTTCAGGCACAGAAATCACTTTAAACACACTTATTTTAGTTGAAAAAGTAATAATTCACATCCAACAGTCATTTAAAGTCAAAAGATTAAATGTTAAAATTTCATCAATATTGACCACTTTTTTGAACGTTCGACAGGTCCGGGGTCATCGTTTTTCATCAGAAAATAGATTTTTTGGACTCTACCAAAAATGATTCAAAATGTCATTTGGATCGGGCCTCATGTTGAATTACCACTTTTTAAATCCTCACAGTGACCAAAATTGCCATTTTTACAGAGTTTTGCTTACTCAGAAGCTTCAATTTTGACCAATTTCAGGCACAGAAATCACTTTAAACACACTTATTTTAGTTGAAAAAGTAATATTTCACATCCAACAGTCATTTAAAGTCAAAAGATTAAATGTCAAAATTTCATCAATATTGACCACTTTTTCGAACGTTCGACTGGTCCGGGGTCATCGTTTTTCATCATAAAATTGATTTTTTGGACTCTACTAAAAATGTTTCAAAATGTCATTTGGATGGGCCCTCATGTTGAATAATATTTTAGTTGAAAAATGTATAATTCACATCAAACCGTCATTTAAAGTCAAAAGATTAAATGTTAACATTTCATCAATATTGAGCACTTTTTTGAACGTTCGACAGGTCCGGGGTCATCGTTTTTCATCAGAAAATGGATTTTTTGCACTCTACCAAAAATGATTCAAAATGTCATTTGGATTGAGCCTCATGTTGAATAACCACTTTTTATACCCTCACAGTGACCAAAATTGCCATTTTTACAGAGTTTTGCTTACTCAGAAGCTTCAATTTTGACCAATTTCAGGCACAGAAATGACTTTAAACACACTTATTTTAGTTGAAAAAGTAATATTTCACATCCAACAGTCATTTAAAGTCAAAAGAATAAATGGTAAAATTTCATCAATATTGACCACTTTTTTGAAAGTTCTACTGGTCCGGGGTCATCGTTTTTCATCATAAAATTGATTTTTTGGACTCTACCAAAAATGATTCAAAATGTCACTTGGATCGGGCCTCATGTTGAATAACCATTTTTTAAACCCTCACAGTGACCTAAATTGCCATTTTTACAGAGTTTTTGCTTACTCAAAAGTTCCAGTTTTGACCAATTTCAGGCACAGAAATGATTTTAAACACACTTATTTTAGTTGAAAAATTAATAATTCACATCAAACCGTCATTTAAAGTCAAAAGATTAAATGTTAACATTTCATCAATATTGAGCACTTTTTTGAACATTCGACAGGTCCGGGATCATCGTTTTCATCAGAAAATTGATTTTTTGGACTCTACCAAAAATGATTAAAAATGTCATTTGGATCGGGCCTAATGTTGAATTACCACTTTTTAAACCCTCACAGTGACCAAAATTGCCATTTTTACAGAGTTTTGCTTACTCAGAAGCTTCAATTTGATCAATTTCAGGCACAGAAATCACTTTAAACACACTTATTTTAGTTGAAAAAGTAATAATTCACATCCAACAGTCATTTAAAGTCAAAAGATTAAATGTTAAAATGTCATCAATACTGACCACTTTTTTGAATCTTCGACTGGTCCGGGGTCATCGTTTTTCATCATAAAATTGATTTTTTGGACTCTACAAAAAATGATTCAAAATGTCATTTGGATCGGGCCTCATGTTGAATAACCACTTTTTAAACCCTCACAGTGACCAAAATTGCCATTTTTACAGAGTTTTCGCTTACTCAAAAGCTTCAATTTTGATCAATTTCAGGCACAGAAATGACTTTAAACACACTTATTTTAGTTGAAAAAGTAATAATTCACATCCAACAGTCATTTAAAGTCAAAACATTAAATGTTAAAATGTCATCAATATTGACCACTTTTTTGAACCTTCGACTGGTCCGGGGTCATCGTTTTTCATCATAAAATTGATTTTTTGGACTCTACCAAAAATGATTCAAAATGTCATTTGGATCGGGCCTCATGTTGAATAACCACTTTTTAAACCCTCACAGTGACCAAAATTGCCATTTTTACAGAGTTTTGCTTACTCAGAAGCTTCAATTTTGACCAATTTCAGGCACAGAAATGACTTTAAACACACTTATTTTAGTTGAAAAGGTAATAATTCACATCCAACCGTCATTTAAAGTCAAAAGATTAAATGTTAAAATTTCATCAATATTGACCACTTTTTTGAACGTTCGACAGGTCCGGGGTCATTGTTTTTCATCAGAAAATAGATTTTTTGCACTCTACCAAAAATGATTCAAAATGTCATTTGGATCGGGCCTCATGTTGAACTACCACTTTTTAAACCCTCACAGTGACCAAAATTGCCATTTTTACAGAGTTTTGCTTACTCAGAAGCTTCAATTTTGACCAATTTCAGGCGGAGCGGGTCTCACGGAGCTACACGATTACGCGGCCATCTTGGTCCCGCGCTAGGCTCCTCCCTGAATAACCACTTTTTAAACCCTCACAGTGAGCAAAATTGCCATTTTTACAGAGTTTTCGCTTACTCAAAAGCTTCAATTTTGACCAATTTCAGGCACAGAAATGACTTTAAACACACTTATTTTAGTTGAAAAAGTAATAATTCACATCCAACTGTCATTTAAAGTCAAAAGATTAAATGTTAAAATTTCATCAATATTGACCACTTTTTTGAACGTTCGACAGGTCCGGGGTCATCGTTTTTCATCATAAAATGGATTTTTTGGACTCTACCAAAAATGATTCAAAATGTCATTTGGATCGGGCCTCATGTTGAATAACCACTTTTTAAACCCTCACAGTGACCAAAATTGCCATTTTTACAGAGTTTTCGCTTACTCAAAAGTTCCAGTTTTGACCAATTTCAGGCACAGAAATGACTTTAAACACACTTATTTTAGTTGAAAAAGTAATAATAAACATCCAACCGTCATTTAAAGTCAAAAGATTAAAATTTAAAATTTCATCAATATTGACCACTTTTTTGAACATTCGACAGGTCCGGGGTCATCGTTTTTCATCAGAGAATAGATTTTTTGCACTCTACCAAAAATGATTCAAAATGTTATTTGGATCAGGCCTCATGTTGAATTACCACTTTTTAAATCCTCACAGTGACCAAAATTGCCATTTTTACAGAGTTTTGCTTACTCAGAAGCTTCAATTTTGACCAATTTCAGGTGGAGCGGGTCTCACGGAGCTACACGATGACGCGGCCATCTTGGTCCCGCGCTAGGCTCCTCCCCGAATAACCACTTTTTAAACCCTCACAGTGAGCAAAATTGCCATTTTTACAGAGTTTTCGCTTACTCAAAAGCTTCAATTTTGACCAATTTCAGGCACAGAAATGACTTTAAACACACTTATTTTAGTTGAAAAAGTAATAATTCACATCCAACCGTCATTTAAAGTCTAAAGATTAAATGTTAAAATTTCATCAATATTGACCACTTTTTTGAACGTTCGACAGGTCCGGGGTCATCGTTTTTCATCATAAAATTGATTTTTTGGACTCTACCAATAATGATTCAAAATGTCTTTTGGATCGGGCCTCATGTTGAATTACCACTTTTTAAATCCTCACAGTGACCAAAATTGCCATTTTTACAGAGTTTTGCTTACTCAGAAGCTTCAATTTTGACCAATTTCAGGCACAGAAATCACTTTAAACACACTTATTTTAGTTGAAAAAGTAATAATTCACATCCAACAGTCATTTAAAGTCAAAAGATTAAATGTTAAAATGTCATCAATATTGACCACTTTTTTTAACCTTCGACTGGTCCGGGGTCATCGTTTTTCATCATAAAATTGATTTTTTGGACTCTACCAAAAATGATTCAAAATGTCATTTGGATCGGGCCTCATGTTGAATTACCACTTTTTAAATCCTCACAGTGACCAAAATTGCCATTTTTACAGAGTTTTGCTTACTCAGAAGCTTCAATTTTGACCAATTTCAGGCACAGAAATGACTTTAAACACACTTATTTTAGTTGAAAAAGTAATATTTCACATCCAACAGTCATTTAAAGTCAAAAGATTAAATGAAAAAATTTCATCAATATTGACCACTTTTTTTAACCTTCGACTCGTCCGGGGTCATCGTTTTTCATCATAAAATTGATTTTTTGGACTCTACCAAAAATGATTCAAAATGTCATTTGGATCGGGCCTCATGTTGAATAACCACTTTTTAAACCCTCACAGTGACCAAAATTGCCATTTTTACAGAGTTTTTGCTTACTCAAAAGCTTCAATTTTGCAATTTTAGGCACATAAATGACTTTAAACACACTTATTTTAGTTGAAAAAGTAATATTTCACATTCAACAGTCATTTAAAGTCAAAAGATTAAATGTTAAAATATCATCAATATTGATCACTGTTTTTGAACGTTCGACAGGTCATCAGAAAATTGATTTTTTTAGACTCTACCAAAAATGATTCAAAATGTCACTTGGATCGGGCCTCATGTTGAATAACCATTTTTTAAACCCTCACAGTGACCAAAATTGCCATTTTTACAGAGTTTTTGCTTACTCAAAAGTTCCAGTTTTGACCAATTTTAGGCACAGAAATGATTTTAAACACACTTATTTTAGTTGAAAAATTTATAATTCACATCAAACCGTCATTTAAAGTCAAAAGATTAAATGTTAACATTTCATCAATATTGAGCACTTTTTTTAACGTTCGACAGGTCCGGGGTCATCGTTTTTCATCAGAAAATGGATTTTTTGCACTCTACCAAAAATGATTCAAAATGTCATTTGGATTGGGCCTCATGTTGAATAACCACTTTTTAAACCCTCACAGTGACCAAAATTGCCATTTTTACAGAGTTTTGCTTACTCAGAAGCTTCAATTTTGACCAATTTCAGGCACAGAAATGACTTTAAACACACTTATTTTAGTTGAAAAAGTAATAATTCACATCCAACAGTCATTTAAAGTCAAAAGATTAAATGTTAAAATGTCATCAATATTGACCACTTTTTTGAACCTTCGACTGGTCCGGGGTCATCGTTTTTCATCATAAAATTGATTTTTTGGACTCTACCAAAAATGATTCAAAATGTCATTTGGATCGGGCCTCATGTTGAATAACCACTTTTTAAACCCTCACAGTGACCAAAATTGCCATTTTTACAGAGTTTTGCTTACTCAGAAGCTTCAATTTTGACCAATTTCAGGCACAGAAATGACTTTAAACACACTTATTTTAGTTGAAAAGGTAATAATTCACATCCAACAGTCATTTAAAGTCAAAAGATTAAATGTTAACATTTCATCAATATTGAGCACTTTTTTGAACGTTCGACAGGTCCGGGGTCATCGTTTTTCATCAGAAAATTGATTTTTTTGGACTCTACCAAAAATGATAAAAAATGTCATTTGGATCGGGCCTCATGTTGAATTACCACTTTTTAAACCCTCACAGTGACCAAAATTGCCATTTTTACAGAGTTTTGCTTACTCAGAAGCTTCAATTTTGACCAATTTCAGGCGGAGCGGGTCTCACGGAGCTACACGATGACGCGGCCATCTTGGTCCCGCGCTAGGCTCCTCCCTGAATAACCACTTTTTAAACCCTCACAGTGAGCAAAATTGCCATATTTACAGAGTTTTCGCTTACTCAAAAGCTTCAATTTTGACCAATTTCAGGCACAGAAATGACTGTAAACACACTTATTTTAGTTGAAAAAGTAATAATTCACATCCAACTGTCATTTAAAGTCAAAAGATTAAATGTTAAAATTTCATCAATATTGACCACTTTTTTGAACGTTCGACAGGTCCGGGGTCATCGTTTTTCATCATAAAATGATTTTTTGGACTCTACCAAAAATTATTCAAAATGTCATTTGGATCGGGCCTCATGTTGAATAACCACTTTTTAAACCCTCACAGTGACCAAAATTGCCATTTTTACAGAGTTTTGCTTACTCAGAAGCTTCAATTTTGACCAATTTCAGGTGGAGCGGGTCTCACGGAGCTACACGATCACGTGGCCATCTTGGTCCCGTGCTAGGCTCCTCCCCGAATAACCACTTTTTAAACCCTCACAGTGACCAAAATTGCCATTTTTACAGAGTTTTCGCTTACTCAAAAGTTCCAGTTTTGACCAATTTCAGGCACAGAAATGACTTTAAACACACTTATTTTAGTTGAAAAAGTAATAATTCACATCCAACAGTCATTTAAAGTCAAAAGATTAAATGTTAAAATGTCATCAATATTGACCACTTTTTTGAACCTTCGACTGGTCCGGGGTCATCGTTTTTCATCATAAAATTGATTTTTTGGACTCTACCAAAAATGATTCAAAATGTTCTTTGAATCGGGCCTTATGTTGAATTACCACTTTTTAAATCCTCACAGCGACCAAAATTGCCATTTTTACAAAGTTTTTGCTTACTCAAAAGCTTCCATTTTGACCAATTTCAGGCACAGAAATGACTTTAAACACACTTATTTTAGTTGAAAAAGTAATAATAAACATCCAACCGTCATTTAAAGTCAAAAGATTAATATTTAAAATTTCATCAATGTTGACCACTTTTTTGAACATTCGACAGGTCCGGGGTCATCGTTTTTCATCAGAGAATAGATTTTTTGCACTCTACCAAAAATGATTCAAAATGTTATTTGGATCAGGCCTCATGTTGAATTACCACTTTTTAAATCCTCACAGTGACCAAAATTGCCATTTTTACAGAGTTTTGCTTACTCAGAAGCTTCAATTTTGACCAATTTCAGGCGGAGCGGGTCTCACGGAGCTACACGATGACGCGGCCATCTTGGTCCCGCGCTAGGCTCCTCCCCGAATAACCACTTTTTAAACCCTCACAGTGAGCAAAATTGCCATTTTTACAGAGTTTTGCTTACTCAGAAGCTTCAATTTTGACCAATTTCAGGCACAGAAATGACTTTAAACACACTTATTTTAGTTGAAAAAGTAATAATTCACATCCAACCGTCATTTAAAGTCAAAAGATTAAATGTTAAAATTTCATCAATATTGACCGCTTTTTTGAACGTTCGACAGGTCCGGGGTCATCGTTTTTCATCATAAAATGGATTTTTTGGACTCTACCAAAAATTATTCAAAATGTCATTTGTATCGGGCCTCATGTTGAATAACCATTTTTTAAACCCTCACAACGACCAAAATTGCCATATTTACAGAGTTTTTGCTTACACAAAAGCTTCAATTTTGACCAATTTCAGGCACAGAAATGACTTTAAACACACTTATTTTAGTTGAAAAAGTAATATTTCACATCCAACCGTCATTTAAAGTCTAAAGATTAAATGTTAAAATTTCATCAATATTGACCACTTTTTTGAACGTTCGACAGGTCCGGGGTCATCGTTTTTCATCATAAAATTGATTTTTTGGACTCTACCAATAATGATTCAAAATGTCTTTTGGATCGGGCCTCATGTTGAATTACCACTTTTTAAATCCTCACAGTGACCAAAATTGCCATTTTTACAGAGTTTTGCTTACTCAGAAGCTTCAATTTTGACCAATTTCAGGCACAGAAATCACTTTAAACACACTTATTTTAGTTGAAAAAGTAATAATTCACATCCAACAGTCATTTAAAGTCAAAAGATTAAATGTTAAAATGTCATCAATATTGACCACTTTTTTTAACCTTCGACTGGTCCGGGGTCATCGTTTTTCATCATAAAATTGATTTTTTGGACTCTACCAAAAATGATTCAAAATGTCATTTGGATCGGGCCTCATGTTGAATTACCACTTTTTAAATCCTCACAGTGACCAAAATTGCCATTTTTACAGAGTTTTGCTTACTCAGAAGCTTCAATTTTGACCAATTTCAGGCACAGAAATGACTTTAAACACACTTATTTTAGTTGAAAAAGTAATATTTCACATCCAACAGTCATTTAAAGTCAAAAGATTAAATGAAAAAATTTCATCAATATTGACCACTTTTTTTAACCTTCGACTCGTCCGGGGTCATCGTTTTTCATCATAAAATTGATTTTTTGGACTCTACCAAAAATGATTCAAAATGTCATTTGGATCGGGCCTCATGTTGAATAACCACTTTTTAAACCCTCACAGTGACCAAAATTGCCATTTTTACAGAGTTTTTGCTTACTCAAAAGCTTCAATTTTGCAATTTTAGGCACATAAATGACTTTAAATACACTTATTTTAGTTGAAAAAGTAATATTTCACATTCAACAGTCATTTAAAGTCAAAAGATTAAATGTTAAAATATCATCAATATTGATCACTGTTTTTGAACGTTCGACAGGTCATCAGAAAATTGATTTTTTTAGACTCTACCAAAAATGATTCAAAATGTCACTTGGAACGGGCCTCATGTTGAATAACCATTTTTTAAACCCTCACAGTGACCAAAATTGCCATTTTTACAGAGTTTTTGCTTACTCAAAAGTTCCAGTTTTGACCAATTTTAGGCACAGAAATGATTTTAAACACACTTATTTTAGTTGAAAAATTTATAATTCACATCAAACCGTCATTTAAAGTCAAAAGATTAAATGTTAACATTTCATCAATATTGAGCACTTTTTTTAACGTTCGACAGGTCCGGGGTCATCGTTTTTCATCAGAAAATGGATTTTTTGCACTCTACCAAAAATGATTCAAAATGTCATTTGGATTGGGCCTCATGTTGAATAACCACTTTTTAAACCCTCACAGTGACCAAAATTGCCATTTTTACAGAGTTTTGCTTACTCAGAAGCTTCAATTTTGACCAATTTCAGGCACAGAAATGACTTTAAACACACTTATTTTAGTTGAAAAAGTAATAATTCACATCCAACAGTCATTTAAAGTCAAAAGATTAAATGTTAAAATGTCATCAATATTGACCACTTTTTTGAACCTTCGACTGGTCCGGGGTCATCGTTTTTCATCATAAAATTGATTTTTTGGACTCTACCAAAAATGATTCAAAATGTCATTTGGATCGGGCCTCATGTTGAATAACCACTTTTTAAACCCTCACAGTGACCAAAATTGCCATTTTTACAGAGTTTTGCTTACTCAGAAGCTTCAATTTTGACCAATTTCAGGCACAGAAATGACTTTAAACACACTTATTTTAGTTGAAAAGGTAATAATTCACATCCAACAGTCATTTAAAGTCAAAAGATTAAATGTTAACATTTCATCAATATTGAGCACTTTTTTGAACGTTCGACAGGTCCGGGGTCATCGTTTTTCATCAGAAAATTGATTTTTTTGGACTCTACCAAAAATGATTAAAAATGTCATTTGGATCGGGCCTCATGTTGAATTACCACTTTTTAAACCCTCACAGTGACCAAAATTGCCATTTTTACAGAGTTTTGCTTACTCAGAAGCTTCAATTTTGACCAATTTCAGGCGGAGCGGGTCTCACGGAGCTACACGATGACGCGGCCATCTTGGTCCCGCGCTAGGCTCCTCCCTGAATAACCACTTTTTAAACCCTCACAGTGAGCAAAATTGCCATATTTACAGAGTTTTCGCTTACTCAAAAGCTTCAATTTTGACCAATTTCAGGCACAGAAATGACTGTAAACACACTTATTTTAGTTGAAAAAGTAATAATTCACATCCAACTGTCATTTAAAGTCAAAAGATTAAATGTTAAAATTTCATCAATATTGACCACTTTTTTGAACGTTCGACAGGTCCGGGGTCATCGTTTTTCATCATAAAATGATTTTTTGGACTCTACCAAAAATTATTCAAAATGTCATTTGGATCGGGCCTCATGTTGAATAACCATTTTTTAAACCCTCACAATGACCAAAATTGCCATATTTACAGAGTTTTTGCTTACACAAAAGCTTCAATTTTGACCAATTTCAGGCACAGAAATGACTTTAAACACACTTATTTTAGTTGAAAAAGTAATATTTCACATCCAACAGTCATTTAAAGTCAAACGATTAAATGTTAAAATTTCATCAATATTAACCACTTTTTTGAATCCTCGACTGGTCCGGGGTCATCGTTTTTCATCATAAAATTGATTTTTTGGACTCTACCAAAAATGATTCAAAATGTCATTTGGATCGGGCCTCATGTTGAATAACCACTTTTTAAACCCTCACAGTGACCAAAATTGCCATTTTTACAGAGTTTTGCTTACTCAGAAGCTTCAATTTTGACCAATTTCAGGTGGAGCGGGTCTCACGGAGCTACACGATCACGTGGCCATCTTGGTCCCGTGCTAGGCTCCTCCCCGAATAACCACTTTTTAAACCCTCACAGTGACCAAAATTGCCATTTTTACAGAGTTTTCGCTTACTCAAAAGTTCCAGTTTTGACCAATTTCAGGCACAGAAATGACTTTAAACACACTTATTTTAGTTGAAAAAGTAATAATTCACATCCAACAGTCATTTAAAGTCAAAAGATTAAATGTTAAAATGTCATCAATATTGACCACTTTTTTGAACCTTCGACTGGTCCGGGGTCATCGTTTTTCATCATAAAATTGATTTTTTGGACTCTAACAAAAATGATTCAAAATGTTCTTTGAATCGGGCCTTATGTTGAATTACCACTTTTTAAATCCTCACAGCGACCAAAATTGCCATTTTTACAAAGTTTTTGCTTACTCAAAAGCTTCCATTTTGACCAATTTCAGGCACAGAAATGACTTTAAACACACTTATTTTAGTTGAAAAAGTAATAATAAACATCCAACCGTCATTTAAAGTCAAAAGATTAATATTTAAAATTTCATCAATATTGACCACTTTTTTGAACATTCGACAGGTCCGGGGTCATCGTTTTTCATCAGAGAATAGATTTTTTGCACTCTACCAAAAATGATTCAAAATGTTATTTGGATCAGGCCTCATGTTGAATTACCACTTTTTAAATCCTCACAGTGACCAAAATTGCCATTTTTACAGAGTTTTGCTTACTCAGAAGCTTCAATTTTGACCAATTTCAGGCGGAGCGGGTCTCACGGAGCTACACGATGACGCGGCCATCTTGGTCCCGCGCTAGGCTCCTCCCCGAATAACCACTTTTTAAACCCTCACAGTGAGCAAAATTGCCATTTTTACAGAGTTTTGCTTACTCAGAAGCTTCAATTTTGACCAATTTCAGGCACAGAAATGACTTTAAACACACTTATTTTAGTTGAAAAAGTAATAATTCACATCCAACCGTCATTTAAAGTCAAAAGATTAAATGTTAAAATTTCATCAATATTGACCACTTTTTTGAACGTTCGACAGGTCCGGGGTCATCGTTTTTCATCATAAAATTGATTTGTTGGACTCTACCAAAAATTATTCAAAATGTCATTTGGATCGGGCCTCATGTTGAATAACCATTTTTTAAACCCTCACAATGACCAAAATTGCCATATTTACAGAGTTTTTGCTTACATAAAAGCTTCAATTTTGACCAATTTCAGGCACAGAAATGACTTTAAGCACACTTATTTTAGTTGAAAAAGTAATATTTCACATCCAACAGTCATTTAAAGTCATAAGATTAAATGTTAAAATTTCATCATATTGACCACTTTTTTGAATGTTCGACAGGTCCGGGGTCATCGTTTTCCATCATAAAATGTATTTTTTGGACTCTACCAAAAATGATTCAAAATGTCATTTGGATCGGGCCTCATGTTGAATAACCACTTTTTAAACCCTCACAGTGACCAAAATTGCCATTTTTACCGAGTTTTCGCTTACTCAAAAGCTTCAATTTTGACCAATTTCAGGCACAGAAATCACTTTAAACACACTTATTTTAGTTGAAAAAGTAATATTTCACATCCAACAGTCATTTAAAGTCAAAAGATTAAATGAAAAAATTTCATCAATATTGACCACTCTTTTTAACCTTCGACTCGTCCGGGGTCATCGTTTTTCATCATAAAATTGATTTTTTGGACTCTACCAAAAATGATTCAAAATGTCATTTGGATCGGGCCTCATGTTGAATAACCACTTTTTAAACCCTCACAGTGACCAAAATTGCCATTTTTACAGAGTTTTTGCTTACTCAAAAGCTTCAATTTTGAACAATTTTAGGCACATAAATGACTTTAAACACACTTATTTTAGTTGAAAAAGTAATATTTCACATTCAACAGTCATTTAAAGTCAAAAGATTAAATGTTAAAATATCATCAATATTGATCACTGTTTTTGAACGTTCGACAGGTCATCAGAAAATTGATTTTTTTAGACTCTACCAAAAATGAGTCAAAATGTCATTTGGATCGGGCCTCATGTTGAATAACCACTTTTTAAACCCTCACAGTGACAAAAATTGCCATTTTTACAGAGTTTTGCTTACTCAGAAGCTTCAATTTTGACCAATTTCAGGCACAGAAATCACTCTAAACACACTTATTTTAGTTGAAAAAGTAATAACTCACATCCAACAGTCATTTAAAGTCAAAAGATTAAATGTTAAAATTTCATCAATATTGACCACTTTTTTGAACGTTCGACAGGTCCGGGGTCATAGTTTTTCATCAGAAAATTGATTTTTTGCACTCTACCAAAAAAGATTCGAAATGTCATTTGGATCGGGCCTCATGTTGAATTACCACTTTTTAAACCCTCACACTGACCAAAATTGCCATTTTTACAGAGTTTTCGCTTAATCAAAAGCTTCAATTTTGACCAATTTCAGGCACAGAAATGACTTTAAACACAATTATTTTAGTTGAAAAAGTAATAATTCACATCCAACCGTCATTTCAAGTCAAAAGATTAAATGTTAAAATTTCATCAATATTGACCACTTTTTTGAACGTTCGACAGGTCCGGGGTCATAGTTTTTCATCAGAAAATGGATTTTTTGCACTCTACCAAAAATGATTCAAAATGTCATTTGGATCGGGCCTCATGTTGAATTACCACTTTTTAAACCCTCACAGTAACCAAAATTGCCATTTTTACAGAGTTTTGCTTACTCAGAAGCTTCAATTTTGACGAATTTCAGGCACAGAAATCACTTTAAACACACTTATTTTAGTTGAAAAAGTAATAATTCACATCCAACAGTCATTTAAAGTCAAAAGATTAAATGTTAAAATGTCATCAATATTGACCACTTTTTTGAACCTTTGACTCGTCCGGGGTCATCGTTTTTCATCAGAAAATGGATTTTTTGCACTCTACCAAAAATTATTCGAAATGTCATTTGGATCGGGCCTCATGTTGAATAACTATTTTTTTAACCCTCACAGTGACCAAAATTGACATTTTTACAGAGTTTTTGCTTACTCAAAAGCTTCATTTTTGACCAATTTCAGGCACAGAAATGACTTTAAACACACTTATTTTAGTTGAAAAAGTAATAATTCACATCCAACCGTCATTTAAAGTCAAAAGATTAAATGTTAAAATTTCATCAATATTGACCACTTTTTTGAACGTTCGACAGGTCCGGGGTCATCGTTTTTCATCAGAAAATTGATTTTTTGGACTCTACCAAAAATTATTCAAAATGTCATTTGGATCGGGCCTCATGTTGAATTACCACTTTTTAAACCCTCACAGTGACCAAAATTGCCATTTTTACAGAGTTTTGCTTACTCAAAAGCTTCAATTTTGACCAATTTAAGGCACAGAAATGACTTTAAACACACTTATTTTAGTTGAAAAGGTAATAATTCACATCCAACCGTCATTTAAAGTCAAAAGATTAAATGTTAAAATTTCATCAATATTGACCACTTTTTTGAACGTTCGACAGGTCCGGGGTCATTGTTTTTCATCAGAAAATAGATTTTTTGGACTCTACCAAAAATGATTCAAAATGTCATTGGGATCGGGCCTCATGTTGAATTACCACTTTTTAAATCCTCACAGTGACCAAAATTGCCATTTTTACAGAGTTTTGCTTACTCAGAAGCTTCAATTTTGACCAATTTCAGGCACAGAAATGACTTTAAACACACTTATTTTAGTTGAAAAAGTAATATTTCACATCCAACAGTCATTTAAAGTCAAAATATTAAATGAAAAAATTTCATCAATATTGACCACTTTTTTTAACCTTCGACTCGTCCGGGGTCATCGTTTTTCATCATAAAATTGATTTTTTGGACTCTACCAAAAATGATTCAAAATGTCATTTGGATCGGGCCTCATGTTGAATAACCACTTTTTAAACCCTCACAGTGACCAAAATTGCCATTTTTACAGAGTTTTTGCTTACTCAAAAGCTTCAATTTTGAACAATTTTAGGCACATAAATGACTTTAAACACACTTATTTTAGTTGAAAAAGTAATATTTCACATTCAACAGTCATTTAAAGTCAAAAGATTAAATGTTAAAATATCATCAATATTGATCACTGTTTTTGAACGTTCGACAGGTCATCAGAAAATTGATTTTTTTAGACTCTACCAAAAATGAGTCAAAATGTCATTTGGATCGGGCCTCATGTTGAATAACCACTTTTTAAACCCTCACAGTGACAAAAATTGCCATTTTTACAGAGTTTTGCTTACTCAGAAGCTTCAATTTTGACCAATTTCAGGCACAGAAATCACTCTAAACACACTTATTTTAGTTGAAAAAGTAATAACTCACATCCAACAGTCATTTAAAGTCAAAAGATTAAATGTTAAAATTTCATCAATATTGACCACTTTTTTGAACCTTCGACTGGTCCGGGGTCATCGTTTTTCATCAGAAAATTGATTTTTTGCACTCTACCAAAAAAGATTCGAAATGTCATTTGGATCGGGCCTCATGTTGAATTACCACTTTTTAAACCCTCACACTGACCAAAATTGCCATTTTTACAGAGTTTTCGCTTACTCAAAAGCTTCAATTTTGACCAATTTCAGGCACAGAAATGACTTTAAACACAATTATTTTAGTTGAAAAAGTAATAATTCACATCCAACCGTCATTTCAAGTCAAAAGATTAAATGTTAAAATTTCATCAATATTGACCACTTTTTTGAACGTTCGACAGGTCCGGGGTCATAGTTTTTCATCAGAAAATGGATTTTTTGCACTCTACCAAAAATGATTCAAAATGTCATTTGGATCGGGCCTCATGTTGAATTACCACTTTTTAAACCCTCACAGTAACCAAAATTGCCATTTTTACAGAGTTTTGCTTACTCAGAAGCTTCAATTTTGACGAATTTCAGGCACAGAAATCACTTTAAACACACTTATTTTAGTTGAAAAAGTAATAATTCACATCCAACAGTCATTTAAAGTCAAAAGATTAAATGTTAAAATGTCATCAATATTGACCACTTTTTTGAACCTTTGACTCGTCCGGGGTCATCGTTTTTCATCAGAGAATAGATTTTTTGCACTCTACCAAAAATGATTCAAAATGTTATTTGGATCAGGCCTCATGTTGAATTACCACTTTTTAAATCCTCACAGTGACCAAAATTGCCATTTTTACAGAGTTTTGCTTACTCAGAAGCTTCAATTTTGACCAATTTCAGGCGGAGCGGGTCTCACGGAGCTACACGATGACGCGGCCATCTTGGTCCCGCGCTAGGCTCCTCCCCGAATAACCACTTTTTAAACCCTCACAGTGAGCAAAATTGCCATTTTTACAGAGTTTTGCTTACTCAGAAGCTTCAATTTTGACCAATTTCAGGCACAGAAATGACTTTAAACACACTTATTTTAGTTGAAAAAGTAATAATTAACATCCAACCGTCATTTAAAGTCAAAAGATTAAATGTTAAAATTTCATCAATATTGACCACTTTTTTGAACGTTCGACAGTCCGGGGTCATCGTTTTTCATCATAAAATTGATTTGTTGGACTCTACCAAAAATTATTCAAAATGTCATTTGGATCGGGCCTCATGTTGAATAACCATTTTTTAAACCCTCACAATGACCAAAATTGCCATATTTACAGAGTTTTTGCTTACATAAAAGCTTCAATTTTGACCAATTTCAGGCACAGAAATGACTTTAAGCACACTTATTTTTGTTGAAAAAGTAATATTTCACATCCAACAGTCATTTAAAGTCAAAAGATTAAATGTTAACATTTCATCATATTGACCACTTTTTTGAATGTTCGACAGGTCCGGGGTCATCGTTTTCCATCATAAAATGTATTTTTTGGACTCTACCAAAAATGATTCAAAATGTCATTTGGATCGGGCCTCATGTTGAATAACCACTTTTTAAACCCTCACAGTGACCAAAATTGCCATTTTTACCGAGTTTTCGCTTACTCAAAAGCTTCAATTTTGACCAATTTCAGGCACAGAAATCACTTTAAACACACTTATTTTAGTTGAAAAAGTAATAATTCACATCCAACAGTTATTTAAAGTCAAAAGATTAAATGTTAAAATGTCATCAATATTGACCACTTTTTTTAACCTTCGACTGGTCCGGGGTCATCGTTTTTCATCATAAAATTGATTTTTTGGACTCTACCAAAAATGATTCAAAATGTCATTTGGATCGGGCCTCATGTTGAATAACCACTTTTTAAACCCTCACAGTGACCAAAATTGCCATTTTTACAGAGTTTTCGCTTACTCAAAAGCTTCAATTTTGACCAATTTAAGGCACAGAAATGACTTTAAACACACTTATTTTAGTTGAAAAGGTAATAATTCACATCCAACCGTCATTTAAAGTCAAAAGATTAAATGTTAAAATTTCATCAATATTGACCACTTTTTTGAACGTTCGACAGGTCCGGGGTCATTGTTTTTCATCAGAAAATAGATTTTTTGGACTCTACCAAAAATGATTCAAAATGTCATTGGGATCGGGCCTCATGTTGAATTACCACTTTTTAAATCCTCACAGTGACCAAAATTGCCATTTTTACAGAGTTTTGCTTACTCAGAAGCTTCAATTTTGACCAATTTCAGGCACAGAAATGACTTTAAACACACTTATTTTAGTTGAAAAAGTAATATTTCACATTCAACAGTCATTTAAAGTCAAAAGATTAAGTGAAAAAATGTCATCAATATTGACCACTTTTTTTAACCTTCGACTCGTCCGGGGTCATCGTTTTTCATCATAAAATTGATTTTTTGGACTCTACCAAAAATGATTCAAAATGTCATTTGGATCGGGCCTCATGTTGAATAACCACTTTTTAAACCCTCACAGTGACCAAAATTGCCATTTTTACAGAGTTTTTGCTTACTCAAAAGCTTCAATTTTGAACAATTTTAGGCACATAAATGACTTTAAACACACTTATTTTAGTTGAAAAAGTAATATTTCACATTCAACAGTCATTTAAAGTCAAAAGATTAAATGTTAAAATATCATCAATATTGATCACTGTTTTTGAACGTTCGACAGGTCATCAGAAAATTGATTTTTTTAGACTCTACCAAAAATGAGTCAAAATGTCATTTGGATCGGGCCTCATGTTGAATAACCACTTTTTAAACCCTCACAGTGACAAAAATTGCCATTTTTACAGAGTTTTGCTTACTCAGAAGCTTCAATTTTGACCAATTTCAGGCACAGAAATCACTCTAAACACACTTATTTTAGTTGAAAAAGTAATAACTCACATCCAACAGTCATTTAAAGTCAAAAGATTAAATGTTAAAATTTCATCAATATTGACCACTTTTTTGAACCTTCGACTGGTCCGGGGTCATCGTTTTTCATCAGAAAATTGATTTTTTGCACTCTACCAAAAAAGATTCGAAATGTCATTTGGATCGGGCCTCATGTTGAATTACCACTTTTTAAACCCTCACACTGACCAAAATTGCCATTTTTACAGAGTTTTCGCTTACTCAAAAGCTTCAATTTTGACCAATTTCAGGCACAGAAATGACTTTAAACACAATTATTTTAGTTGAAAAAGTAATAATTCACATCCAACCGTCATTTCAAGTCAAAAGATTAAATGTTAAAATTTCATCAATATTGACCACTTTTTTGAACGTTCGACAGGTCCGGGGTCATAGTTTTTCATCAGAAAATGGATTTTATGCACTCTACCAAAAATGATTCAAAATGTCATTTGGATCGGGCCTCATGTTGAATTACCACTTTTTAAACCCTCACAGTAACCAAAATTGCCATTTTTACAGAGTTTTGCTTACTCAGAAGCTTCAATTTTGACGAATTTCAGGCACAGAAATCACTTTAAACACACTTATTTTAGTTGAAAAAGTAATAATTCACATCCAACAGTCATTTAAAGTCAAAAGATTAAATGTTAAAATGTCATCAATATTGACCACTTTTTTGAACCTTTGACTCGTCCGGGGTCATCGTTTTTCATCAGAAAATTGATTTTTTGCACTCTACCAAAAATTATTCGAAATGTCATTTGGATCGGGCCTCATGTTGAATAACTATTTTTTTAACCCTCACAGTGACCAAAATTGACATTTTTACAGAGTTTTTGCTTACTCAAAAGCTGCATTTTTGACCAATTTCAGGCACAGAAATGACTTTAAACACACTTATTTTAGTTGAAAAGTAATAATTCACATCCAACCGTCATTTAAAGTCAAAAGATTAAATGTTAAAATTTCATCAATATTGACCACTTTTTTGAACGTTCGACAGGTCCGGGGTCATCGTTTTTCATCAGAAAATTGATTTTTTGGACTCTACCAAAAATTATTCAAAATGTCATTTGGATCGGGCCTCATGTTGAATTACCACTTTTTAAACCCTCACAGTGACCAAAATTGCCATTTTTACAGAGTTTTGCTTACTCAAAAGCTTCAATTTTGACCAATTTAAGGCACAGAAATGACTTTAAACACACTTATTTTAGTTGAAAAGGTAATAATTCACATCCAACCGTCATTTAAAGTCAAAAGATTAAATGTTAAAATTTCATCAATATTGACCACTTTTTTGAACGTTCGACAGGTCCGGGGTCATTGTTTTTCATCAGAAAATAGATTTTTTGGACTCTACCAAAAATGATTCAAAATGTCATTGGGATCGGGCCTCATGTTGAATTACCACTTTTTAAATCCTCACAGTGACCAAAATTGCCATTTTTACAGAGTTTTGCTTACTCAGAAGCTTCAATTTTGACCAATTTCAGGCACAGAAATGACTTTAAACACACTTATTTTAGTTGAAAAAGTAATATTTCACATCCAACAGTCATTTAAAGTCAAAATATTAAATGAAAAAATTTCATCAATATTGACCACTTTTTTTAACCTTCGACTCGTCCGGGGTCATCGTTTTTCATCATAAAATTGATTTTTTGGACTCTACCAAAAATGATTCAAAATGTCATTTGGATCGGGCCTCATGTTGAATAACCACTTTTTAAACCCTCACAGTGACCAAAATTGCCATTTTTACAGAGTTTTTGCTTACTCAAAAGCTTCAATTTTGAACAATTTTAGGCACATAAATGACTTTAAACACACTTATTTTAGTTGAAAAAGTAATATTTCACATTCAACAGTCATTTAAAGTCAAAAGATTAAATGTTAAAATATCATCAATATTGATCACTGTTTTTGAACGTTCGACAGGTCATCAGAAAATTGATTTTTTTAGACTCTACCAAAAATGAGTCAAAATGTCATTTGGATCGGGCCTCATGTTGAATAACCACTTTTTAAACCCTCACAGTGACAAAAATTGCCATTTTTACAGAGTTTTGCTTACTCAGAAGCTTCAATTTTGACCAATTTCAGGCACAGAAATCACTCTAAACACACTTATTTTAGTTGAAAAAGTAATAACTCACATCCAACAGTCATTTAAAGTCAAAAGATTAAATGTTAAAATTTCATCAATATTGACCACTTTTTTGAACCTTCGACTGGTCCGGGGTCATCGTTTTTCATCAGAAAATTGATTTTTTGCACTCTACCAAAAAAGATTCGAAATGTCATTTGGATCGGGCCTCATGTTGAATTACCACTTTTTAAACCCTCACACTGACCAAAATTGCCATTTTTACAGAGTTTTCGCTTACTCAAAAGCTTCAATTTTGACCAATTTCAGGCACAGAAATGACTTTAAACACAATTATTTTAGTTGAAAAAGTAATAATTCACATCCAACCGTCATTTCAAGTCAAAAGATTAAATGTTAAAATTTCATCAATATTGACCACTTTTTTGAACGTTCGACAGGTCCGGGGTCATAGTTTTTCATCAGAAAATGGATTTTTTGCACTCTACCAAAAATGATTCAAAATGTCATTTGGATCGGGCCTCATGTTGAATTACCACTTTTTAAACCCTCACAGTAACCAAAATTGCCATTTTTACAGAGTTTTGCTTACTCAGAAGCTTCAATTTTGACGAATTTCAGGCACAGAAATCACTTTAAACACACTTATTTTAGTTGAAAAAGTAATAATTCACATCCAACAGTCATTTAAAGTCAAAAGATTAAATGTTAAAATGTCATCAATATTGACCACTTTTTTGAACCTTTGACTCGTCCGGGGTCATCGTTTTTCATCAGAGAATAGATTTTTTGCACTCTACCAAAAATGATTCAAAATGTTATTTGGATCAGGCCTCATGTTGAATTACCACTTTTTAAATCCTCACAGTGACCAAAATTGCCATTTTTACAGAGTTTTGCTTACTCAGAAGCTTCAATTTTGACCAATTTCAGGCGGAGCGGGTCTCACGGAGCTACACGATGACGCGGCCATCTTGGTCCCGCGCTAGGCTCCTCCCCGAATAACCACTTTTTAAACCCTCACAGTGAGCAAAATTGCCATTTTTACAGAGTTTTGCTTACTCAGAAGCTTCAATTTTGACCAATTTCAGGCACAGAAATGACTTTAAACACACTTATTTTAGTTGAAAAAGTAATAATTAACATCCAACCGTCATTTAAAGTCAAAAGATTAAATGTTAAAATTTCATCAATATTGACCACTTTTTTGAACGTTCGACAGTCCGGGGTCATCGTTTTTCATCATAAAATTGATTTGTTGGACTCTACCAAAAATTATTCAAAATGTCATTTGGATCGGGCCTCATGTTGAATAACCATTTTTTAAACCCTCACAATGACCAAAATTGCCATATTTACAGAGTTTTTGCTTACATAAAAGCTTCAATTTTGACCAATTTCAGGCACAGAAATGACTTTAAGCACACTTATTTTTGTTGAAAAAGTAATATTTCACATCCAACAGTCATTTAAAGTCAAAAGATTAAATGTTAACATTTCATCATATTGACCACTTTTTTGAATGTTCGACAGGTCCGGGGTCATCGTTTTCCATCATAAAATGTATTTTTTGGACTCTACCAAAAATGATTCAAAATGTCATTTGGATCGGGCCTCATGTTGAATAACCACTTTTTAAACCCTCACAGTGACCAAAATTGCCATTTTTACCGAGTTTTCGCTTACTCAAAAGCTTCAATTTTGACCAATTTCAGGCACAGAAATCACTTTAAACACACTTATTTTAGTTGAAAAAGTAATAATTCACATCCAACAGTTATTTAAAGTCAAAAGATTAAATGTTAAAATGTCATCAATATTGACCACTTTTTTTAACCTTCGACTGGTCCGGGGTCATCGTTTTTCATCATAAAATTGATTTTTTGGACTCTACCAAAAATGATTCAAAATGTCATTTGGATCGGGCCTCATGTTGAATAACCACTTTTTAAACCCTCACAGTGACCAAAATTGCCATTTTTACAGAGTTTTCGCTTACTCAAAAGCTTCAATTTTGACCAATTTAAGGCACAGAAATGACTTTAAACACACTTATTTTAGTTGAAAAGGTAATAATTCACATCCAACCGTCATTTAAAGTCAAAAGATTAAATGTTAAAATTTCATCAATATTGACCACTTTTTTGAACGTTCGACAGGTCCGGGGTCATTGTTTTTCATCAGAAAATAGATTTTTTGGACTCTACCAAAAATGATTCAAAATGTCATTGGGATCGGGCCTCATGTTGAATTACCACTTTTTAAATCCTCACAGTGACCAAAATTGCCATTTTTACAGAGTTTTGCTTACTCAGAAGCTTCAATTTTGACCAATTTCAGGCACAGAAATGACTTTAAACACACTTATTTTAGTTGAAAAAGTAATATTTCACATTCAACAGTCATTTAAAGTCAAAAGATTAAGTGAAAAAATGTCATCAATATTGACCACTTTTTTTAACCTTCGACTCGTCCGGGGTCATCGTTTTTCATCATAAAATTGATTTTTTGGACTCTACCAAAAATGATTCAAAATGTCATTTGGATCGGGCCTCATGTTGAATAACCACTTTTTAAACCCTCACAGTGACCAAAATTGCCATTTTTACAGAGTTTTTGCTTACTCAAAAGCTTCAATTTTGAACAATTTTAGGCACATAAATGACTTTAAACACACTTATTTTAGTTGAAAAAGTAATATTTCACATTCAACAGTCATTTAAAGTCAAAAGATTAAATGTTAAAATATCATCAATATTGATCACTGTTTTTGAACGTTCGACAGGTCATCAGAAAATTGATTTTTTTAGACTCTACCAAAAATGAGTCAAAATGTCATTTGGATCGGGCCTCATGTTGAATAACCACTTTTTAAACCCTCACAGTGACAAAAATTGCCATTTTTACAGAGTTTTGCTTACTCAGAAGCTTCAATTTTGACCAATTTCAGGCACAGAAATCACTCTAAACACACTTATTTTAGTTGAAAAAGTAATAACTCACATCCAACAGTCATTTAAAGTCAAAAGATTAAATGTTAAAATTTCATCAATATTGACCACTTTTTTGAACCTTCGACTGGTCCGGGGTCATCGTTTTTCATCAGAAAATTGATTTTTTGCACTCTACCAAAAAAGATTCGAAATGTCATTTGGATCGGGCCTCATGTTGAATTACCACTTTTTAAACCCTCACACTGACCAAAATTGCCATTTTTACAGAGTTTTCGCTTACTCAAAAGCTTCAATTTTGACCAATTTCAGGCACAGAAATGACTTTAAACACAATTATTTTAGTTGAAAAAGTAATAATTCACATCCAACCGTCATTTCAAGTCAAAAGATTAAATGTTAAAATTTCATCAATATTGACCACTTTTTTGAACGTTCGACAGGTCCGGGGTCATAGTTTTTCATCAGAAAATGGATTTTATGCACTCTACCAAAAATGATTCAAAATGTCATTTGGATCGGGCCTCATGTTGAATTACCACTTTTTAAACCCTCACAGTAACCAAAATTGCCATTTTTACAGAGTTTTGCTTACTCAGAAGCTTCAATTTTGACGAATTTCAGGCACAGAAATCACTTTAAACACACTTATTTTAGTTGAAAAAGTAATAATTCACATCCAACAGTCATTTAAAGTCAAAAGATTAAATGTTAAAATGTCATCAATATTGACCACTTTTTTGAACCTTTGACTCGTCCGGGGTCATCGTTTTTCATCAGAAAATTGATTTTTTGCACTCTACCAAAAATTATTCGAAATGTCATTTGGATCGGGCCTCATGTTGAATAACTATTTTTTTAACCCTCACAGTGACCAAAATTGACATTTTTACAGAGTTTTTGCTTACTCAAAAGCTGCATTTTTGACCAATTTCAGGCACAGAAATGACTTTAAACACACTTATTTTAGTTGAAAAGTAATAATTCACATCCAACCGTCATTTAAAGTCAAAAGATTAAATGTTAAAATTTCATCAATATTGACCACTTTTTTGAACGTTCGACAGGTCCGGGGTCATCGTTTTTCATCAGAAAATTGATTTTTTGGACTCTACCAAAAATTATTCAAAATGTCATTTGGATCGGGCCTCATGTTGAATTACCACTTTTTAAACCCTCACAGTGACCAAAATTGCCATTTTTACAGAGTTTTGCTTACTCAAAAGCTTCAATTTTGACCAATTTAAGGCACAGAAATGACTTTAAACACACTTATTTTAGTTGAAAAGGTAATAATTCACATCCAACCGTCATTTAAAGTCAAAAGATTAAATGTTAAAATTTCATCAATATTGACCACTTTTTTGAACGTTCGACAGGTCCGGGGTCATTGTTTTTCATCAGAAAATAGATTTTTTGGACTCTACCAAAAATGATTCAAAATGTCATTGGGATCGGGCCTCATGTTGAATTACCACTTTTTAAATCCTCACAGTGACCAAAATTGCCATTTTTACAGAGTTTTGCTTACTCAGAAGCTTCAATTTTGACCAATTTCAGGCACAGAAATGACTTTAAACACACTTATTTTAGTTGAAAAAGTAATATTTCACATCCAACAGTCATTTAAAGTCAAAAGATTAAATGAAAAAATTTCATCAATATTGACCACTTTTTTTAACCTTCGACTCGTCCGGGGTCATCGTTTTTCATCATAAAATTGATTTTTTGGACTCTACCAAAAATGATTCAAAATGTCATTTGGATCGGGCCTCATGTTGAATAACCACTTTTTAAACCCTCACAGTGACCAAAATTGCCATTTTTACAGAGTTTTTGCTTACTCAAAAGCTTCAATTTTGAACAATTTTAGGCACATAAATGACTTTAAACACACTTATTTTAGTTGAAAAAGTAATATTTCACATTCAACAGTCATTTAAAGTCAAAAGATTAAATGTTAAAATATCATCAATATTGATCACTGTTTTTGAACGTTCGACAGGTCATCAGAAAATTGATTTTTTTAGACTCTACCAAAAATGAGTCAAAATGTCATTTGGATCGGGCCTCATGTTGAATAACCACTTTTTAAACCCTCACAGTGACAAAAATTGCCATTTTTACAGAGTTTTGCTTACTCAGAAGCTTCAATTTTGACCAATTTCAGGCACAGAAATCACTCTAAACACACTTATTTTAGTTGAAAAAGTAATAACTCACATCCAACAGTCATTTAAAGTCAAAAGATTAAATGTTAAAATTTCATCAATATTGACCACTTTTTTGAACCTTCGACTGGTCCGGGGTCATCGTTTTTCATCAGAAAATTGATTTTTTGCACTCTACCAAAAAAGATTCGAAATGTCATTTGGATCGGGCCTCATGTTGAATTACCACTTTTTAAACCCTCACAGTAACCAAAATTGCCATTTTTACAGAGTTTTGCTTACTCAGAAGCTTCAATTTTGACGAATTTCAGGCACAGAAATCACTTTAAACACACTTATTTTAGTTGAAAAAGTAATAATTCACATCCAACAGTCATTTAAAGTCAAAAGATTAAATGTTAAAATGTCATCAATATTGACCACTTTTTTGAACCTTTGACTCGTCCGGGGTCATCGTTTTTCATCAGAAAATGGATTTTTTGCACTCTACCAAAAATTATTCGAAATGTCATTTGGATCGGGCCTCATGTTGAATAACTATTTTTTTAACCCTCACAGTGACCAAAATTGACATTTTTACAGAGTTTTTGCTTACTCAAAAGCTTCATTTTTGACCAATTTCAGGCACAGAAATGACTTTAAACACACTTATTTTAGTTGAAAAGTAATAATTCACATCCAACCGTCATTTAAAGTCAAAAGATTAAATGTTAAAATTTCATCAATATTGACCACTTTTTTGAACGTTCGACAGGTCCGGGGTCATCGTTTTTCATCAGAAAATTGATTTTTTGGACTCTACCAAAAATTATTCAAAATGTCATTTGGATCGGGCCTCATGTTGAATTACCACTTTTTAAACCCTCACAGTGACCAAAATTGCCATTTTTACAGAGTTTTGCTTACTCAAAAGCTTCAATTTTGACCAATTTAAGGCACAGAAATGACTTTAAACACACTTATTTTAGTTGAAAAGGTAATAATTCACATCCAACCGTCATTTAAAGTCAAAAGATTAAATGTTAAAATTTCATCAATATTGACCACTTTTTTGAACGTTCGACAGGTCCGGGGTCATTGTTTTTCATCAGAAAATAGATTTTTTGGACTCTACCAAAAATGATTCAAAATGTCATTGGGATCGGGCCTCATGTTGAATTACCACTTTTTAAATCCTCACAGTGACCAAAATTGCCATTTTTACAGAGTTTTGCTTACTCAGAAGTTTCAATTTTGACCAATTTCAGGCACAGAAATGACTTTAAACACACTTATTTTAGTTGAAAAAGTAATATTTCACATCCAACAGTCATTTAAAGTCAAAAGATTAAATGAAAAAATTTCATCAATATTGACCACTTTTTTTAACCTTCGACTCGTCCGGGGTCATCGTTTTTCATCATAAAATTGATTTTTTGGACTCTACCAAAAATGATTCAAAATGTCATTTGGATCGGGCCTCATGTTGAATAACCACTTTTTAAACCCTCACAGTGACCAAAATTGCCATTTTTACAGAGTTTTTGCTTACTCAAAAGCTTCAATTTTGAACAATTTTAGGCACATAAATGACTTTAAACACACTTATTTTAGTTGAAAAAGTAATATTTCACATTCAACAGTCATTTAAAGTCAAAAGATTAAATGTTAAAATTTCATCAATATTGACCACTTTTTTGAACCTTCGACTGGTCCGGGGTCATCGTTTTTCATCAGAAAATTGATTTTTTGCACTCTACCAAAAAAGATTCGAAATGTCATTTGGATCGGGCCTCATGTTGAATTACCACTTTTTAAACCCTCACACTGACCAAAATTGCCATTTTTACAGAGTTTTCGCTTACTCAAAAGCTTCAATTTTGACCAATTTCAGGCACAGAAATGACTTTAAACACAATTATTTTAGTTGAAAAAGTAATAATTCACATCCAACCGTCATTTCAAGTCAAAAGATTAAATGTTAAAATTTCATCAATATTGACCACTTTTTTGAACGTTCGACAGGTCCGGGGTCATAGTTTTTCATCAGAAAATGGATTTTTTGCACTCTACCAAAAATGATTCAAAATGTCATTTGGATCGGGCCTCATGTTGAATTACCACTTTTTAAACCCTCACAGTAACCAAAATTGCCATTTTTACAGAGTTTTGCTTACTCAGAAGCTTCAATTTTGACGAATTTCAGGCACAGAAATCACTTTAAACACACTTATTTTAGTTGAAAAAGTAATAATTCACATCCAACAGTCATTTAAAGTCAAAAGATTAAATGTTAAAATGTCATCAATATTGACCACTTTTTTGAACCTTTGACTCGTCCGGGGTCATCGTTTTTCATCAGAAAATGGATTTTTTGCACTCTACCAAAAATTATTCGAAATGTCATTCGGATCGGGCCTCATGTTAAATAACTATTTTTTTAACCCTCACAGTGACCAAAATTGACATTTTTACAGAGTTTTTGCTTACTCAAAAGCTTCAAATTTGACCAATTTCAGGCACAGAAATGACTTTAAACACACTTATTTTAGTTGAAAAAGTAATAATTCACATCCAACCGTCATTTAAAGTCAAAAGATTAAATGTTAAAATTTCATCAATATTGACCACTTTTTTGAACGTTCGACAGGTCCGGGGTCATCGTTTTTCATCAGAAAATTGATTTTTTGGACTCTACCAAAAATTATTCAAAATGTCATTTGGATCGGGCCTCATGTTGAATTACCACTTTTTAAACCCTCACAGTGACCAAAATTGCCATTTTTACAGAGTTTTGCTTACTCAGAAGCTTCAATTTTGACCAATTTCAGGCACAGAAATCACTTTAAACACACTTATTTTAGTTGAAAAAGTAATAATTCACATCCAACAGTCATTTAAAGTCAAAAGATTAAATGTTAAAATGTCATCAATATTGACCACTTTTTTGAACGTTCAACAGGTCTGGGGTCATCGTTTTTCATCAGAAAATAGATTTTTCTGGACTATACCAAAAATGATTCAAAATGTCATTTGGATCGGGCCTCATGTTGAATTACCACTCTTTAAATCCTCACAGTGACCAAAATTGCCATTTTTACAGAGTTTTGCTTACTCAGAAGCTTCAATTTTGACCAATGTCAGGCACAGAAATCACTTTAAACACACTTATTTTAGTTGAAAAAGTATTATTTCACATCCAACAGTCATTTAAAGTCAAAAGATTAAATGTTAAAATTTCATAAATATTGACCACTTTTTTGAACGTTCGACAGGTCCGGGGTCATCGTTTTTCATCAGAAAATAGATTTTTTGCAATCTACCAAAAATGATTCAAAATGTCATTTGGATCGGGCCTCATGTTGAATAACCACTTTTTAAACCCTCACAGTGACCAAAATTGCCATTTTTACAGAGTTTTGCTTACTCAGAAGCTTCAATTTTGACGAATTTCAGGCACAGAAATCACTTTAAACACACTTATTTTAGTTGAAAAAGTAATATTTCACATCCAACAGTCATTTAAAGTCAAAAGATTAAATGTTAAAATGTCATCAATATTGACCACTTTTTTGAACCTTTGACTCGTCCGGGGTCATCGTTTTTCATCAGAAAATGGATTTTTTGCACTCTACCAAAAATTATTCGAAATGTCATTTGGATCGGGCCTCATGTTGAATAACTATTTTTTTAACCCTCACAGTGACCAAAATTGACATTTTTACAGAGTTTTTGCTTACTCAAAAGCTTCAATTTTGACCAATTTCAGGCACAGAAATGACTTTAAACACACTTATTTTAGTTGAAAAAGTAATAATTCACATCCAACCGTCATTTAAAGTCAAAAGATTAAATGTTAAAATTTCATCAATATTGACCACTTTTTTGAACGTTCGACAGGTCCGGGGTCATCGTTTTTCATCAGAAAATTGATTTTTTGGACTCTACCAAAAATTATTCAAAATGTCATTTGGATCGGGCCTCATGTTGAATTACCACTTTTTAAACCCTCACAGTGACCAAAATTGCC
This sequence comes from Lissotriton helveticus, assembly GCF_964261635.1. Taxonomy (NCBI): domain Eukaryota; kingdom Metazoa; phylum Chordata; class Amphibia; order Caudata; family Salamandridae; genus Lissotriton; species Lissotriton helveticus. The sequence goes on from NW_027611943.1 coordinate 909,718, forward strand.
ATTTTTACCGAGTTTTGCTACTCAGAAGCTTCAATTTTGACCAATTTCAGGCACAGAAATCACTTTAAACACACTTATTTTAGTTGAAAAAGTAATAATTCACATCCAACAGTCATTTAAAGTCAAAAGATTAAATGTTAAAATGTCATCAATATTGACCACTTTTTTGAACGTTCAACAGGTCCGGGGTCATCGTTTTTCATCAGAAAATAGATTTTTGGGACTATACCAAAAATGATTCAAAATGTCATTTGGATCGGGCCTCATGTTGAATTACCACTCTTTAAATCCTCACAGTGACCAAAATTGCCATTTTTACAGAGTTTTGCTTACTCAGAAGCTTCAATTTTGACCAATGTCAGGCACAGAAATCACTTTAAACACACTTATTTTAGTTGAAAAAGTATTATTTCACATCCAACAGTCATTTAAAGTCAAAAGATTAAATGTTAAAATTTCATAAATATTGACCACTTTTTTGAACGTTCGACAGGTCCGGGGTCATCGTTTTTCATCAGAAAATAGATTTTTTGCAATCTACCAAAAATGATTCAAAATGTCATTTGGATCGGGCCTCATGTTGAATAACCACTTTTTAAACCCTCACAGTGACCAAAATTGCCATTTTTACAGAGTTTTGCTTACTCAGAAGCTTCAATTTTGACAAATTTCAGGCACAGAAATGGGTTTAAACACACTTATTTTAGTTGAAAAATTAATATTTCACATCCAACAGTCATTTAAAGTCAAAAGATTAAATGGTAAAATGTCATCAATATTGACCACTTTTTTGAACGTTCGACTGGTCCGGGGTCATCGTTTTTCATCATACAATTGATTCTTTGGACTCTACCAAAAATGATTCAAAATGTCACTTGGATCGGGCCTCATGTTGAATTACCACTTTTTAAACCCTCACAGTGACCAAAATTGCCATTTTTACAGAGTTTTGCTTACTCAGAAGCTTAAATTTTGACCAATTTCAGGCACAGAAATCACTTTAAACACACTTATTTTAGTTGAAAAAGTAATAATTCACATCCAACAGTCATTTAAAGTCAAAAGATTAAATGTTAAAATGTCATCAATATTGACCACTTTTTTGAACCTTCGACAGGTCCGGGGTCATCGTTTTTCATCATACAATTGATTTTTTGGACTCTACCAAAAATGATTCAAAATGTCATTTGGATCGGGCCTCATGTTGAATAACCACTTTTTAAACCATCACAGTGACCAAAATTGCCATTTTTACAGAGTTTTCGCTTACTCAAAAGCTTCAATTTTGACCAATTTCAGACACAGAAATGACTTTAAACACACTTATTTTAGTTGAAAAAGTAATAATTCACATCCAACCGCCATTTAAAGTCAAAAGATTAAATGTTAAAATTTCATCAATATTGACCACTTTTTTGAACGTTCGACAGGTCCGGGGTCATCGTTTTTCATCAGAAAATAGATTTTTGGGACTCTACCAAAAATGATTCAAAATGTCATTTGGATCGGGCCTCATGTTGAATTACCACTTTTAAAATCCTCACAGTGACCAAAATTGCCATTTTTACAGAGTTTTGCTTACTCAGAAGCTCCAATTTTGACCAATTTCAGGCACAGAAATCACTTTAAACACACTTATTTTATTTGAAAAATTAATAATTCACATCCAACAGTCATTTAAAGTCAAAATATTAAATGTTAAAATGTCATCAATATTGACCACTTTTTTGAACCTTCGACTGGTCCGGGGTCATCGTTTTTCATCATAAAATTGATTTTTTGGACTCCACCAAAAATGATTCAAAATGTCATTTGGATCGGGCCTCAAGTTGAATAACCACTTTTTAAACCCTCACAGTGACCAAAATTGCCATTTTTACAGAGTTTTGCTTACTAAAAAGCTTCAATTTTGACCAATTTCAGGCACAGAAATGACTTTAAACACACTTATTTTAGTTGAAAAAGTAATATTTCACATCCAACAGTCATTTAAAGTCAAAAGATTAAATGTTAAAATTTCATCAATATTGACCACTTTTTTGAACGTTCGACAGGTCCGGGGTCATCGTTTTTCATCAGAAAATAGATTTTTTGGACTCTACCAAAAATTATTCAAAAGGTCATTTGGATCGGGCCTCATGTTGAATTACCACTTTTTAAATCCTCACAGTGACCAAAATTGCCATTTTTACAGAGTTTTGCTTACTCAGAAGCTTCAATTTTGACCAATTTCAGGCACAGAAATGACTTTAAACACACTTATTTTGGTTGAAAAAGTAATAATTCACATCCAACAGTCATTTAAAGTCAAAAGATTAAATGTTAAAATTTCATCAATATTGACCACTTTTTTTAACCTTCGACTGGTCCGGGGTCATTGTTTTTCATCATAAAATTGATTTTTTGGACTCTACTAAAAATGTTTCAAAATGTCATTTGGATCGGCCCTCATGTTGAATAACCATTTTTTAAACCTTCACAGTGACCAAAATTGCCATTTTTACAGAGTTTTGCTTACTAAAAAGCTTCAATTTTGACCAATTTTAGGCACAGAAATGACTAAACACACTTATTTTAGTTGAAAAAGTAATATTTCACATCCAACCGTCATTTAAAGTCAAAAGATTAAATGTTAAAATTTCATCAATATTGACCACTTTTTTGAACGTTCGACAGGTCCGGGGTCATCGTTTTTCATCAGAAAATAGATTTTTTGGACTCTACCAAAAATGATTCAAAATGTCATTTGGATCGGGCCTCATGTTGAATTACCACTTTTTAAATCCTCACAGTGACCAAAATTGCCATTTTTACAGAGTTTTGCTTACTCAGAAGCTTCAATTTTGACCAATTTCAGGCACAGAAATGACTTTAAACACACTTATTTTGGTTGAAAAAGTAAAAATTCACATCTAACCGTCATTTAAAGTCAAAAGATTAAATGTTAAAATTTCATCAATATTGACCACTTTTTTGAACGTTCGACAGGTCCGGGGTCATCGTTTTTCATCAGAAAATAGATTTTTGGGATTCTACCAAAAATGATTCGAAATGTCATTTGGATCGGGCCTCATGTTGAATTACCACTTTTTAAATCCTCACAGTGACCAAAATTGCCATTTTTACAGAGTTTTGCTTACTCAGAATCTTCAATTTTGACCAATTTCAGGCACAGAAATCACTTTAAACACACTTATTTTAGTTGAAAAAGTAATAATTCACATCCTACAGTCATTTAAAGTCAAAAGATTAAATGTTAAAATTTCCTCAATATTGACCACTTTTTTTAACCTTCGACTGGTCCGGGGTCATCGTTTTTCATCATAAAATTGATTTTTTGGACTCTACTAAAAATGTTTCAAAATGTCATTTGGATCAGCCCTCATGTTGAATAACCATTTTTTAAACCTTCACAGTGACCAAAATTGCCATTTTTACAGAGTTTTGCTTACTAAAAAGCTTCAATTTTGACCAATTTTAGGCACAAAAATGACTTTAAACACACTTATTTTAGTTGAAAAAGTAATATTTCACATCCAACCGTCATTTAAAGTCAAAAGATTAAATGTTAAAATTTCATCAATATTGACCACTTTTTTGAACGTTCGACAGGTCCGGGGTCATCGTTTTTCATCGGAAAATAGATTTTTTGGACTCTACCAAAAATGATTCAAAATGTCATTTGGATCGGGCCTCATGTTGAATTACCACTTTTTAAATCCTCACAGTGACCAAAATTGCCATTTTTACAGAGTTTTGCTTACTCAGAAGCTTAAATTTTGACGAATTTCAGGCACAGAAATCACTTTAAACACACTTATTTTAGTTGAAAAAGTAATAATTCACATCCAACAGTCATTTAAAGTCAAAAGATTAAATGTTAAAATGTCATCAATATTGACCACTTTTTTGAACCTTTGACTCGTCCGGGGTCATCGTTTTTCATCAGAAAATTGATTTTTTGCACTCTACCAAAAATGATTCGAAATGTCATTTGGATCGGGCCTCATGTTGAATAACCATTTTTTTAACCCTCACAGTGACCACAATTGCCATTTTTACAGAGTTTTGCTTACTCAGAAGCTTCAATTTTGACCAATTTCAGGCACAGAAATGACTTTAAACACACTTATTTTAGTTGAAAAAGTAATAATTCACATCCAACCGTCATTTAAAGTCAAAAGATTAAATGTTAAAATTTCATCAATATTGACCACTTTTTTGAACGTTCGACAGGTCCGGGGTCATCGTTTTTCATCAGAAAATTGACTTTTTTGGACTCTACCAAAAATGATTCAAAATGTCACTTGGATCGGGCCTCATGTTGAATTACCACTTTTTAAACCCTCACAGTGACCAAAATTGCCATTTTTACAGAGTTTTGCTTACTCAGAAGCTTCAATTTTGACCAATGTCAGGCACAGAAATCACTTTAAACACACTTATTTTAGTTGAAAAAGTAATAATTCACATCCAACAGTCATTTAAAGTCAAAAGATTAAATGTTAAAATGTCATCAATGTTAACCACTTTTTTGAACCTTCAACTGGTCCGTGGTCATCGTTTTTCATCATAAAATTGATTTTTTGGACTCCACCAAAAATGATTCAAAATGTCATTTGGATCGGGCCTCATGTTGAATAACCACTTTTTAAACCCTCACAGTGACCAAAATTGCAATTTTTACAGAGTTTTGCTTACTAAAAAGCTTCAATTTTGACCAATTTCAGGCACAGAAATGACTTTAAACACACTTATTTTAGTTGAAAAAGTAATATTTCACATCCAACAGTCATTTAAAGTCAAAAGATTAAATGTTAAAATTTCATCAATATTGACCACTTTTTTGAACGTTCGACAGGTCCGGGGTCATCGTTTTTCATCAGAAAATAGACTTTTTGCAATCTACCAAAAATGATTCAAAATGTCATTTGGATCGGGCCTCATGTTGAATAACCACTTTTTAAACCCTCACAGTGACCAAAATTGCCATTTTTACAGAGTTTTGCTTACTCAGAAGCTTCAATTTTGACCAATTTCAGGCACAGAAATGACTTTAAACACACTTATTTTAGTTGAAAAATTAATATTTCACATCCAACAGTCATTTAAAGTCAAAAGATTAAATGGTAAAATGTCATCAATATTGACCACTTTTTTGAACGTTCGACTGGTCCGGGGTCATCGTTTTTCATCATACAATTGATTCTTTGGACTCTACCAAAAATGATTCAAAATGTCACTTGGATCGGGCCTCATGTTGAATTACCACTTTTTAAACCCTCACAGTGACCAAAATTGCCATTTTTACAGAGTTTTGCTTACTCAGAAGCTTCAATTTTGACCAATTTCAGGCACAGAAATCACTTTAAACACACTTATTTTAGTTGAAAAAGTAATAATTCACATCCAACAGTCATTTAAAGTCAAAAGATTAAATGTTAAAATGTCATCAATATTGACCACTTTTTTGAACCTTCGACTGGTCCGGGGTCATCGTTTTTCATCATAAAATTGATTTTTTGGACCTACCAAAAATGATTCAAAATGTCATTTGGATCGGGCCTCATGTTGAATAACCACTTTTTAAACCCTCACAGTGACCAAAATTGCCGTTTTTACAGCGTTTTCGCTTACTCAAAAGCTTCAATTTTGACCAATTTCAGGCACAGAAATGACTTTAAACACACTTATTTTAGTTGAAAAAGTAATAATTCACATCCAACCGTCATTTAAAGTCAAAAGATTAAATGTTAAAATTTCATCAATATTGACCACTTTTTTGAACGTTCGACAGGTCCGGGGTCATCGTTTTTCATCAGAAAATTGACTTTTTTGGACTCTACCAAAAATGATTCAAAATGTCACTCGGATCGGGCCTCATGTTGAATTACCACTTTTTAAACCCTCACAGTGACCAAAATTGCCATTTTTACAGAGTTTTGCTTACTCAGAAGCTTCAATTTTGACCAATGTCAGGCACAGAAATCACTTTAAACACACTTATTTTAGTTGAAAAAGTAATAATTCACATCCAACAGTCATTTAAAGTCAAAAGATTAAATGTTAAAATGTCATCAATATTAACCACTTTTTTGAACCTTCAACTGGTCCGTGGTCATCGTTTTTCATCATAAAATTGATTTTTTGGACTCCACCAAAAATGATTCAAAATGTCATTTGGATCGGGCCTCATGTTGAATAACCACTTTTTAAACCCTCACAGTGACCAAAATTGCAATTTTTACAGAGTTTTGCTTACTAAAAAGCTTCAATTTTGACCAATTTCAGGCACAGAAATGACTTTAAACACACTTATTTTAGTTGAAAAAGTAATATTTCACATCCAACAGTCATTTAAAGTCAAAAGATTAAATGTTAAAATTTCATCAATATTGACCACTTTTTTGAACGTTCGACAGGTCCGGGGTCATCGTTTTTCATCAGAAAATAGACTTTTTGCAATCTACCAAAAATGATTCAAAATGTCATTTGGATCGGGCCTCATGTTGAATAACCACTTTTTAAACCCTCACAGTGACCAAAATTGCCATTTTTACAGAGTTTTGCTTACTCAGAAGCTTCAATTTTGACCAATTTCAGGCACAGAAATGACTTTAAACACACTTATTTTAGTTGAAAAATTAATATTTCACATCCAACAGTCATTTAAAGTCAAAAGATTAAATGGTAAAATGTCATCAATATTGACCACTTTTTTGAACGTTCGACTGGTCCGGGGTCATCGTTTTTCATCATACAATTGATTCTTTGGACTCTACCAAAAATGATTCAAAATGTCACTTGGATCGGGCCTCATGTTGAATTACCACTTTTTAAACCCTCACAGTGACCAAAATTGCCATTTTTACAGAGTTTTGCTTACTCAGAAGCTTCAATTTTGACCAATTTCAGGCACAGAAATCACTTTAAACACACTTATTTTAGTTGAAAAAGTAATAATTCACATCCAACAGTCATTTAAAGTCAAAAGATTAAATGTTAAAATGTCATCAATATTGACCACTTTTTTGAACCTTCGACTGGTCCGGGGTCATCGTTTTTCATCATAAAATTGATTTTTTGGACCTACCAAAAATGATTCAAAATGTCATTTGGATCGGGCCTCATGTTGAATAACCACTTTTTAAACCCTCACAGTGACCAAAATTGCCATTTTTACAGCGTTTTCGCTTACTCAAAAGCTTCAATTTTGACCAATTTCAGGCACAGAAATGACTTTAAACACACTTATTTTAGTTGAAAAAGTAATATTTCACATTCAACAGTCATTTAAAGTCAAAAGATTAAATGTTAAAATTTCATCAATATTGATCACTGTTTTTGAACGTTCGACAGGTCATCAGCAAATTGATTTTTTGGACTCTACCAAAAATGATTCAAAATGTTATTTGGATCGGGCCTCATGTTGAATAACCACTTTTTAAACCCTCACAGTGACAAAAATTGCCATTTTTACAGAGTTTTGCTTACTCAGAAGCTTCAATTTTGACCAATTTCAGGCACAGAAATCACTGGGCCAGGGACAGACTAATTTGCATATAGCCAGGTTCTGAGCTGGGATGGGGCAGTGAGCTAAATAACGGTGATGGATCAAGCCCTGATCTTTGGACTGGGTAAGAGTGGTCTGCTTAATTCAGACACTCTGTTCATCACCACCCTCTTTTCTGAATCGTTTTTGGCCACTATAGGTGTGGCAGGGTATACTCAGACATGAGTCCCTTGCTCACTGCTCCATCAGGATTCAAGCAAGCCGGGCCGACGAGGCTGAAATGCCAGAAACCGGTCCCCGGTAGCTTGACTCCTTTCTGGTGAAGAATTGGCTTGGTAGTTTGGTCTGCCCTGTTCCCATGATGCACTGGGCCAGGGACAGACTAATTTGCATATAGCCAGGTTCTGAGCTGGGATGGGGCAGTGAGCTAAATAACGGTGATGGATCAAGCCCTGATCTTTGGACTGGGTAAGAGTGGTCTGCTTAATTCAGACACTCTGTTCATCGCCACCCTCTTTTCTGAACAGAAATCACTCTAAACACACTTATTTTAGTTGAAAAAGTAATCACTCACATCCAACAGTCATTTAAAGTCAAAAGATTAAATGTTAACATTTCATCAATATTGACCACTTTTTTGAACCTTCGACTGGTCCGGGGTCTTCGTTTTTCATCAGAAAATTGATTTTTTGCACTCTACCAAAAATGATTCGAAATGTCATTTGGATCGGGCCTCATGTTGAATTACCACTTTTTAAACCCTCACAGTGACCAAAATTGCAATTTTTACAGAGTTTTCGCTTACTCAAAAGCTTCAATTTTGACCAATTTCATGCACAGAAATGACTTTAAACACAATTATTTTAGTTGAAAAAGTAATAATTCACATCCAACCGTCATTTAAAGTCAAAAGATTAAATGTTAAAATTTCATCAATATTGACCACTTTTTTGAACGTTCGACAGGTCCGGGGTCATCGTTTTTCATCAGAAAATGGATTTTTTGCACTCTACCAAAAATTATTCAAAATGTCATTTGGATTGGGCCTCATGTTGAATAACCACTTTTTAAACCCTCACAGTGACCAAAATTGCCATTTTTACAGAGTTTTGCTTACTCAGAAGCTTCAATTTTGACCAATTTCAGGCACAGAAATGACTTTAAACACACTTATTTTAGTTGAAAAATTAATATTTCACATCCAACAGTCATTTAAAGTCAAAAGATTAAATGGTAAAATGTCATCAATATTGACCACTTTTTTGAACGTTCGACTGGTCCGGGGTCATCGTTTTTCATCATACAATTGATTCTTTGGACTCTACCAAAAATGATTCAAAATGTCACTTGGATCGGGCCTCATGTTGAATTACCACTTTTTAAACCCTCACAGTGACCAAAATTGCCATTTTTACAGAGTTTTGCTTACTCAGAAGCTTCAATTTTGACCAATTTCAGGCACAGAAATCACTTTAAACACACTTATTTTAGTTGAAAAAGTAATAATTCACATCCAACAGTCATTTAAAGTCAAAAGATTAAATGTTAAAATGTCATCAATATTGACCACTTTTTTGAACCTTCGACTGGTCCGGGGTCATCGTTTTTCATCATAAAATTGATTTTTTGGACCTACCAAAAATGATTCAAAATGTCATTTGGATCGGGCCTCATGTTGAATAACCACTTTTTAAACCCTCACAGTGACCAAAATTGCCATTTTTACAGCGTTTTCGCTTACTCAAAAGCTTCAATTTTGACCAATTTCAGGCACAGAAATGACTTTAAACACACTTATTTTAGTTGAAAAAGTAATATTTCACATTCAACAGTCATTTAAAGTCAAAAGATTAAATGTTAAAATTTCATCAATATTGATCACTGTTTTTGAACGTTCGACAGGTCATCAGCAAATTGATTTTTTGGACTCTACCAAAAATGATTCAAAATGTTATTTGGATCGGGCCTCATGTTGAATAACCACTTTTTAAACCCTCACAGTGACAAAAATTGCCATTTTTACAGAGTTTTGCTTACTCAGAAGCTTCAATTTTGACCAATTTCAGGCACAGAAATCACTGGGCCAGGGACAGACTAATTTGCATATAGCCAGGTTCTGAGCTGGGATGGGGCAGTGAGCTAAATAACGGTGATGGATCAAGCCCTGATCTTTGGACTGGGTAAGAGTGGTCTGCTTAATTCAGACACTCTGTTCATCACCACCCTCTTTTCTGAATCGTTTTTGGCCACTATAGGTGTGGCAGGGTATACTCAGACATGAGTCCCTTGCTCACTGCTCCATCAGGATTCAAGCAAGCCGGGCCGACGAGGCTGAAATGCCAGAAACCGGTCCCCGGTAGCTTGTCTCCTTTCTGGTGAAGAATTGGCTTGGTAGTTTGGTCTGCCCTGTTCCCATGATGCACTGGGCCAGGGACAGACTAATTTGCATATAGCCAGGTTCTGAGCTGGGATGGGGCAGTGAGCTAAATAACGGTGATGGATCAAGCCCTGATCTTTGGACTGGGTAAGAGTGGTCTGCTTAATTCAGACACTCTGTTCATCACCACCCTCTTTTCTGAACAGAAATCACTCTAAACACACTTATTTTAGTTGAAAAAGTAATCACTCACATCCAACAGTCATTTAAAGTCAAAAGATTAAATGTTAACATTTCATCAATATTGACCACTTTTTTGAACCTTCGACTGGTCCGGGGTCTTCGTTTTTCATCAGAAAATGGATTTTTTGCACTCTACCAAAAATGATTCAAAATGTCATTTGGATTGGGCCTCATGTTGAATAACCACTTTTTAAACCCTCACAGTGAACAAAATTGCCATTTTTACAGAGTTTTGCTTACTCAGAAGCTTCAATTTTGACCAATTTCAGGCACAGAAATGACTTCAAACACACTTATTTTAGTTGAAAAAGTAATATTTCACATCCAACAGTCATTTAAAGTCAAAAGATTAAATGGTAAAATTTCATCAATATTGACCACTTTTTTGAACGTTCGACTGGTCCGGGGTCATCGTTTTTCATCATAAAATTGATTTTTTGGACTCTACCAAAAATGATTCAAAATGTCACTTGGATCGGGCCTCATGTTGAATAACCATTTTTTAAACCCTCACAGTGACCAAAATTGCCATTTTTACAGAGTTTTTGCTTACTCAAAAGTTCCAGTTTTGACCAATTTTAGGCACAGAAATGATTTTAAACACACTTATTTTAGTTGAAAAATTTATAATTCACATCAAACCGTCATTTAAAGTCAAAAGATTAAATGTTAACATTTCATCAATATTGAGCACTTTTTTTAACGTTCGACAGGTCCGGGGTCATCGTTTTTCATCAGAAAATGGATTTTTTGCACTCTACCAAAAATGATTCAAAATGTCATTTGGATTGGGCCTCATGTTGAATAACCACTTTTTAAACCCTCACAGTGACCAAAATTGCCATTTTTACAGAGTTTTGCTTACTCAGAAGCTTCAATTTTGACCAATTTCAGGCACAGTGGGACACCCCCGCGCCGCACGGCCACCAGCTGCTGCGTGTGCCCCTCTGCCCCGTTGTGCCTGACTGCCGAGCCGCCGGCCGCCTTGCGTCTCCCTGTGCGCTCGGCTCCAGCTGCTCTGCCGTAATCTGTGCTTGTTTTCTTTTCCCCCGTAAGTTTTGCCTGTTTTTGCCGTAATTTGTGCTTGTTTTCTTTTTCCCCGTAAGTTTTGCCTGTTTTGCCGGAATTTGTGCTTGTTTTCTTTTTCCCCGTAATTTGTGCCTGTTTTCTGTGACATTGTATTTTCTGTGCTAACGTCTACCCTTTTCCCGCCGCCCTCGCCGCTCTCCCTCCCCGCTTCCCGCCACCGCCAGTTACCCCGCCCCTTTCTCTTTTGTTCCCTCCCCGCTCCCGCCTCCCAGCTGCTCCGCCCACCCGCGCACTTGGCCTTATATGGCGACCGTGCGACGCAGGTGAGTGTGACCCACTTGTGGGACACCCCCGCGCCGCACGGCCACCAGCTGCTGCGTGTGCCCCTCTGCCCCGTTGTGCCTGACTGCCGAGCCGCCGGCCGCCTTGCGTCTCCCTGTGCGCTCGGCTCCAGCTGCTCTGCCGTAATCTGTGCTTGTTTTCTTTTCCCCCGTAAGTTTTGCCTGTTTTTGCCGTAATTTGTGCTTGTTTTCTTTTTCCCCGTAAGTTTTGCCTGTTTTGCCGGAATTTGTGCTTGTTTTCTTTTTCCCCGTAATTTGTGCCTGTTTTCTGTGACATTGTATTTTCTGTGCTAACGTCTACCCTTTTCCCGCCGCCCTCGCCGCTCTCCCTCCCCGCTTCCCGCCACCGCCAGTTACCCCGCCCCTTTCTCTTTTGTTCCCTCCCCGCTCCCGCCTCCCAGCTGCTCCGCCCACCCGCGCACTTGGCCTTATATGGCGACCGTGCGACGCAGGTGAGTGTGACCCACTTGTGGGACACCCCCGCGCCGCACGGCCACCAGCTGCTGCGTGTGCCCCTCTGCCCCGTTGTGCCTGACTGCCGAGCCGCCGGCCGCCTTGCGTCTCCCTGTGCGCTCGGCTCCAGCTGCTCTGCCGTAATCTGTGCTCGTTTTCTTTTCCCCCGTAAGTTTTGCCTGTTTTTGCCGTAATTTGTGCTTGTTTTCTTTTTCCCCGTAAGTTTTGCCTGTTTTGCCGGAATTTGTGCTTGTTTTCTTTTTCCCCGTAATTTGTGCCTGTTTTCTGTGACATTGTATTTTCTGTGCTAACGTCTACCCTTTTCCCGCCGCCCTTGCCGCTCTCCCTCCCCGCTTCCCGCCACCGCCAGTTACCCCGCCCCTTTCTCTTTTGTTCCCTCCCCGCTCCCGCCTCCCAGCTGCTCCGCCCACCCGCGCACTTCGCCTTATATGGCGACCGTGCGAACGCGCAGCGGTCACGCGCAGCGGGTGCGCCGATTGTGCGCCGAAGGCGCGCCAAAGGTAAGCCCGTCTGCGCCCGTCCGCGACCGGATCGCGGCCAGCGCCAGGACCCCTGGTCCCCACCGACGGAAGCCGACCCGACGAACCTACAACGCCGCGGACCTCCTCGCACTCAACGCCGGCCGCACCCCAGGATGTCACCAAGCCGCCCCGAAGCACACCCACGGACCCTTCAGCTGCCACGCCTGCAGGTTCACCTGCATCCGGACCTGCCCTGCACCAGCACTCGCCAAGCCGAACATCAGCAGCAACCACCTCAAGTGCTTCCTGCTCAACACCCGCTCCGTCCACAGACACGCCGTAGAACTCTGGAACCTCCTCGACACCACCGCCCCTGACGTTGCCTTCCTCACCGAGACCTGGATGAACGCCTCCTCAGCCCCAGACATCGCCATCGCCATCCCGGAGGGCTACAAGATCATCCGGAGGGACCGCACCGCCAACCTGACGGGAGGAGGCATTGCCATCATCCACAGAGACACCATCCGCATCACGACCAACACCGACGACACCCTAACCACCGCTGAACACCTGCATTTCCAGATCCACACCGACCCGAAGACCACCCTCAGAGGCACCCTGATCTACCGACCCCCGGGACCACGCACACGATTCAGCGAGGACATCACCGACTTCGTCAGCCCGCATGCCCTCCCCTCCGCCGACTACATCCTCCTGGGGGACCTCAACTTCCACCTGGAGAACAACAGCGACCGCAACACCATCAGCCTGCTCGACAACCTCGCCAACCTCGGACTCAAGCAACTGGTGACCTCCCCCACCCACCTCGCCGGACACACACTCGACGCAGTCTTCTCATCCAGCAAAGACGTCACCTTCAGCCACGCAACAGGACTCCACTGGACGGACCACAGCTGCGTCCACTTCACCTTCAAAAGAACGACGATCCACCACCACCAGCAACAGGCTGCCCGAAGAAGCTGGAACAAGATCACAGCCGACCAGCTCACCGCTTCCCTGAGCCAGCACCCTCCCGCCAGCTCAGCGAACCCCAGCCAGGCCGCTGACAACCTCACGATGTGGATCAACAACTGCGCAGACGAACTCGCCCCTCTGAGAACCCCACCCAGCGGACCCTGCAGCAGAAAAACACCATGGTTCACCGACGAACTCAAGAGCTCCAAGAAGAACTGTCGAGCCCTCGAGAAAGTCTGGAGGAGGGAACCAACCACGGACAACATGACCACCCTCAAGCACGCCACCCGGAAACACCACCAACTGATCCGCGCCACCAAGAAAAATACTTACAAGGACCGGCTGGACAACAACGCACACAACTGCAAGGAACTCTTCAACATCGTGAAAGAGCTCTCCAACCCTAACGCCGCAAACAACGACATCACCCCGTCGCAAGACCTCTGCAACTCCCTCGCGTCCTACTTCCACAACAAGATCGCGGACATACACAACAGCTTCAGCAACCAACCAACGGAAGCCACAACCGCAACAACGCCACCCACCACCACCCTCCGCACCTGGACTCCGATCAGCACCGAAGACACCATCCACACAATGAACTCCATCCACTCCGGATCTCCGACCGACCCCTGCCCTCACCACGTCTTCAACAAGGCCGACGCTGTCATCGCACCCCACCTGCGGGACATCATCAACACCTCCTTCAGCACCGCCACCTTCCCGGAGAGCTGGAAGCACGCCGAACTCAGCGCCCTTCTCAAGAAACCCACAGCAGACCCCACCGACCTCAAGAACTACCGTCCCATCTCGCTCCTCCCGTTCCCGGCCAAAGTCATCGAGAAGACCGTCAACAAACAACTGGCCGCCTTCCTCGAGACGAATGGATCCCTCGACCCCTCACAGTCTGGCTTCCGAGCGAACCACAGCACCGAGACCGCCCTCATCGCCGCCACCGATGACCTTCGAACTCTGATGGACAACGGGGAAACAGCGGCCCTCATCCTCCTGGACCTCTCCGCGGCTTTCGACACTGTCTGCCACCGCACCCTAGTACAGCGCCTCGGCAACATCGGAATCCAGGACAAGGCACTGGAATGGATCACCTCCTTCCTCGACGGAAGAACGCAGAGAGTCCGTCTACCACCGTACAAGTCAGAGGCCACCGAAGTCATCTGCGGCGTACCCCAGGGATCCTCGCTGAGCCCAACCCTCTTCAACGTCTACATGAGCCCCCTCGCGACCATCGCACGCCAACACAACCTGAACATCATCTCCTACGCCGATGACACCCAGCTGATCCTCTCCCTGACCAACGACCCCGACGCCGCCAGAGCCAACCTGCACGAAGGGATGAGAGAGGTAGCCGAATGGATGACGACCAGCCGCCTGAAACTGAACGCAGACAAGACGGAGGTCCTCATCCTGGGCTCCTCGCCCTCCGCCTGGGACGACTCCTGGTGGCCCCCCGCCCTGGGCACCGCACCCATACCGACGGACCACGCACGCAACCTGGGCTTCATCCTGGACTCCTCCCTCTCCATGACCAGACAAGTCAACGCCGTCTCCTCGTCATGCTTCAACATCCTGCGCATGCTACGGAAGATCTTCCGGTGGATCCCCACCGAGACCAGGAAGACTGTCACCCAGGCCCTCGTCACTAGCCGACTGGACTACGGCAACGCCCTCTACGCCGGAACCACCGCCAAGCTCCAGAAGAGACTCCAGCGGATCCAGAACGCCTCAGCCAGACTCATCCTCGACATCCCACGAAACAGCCACATCTCCGGACACCTGAGAGACCTGCACTGGCTCCCGGTCAACAAGAGGATCACCTTCCGCCTCCTCACCCACGCGCACAAAGCCCTACACGACCAAGGCCCGAGCTACCTCAACAACAGGATCAACTTCTACACTCCCACGCGCCTCCTCAGATCAACCAGCCACGCCCTCGCCGCCGTCCCCCGCATCCGAAGAGCGACAACAGGAGGAAGGTCCTTCTCCCACCTGGCTGCCAAGACCTGGAACTCACTCCCGTCCGACCTGCGCCTGACCCAAGACCACCTCTCCTTCAGGAAGAAGCTCAAGACCTGGCTGTTCGAGCAGTAACGGCACCCCCCCCCTCCCAGCGCCTTGAGACCCTACGGGTGAGTAGTGCGCTATACAAATGACTTGATTGATTGATTGATTGATTGACTTTAAACACACTTATTTTAGTTGAAAAAGTAATAATTCACATCCAACAGTCATTTAAAGTCAAAAGATTAAATGTTAAAATGTCATCAATATTGACCACCTTTTTGAACCTTCGACTGGTCCGGGGTCATCGTTTTTCATCATAAAATTGATTTTTTGGACTCTACCAAAATGATTCAAAATGTCATTTGGATCGGGCCTCATGTTGAATAACCACTTTTTAAACCCTCACAGTGACCAAAATTGCCATTTTTACAGAGTTTTGCTTACTCAGAAGCTTCAATTTTGACCAATTTCAGGCACAGAAATGACTTTAAACACACTTATTTTAGTTGAAAAGGTAATAATTCACATCCAACCGTCATTTAAAGTCAAAAGATTAAATGTTAAAATTTCATCAATATTGACCACTTTTTTGAACGTTCGACAGGTCCGGGGTCATTGTTTTTCATCAGAAAATAGATTTTTTGGACTCTACCAAAAATGATTCAAAATGTCATTTGGATCGGGCCTCATGTTGAATTACCACTTTTTAAATACTCACAGTGACCAAAATTGCCATTTTTACAGAGTTTTGCTTACTCAGAAGCTTCAATTTTTACCAATTTCAGGCACAGAAATGACTTTAAACACGCTTATTTTAGTTGAAAAAGTAATATTTCACATCCAACAGTCATTTAAAGTCAAAAGATTAAATGGTAAAATTTCATCAATATTGACCACTTTTTTGAACGTTCGACTGGTCCGGGGTCATCGTTTTTCATCATAAAATTGATTTTTTGGACTCTACCAAAAATGATTTAAAATGTCACTTGGATCGGGCCTCATGTTGAATAACCATTTTTTAAACCCTCAGAGTGACCAAAATTGCCATTTTTACAGAGTTTTTGCTTACTCAAAAGTTCCAGTTTTGACCAATTTCAGGCACAGAAATGATTTTAAACACACTTATTTTAGTTGAAAAATTAATAATTCACATCAAACCGTCATTTAAAGTCAAAAGATTAAATGTTAACATTTCATCAATATTGAGCACTTTTTTTAACGTTCGACAGGTCCGGGGTCATCGTTTTTCATCAGAAAATGGATTTTTTGCACTCTACCAAAAATGATTCAAAATGTCATTTGGATTGGGCCTCATGTTGAATAACCACTTTATAAACCCTCACAGTGACCAAAATTGCCATTTTTACAGAGTTTTGCTTACTCAGAAGCTTCAATTTTGACCAATTTCAGGCACAGAAATGACTTCAAACACACTTATTTTAGTTGAAAAAGTAATATTTCACATCCAACAGTCATTTAAAGTCAAAAGATTAAATGGTAAAATTTCATCAATATTGACCACTTTTTTTAACCTTCGACTGGTCCGGGGTCATCGTTTTTCATCATAAAATTGATTTTTTGGACTCTACCAAAATGATTCAAAATGTCATTTGGATCGGGCCTCATGTTGAATAACCACTTTTTAAACCCTCACAGTGACCAAAATTGCCATTTTTACAGAGTTTTGCTTATTCAGAAGCTTCAATTTTGACCAATTTCAGGCACAGAAATGACTTTAAACACACTTATTTTAGTTGAAAAGGTAATAATTCACATCCAACCGTCATTTAAAGTCAAAAGATTAAATGTTAAAATTTCATCAATATTGACCACTTTTATAAACGTTCGACAGGTCCGGGGTCATTGTTTTTCATCAGAAAATAGATTTTTTGGACTCTACCAAAAATGATTCAAAATGTCATTTGGATCGGGCCTCATGTTGAATTACCACTTTTTAAATACTCACAGTGACCAAAATTGCCATTTTTACAGAGTTTTGCTTACTCAGAAGCTTCAATTTTTACCAATTTCAGGCACAGAAATGACTTTAAACACGCTTATTTTAGTTGAAAAAGTAATATTTCACATCCAACAGTCATTTAAAGTCAAAAGATTAAATGGTAAAATTTCATCAATATTGACCACTTTTTTGAACGTTTGACTGGTCCGGGGTCATCGTTTTTCATCATAAAATTGATTTTTTGGACTCTACCAAAAATGATTTAAAATGTCACTTGGATCGGGCCTCATGTTGAATAACCATTTTTTAAACCCTCACAGTGACCAAAATTGCCATTTTTACAGAGTTTTTGCTTACTCAAAAGTTCCAGTTTTGACCAATTTCAGGCACAGAAATGATTTTAAACACACTTATTTTAGTTGAAAAATTAATAATTCACATCAAACCGTCATTTAAAGTCAAAAGATTAAATGTTAACATTTCATCAATATTGAGCACTTTTTTGAACGTTCGACAGGTCCGGGGTCATCGTTTTTCATCAGAAAATTGATTTTTTGGACTCTACCAAAAATGATTAAAAATGTCATTTGGATCGGGCCTCATGTTGAATTACCACTTTTTAAACCCTCACAGTGACCAAAATTGCCATTTTTACAGAGTTTTGCTTACTCAGAAGCTTCAATTTTGACCAATTTCAGGCGGAGCGGGTCTCACGGAGCTACACGATGACGCGGCCATCTTGGTCCCGCGCTCCTCCCTGAATAACCACTTTTTAAACCCTCACAGTGAGCAAAATTGCCATTTTTACAGAGTTTTCGCTTACTCAAAAGCTTCAATTTTGACCAATTTCAGGCACAGAAATGACTTTAAACACACTTATTTTAGTTGAAAAAGTAATAATTCACATCCAACTGTCATTTAAAGTCAAAAGATTAAATGTTAAAATTTCATCAATATTGACCACTTTTTTGAACGTTCGACAGGTCCGGGGTCATCGTTTTTCATCATAAAATGGATTTTTTGGACTCTACCAAAAATTATTCAAAATGTCATTTGGATCGGGCCTCATGTTGAATAACCATTTTTTAAGCCCTCACAATGACCAAAATTGCCATATTTACAGAGTTTTCGCTTACTCAAAAGTTCCAGTTTTGACCAATTTCAGGCACAGAAATGACTTTAAACACACTTATTTTAGTTGAAAAAGTAATAATTCACATCCAACTGTCATTTAAAGTCAAAAGATTAAATGTTAAAATTTCATCAATATTGACCACTTTTTTGAACGTTCGACAGGTCCGGGGTCATCGTTTTTCATCATAAAATGATTTTTTGGACTCTACCAAAAATTATTCAAAATGTCATTTGGATCGGGCCTCATGTTGAATAACCACTTTTTAAACCCTCACAGTGACCAAAATTGCCATTTTTACAGAGTTTTGCTTACTCAGAAGCTTCAATTTTGACCAATTTCAGGTGGAGCGGGTCTCACGGAGCTACACGATCACGTGGCCATCTTGGTCCCGTGCTAGGCTCCTCCCCGAATAACCACTTTTTAAACCCTCACAGTGACCAAAATTGCCATTTTTACAGAGTTTTCGCTTACTCAAAAGTTCCAGTTTTGACCAATTTCAGGCACAGAAATGACTTTAAACACACTTATTTTAGTTGAAAAAGTAATAATTCACATCCAACAGTCATTTAAAGTCAAAAGATTAAATGTTAAAATGTCATCAATATTGACCACTTTTTTGAACCTTCGACTGGTCCGGGGTCATCGTTTTTCATCATAAAATTGATTTTTTGGACTCTACCAAAAATGATTCAAAATGTTCTTTGAATCGGGCCTTATGTTGAATTACCACTTTTTAAATCCTCACAGTGACCAAAATTGCCATTTTTACAAAGTTTTTGCTTACTCAAAAGCTTCCATTTTGACCAATTTCAGGCACAGAAATGACTTTAAACACACTTATTTTAGTTGAAAAAGTAATAATAAACATCCAACCGTCATTTAAAGTCAAAAGATTAAAATTTAAAATTTCATCAATATTGACCACTTTTTTGAACATTCGACAGGTCCGGGGTCATCGTTTTTCATCAGAGAATAGATTTTTTGCACTCTACCAAAAATGATTCAAAATGTTATTTGGATCAGGCCTCATGTTGAATTACCACTTTTTAAATCCTCACAGTGACCAAAATTGCCATTTTTACAGAGTTTTGCTTACTCAGAAGCTTCAATTTTGACCAATTTCAGGCGGAGCGGGTCTCACGGAGCTACACGATGACGCATCCATCTTGGTCCCGCGCTAGGCTCCTCCCCGAATAACCACTTTTTAAACCCTCACAGTGACCAAAATTGCCATTTTTACAGAGTTTTGCTTACTAAAAAGCTTCAATTTTGACCAATTTCAGGCACAGAAATGACTTTAAGCACACTCATTTTAGTTGAAAAAGTAATATTTCACATCCAACAGTCATTTAAAGTCAAAAGATTAAATGTTAAAATTTCATCAATATTGACCACTTTTTTGAATGTTCGACAGGTCCGGGGTCATCGTTTTCCATCATAAAATGTATTTTTTGGACTCTACCAAAAATGATTCAAAATGTCATTTGGATCGGGCCTCATGTTGAATAACCACTTTTTAAACCCTCACAGTGACCAAAATTGCCATTTTTACCGAGTTTTCGCTTACTCAAAAGCTTCAATTTTGACCAATTTCAGGCACAGAAATGACTTTAAACACACTTATTTTAGTTGAAAAAGTAATAATAAACATCCAACCGTCATTTAAAGTCAAAAGATTAAAATTTAAAATTTCATCAATATTGACCACTTTTTTGAACGTTCGACAGGTCCGGGGTCATCGTTTTTCATCAGAAAATAGATTTTTGGGACTCTACCAAAAATGATTCAAAATGTCTTTTGGATCGGGCCTCATGTTGAATTACCACTTTTTAAATCCTCACAGTGACCAAAATTGCCATTTTTACAGAGTTTTGCTTACTCAGAAGCTTCAATTTTGACCAATTTCAGGCACAGAAATCACTTTAAACACACTTATTTTAGTTGAAAAAGTAATAATTCACATCCAACAGTCATTTAAAGTCAAAAGATTAAATGTTAAAATGTCATCAATATTGACCACTTTTTTTAACCTTCGACTGGTCCGGGGTCATCGTTTTTCATCATAAAATTGATTTTTTGGACTCTACCAAAAATGATTCAAAATGTCATTTGGATCGGGCCTCATGTTGAATAACCACTTTTTAAACCCTCACAGTGACCAAAATTGCCATTTTTACAGAGTTTTCGCTTACTCAAAAGCTTCAATTTTGACCAATTTAAGGCACAGAAATGACTTTAAACACACTTATTTTAGTTGAAAAGGTAATAATTCACATCCAACCGTCATTTAAAGTCAAAAGATTAAATGTTAAAATTTCATCAATATTGACCACTTTTTTGAACGTTCGACAGGTCCGTAGTCATTGTTTTTCATCAGAAAATAGATTTTTTGGACTCTACCAAAAATGATTCAAAATGTCATTTGGATCGGGCCTCATGTTGAATTACCACTTTTTAAATCCTCACAGTGACCAAAATTGCCATTTTTACAGAGTTTTGCTTACTCAGAAGCTTCAATTTTGACCAACTTCAGGCACAGAAATGACTTTAAACACACTTATTTTAGTTGAAAAAGTAATATTTCACATCCAACAGTCATTTAAAGTCAAAAGATTAAATGAAAAAATTTCATCAATATTGACCACTTTTTTTAACCTTCGACTCGTCCGGGGTCATCGTTTTTCATCATAAAATTGATTTTTTGGACTCTACCAAAAATGATTCAAAATGTCATTTGGATCGGGCCTCATGTTGAATAACCACTTTTTAAACCCTCACAGTGACCAAAATTGCCATTTTTACAGAGTTTTTGCTTACTCAAAAGCTTCAATTTTGAACAATTTTAGGCACATAAATGACTTTAAACACACTTATTTTAGTTGAAAAAGTAATATTTCACATTCAACAGTCATTTAAAGTCAAAAGATTAAATGTTAAAATTTCATCAATATTGACCACTTTCTTGAACGTTCGACAGGTCCGGGGTCATAGTTTTTCATCAGAAAATGGATTTTTTGCACTCTACCAAAAATGATTCAAAATGTCATTTGGATTGGGCCTCATGTTGAATAACCACTTTTTAAACCCTCACAGTGACCAAAATTGCCATTTTTACAGAGTTTTGCTTACTCAGAAGCTTCAATTTTGACCAATTTCAGGCACAGAAATGACTTCAAACACACTTATTTTAGTTGAAAAAGTAATATTTCACATCCAACAGTCATTTAAAGTCAAAAGATTAAATGGTAAAATTTCATCAATATTGACCACTTTTTTGAACGTTCGACTGGTCCGGGGTCATCGTTTTTCATCATAAAATTGATTTTTTGGACTCTACCAAAAATGATTCAAAATGTCACTTGGATCGGGCCTCATGTTGAATAACCATTTTTTAAACCCTCACAGTGACCAAAATTGCCATTTTTACAGAGTTTTTGCTTACTCAAAAGTTCCAGTTTTGACCAATTTTAGGCACAGAAATGATTTTAAACACACTTATTTTAGTTGAAAAATTTATAATTCACATCAAACCGTCATTTAAAGTCAAAAGATTAAATGTTAACATTTCATCAATATTGAGCACTTTTTTTTAACGTTCGACAGGTCCGGGGTCATCGTTTTTCATCAGAAAATGGATTTTTTGCACTCTACCAAAAATGATTCAAAATGTCATTTGGATTGGGCCTCATGTTGAATAACCACTTTTTAAACCCTCACAGTGACCAAAATTGCCATTTTTACAGAGTTTTGCTTACTCAGAAGCTTCAATTTTGACGAATTTCAGGCACAGAAATGACTTTAAACACACTTATTTTAGTTGAAAAAGTAATATTTCACATCCAACAGTCATTTAAAGTCAAAAGATTAAATGGTCAAATTTCATCAATATTGACCACTTTTTTTAACGTTCGACTGGTCAGGGGTCATCGTTTTTCATCATAAAATTGATTTTTTGGACTCTACCAAAAATGATTCAAAATGTCACTTGGATCGGGCCTCATGTTGAATAACCATTTTTTAAACCCTCGCAGTGACCAAAATTGCCATTTTTACAGAGTTTTTGCTTACTCAAAAGTTCCAGTTTTGACCAATTTCAAGCACAGAAATGACTTTAAACACACTTATTTTAGTTGAAAAAGTAATAATTCACATCCAACAGTCATTTAAAGTCAAAAGATTAAATGTTAAAATGTCATCAATATTGACCACTTTTTTGAACCTTCGACAGGTCCGGGGTCATCGTTTTTCATCAGAGAATAGATTTTTTGCACTCTACCAAAAATGATTTAAAATGTTATTTGGATCGGGCCTCATGTTGAATTACCACTTTTTAAATCCTCACAGTGACCAAAATTGCCATTTTTACAGAGTTTTGCTTACTCAGAAGCTTCAATTTTGACCAATTTCAGGCGGAGCGGGTCTCACGGAGCTACACGATCACGTGGCCATCTTGGTCCCGTGCTAGGCTCCTCCCCGAATAACCACTTTTTAAACCCTCACAGTGACCAAAATTGCCATTTTTACAGAGTTTTCGCTTACTCAAAAGTTCCAGTTTTGACCAATTTCAGGCACAGAAATGACTTTAAACACACTTATTTTAGTTGAAAAAGTAATAATTCACATCCAACAGTCATTTAAAGTCAAAAGATTAAATGTTAAAATTTCATCAATATTGACCACTTTTTTGAACGTTTGACAGGTCCGGGGTCATCATTTTTCATCATAAAATAGATTTTTTGGACTCTACCAAAAATTATTCAAAATGTCATTTGGATCGGGCCTCATGTTGAATAACCATTTTTTAAAACCTCACAATGACCAAAATTGCCATATTTACAGAGTTTTCGCTTACTCAAAAGCTTCAATTTTGACCAATTTAAGGCACAGAAATGACTTTAAACACACTTATTTTAGTTGAAAAGGTAATAATTCACATCCAACCGTCATTTAAAGTCAAAAGATTAAATGTTAAAATTTCATCAATATTGACCACTTTTTTGAACGTTCGACAGGTCCGGGGTCATTGTTTTTCATCAGAAAATAGATTTTTTGGACTCTACCAAAAATTATTCAAAATGTCATTTGGATCGGGCCTCATGTTGAATTACCACTTTTTAAATCCTCACAGTGACCAAAATTGCCATTTTTACAGAGTTTTGCTTACTCAGAAGCTTCAATTTTGACCAATTTCAGGCACAGAAATGACTTTAAACACACTTATTTTAGTTGAAAAAGTAATATTTCACATCCAACAGTCATTTAAAGTCAAAAGATTAAATGAAAAAATTTCATCAATATTGACCACTTTTTTTAACCTTCGACTCGTCCGGGGTCATTGTTTTTCATCATAAAATTGATTTTTTGGACTCTACCAAAAATGATTCAAAATGTCATTTGGATCGGGCCTCATGTTGAATAACCACTTTTTAAACCCTCACAGTGACCAAAATTGCCATTTTTACAGAGTTTTTGCTTACTCAAAAGCTTCAATTTTGAACAATTTTAGGCACATAAATGACTTTAAACACACTTATTTTAGTTGAAAAAGTAATATTTCACATCCAACAGTCATTTAAAGTCAAAAGATTAAATGAAAAAATTTCATCAATATTGACCACTTTTTTTAACCTTCGACTCGTCCGGGGTCATCGTTTTTCATCATAAAATTGATTTTTTGGACTCTACCAAAAATGATTCAAAATGTCATTTGGATCGGGCCTCATGTTGAATAACCACTTTTTAAACCCTCACAGTGACCAAAATTGCCATTTTTACAGAGTTTTTGCTTACTCAAAAGCTTCAATTTTGAACAATTTTAGGCACATAAATGACTTTAAACACACTTATTTTAGTTGAAAAAGTAATATTTCACATTCAACAGTCATTTAAAGTCAAAAGATTAAATGTTAAAATTTCATCAATATTGACCACTTTCTTGAACGTTCGACAGGTCCGGGGTCATAGTTTTTCATCAGAAAATGGATTTTTTGCACTCTACCAAAAATGATTCAAAATGTCATTTGGATTGGGCCTCATGTTGAATAACCACTTTTTAAACCCTCACAGTGACCAAAATTGCCATTTTTACAGAGTTTTGCTTACTCAGAAGCTTCAATTTTGACCAATTTCAGGCACAGAAATGACTTCAAACACACTTATTTTAGTTGAAAAAGTAATATTTCACATCCAACAGTCATTTAAAGTCAAAAGATTAAATGGTAAAATTTCATCAATATTGACCACTTTTTTGAACGTTCGACTGGTCCGGGGTCATCGTTTTTCATCATAAAATTGATTTTTTGGACTCTACCAAAAATGATTCAAAATGTCACTTGGATCGGGCCTCATGTTGAATAACCATTTTTTAAACCCTCACAGTGACCAAAATTGCCATTTTTACAGAGTTTTTGCTTACTCAAAAGTTCCAGTTTTGACCAATTTTAGGCACAGAAATGATTTTAAACACACTTATTTTAGTTGAAAAATTTATAATTCACATCAAACCGTCATTTAAAGTCAAAAGATTAAATGTTAACATTTCATCAATATTGAGCACTTTTTTTTAACGTTCGACAGGTCCGGGGTCATCGTTTTTCATCAGAAAATGGATTTTTTGCACTCTACCAAAAATGATTCAAAATGTCATTTGGATTGGGCCTCATGTTGAATAACCACTTTTTAAACCCTCACAGTGACCAAAATTGCCATTTTTACAGAGTTTTGCTTACTCAGAAGCTTCAATTTTGACGAATTTCAGGCACAGAAATGACTTTAAACACACTTATTTTAGTTGAAAAAGTAATATTTCACATCCAACAGTCATTTAAAGTCAAAAGATTAAATGGTCAAATTTCATCAATATTGACCACTTTTTTTAACGTTCGACTGGTCAGGGGTCATCGTTTTTCATCATAAAATTGATTTTTTGGACTCTACCAAAAATGATTCAAAATGTCACTTGGATCGGGCCTCATGTTGAATAACCATTTTTTAAACCCTCGCAGTGACCAAAATTGCCATTTTTACAGAGTTTTTGCTTACTCAAAAGTTCCAGTTTTGACCAATTTCAAGCACAGAAATGACTTTAAACACACTTATTTTAGTTGAAAAAGTAATAATTCACATCCAACAGTCATTTAAAGTCAAAAGATTAAATGTTAAAATGTCATCAATATTGACCACTTTTTTGAACCTTCGACAGGTCCGGGGTCATCGTTTTTCATCAGAGAATAGATTTTTTGCACTCTACCAAAAATGATTTAAAATGTTATTTGGATCGGGCCTCATGTTGAATTACCACTTTTTAAATCCTCACAGTGACCAAAATTGCCATTTTTACAGAGTTTTGCTTACTCAGAAGCTTCAATTTTGACCAATTTCAGGCGGAGCGGGTCTCACGGAGCTACACGATCACGTGGCCATCTTGGTCCCGTGCTAGGCTCCTCCCCGAATAACCACTTTTTAAACCCTCACAGTGACCAAAATTGCCATTTTTACAGAGTTTTCGCTTACTCAAAAGTTCCAGTTTTGACCAATTTCAGGCACAGAAATGACTTTAAACACACTTATTTTAGTTGAAAAAGTAATAATTCACATCCAACAGTCATTTAAAGTCAAAAGATTAAATGTTAAAATTTCATCAATATTGACCACTTTTTTGAACGTTTGACAGGTCCGGGGTCATCATTTTTCATCATAAAATAGATTTTTTGGACTCTACCAAAAATTATTCAAAATGTCATTTGGATCGGGCCTCATGTTGAATAACCATTTTTTAAAACCTCATAATGACCAAAATTGCCATATTTACAGAGTTTTCGCTTACTCAAAAGCTTCAATTTTGACCAATTTAAGGCACAGAAATGACTTTAAACACACTTATTTTAGTTGAAAAGGTAATAATTCACATCCAACCGTCATTTAAAGTCAAAAGATTAAATGTTAAAATTTCATCAATATTGACCACTTTTTTGAACGTTCGACAGGTCCGGGGTCATTGTTTTTCATCAGAAAATAGATTTTTTGGACTCTACCAAAAATTATTCAAAATGTCATTTGGATCGGGCCTCATGTTGAATTACCACTTTTTAAATCCTCACAGTGACCAAAATTGCCATTTTTACAGAGTTTTGCTTACTCAGAAGCTTCAATTTTGACCAATTTCAGGCACAGAAATGACTTTAAACACACTTATTTTAGTTGAAAAAGTAATATTTCACATCCAACAGTCATTTAAAGTCAAAAGATTAAATGAAAAAATTTCATCAATATTGACCACTTTTTTTAACCTTCGACTCGTCCGGGGTCATTGTTTTTCTTCATAAAATTGATTTTTTGGACTCTACCAAAAATGATTCAAAATGTCATTTGGATCGGGCCTCATGTTGAATAACCACTTTTTAAACCCTCACAGTGACCAAAATTGCCATTTTTACAGAGTTTTTGCTTACTCAAAAGCTTCAATTTTGAACAATTTTAGGCACATAAATGACTTTAAACACACTTATTTTAGTTGAAAAAGTAATATTTCACATTCAACAGTCATTTAAAGTCAAAAGATTAAATGTTAAAATATCATCAATATTGATCACTGTTTTTGAACGTTCGACAGGTCATCAGAAAATTGATTTTTTAGACTCTACCAAAAATGAGTCAAAATGTCATTTGGATCGGGCCTCATGTTGAATAACCACTTTTTAAACCCTCACAGTGACAAAAATTGCCATTTTTACAGAGTTTTGCTTACTCAGAAGCTTCAATTTTGACCAATTTCAGGCACAGAAATCACTCTAAACACACTTATTTTAGTTGAAAAAGTAATAATTCACATCCAACCGTCATTTCAAGTCAAAAGATTAAATGTTAAAATTTCATCAATATTGACCACTTTTTTGAACCTTTGACTGGTCCGGGGTCATCGTTTTTCATCAGAAAATTGATTTTTTGCACTCTACTAAAAATGATTCGAAATGTCATTTGGATCGGGCCTCATGTTGAATTACCACTTTTTATACCCTCACACTGACCAAAATTGCCATTTTTACAGAGTTTTCGCTTACTCAAAAGCTTCAATTTTGACCAATTTCAGGCACAGAAATTACTTTAAACACAATTATTTTAGTTGAAAAAGTAATAATTCACATCCAACCGTCATTTCAAGTCAAAAGATTAAATGTTAAAATTTCATCAATATTGACCACTTTTTTGAACGTTCGACAGGTCCGGGGTCATAGTTTTTCATCAGAAAATAGATTTTTGGACTCTACCAAAAATGATTCAAAATGTCATTTGGATCGGGCCTCATGTTGAATAACCATTTTTTAAACCCTCACAGTGACCAAAATTGCTATTTTTACAGAGTGTTTGCTTACTCAAAAGCTTCAATTTTGACCAATTTTAGGCACAGAAATGATTTTAAACACACTTATTTTAGTTGAAAAATTAATAATTCACATCAAACCGTCAATTAAAGTCAAAAGATTAAATGTTAAAATTTCATCAATATTGACCACTTTTTTGAACGTTCGACAGGTCCGGGGTCATCGTTTTTCATCAGAAAATGGATTTTTTGCACTCTACCAAAAATGATTCAAAATGTCATTTGGATTGGGCCTCATGTTGAATAACCACTTTTTAAACCCTCACAGTGACCAAAATTGCCATTTTTACAGAGTTTTCGCTTACTCAAAAGCTTCAATTTTGACCAATTTCAGGCACAGAAATGACTTTAAACACACTTATTTTAGTTGAAAAAGTAATAATTCACATCCAACAGTCATTTAAAGTCAAAAGATTAAATGTTAAAATTTCATCAATATTGACCACTTTTTTTAACCTTCGACTGGTCCGGGGTCATCGTTTTTCATCATAAAATTGATTTTTTGGACTCTACTAAAAATGTTTCAAAATGTCATTTGGATCGGCCCTCATGTTGAATAACCACTTTTTAAACCCTCACAGTGACCAAAATTGCCATTTTTACAGAGTTTTGCTTACTAAAAAGCCTCAATTTTGACCAATTTTAGGCACAGAAATGACTTTAAACACACTTTTTTTAGTTGAAAAAGTAATATTTCACATTCAACAGTCATTTAAAGTCAAAAGATTAAATGTTAACATTTCATCAATATTGACCACTTTTTTGAACATTCGACAGGTCCGGGGTCATCGTTTTTCACCAGAAAATAGATTTTTGGGACTCTACCAAAAATGATTCAAAATGTCATTTGGATCGGGCCTCATGTTGAATTACCACTTTTTAAATCCTCACAGTGACCAAAATTGCCATTTTTACAGAGTTTTGCTTACTCAGAAGCTTCAATTTTGACCAATTTCAGGCACAGAAATGACTTTAAACACACTTATTTTAGTTGAAAAAGTAATATTTCACATCCAACAGTCATTTAAAGTCAAAAGATTAAATGAAAAAATTTCATCAATATTGACCACTTTTTTTAACCTTCGACTCGTCCGGGGTCATCGTTTTTCATCATAAAATTGATTTTTTGGACTCTACCAAAAATGATTCAAAATGTCATTTGGATCGGGCCTCATGTTGAATAACCACTTTTTAAACCCTCACAGTGACCAAAATTGCCATTTTTACAGAGTTTTTGCTTACTCAAAAGCTTCAATTTTGAACAATTTTAGGCACATAAATGACTTTAAACACACTTATTTTAGTTGAAAAAGTAATATTTCACATTCAACAGTCATTTAAAGTCAAAAGATTAAATGTTAAAATATCATCAATATTGATCACTGTTTTTGAACGTTCGACAGGTCATCAGAAAATTGATTTTTTAGACTCTACCAAAAATGAGTCAAAATGTCATTTGGATCGGGCCTCATGTTGAATAACCACTTTTTAAACCCTCACAGTGACAAAAATTGCCATTTTTACAGAGTTTTGCTTACTCAGAAGCTTCAATTTTGACCAATTTCAGGCACAGAAATCACTCTAAACACACTTATTTTAGTTGAAAAAGTAATAACTCACATCCAACAGTCATTTAAAGTCAAAAGATTAAATGTTAAAATTTCATCAATATTGACCACTTTTTTGAACCTTCGACTGGTCCGGGGTCATAGTTTTTCATCAGAAAATTGATTTTTTGCACTCTACCAAAAATGATTCGAAATGTCATTTGGATCGGGCCTCATGTTGAATTACCACTTTTTAAACCCTCACACTGACCAAAATTGCCATTTTTACAGAGTTTTCGCTTACTCAAAAGCTTCAATTTTGACCAATTTCAGGCACAGAAATGACTTTAAACACAATTATTTTAGTTGAAAAAGTAATAATTCACATCCAACCGTCATTTCAAGTCAAAAGATTAAATGTTAAAATTTCATCAATATTGACCACTTTTTTGAACGTTCGACAGGTCCGGGGTCATAGTTTTTCATCAGAAAATGGATTTTTTGCACTCTACCAAAAATGATTCAAAATGTCATTTGGATTGGGCCTCATGTTGAATAACCACTTTTTAAACCCTCAGAGTGACCAAAATTGCAATTTTTACAGAGTTTTGCTTACTCAGAAGCTTCAATTTTGACCAATTTCAGGCACAGAAATGACTTCAAACACACTTATTTTAGTTGAAAAAGTAATATTTCACATCCAACAGTCATTTAAAGTCAAAAGATTAAATGGTAAAATTTCATCAATATTGACCACTTTTTTGAACGTTCGACTCGTCCGGGGTCATCGTTTTTCATCATAAAATTGATTTTTTGGACTCTACCAAAAATGATTCAAAATGTCACTTGGATCGGGCCTCATGTTGAATAACCATTTTTTAAACCCTCACAGTGACCAAAATTGCCATTTTTACAGAGTTTTTGCTTACTCAAAAGTTCCAGTTTTGACCAATTTTAGGCACAGAAATGATTTTAAACACACTTATTTTAGTTGAAAAATTTATAATTCACATCAAACCGTCATTTAAAGTCAAAAGATTAAATGTTAACATTTCATCAATATTGAGCACTTTTTTTAACGTTCGACAGGTCCGGGGTCATCGTTTTTCATCAGAAAATCGATTTTTTGCACTCTACCAAAAATGATTCAAAATGTCATTTGGATTGGGCCTCATGTTGAATAACCACTTTTTAAACCCTCACAGTGACCAAAATTGCCATTTTTACAGAGTTTTGCTTACTCAGAAGCTTCAATTTTGACCAATTTCAGGCACAGAAATGACTTTAAACACACTTATTTTAGTTGAAAAAGTAATATTTCACATCCAACAGTCATTTAAAGTCAAAAGATTAAATGGTCAAATTTCATCAATATTGACCACTTTTTTGAACGTTCGACTGGTCCGGGGTCATCGTTTTTCATCATAAAATTTATTTTTTGGACTCTACCAAAAATGATTCAAAATGTCACTTGGATCGGGCCTCATGTTGAATAACCATTTTTTAAACCCTCGCAGTGACCAAAATTGCCATTTTTACAGAGTTTTTGCTTACTCAAAAGTTCCAGTTTTGACCAATTTCAGGCACAGAAATGACTTTAAACACACTTATTTTAGTTGAAAAAGTAATAATTCACATCCAACAGTCATTTAAAGTCAAAAGATTAAATGTTAAAATGTCATCAATATTGACCACTTTTTTGAACCTTCGACAGGTCCGGGGTCATCGTTTTTCATCAGAGAATAGATTTTTTGCACTCTACCAAAAATGATTTAAAATGTTATTTGGATCGGGCCTCATGTTGAATTACCACTTTTTAAATCCTCACAGTGACCAAAATTGCCATTTTTACAGAGTTTTGCTTACTCAGAAGCTTCAATTTTGACCAATTTCAGGCGGAGCGGGTCTCACGGAGCTACACGATCACGTGGCCATCTTGGTCCCGTGCTAGGCTCCTCCCCGAATAACCACTTTTTAAACCCTCACAGTGACCAAAATTGCCATTTTTACAGAGTTTTCGCTTACTCAAAAGTTCCAGTTTTGACCAATTTCAGGCACAGAAATGACTTTAAACACACTTATTTTAGTTGAAAAAGTAATAATTCACATCCAACCGTCATTTAAAGTCAAAAGATTAAATGTTAAAATTTCATCAATATTGACCACTTTTTTGAACGCTCGACAGGTCCGGGGTCATCGTTTTTCATCAGAAAATAGATTTTTTGGACTCTACCAAAAATTATTCAAAATGTCATTTGGATCGGGCCTCATGTTGAATAACCATTTTTTAAACCCTCACAATGACCAAAATTGCCATATTTACAGAGTTTTTGCTTACACAAAAGCTTCAATTTTGACCAATTTCAGGCACAGAAATGACTTTAAACACACTTATTTTAGTTGAAAAAGTAATAATTCACATCCAACAGTCATTTAAAGTCAAAAGATTAAATGTTAAAATGTCATCAATATTGACCACTTTTTTGAACCTTCGACTGGTCCGGGGTCATCGTTTTTCATCATAAAATTGATTTTTTGGACTCTACCAAAAATGATTCAAAATGTCATTTGGATCGGGCCTCATGTTGAATAACCACTTTCTAAACCCTCACAGTGACCAAAATTGCCATTTTTACAGAGTTTTCGCGTACTCAAAAGCTTCAATTTTGACCAATTTCAGGCACAGAAATGACTTTAAACACACTTATTTTAGTTGAAAAAGTAATAATAAACATCCAACCGTCATTTAAAGTCAAAAGATTAAAATTTAAAATTTCATCAATATTGACCACTTTTTTGAACATTCGACAGGTTCGGGGTCATCATTTTTCATCAGAGAATAGATTTTTTGCACTCTACCAAAAATGATTCAAAATGTTATTTGGAGCAGGCCTCATGTTGAATTACCACTTTTTAAATCCTCACAGTGACCAAAATTGCCATTTTTACAGAGTTTTGCTTACTCAGAAGCTTCAATTTTGACCAATTTCAGGCGGAGCGGGTCTCACGGAGCTTCACGATCACGCGGCCATCTTGGTCCCGCGCTAGGCTCCTCCCAGAATAACCACTTTTTAAACCCTCACAGTGAGCAAAATTGCCATTTTTACAGTTTTCGCTTACTCAAAAGCTTCAATTTTGACCAATTTCAGGCACAAAAATGACTTTAAACACACTTATTTTAGTTGAAAAAGTAATAATTCACATCCAACCGTCATTTAAAGTCAAAAGATTAAATGTTAAAATTTCATCAATATTGACCACTTTTTTTAACGTTCGACAGGTCCGGGGTCAACGTTTTTCATCATAAAATTGATTTTTTGGACTCTACCAAAAATTATTCAAAATGTCATTTGAATCGGGCCTCATTTTGAATAACCATTTTTTAAACCCTCACAATGACCAAAATTGCCATATTTACAGAGTTTTTGCTTACACAAAAGCTTCAATTTTGACCAATTTCAGGCACAGAAATGACTTTAAACACACTTATTTTAATTGAAAAAGTAATAATAAACATCCAACCGTCATTTAAAGTCAAAAGATTAAAATTTAAAATTTCATCAATATTGACCACTTTTTTGAACGTTCGACAGGTCCGGGGTCATCGTTTTTCATCAGAAAATAGATTTTTTGGACTCTACCAAAAATGATTCAAAATGTTATTTGGATCGGGCCTCATGTTGAACTACCACTTTTTAAATCCTCACAGTGACCAAAATTGCCATTTTTACAGAGTTTTGCTTACTCAGAAGCTTCAATTTTGACCAATTTCAGGCGGAGCGGGTCTCACGGAGCTACACGATCACGTGGCCATCTTGGTCCCGTGCTAGGCTCCTCCCCGAATAACCACTTTTTAAATCATCACAGTGACCAAAATTGCCATTTTTACAGAGTTTTGCTTACTCAGAAGCTTCAATTTTGACCAATTTCAGGCGGAGCGGGTCTCACGGAGCTACACGATCACGTGGCCATCTTGGTCCCGTGCTAGGCTCCTCCCCGAATAACCACTTTTTAAACCCTCACAGTGACCAAAATTGCCATTTTTACAGAGTTTTCGCTTACTCAAAAGCTTCAATTTTGACCAATTTCAGGCACAGAAATGACTTTAAACACACTTATTTTAGTTGAAAAAGTAATAATTCACATCCAACCGTCATTTAAAGTCAAAAGATTAAATGTTAAAATTACATCAATATTGACCACTTTTTTGAACGTTCGACAGGTCCGGGGTCATCGTTTTTCATCATAAAATAGATTTTTTGGACTCTACCAAAAATGATTCAAAATGTCACTTGGATCGGGCCTCATGTTGAATAACCATTTTTTAAACCCTCACAGTGACCAAAATTGCCATTTTTACAGAGTTTTGCTTACTCAGAAGCTTCAATTTTGACCAATTTCAGGCACAGAAATGACTTTAAACACACTTATTTTTGTTGAAAAAGTAATATTTCACATCCAACAGTCATTTAAAGTCAAAAGATTAAATGTTAAAATGTCATCAATATTGACCACTTTTTTGAACGTTCGACAGGTCCGGGGTCATCGTTTTTCATCATAAAATTGATTTTTTGGACTCTACCAAAATGATTCAAAATGTCACTTGGATCGGGCCTCATGTTGAATAACCATTTTTTAAACCCTCACAGTGACCAAAATTGCCATTTTTACAGAGTTTTTGCTTACTCAAAAGTTCCAGTTTTGACCAATTTCAGGCACAAAAATGATTTTAAACACACTTATTTTAGTTGAAAAATTAATAATTCACATCAAACCGTCATTTAAAGTCAAAAGATTAAATGTTAACATTTCATCAATATTGAGCACTATTTGAATGTTCGACAGGTCCGGGGTCATCATTTTTCATCAGAAAATTGATTTTTTGGACTTCACCAAAAATGATTAAAAATGTCATTTGGATCGGGCCTCATGTTGAATTACCACTTTTTAAACCCTCACAGTGACCAAAATTGCCATTTTTACAGAGTTTTGCTTACTCAGAAGCTTCAATTTTGATCAATTTCAGGCACAGAAATCACTTTCAACACACACTTATTTTAGTTGAAAAAGTAGTAATTCACATCCAACAGTCATTTAAAGTCAAAAGATTAAATGTTAAAATGTCATCAATATTGACCACTTTTTTGAATCTTCGACTGGTCCGGGGTCATTGTTTTTCATCAGAAAAATGATTTTTTTGGACTCTACCAAAAATTATTCAAAATGACATTTGGATCGGGCCTCATGTTGAATAACCACTTTTTAAACCCTCACAGTGACCAAAATTGCCATTTTTACAGAGTTTTCGCTTACTCACAAGCTTCAATTTCGGCCAATTTCAGGCACAGAAATTACTTTAAACACAATTATTTTAGTTGAAAAAGTAATATTTCACATCCAACAGTCATTTAAAGTCAAAAGATGAAATGGTAAAATTTCATCAATATTGACCACTTTTTTGAACGTTCGACTGGTCCGGGGTCATCGTTTTTCATCAGACAATTGATTTTTTGGACTCTACCAAAAATGATTAAAAATGTCATTTGGATCGGGCCTCATGTTGAATTACCACTTTTTAAACCCTCACAGTGACTAAAATTGCAATTTTTACAGAGTTTTCGCTTACTCAAAAGATTCAATTTTGACCAATTTTAGGCACAGAAATGACTTTAAACACACTTATTTTAGTTGAAAAAGTAATCATTCACATCCAACAGTCATTTAAAGTCAAAAGATGAAATGTTAAAATGTCATCAATATTGACCACTTTTTTGAACCTTCGACTGGTCCGGGGTCATCGTTTTTCATCGTAAATAGATTTTTTGGACTCTACCAAAAATGATTCAAAATGTCATTTGGATCGGGCCTCATGGTGAATAACCACTTTTTAAACCCTCACAGTGACCAAAATTGCCATTTTTACAGAGTTTTGCATACTCAGAAGCTTCAATTTTGACCAATTTCAGGCGGAGCGGGTCTCACGGAGCTACCGATCACGCGGCCATCTTGGTCCCGCGCTAGGCTCCTCCCCGAATAACCACTTTTTAAACCCTCACAGTGAGCAAAATTGCCATTTTTACAGAGTTTTCGCTTACTCAAAAGCTTCAATTTTGACCAATTTCAGGCACAGAAATGACTTTAAACACACTTATTTTAGTTGAAAAAGTAATAATTCACATCCAACCGTCATTTAAAGTCAAAAGATTAAATGTTAAAATTTCATCAATATTGACCACTTTTTTGAACGTTTGACAGGTCCGGGGTCATCGTTTTTCATCATAAAATTGATTTTTTGGACTCTACCAAAAATTATTCAAAATGTCATTTGGATCGGGCCTCATGTTGAATAACCATTTTTTAAACCCTCACAATGACAAAAATTGCTATTTTTACAGAGTTTTCGCTTACTCAAAAGCTTCAATTTTGACCAATTTCAGGCACAGAAATGACTTTAAACACACTTATTTTAGTTGAAAAAGTAATAATTCACATCCAACCTTCATTTAAAGTCAAAAGATTAAATGTTAAAATTTCATCAATATTGACAACTTTTTTGAACGTTCGACAGGTCTGGGGTCATCGTTTTTCATCAGAAAATGGATTTTTTGCACTCTACCAAAAATGATTCAAAATGTCATTTGGATCGGCCCTCATGTTGAATAACCACTTTTTAAACCCTAACAGTGACCAAAATTGCCATTTTTACAGAGTTTTGCTTACTAAAAAGCTTCAATTTTGACCAATTTCAGGCACAGAAATTACTTTAAACACACTTATTTTAGTTGAAAAAGTAATAATTCACATCCAACAGTCATTTAAAGTCAAAAGATTAAATGTTAAAATTTCATCAATATTGACCACTTTGTTGAACGTTCGACAGGTCCGGGGTCATCGTTTTTCATCATAAAATTGATTTTTTGGACTCTACCAAAAATTATTCAAAATGTCATTTGGATCGGGCCTCATGTTGAATAACCATTTTTTAAACCCTCACAATGACCAAAATTGCCATATTTACAGAGTTTTTGCTTACACAAAAGCTTTAATTTTGACCAATTTCAGGCACAGAAATGACTTTAAACACACTTATTTTAGTTGAAAAAGTAATATTTCACATCCAACAGTCAATTAAAGTCAAACGATTAAATGTTAAAATTTCATCAATATTAACCACTTTTTTGAATCTTCGACTGGTCCGGGGTCATCGTTTTTCATCATAAAATTGATTTTTGGACTCTACCAAAAATGATTCAAAATGTCATTTGGATCGGGCCTCATGTTAAATAAACACTTTTTAAACCCTCACAGTGACCAAAATTGCCATTTTTACAGAGTTTTCGCTTACTCACAAGCTTCAATTTCGGCCAATTTCAGGCACAGAAATTACTTTAAACACAATTATTTTAGTTGAAAAAGTAATATTTCACATCCAACAGTCATTTAAAGTCAAAAGATGAAATGGTAAAAATTTCATCAATATTGAACACTTTTTTGAACGTTCGACTGGTCCGGGGTCATCGTTTTTCATCAGACAATTGATTTTTTGGACTCTACCAAAAATGATTAAAAATGTCATTTGGATCGGGCCTCATGTTGAATTACCACTTTTTAAACCCTCACAGTGACCAAAATTGCCATTTTTACAGAGTTTTGCTTACTCAGAAGCTTCAATTTTGATAAATTTCAGGCACAGAAATCACTTTAAACACACTTATTTTGATTGAAAAAGTAATAATTCACATCCAACAGTCATTTAAAGTCAAAAGATTAAATGTTAAAATGTCATCAATATTGACCACTTTTTTGAATCTTCGACTGGTCCGGGGTCATCGTTTTTCATCAGAAAATAGATTTTTTGGACTCTACCAAAAATGATTCAACATGTCATTTGGATCGGGCCTCATGTTGAATTACCACTTTTTAAATCCTCACAGTGACCAAAATTGCCATTTTTACAGAGTTTTGCTTACTCAGAAGCTTCAATTTTGACCAATTTCAAGCACAGAAATCACTTTAAACACACTTATTTTAGTTGAAAAAGTAATAATTCACATCCAACAGTCATTTAAAGTCAAAAGATTAAATGTTAAAATGTCATCAATATTGAACACTTTTTTGAATCATCGACTTGTCCGGGGTCATCGTTCTTCATCAGAAAATGGATTTTTTGCATTCTACCAAAAATGATTCAAAATGTCATTTGGAATGGTCCTCATGTTGAATAACCACTTTTTAAACCCTCACAGTGACCAAAATTGCCATTTTTACAGAGTTTTGCTTACTCAGAATCTTCAATTTCGGCCAATTTCAGGCACAGAAATGACTTTAAACACAATTATTTTAGTTGAAAAAGTAATATTTCACATCCAACAGTCATTTAAAGTCAAAAGATTAAATGTTAAAATTTCATCAATATTGACCACTTTTTTGAACGTTCGACAGGTCCGGGGTCATCGTTTTTCATCAGAAAATGGATTTTTTGCACTCTACCAAAAATGATTCAAAATGTCATTTGGATTGGTCCTCATGTTGAATAACCACTTTTTAAACCCTCACAGTGACCAAAATTGCCATTTTTACAGAGTTTTGCTTACTCAGAATCTTCAATTTCGGCCAATTTCAGGCACAGAAATGACTTTAAACACAATTATTTTAGTTGAAAAAGTAATATTTCACATCCAACAGTCATTTAAAGTCAAAAGATTAAATGTTAAAATTTCATCAATATTGACCACTTTTTTGAACGTTCGACAGGTCCGGGGTCATCGTTTTTCATCAGAAAATGGATTTTTTGCACTCTACCAAAAATGATTCAAAATGTCATTTGGATTGGGCCTCATGTTGAATAACCACTTTTTAAACCCTCACAGTGACCAAAATTGCCATTTTTACAGAGTTTTGCATACTCAGAAGCTTCAATTTTGACCAATTTCAGGCGGAGCGGGTCTCACGGAGCTACACGATCACGCGGCCATCTTGGTCCCGCGCTAGGCTCCTCCCCGAATAACCACTTTTTAAACCCTCACAGTGAGCAAAATTGCCATTTTTACAGAGTTTTCGCTTACTCAAAAGCTTCAATTTTGACCAATTTC
The DNA here is from genome assembly GCF_964261635.1 of Lissotriton helveticus. Taxonomy (NCBI): domain Eukaryota; kingdom Metazoa; phylum Chordata; class Amphibia; order Caudata; family Salamandridae; genus Lissotriton; species Lissotriton helveticus. Next base: position 948,266 of record NW_027611943.1, read on the forward strand.
AGGCACAGAAATGACTTTAAACACACTTATTTTAGTTGAAAAAGTAATAATTCACATCCAACCGTCATTTAAAGTCAAAAGATTAAATGTTAAAATTTCATCAATATTGACCACTTTTTTGAACGTTTGACAGGTCCGGGGTCATCGTTTTTCATCATAAAATTGATTTTTTGGACTCTACCAAAAATTATTCAAAATGTCATTTGGATCGGGCCTCATGTTGAATAACCATTTTTTTAAACCCTCACAATGACAAAAATTGCCATTTTTACAGAGTTTTCGCTTACTCAAAAGCTTCAATTTTGACCAATTTCAGGCACAGAAATGACTTTAAACACACTTATTTTAGTTGAAAAAGTAATAATTCACATCCAACCTTCATTTAAAGTCAAAAGATTAAATGTTAAAATTTCATCAATATTGACAACTTTTTTGAACGTTCGACAGGTCTGGGGTCATCGTTTTTCATCAGAAAATGGATTTTTTGCACTCTACCAAAAATGATTCAAAATGTCATTTGGATCGGCCCTCATGTTGAATAACCACTTTTTAAACCCTAACAGTGACCAAAATTGCCATTTTTACAGAGTTTTGCTTACTAAAAAGCTTCAATTTTGACCAATTTCAGGCACAGAAATTACTTTAAACACACTTATTTTAGTTGAAAAAGTAATAATTCACATCCAACAGTCATTTAAAGTCAAAAGATTAAATGTTAAAATTTCATCAATATTGACCACTTTGTTGAACGTTCGACAGGTCCGGGGTCATCGTTTTTCATCATAAAATTGATTTTTTGGACTCTACCAAAAATGATTCAAAATGTCATTTGGATCGGGCCTCATGTTAAATAAACACTTTTTAAACCCTCACAGTGACCAAAATTGCCATTTTTACAGAGTTTTCGCTTACTCACAAGCTTCAATTTCGGCCAATTTCAGGCACAGAAATTACTTTAAACACAATTATTTTAGTTGAAAAAGTAATATTTCACATCCAACAGTCATTTAAAGTCAAAAGATGAAATGGTAAAAATTTCATCAATATTGAACACTTTTTTGAACGTTCGACTGGTCCGGGGTCATCGTTTTTCATCAGACAATTGATTTTTTGGACTCTACCAAAAATGATTAAAAATGTCATTTGGATCGGGCCTCATGTTGAATTACCACTTTTTAAACCCTCACAGTGACCAAAATTGCCATTTTTACAGAGTTTTGCTTACTCAGAAGCTTCAATTTTGATAAATTTCAGGCACAGAAATCACTTTAAACACACTTATTTTAGTTGAAAAAGTAATAATTCACATCCAACAGTCATTTAAAGTCAAAAGATTAAATGTTAAAATGTCATCAATATTGACCACTTTTTTGAATCTTCGACTGGTCCGGGGTCATCGTTTTTCATCAGAAAATAGATTTTTTGGACTCTACCAAAAATGATTCAAAATGTCATTTGGATCGGGCCTCATGTTGAATTACCACTTTTTAAATCCTCACAGTGACCAAAATTGCCATTTTTACAGAGTTTTGCTTCCTCAGAAGCTTCAATTTTGACCAATTTCAAGCACAGAAATCACTTTAAACACACTTATTTTAGTTGAAAAAGTAATAATTCACATCCAACAGTCATTTAAAGTCAAAAGATTAAATGTTAAAATGTCATCAATATTGAACACTTTTTTGAATCATCGACTTGTCCGGGGTCATCGTTTTTCATCAGAAAATGGATTTTTTGCATTCTACCAAAAATGATTCAAAATGTCATTTGGAATGGTCCTCATGTTGAATAACCACTTTTTAAACCCTCACAGTGACCAAAATTGCCATTTTTACAGAGTTTTGCTTACTCAGAATCTTCAATTTCGGCCAATTTCAGGCACAGAAATGACTTTAAACACAATTATTTTAGTTGAAAAAGTAATATTTCACATCCAACAGTCATTTAAAGTCAAAAGATTAAATGTTAAAATTTCATCAATATTGACCACTTTTTTGAACGTTCGACAGGTCCGGGGTCATCGTTTTTCATCAGAAAATGGATTTTTTGCACTCTACCAAAAATGATTCAAAATGTCATTTGGATTGGTCCTCATGTTGAATAACCACTTTTTAAACCCTCACAGTGACCAAAATTGCCATTTTTACAGAGTTTTGCTTACTCAGAATCTTCAATTTCGGCCAATTTCAGGCACAGAAATGACTTTAAACACAATTATTTTAGTTGAAAAAGTAATATTTCACATCCAACAGTCATTTAAAGTCAAAAGATTAAATGTTAAAATTTCATCAATATTGACCACTTTTTTGAACGTTCGACAGGTCCGGGGTCATCGTTTTTCATCAGAAAATGGATTTTTTGCACTCTACCAAAAATGATTCAAAATGTCATTTGGATTGGGCCTCATGTTGAATAACCACTTTTTAAACCCTCACAGTGACCAAAATTGCCATTTTTACAGAGTTTTGCTTACTCAGAATCTTCAATTTCGGCCAATTTCAGGCACAGAAATGACTTTAAACACAATTATTTTAGTTGAAAAAGTAATATTTCACATCCAACAGTCATTTAAAGTCAAAAGATTAAATGTTAAAATTTCATCAATATTGACCACTTTTTTGAACGTTCGACAGGTCCGGGGTCATCGTTTTTCATCAGAAAATTGATTTTTTGCACTCTACCAAAAATGATTCAAAATGTCATTTGGATTGGGCCTCATGTTGAATAACCACTTTTTAAACCCTCACAGTGACCAAAATTGCCATTTTTACAGAGTTTTGCTTACTCAGAATCTTCAATTTCGGCCAATTTCAGGCACAGAAATGACTTTAAACACAATTATTTTAGTTGAAAAAGTAATATTTCACATCCAACAGTCATTTAAAGTCAAAAGATTAAATGTTAAAATTTCATCAATATTGACCACTTTTTTGAACGTTCGACAGGTCCGGGGTCATCGTTTTTCATCAGAAAATGGATTTTTTGCACTCTACCAAAAATGATTCAAAATGTCATTTGGATTGGGCCTCATGTTGAATAACCAATTTTTAAACCCTCACAGTGACCAAAATTGCCATTTTTACAGAGTTTTGCTTACTCAGAAGCTTCAATTTTGACCAATTTCAGGCACAGAAATGACTTTAAACACACTTATTTTAGTTGAAAAAGTAATATTTCACATCCAACAGTCATTTAAAGTCAAAAGATTAAATGGTAAAATTTCATCAATATTGACCACTTTTTTGAACGTTCGACTGGTCCGGGGTCATCGTTTTTCATCATAAAATTGATTTTCTGGACTCTACCAAAAATGATTCAAAATGTCACTTGGATCGGGACTCATGTTCAATTACCACTTTTTAAACCCTCACAGTGACCAAAATTGCCATTTTTACAGAGTTTTGCTTACTCAGAAGCTTCAATTTTGACCAATTTCAGGCGGAGCGGGTCTCACAGAGCTACACGATCATCACGTGGCCATCTTGGTCCCGCGCTAGGCTCCTCCCCGAATAACCACTTTTTAAACCCTCACAGTGACCAAAATTGACATTTTTACAGAGTTTTCGCTTACTCAAAAGCTTCAATTTTGACCAATTTCAGGCACAGAAATGCCTTTAAACACACTTATTTTGATTGAAAAAGTAATAATTCACATGCAACCCTCATTTAAAGTCAAAAGATTAAATGTTAAAATTGCATCAATATAGACCACTTTTTTGAACGTTCGACAGGTCCGGGTCATCGTTTTTCATCAGAAAATAGATTTTTTGGACTCTACCAAAAATGATTCAAAATGTCATTTGGATCGGGCCTCATGTTGAATTACCACTTTTTAAATCCTCACAGTGACCAAAATTGCCATTTTTACAGAGTTTTGCTTACTCAGAAGCTTCAATTTTGACCAATTTCAAGCACAGAAATCACTTTAAACACACTTATTTTAGTTGAAAAAGTAATAATTCACATCCAACAGTCATTTAAAGTCAAAAGATTAAATGTTAAAATTTCATCAATATTGACCACTTTTTTGAACGTTCGACAGGTCCGGGGTCATCGTTTTTCATCAGAAAATGGATTTTTTGCACTCTACCAAAAATGATTCAAAATGTCATTTGGATTGGGCCTCATGTTGAATAACCACTTTTTAAACCCTCACAGTGACCAAAATTGCATTTTTTACAGAGTTTTGCTTACTCAGAAGCTTCAATTTTGATCAATTTCCGGCACAGAAATCACTTTAAACACCCTTATTTTAGTTGAAAAAGTAATAATTCACACCCAACAGTCATTTAAAGTCAACAGATTAAATGTTAAAATGTCATCAATATTGACCACTTTTTTGAATCTTCGACTGGTCCGGGGTCATCGTTTTTCATCATAAAATTGATTTTTTGGACTCTACCAAAAATGATTCAAAATGTCATTTGGATCGGGCCTCATGTTGAATAACCACTTTTTAAACCCTCACAGTGACTAAAATTGCCATTTTTACAGAGTTTTCGCTTACTCAAAAGCTTCAATTTTGACCAATTTCAGGCACAGAAATGACTTTAAACACACTTATTTTAGTTGAAAAAGTAATAATAAACATCCAACCGTCATTTAAAGTCAAAAGATTACAATTTAAAATTTCATCAATATTGACCACTTTTTTGAACGTTCGACAGGTCCGGGGTCATCGTTTTTCATCAGAAAATAGATTTTTTGGACTCTACCAAAAATTATTCAAAATGTCATTTGGATCGGGCCTCATGTTGAAGAACCATTTTTTAAACCCTCACAGTGACCAAAATTGCCATTTTTACAGAGTTTTGCTTACTCAGAAGCTTCAATTTTGACCAATTTCAGGCACAGAAATGATTTTAAACACACTTATTTTAGTTGAAAAAATAATAATTCACATCAAACCGTCATTTAAAGTCAAAAGATTAAATGTTAACATTTCATCAATATTGAGCACTTTTTTGAACGTTCGACAGGTCCGGGGTCATCATTTTTCATCAGAAAATTGATTTTTTGGACTTCACCAAAAATGATTAAAAATGTCATTTGGATCGGGCCTCATGTTGAATTACCACTTTTTAAACCCTCACAGTGACCAAAATTGCCATTTTTACAGAGTTTTGCTTACTCAGAAGCTTCAATTTTGATCAATTTCAGGCACAGAAATCACTTTCAACACACACTTATTTTAGTTGAAAAAGTAATAATTCACATCCAACAGTCATTTAAAGTCAAAAGATTAAATGTTAAAATGTCATCAATATTGACCACTTTTTTGAATCTTCGACTGGTCCGGGGTCATCGTTTTTCATCAGAAAATTGATTTTTTTGGACTCTACGAAAAATTATTCAAAATGACATTTGGATCGGGCCTCATGTTGAATAACCACTTTTTAAACCCTCACAGTGACTAAAATTGCTATTTTTACAGAGTTTTTGCTTACTCACAAGCTTCAATTTCGGCCAATTTCAGGCACAGAAATTACTTTAAACACAATTATTTTAGTTGAAAAACTAATATTTCACACCCAACAGTCATTTAAAGTCAAAAGATGAAATGGTAAAATTTCATCAATATTGACCACTTTTTTGAACGTTCGACTGGTCCGGGGTCATCGTTTTTCATCAGACAATTGATTTTTTGGACTCTACCAAAAATGATTAAAAATGTCATTTGGATCGGGCCTCATGTTGAATTACCACTTTTTAAACCCTCACAGTGACCAAAATTGCCATTTTTACAGAGTTTTGCATACTCAGAAGCTTCAATTTTGATCAATTTCAGGCACAGAAATCACTTTAAACACACTTATTTTAGTTGAAAAAGTAATAATTCACATCCAACAGTCATTTAAAGTCAAAAGATTAAATGTTAAAATGTCATCAATATTGACCACTTTTTTGAATCTTCGACTGGTCCGGGGTCATCGTTTTTCATCATAAAATTGATTTTTTGGACTCTACCAAAAATGATTCAAAATGTCATTTGGATCGGGCCTCATGTTGAATAACCACTTTTTAAACCCTCACAGTGACTAAAATTGCCATTTTTACAGAGTTTTCGCTTACTCAAAAGCTTCAATTTTGACCAATTTTAGGCACAGAAATGACTTTAAACACACTTATTTTAGTTGAAAAAGTAATAATTCACATCCAACCGTCATTTAAAGTCTAAAGATTAAATGTTAAAATTTCATCAATATTGACCACTTTTTTGAACGTTCGACAGGTCCGGGGTCATCGTTTTTCATCATAAAATTGATTTTTTGGACTCTACCAAAAATTATTCAAAATGTCATTTGGATCGGGCCTCATGTTGAATAACCATTTTTTAAACCCTCATAATGACCAAAATTGCCATATTTACAGAGTTTTTGCTTACACAAAAGCTTCAATTTTGACCAATTTCAGGCACAGAAAGGCCTTTAAACACACTTATTTTAGTTGAAAAAGTAATAATTCACATGCAACCGTCATTTAAAGTCAAAAGATTAAATGTTAAAATTGCATCAATATTGACCACTTTTTTGAACGTTCGACAGGTCCGGGGTCATCGTTTTTCATCATAAAATTGATTTTTTGGACTCTACTGAAAAATATTCAAAATGTCATTTGGATCGGGCCTCATGTTGAATAACCATTTTTTAAACCCTCACAATGACCAAAATTGCCATTTTTACAGAGTTTTTGCTTACTCAAAAGCTTCAATTTTGACCAATTTCAGGCACAGAAATGATTTTAAACACACTTATTTTAGTTGAAAAATTAATAATTCACATCAAACCTTCATTTAAAGTCAAAAGATTAAATGTTAAAATTTCATCAATATTGACCCCTTTTTTGAACGTTCGACAGGTCCGGTCATCGTTTTTCATCAGAAAATTGATTTTTTTGGACTCTACCAAAAAAGATTCAAAATGTCATTTGGATCGGGCCTCATGTTGAATAACCACTTTTTAAACCCTCACAGTGACAAAAATTGCCATTTTTACAGAGTTTTCGCTTACTCAAAAGCTTCAATTTTGACCAATTTCAGGCACAGAAATGACTTTAAACACACTTATTTTAGTTGAAAAAGTAATAATTCACATCCAACCGTCATTTAAAGTCAAAAGATTAAATGTTAAAATTTCATCAATATTGACCACTTTTTTGAACGTTCGACATGTCTGGGGTCATCGTTTTTCATCAGAAAATGGATTTTTTGCACTCTACCAAAAATGATTCAAAATGTCATTTGGATCGGCCCTCATGTTGAATAACCACTTTTTAAACCCTAACAGTGACCAAAATTGCCATTTTTACAGAGTTTTGCTTACTAAAAAGCTTCAATTTTGACCAATTTCAGGCACAGAAATTACTTTAAACACACTTATTTTAGTTGAAAAAGTAATAATTCACATCCAACAGTCATTTAAAGTCAAAAGATTAAATGTTAAAATTTCATCAATATTGACCACTTTTTTGAATCTTCGACTGGTCCGGGGTCATCGTTTTTCATCATAAAATTGATTTTTGGACTCTACCAAAAATGATTCAAAATGTCATTTGGATCGGGCCTCATGTTAAATAAACACTTTTTAAACCCTCACAGTGACCAAAATTGCCATTTTTACAGAGTTTTCGCTTACTCAAAAGCTTCAATTTTGACCAATTTCAGGCACAGAAATGACTTTAAACACACTTATTTTAGTTGAAAAAGTAATAATAAACATCCAACCGTCATTTAAAGTCAAAAGATTACAATTTAAAATTTCATCAATATTGACCACTTTTTTGAACGTTCGACAGGTCCGGGGTCATCGTTTTTCATCAGAAAATAGATTTTTTGGACTCTACCAAAAATTATTCAAAATGTCATTTGGATCGGGCCTCATGTTGAATAACCATTTTTTAAACCCTCACAGTGACCAAAATTGCCATTTTTACAGAGTTTTGCTTACTCAGAAGCTTCAATTTTGACCAATTTCAGGCACAGAAATGACTTTAAACACAATTATTTTAGTTGAAAAAGTAATATTTCACATCCAACAGTCATTTAAAGTCAAAAGATTAAATGTTAAAATTTCATCAATATTGACCACTTTTTTGAACGTTCGACAGGTCCGGGGTCATCGTTTTTCATGAGAAAATGGATTTTTTGCACTCTACCAAAAATGATTCAAAATGTCATTTGGATTGGGCCTCATGTTGAATAACCACTTTTTAAACCCTCACAGTTACCAAAATTGCCATTTTTACAGAGTTTTGCTTACTCAGAAGCTTCAATTTTGACCAATTTCAGGCACAGAAATGACTTTAAACACACTTATTTTAGTTGAAAAAGTAATATTTCACATCCAACAGTCATTTAAAGTCAAAAGATTAAATGGTAAAATTTCATCAATATTGACCACTTTTTTGAACGTTCGACTGGTCCGGGGTCATCGTTTTTCATCATAAAATTGATTTTCTGGACTCTACCAAAAATGATTCAAAATGTCACTTGGATCGGGACTCATGTTGAATTACCACTTTTTAAACCCTCACAGTGACCAAAATTGCCATTTTTACAGAGTTTTGCTTACTCAGAAGCTTCAATTTTGACCAATTTCAGGCGGAGCGGGTCTCACAGAGCTACACGATCATCACGTGGCCATCTTGGTCCCGCGCTAGGCTCCTCCCCGAATAACCACTTTTTAAACCCTCACAGTGACCAAAATTGACATTTTTACAGAGTTTTCGCTTACTCAAAAGCTTCGATTTTGACCAATTTCAGGCACAGAAATGCCTTTAAACACACTTATTTTGATTGAAAAAGTAATAATTCACATGCAACCCTCATTTAAAGTCAAAAGATTAAATGTTAAAATTGCATCAATATTGACCACTTTTTTGAACGTTCGACAGGTCCGGGGTCATCGTTTTTCATCATAAAATTGATTTTTTGGACTCTACTGAAAAATATTCAAAATGTCATTTGGATCGGGCCTCATGTTGAATAACCATTTTTTAAACCCTCACAATGACCAAAATTGCCATTTTTACAGAGTTTTTGCTTACTCAAAAGCTTCAATTTTGACCAATTTCAGGCACAGAAATTACTTTAAACACACTTATTTTAGTTGAAAAAGTAATATTTCACATCCAACAGTCATTTAAAGTCAAAAAATTAAATGTTAAAATTTCATCAATATTGACCACTTTTTTGAACGTTCGACAGGTCCGGGGTCATCGTTTTTCATCAGAAAATAGATTTTTTGGACTCTACCAAAAATGATTCAAAATGTCATTTGGATCGGGCCTCATGTTGAATTACCACTTTTTAAATCCTCACAGTGACCAAAATTGCCATTTTTACAGAGTTTTGCTTACTCAGAAGCTTCAATTTTGATCAATTTCAGGCACAGAAATCACTTTCAACACACACTTATTTTAGTTGAAAAAGTAATAATTCACATCCAACAGTCATTTAAAGTCAAAAGATTAAATGTTAAAATGTCATCAATATTGACCACTTTTTTGAATCTTCGACTGGTCCGGGGTCATCGTTTTTCATCAGAAAATTGATTTTTTTGGACTCTACGAAAAATTATTCAAAATGACATTTGGATCGAGCCTCATGTTGAATAACCACTTTTTAAACCCTCACAGTGACTAAAATTGCTATTTTTACAGAGTTTTCGCTTACTCACAAGCTTCAATTTCGGCCAATTTCAGGCACAGAAATTACTTTAAACACAATTATTTTAGTTGAAAAAGTAATATTTCTCATCCAACAGTCATTTAAAGTCAAAAGATGAAATGGTAAAATTTCATCAATATTGACCACTTTTTTGAACGTTCGACTGGTCCGGGGTCATCGTTTTTCATCAGACAATTGATTTTTTGGACTCTACCAAAAATGATTAAAAATGTCATTTGGATCGGGCCTCATGTTGAATTACCACTTTTTAAACCCTCACAGTGACCAAAATTGCCATTTTTACAGAGTTTTGCTTACTCAGAAGCTTCAATTTTGATCAATTTCAGGCACAGAAATCACTTTAAACACACTTATTTTAGTTGAAAAAGTAATAATTCACATCCAACAGTCATTTAAAGTCAAAAGATTAAATGTTAAAATGTCATCAATATTGACCACTTTTTTGAATCTTCGACTGGTCCGGGGTCATCGTTTTTCATCAGAAAATAGATGTTTTGGACTCTACCAAAAATGATTCAAAATGTCATTTGGATCGGGCCTCATGTTGAATTACCACTTTTTAAACCCTCACAGTGACCAAAATTGCCATTTTTACAGAGTTTTGCTTACTCACAAGCTTCAATTTCGGCCAATTTCAGGCACAGAAATGACTTTAAACACACTTATTTTAGTTGAAAAAGTAATATTTCACATCCAACAGTCATTTAAAGTCAAAAGATTAAATGGTAAAATTTCATCAATATTGACCACTTTTTTGAACGTTCGACTGGTCCGGGGTCATCGTTTTTCATCATAAAATTGATTTTCTGGACTCTACCAAAAATGATTCAAAATGTCACTTGGATCGGGACTCATGTTAAATAAACACTTTTTAAACCCTCACAGTGACCAAAATTGCCATTTTTACAGAGTTTTCGCTTACTCAAAAGCTTCAATTTTGAACAATTTCAGGCACAGAAATGACTTTAAACACACTTATTTTAGTTGAAAAAGTAATAATAAACATCCAACCGTCATTTAAAGTCAAAAGATTACAATTTAAAATTTCATCAATATTGACCACTTTTTTGAACGTTCGACAGGTCCGGGGTCATCGTTTTTCATCAGAAAATAGATTTTTTGGACTCTACCAAAAATTATTCAAAATGTCATTTGGATCGGGCCTCATGTTGAATAACCATTTTTTAAACCCTCACAGTGACCAAAATTGCCATTTTTACAGAGTTTTGCTTACTCAGAAGCTTCAATTTTGACCAATTTCAGGCACAGAAATGATTTTAAACACACTTATTTTAGTTGAAAAATTAATAATTCACATCAAACCGTCATTTAAAGTCAAAAGATTAAATGTTAACATTTCATCAATATTGAGCACTTTTTTGAACGTTCGACAGGTCCGGGGTCATCATTTTTCATCAGAAAATTGATTTTTTGGACTTCACCAAAAATGATTACAAATGTCATTTGGATCGGGCCTCATGTTGAATTACCACTTTTTAAACCCTCACAGTGACCAAAATTGCCATTTTTACAGAGTTTTGCTTACTCAGAAGCTTCAATTTTGATCAATTTCAGGCACAGAAATCACTTTCAACACACACTTATTTTAGTTGAAAAAGTAATAATTCACATCCAACAGTCATTTAAAGTCAAAAGATTAAATGTTAAAATGTCATCAATATTGACCACTTTTTTGAATCTTCGACTGGTCCGGGGTCATCGTTTTTCATCAGAAAATTGATTTTTTTGGACTCTACGAAAAATTATTCAAAATGACATTTGGATCGGGCCTCATGTTGAATAACCACTTTTTAAACCCTCACAGTGACTAAAATTGCTATTTTTACAGAGTTTTCGCTTACTCACAAGCTTCAATTTCGGCCAATTTCAGGCACAGAAATTACTTTAAACACAATTATTTTAGTTGAAAAACTAATATTTCACATCCAACAGTCATTTAAAGTCAAAAGATGAAATGGTAAAATTTCATCAATATTGACCACTTTTTTGAACGTTCGACTGGTCCGGGGTCATCGTTTTTCATCAGACAATTGATTTTTGGACTCTACCAAAAATGATTAAAAATGTCATTTGGATCGGGCCTCATGTTGAATTACCACTTTTTAAACCCTCACAGTGACCAAAATTGCCATTTTTACAGAGTTTTGCTTACTCAGAAGCTTCAATTTTGATCAATTTCAGGCACAGAAATCACTTTAAACACACTTATTTTAGTTGAAAAAGTAATAATTCACATCCAACAGTCATTTAAAGTCAAAAGATTAAATGTTAAAATGTCATCAATATTGACCACTTTTTTGAATCTTCGACTGGTCCGGGGTCATCGTTTTTCATCAGAAAATAGATTTTTTGGACTCTACCAAAAATGATTCAAAATGTCATTTGGATCGGGCCTCATGTTGAATTACCACTTTTTAAATCCTCACAGTGACCAAAATTGCCATTTTTACAGAGTTTTGCTTACTCAGAAGCTTCAATTTTGACCAATTTCAAGCACAGAAATCACTTTAAACACACTTATTTTAGTTGAAAAAGTAATAATTCACATCCAACAGTTATTTAAAGTCAAAAGATTAAATATTAAAATGTCATCAATATTGAACACTTTTTTGAACGTTCGACAGGTCCGGGGTCATCGTTTTTCATGAGAAAATGGATTTTTTGCACTCTACCAAAAATGATTCAAAATGTCATTTGGATTGGCCTCATGTTGAATAACCACTTTTTAAACCCTCACAGTGACCAAAATTGCCATTTTTACAGAGTTTTGCTTACTCAGAAGCTTCAATTTTGACCAATTTCAGGCACAGAAACGACTTTAAACACACTTATTTTAGTTGAAAAAGTAATATTTCACATCCAACAGTCATTTAAAGTCAAAAGATTAAATGGTAAAATTTCATCAATATTGACCACTTTTTTGAACGTTTGACTGGTCCGGGGTCATCGTTTTTCATCATAAAATTGATTTTCTGGACTCTACCAAAAATGATTCAAAATGTCACTTGGATCGGGACTCATGTTGAATTACCACTTTTTAAACCCTCACAGTGACCAAAATTGCCATTTTTACAGAGTTTTGCTTACTCAGAAGCTTCAATTTTGACGAATTTCAGGCGGAGCGGGTCTCACAGAGCTACACGATCATCACGTGGCCATCTTGGTCCCGCGCTAGGCTCCTCCCCGAATAACCACTTTTTAAACCCTCACAGTGACCAAAATTGACATTTTTACAGAGTTTTCGCTTACTCAAAAGCTTCGATTTTGACCAATTTCGGGCACAGAAATGCCTTTAAACACACTTATTTTGATTGAAAAAGTAATAATTCACATGCAACTCTCATTTAAAGTCAAAAGATTAAATGTTAAAATTGCATCAATATTGACCACTTTTTTGAACGTTCGACAGGTCCGGGGTCATCGTTTTTCATCAGAAAATAGATTTTTTGGACTCTACCAAAAATGATTCAAAATGTCATTTGGATCGGGCCTCATGTTGAATTACCACTTTTTAAATCCTCACAGTGACCAAAATTGCCATTTTTACAGAGTTTTGCTTACTCAGAAGCTTCAATTTTGATCAATTTCAGGCACAGAAATCACTTTCAACACACACTTATTTTAGTTGAAAAAGTAATAATTCACATCCAACAGTCATTTAAAGTCAAAAGATTAAATGTTAAAATGTCATCAATATTGACCACTTTTTTGAATCTTCGACTGGTCCGGGGTCATCGTTTTTCATCAGAAAATTGATTTTTTTGGACTCTACGAAAAATTATTCAAAATGACATTTGGATCGAGCCTCATGTTGAATAACCACTTTTTAAACCCTCACAGTGACTAAAATTGCTATTTTTACAGAGTTTTCGCTTACTCACAAGCTTCAATTTCGGCCAATTTCAGGCACAGAAATTACTTTAAACACAATTATTTTAGTTGAAAAAGTAATATTTCTCATCCAACAGTCATTTAAAGTCAAAAGATGAAATGGTAAAATTTCATCAATATTGACCACTTTTTTGAACGTTCGACTGGTCCGGGGTCATCGTTTTTCATCAGACAATTGATTTTTTGGACTCTACCAAAAATGATTAAAAATGTCATTTGGATCGGGCCTCATGTTGAATTACCACTTTTTAAACCCTCACAGTGACCAAAATTGCCATTTTTACAGAGTTTTGCTTACTCAGAAGCTTCAATTTTGATCAATTTCAGGCACAGAAATCACTTTAAACACACTTATTTTAGTTGAAAAAGTAATAATTCACATCCAACAGTCATTTAAAGTCAAAAGATTAAATGTTAAAATGTCATCAATATTGACCACTTTTTTGAATCTTCGACTGGTCCGGGGTCATCGTTTTTCATCAGAAAATAGATGTTTTGGACTCTACCAAAAATGATTCAAAATTTCATTTGGATCGGGCCTCATGTTGAATTACCACTTTTTAAACCCTCACAGTGACCAAAATTGCCATTTTTACAGAGTTTTGCTTACTCACAAGCTTCAATTTCGGCCAATTTCAGGCACAGAAATGACTTTAAACACACTTATTTTAGTTGAAAAAGTAATATTTCACATCCAACAGTCATTTAAAGTCAAAAGATTAAATGGTAAAATTTCATCAATATTGACCACTTTTTTGAACGTTCGACTGGTCCGGGGTCATCGTTTTTCATCATAAAATTGATTTTCTGGACTCTACCAAAAATGATTCAAAATGTCACTTGGATCGGGACTCATGTTAAATAAACACTTTTTAAACCCTCACAGTGACCAAAATTGCCATTTTTACAGAGTTTTCGCTTACTCAAAAGCTTCAATTTTGACCAATTTCAGGCACAGAAATGACTTTAAACACACTTATTTTAGTTGAAAAAGTAATAATAAACATCCAACCGTCATTTAAAGTCAAAAGATTACAATTTAAAATTTCATCAATATTGACCACTTTTTTGAACGTTCGACAGGTCCGGGGTCATCGTTTTTCATCAGAAAATAGATTTTTTGGACTCTACCAAAAATTATTCAAAATGTCATTTGGATCGGGCCTCATGTTGAATAACCATTTTTTAAACCCTCACAGTGACCAAAATTGCCATTTTTACAGAGTTTTGCTTACTCAGAAGCTTCAATTTTGACCAATTTCAGGCACAGAAATGATTTTAAACACACTTATTTTAGTTGAAAAATTAATAATTCACATCAAACCGTCATTTAAAGTCAAAAGATTAAATGTTAACATTTCATCAATATTGAGCACTTTTTTGAACGTTCGACAGGTCCGGGGTCATCATTTTTCATCAGAAAATTGATTTTTTGGACTTCACCAAAAATGATTACAAATGTCATTTGGATCGGGCCTCATGTTGAATTACCACTTTTTAAACCCTCACAGTGACCAAAATTGCCATTTTTACAGAGTTTTGCTTACTCAGAAGCTTCAATTTTGATCAATTTCAGGCACAGAAATCACTTTCAACACACACTTATTTTAGTTGAAAAAGTAATAATTCACATCCAACAGTCATTTAAAGTCAAAAGATTAAATGTTAAAATGTCATCAATATTGACCACTTTTTTGAATCTTCGACTGGTCCGGGGTCATCGTTTTTCATCAGAAAATTGATTTTTTTGGACTCTACGAAAAATTATTCAAAATGACATTTGGATCGGGCCTCATGTTGAATAACCACTTTTTAAACCCTCACAGTGACTAAAATTGCTATTTTTACAGAGTTTTCGCTTACTCACAAGCTTCAATTTCGGCCAATTTCAGGCACAGAAATTACTTTAAACACAATTATTTTAGTTGAAAAACTAATATTTCACATCCAACAGTCATTTAAAGTCAAAAGATGAAATGGTAAAATTTCATCAATATTGACCACTTTTTTGAACGTTCGACTGGTCCGGGGTCATCGTTTTTCATCAGACAATTGATTTTTTGGACTCTACCAAAAATGATTAAAAATGTCATTTGGATCGGGCCTCATGTTGAATTACCACTTTTTAAACCCTCACAGTGACCAAAATTGCCATTTTTACAGAGTTTTGCTTACTCAGAAGCTTCAATTTTGATCAATTTCAGGCACAGAAATCACTTTAAACACACTTATTTTAGTTGAAAAAGTAATAATTCACATCCAACAGTCATTTAAAGTCAAAAGATTAAATGTTAAAATGTCATCAATATTGACCACTTTTTTGAATCTTCGACTGGTCCGGGGTCATCGTTTTTCATCAGAAAATAGATTTTTTGGACTCTACCAAAAATGATTCAAAATGTCATTTGGATCGGGCCTCATGTTGAATTACCACTTTTTAAATCCTCACAGTGACCAAAATTGCCATTTTTACAGAGTTTTGCTTACTCAGAAGCTTCAATTTTGACCAATTTCAAGCACAGAAATCACTTTAAACACACTTATTTTAGTTGAAAAAGTAATAATTCACATCCAACAGTTATTTAAAGTCAAAAGATTAAATATTAAAATGTCATCAATATTGAACACTTTTTTGAATCATCGACTGGTCCGGGGTCATCGTTTTTCATCAGAAAATGGATTTTTTGCATTCTACCAAAAATGATTCAAAATGTCATTTGGAATGGTCCTCATGTTGAATAACCACTTTTTAAACCCTCACAGTGACCAAAATTGCCATTTTTACAGAGTTTTGCTTACTCAGAATCTTCAATTTCGGCCAATTTCAGGCACAGAAATGACTTTAAACACAATTATTTTAGTTGAAAAAGTAATATTTCACATCCAACAGTCATTTAAAGTCAAAAGATTAAATGTTAAAATTTCATCAATATTGACCACTTTTTTGAACGTTCGACAGGTCCGGGGTCATCGTTTTTCATGAGAAAATGGATTTTTTGCACTCTACCAAAAATGATTCAAAATGTCATTTGGATTGGGCCTCATGTTGAATAACCACTTTTTAAACCCTCACAGTGACCAAAATTGCCATTTTTACAGAGTTTTGCTTACTCAGAAGCTTCAATTTTGACCAATTTCAGGCACAGAAACGACTTTAAACACACTTATTTTAGTTGAAAAAGTAATATTTCACATCCAACAGTCATTTAAAGTCAAAAGATTAAATGGTAAAATTTCATCAATATTGACCACTTTTTTGAACGTTTGACTGGTCCGGGGTCATCGTTTTTCATCATAAAATTGATTTTCTGGACTCTACCAAAAATGATTCAAAATGTCACTTGGATCGGGACTCATGTTGAATTACCACTTTTTAAACCCTCACAGTGACCAAAATTGCCATTTTTACAGAGTTTTGCTTACTCAGAAGCTTCAATTTTGACCAATTTCAGGCGGAGCGGGTCTCACAGAGCTACACGATCATCACGTGGCCATCTTGGTCCCGCGCTAGGCTCCTCCCCGAATAACCACTTTTTAAACCCTCACAGTGACCAAAATTGACATTTTTACAGAGTTTTCGCTTACTCAAAAGCTTCGATTTTGACCAATTTCGGGCACAGAAATGCCTTTAAACACACTTATTTTGATTGAAAAAGTAATAATTCACATGCAACTCTCATTTAAAGTCAAAAGATTAAATGTTAAAATTGCATCAATATTGACCACTTTTTTGAACGTTCGACAGGTCCGGGGTCATCGTTTTTCATCAGAAAATAGATTTTTTGGACTCTACCAAAAATGATTCAAAATGTCATTTGGATCGGGCCTCATGTTGAATTACCACTTTTTAAATCCTCACAGTGACCAAAATTGCCATTTTTACAGAGTTTTGCTTACTCAGAAGCTTCAATTTTGATCAATTTCAGGCACAGAAATCACTTTCAACACACACTTATTTTAGTTGAAAAAGTAATAATTCACATCCAACATTCATTTAAAGTCAAAAGATTAAATGTTAAAATGTCATCAATATTGACCACTTTTTTGAATCTTCGACTGGTCCGGGGTCATCGTTTTTCATCAGAAAATTGATTTTTTTGGACTCTACGAAAAATTATTCAAAATGACATTTGGATCGGGCCTCATGTTGAATAACCACTTTTTAAACCCTCACAGTGACTAAAATTGCTATTTTTACAGAGTTTTCGCTTACTCACAAGCTTCAATTTCGGCCAATTTCAGGCACAGAAATTACTTTAAACACAATTATTTTAGTTGAAAAACTAATATTTCACATCCAACAGTCATTTAAAGTCAAAAGATGAAATGGTAAAATTTCATCAATATTGACCACTTTTTTGAACGTTCGACTGGTCCGGGGTCATCGTTTTTCATCAGACAATTGATTTTTTGGACTCTACCAAAAATGATTAAAAATGTCATTTGGATCGGGCCTCATGTTGAATTACCACTTTTTAAACCCTCACAGTGACCAAAATTGCCATTTTTACAGAGTTTTGCTTACTCAGAAGCTTCAATTTTGATCAATTTCAGGCACAGAAATCACTTTAAACACACTTATTTTAGTTGAAAAAGTAATAATTCACATCCAACAGTCATTTAAAGTCAAAAGATTAAATGTTAAAATGTCATCAATATTGACCACTTTTTTGAATCTTCGACTGGTCCGGGGTCATCGTTTTTCATCAGAAAATAGATTTTTTGGACTCTACCAAAAATGATTCAAAATGTCATTTGGATCGGGCCTCATGTTGAATTACCACTTTTTAAATCCTCACAATGACCAAAATTGCCATTTTTACAGAGTTTTCGCTTACTCACAAGCTTCAATTTCGGCCAATTTCAGGCACAGAAATGACTTTAAACACACTTATTTTAGTTGAAAAAGTAATATTTCACATCCAACAGTCATTTAAAGTCAAAAGATTAAATGGTAAAATTTCATCAATATTGACCACTTTTTTGAACGTTCGACTGGTCCGGGGTCATCGTTTTTCATCATAAAATTGATTTTCTGGACTCTACCAAAAATGATTCAAAATGTCACTTGGATCGGGACTCATGTTGAATTACCACTTTTTAAACCCTCACAGTGACCAAAATTGCCATTTTTACAGAGTTTTGCTTACTCAGAAGCTTCAATTTTGACCAATTTCAGGCGGAGCGGGTCTCACAGAGCTACACGATCATCACGTGGCCATCTTGGTCCCGCGCTAGGCTCCTCC
Organism: Lissotriton helveticus; assembly: GCF_964261635.1. Lineage (NCBI taxonomy): Eukaryota > Metazoa > Chordata > Amphibia > Caudata > Salamandridae > Lissotriton > Lissotriton helveticus. The sequence continues at coordinate 967,112 of NW_027611943.1, forward strand.
CCGAATAACCACTTTTTAAACCCTCACAGTGACCAAAATTGACATTTTTACAGAGTTTTTGCTTACTCAAAAGCTTCGATTTTGACCAATTTCAGGCACAGAAATGCCTTTAAACACACTTATTTTGATTGAAAAAGTAATAATTCACATGCAACCCTCATTTAAAGTCAAAAGATTAAATGTTAAAATTGCATCAATATTGACCACTTTTTTGAACGTTCGACAGGTCCGGGGTCATCGTTTTTCATCAGAAAATAGATTTTTGGGACTCTACCAAAAATGATTCAAGATGTCATTTGGATCGGGCCTCATGTTGAATAACCATTTTTTAAACCCTCACAATGACCAAAATTGCCATATTTACAGAGTTTTTGCTTACACAAAAGCTTTAATTTTGACCAATTTCAGGCACAGAAATGACTTTAAACACACTTATTTTAGTTGAAAAAGTAATATTTCACATCCAACAGTCAATTAAAGTCAAACGATTAAATGTTAAAATTTCATCAATATTAACCACTTTTTTGAATCTTCGACTGGTCCGGGGTCATCGTTTTTCATCATAAAATTGATTTTTGGACTCTACCAAAAATGATTCAAAATGTCATTTGGATCGGGCCTCATGTTAAATAAACACTTTTTAAACCCTCACAGTGACCAAAATTGCCATTTTTACAGAGTTTTCGCTTACTCAAAAGCTTCAATTTTGACCAATTTCAGGCACAGAAATGACTTTAAACACACTTATTTTAGTTGAAAAAGTAATAATAAACATCCAACCGTCATTTAAAGTCAAAAGATTACAATTTAAAATTTCATCAATATTGACCACTTTTTTGAACGTTCGACAGGTCCGGGGTCATCGTTTTTCATCAGAAAATAGATTTTTTGGACTCTACCAAAAATTATTCAAAATGTCATTTGGATCGGGCCTCATGTTGAATAACCATTTTTTAAACCCTCACAGTGACCAAAATTGCCATTTTTACAGAGTTTTGCTTACTCAGAAGCTTCAATTTTGACCAATTTCAGGCACAGAAATGACTTTAAACACACTTATTTTAGTTGAAAAAGTAATATTTCACATCCAACAGTCATTTAAAGTCAAAAGATTAAATGTTAAAATTGCATTAATATTGACCACTTTTTTGAACGTTCGACAGGTCCGGGGTCATCGTTTTTCATCATAAAATTGATTTTTTGGACTCTACTGAAAAATATTCAAAATGTCATTTGGATCGGGCCTCATGTTGAATAACCATTTTTTAAACCCTCACAATGACCAAAATTGCCATTTTTACAGACTTTTTGCTTACTCAAAAGCTTCAATTTTGACCAATTTCAGGCACAGAAATTATTTTAAACACACTTATTTTAGTTGAAAAATTAATAATTCACATCAAACCGTCATTTAAAGTCAAAAGATTAAATGTTAAAATTTCATCAATATTGACCCCTTTTTTGAACGTTCGACAGGTCCGGTCATCGTTTTTCATCAGAAAATTGATTTTTTTGGACTCTACCAAAAAAGATTCAAAATGTCATTTGGATCGGGCCTCATGTTGAATAACCACTTTTTAAAACCTCACAGTGACAAAAATTGCCATTTTTACAGAGTTTTCGCTTACTCAAAAGCTTCAATTTTGACCAATTTCAGGCACAGAAATGACTTTAAACACACTTATTTTAGTTGAGAAAGTAATAATTCACATCCAACCGTCATTTAAAGTCAAAAGATTAAATGTTAAAATTTCATCAATATTGACCACTTTTTTGAACGTTCGACAGGTCTGGGGTCATCGTTTTGCATCAGAAAATTGATTTTTTGCACTCTACCAAAAATGATTCAAAATGTCATTTGGATCGGCCCTCATGTTGAATAACCACTTTTTAAACCCTAACAGTGACCAAAATTGCCATTTTTACAGAGTTTTGCTTACTAAAAAGCTTCAATTTTGACCAATTTCAGGCACAGAAATTACTTTAAACACACTTATTTTAGTTGAAAAAGTAATAATTCACATCCAACAGTCATTTAAATTCAAAAGATTAAATGTTAAAATTTCATCAATATTGATCACTTTGTTGAACGTTCGACAGGTCCGGGGTCATCGTTTTTCATCATAAAATTGATTTTTTGGACTCTACCAAAAATTATTCAAAATGTCATTTGGATCTGGCCTCATGTTGAATAACCATTTTTTAAACCCTCACAATGACCAAAATTGCCATATTTACAGAGTTTTTGCTTACACAAAAGCTTTAATTTTGACCAATTTCAGGCACAGAAATGACTTTAAACACACTTATTTTAGTTGAAAAAGTAATATTTCACATCCAACAGTCAATTAAAGTCAAACGATTAAATGTTAAAATTTCATCAATATTAACCACTTTTTTGAATCTTCGACTGGTCCGGGGTCATCGTTTTTCATCATAAAATTGATTTTTGGACTCTACCAAAAATGATTCAAAATGTCATTTGGATCGGGCCTCATGTTAAATAAACACTTTTTAAACCCTCACAGTGACCAAAATTGCCATTTTTACAGAGTTTTCGCTTACTCAAAAGCTTCAATTTTGACCAATTTCAGGCACAGAAATGACTTTAAACACACTTATTTTAGTTGAAAAAGTAATAATAAACATCCAACCGTCATTTAAAGTCAAAAGATTACAATTTAAAATTTCATCAATATTGACCACTTTTTTGAACGTTCGACAGGTCCGGGGTCATCGTTTTTCATCAGAAAATAGATTTTTTGGACTCTACCAAAAATTATTCAAAATGTCATTTGGATCGGGCCTCATGTTGAATAACCATTTTTTAAACCCTCACAGTGACCAAAATTGCCATTTTTACAGAGTTTTGCTTACTCAGAAGCTTCAATTTTGACCAATTTCAGGCACAGAAATGACTTTAAACACACTTATTTTAGTTGAAAAAGTAATATTTCACATCCAACAGTCATTTAAAGTCAAAAGATTAAATGGTAAAATTTCATCAATATTGACCACTTTTTTGAACGTTCGACAGGTCCGGGGTCATCGTTTTTCATCATAAAATTGATTTTTTGGACTCTACCAAAAATGATTCAAAATGTCACTTGGATCGGGCCTCATGTTGAATAACCATTTTTTAAACCCTCACAGTGACCAAAATTGCCATTTTTACAGAGTTTTTGCTTACTCAAAAGTTCCAGTTTTGACCAATTTCAGGCACAAAAATGATTTTAAACACACTTATTTTAGTTGAAAAATTAATAATTCACATCAAACCGTCATTTAAAGTCAAAAGATTAAATGTTAACATTTCATCAATATTGACCACTTTTTTGAATCTTCGACTGGTCCGGGGTCATCGTTTTTCATCAGAAAATTGATTTTTTGGGACTCTACCAAAAATTATTCAAAATGACATTTGGATCGGGCCTCATGTTGAATAACCACTTTTTAAACCTTCACAGTGACCAAAATTGCCATTTTTACAGAGTTTTCACTTACTCACAAGCTTCAATTTCGGCCAATTTCAGGCACAGAAATTACTTTAAACACAATTATTTTAGTTGAAAAAGTAATATTTCACATCCAACAGTCATTTAAAGTCAAAAGATGAAATGGTAAAATTTCATCAATATTGACCACTTTTTTGAACGTTCGACTGGTCCGGGGTCATCGTTTTTCATCAAACAATTGATTTTTTGGACTCTACCAAAAATGATTAAAAATGTCATTTGGATCGGGCCTCATGTTGAATTACCACTTTTTAAACCCTCACAGTGACCAAAATTGCCATTTTTACAGAGTTTTGCTTACTCAGAAGCTTCAATTTTGATCAATTTCAGGCACAGAAATCACTTTAAACACACTTATTTTAGTTGAAAAAGTAATAATTCACATCCAACAGTCATTTAAAGTCAAAAGATTAAATGTTAAAATGTCATCAATATTGACCACTTTTTTGAATCTTCGACTGGTCCGGGGTCATCGTTTTTCATCAGAAAATAGATTTTTTGGACTCTACCAAAAATGATTCAAAATGTCATTTGGATCGGGCCTCATGTTGAATTACCACTTTTTAAATCCTCACAGTGACCAAAATTGCCATTTTTACAGAGTTTTGCTTACTCAGAAGCTTCAATTTTGACCAATTTCAAGCACAGAAATCACTTTAAACACACTTATTTTAGTTGAAAAAGTAATAATTCACATCCAACAGTCATTTAAAGTCAAAAGATTAAATGTTAAAATGTCATCAATATTGAACACTTTTTTGAATCATCGACTGGTCCGGGGTCATCGTTTTTCATCAGAAAAAGGATTTTTTGCATTCTACCAAAAATGATTCAAAATGTCATTTGGAATGGTCCTCATGTTGAATAACCACTTTTTAAACCCTCACAGTGACCAAAATTGCCATTTTTACAGAGTTTTGCTTACTCAGAATCTTCAATTTCGGCCAATTTCAGGCACAGAAATGACTTTAAACACAATTATTTTAGTTGAAAAAGTAATATTTCACATCCAACAGTCAATTAAAGTCAAACGATTAAATGTTAAAATTTCATCAATATTGACCACTTTTTTGAATCTTCGACTGGTCCGGGGTCATCGTTTTTCATCATAAAATTGATTTTTGGACTCTATCAAAAATGATTCAAAATGTCATTTGGATCGGGCCACATGTTAAATAAACACTTTTTAAACCCTCACAGTGACCAAAATTGCCATTTTTACAGAGTTTTCGCTTACTCAAAAGCTTCAATTTTGACCAATTTCAGGCACAGAAATGACTTTAAACACACGTATTTTAGTTGAAAAAGTAATAATAAACATCCAACCGTCATTTAAAGTCAAAAGATTACAATTTAAAATTTCATCAATATTGACCACTTTTTTGAACGTTCGACAGGTCCGGGGTCATCGTTTTTCATCAGAAAATGGATTTTTTGCATTCTACCAAAAATGATTCAAAATGTCATTTGGAATGGTCCTCATGTTGAATAACCACTTTTTAAACCCTCACAGTGACCAAAATTGCCATTTTTACAGAGTTTTGCTTACTCAGAATCTTCAATTTCGGCCAATTTCAGGCACAGAAATGACTTTAAACACAATTATTTTAGTTGAAAAAGTAATATTTCACATCCAACAGTCATTTAAAGTCAAAAGATTAAATGTTAAAATTTCATCAATATTGACCACTTTTTTGAACGTTCGACAGGTCCGGGGTCATCGTTTTTCATCAGAAAATGGATTTTTTGCACTCTACCAAAAATGATTCAAAATGTCATTTGGATTGGGCCTCATGTTGAATAACCACTTTTTAAACCCTCACAGTGACCAAAATTGCCATTTTTACAGAGTTTTGCTTACTCAGAAGCTTCAATTTTGACCAATTTCAGGCACAGAAATGACTTTAAACACACTTATTTTAGTTGAAAAAGTAATATTTCACATCCAACAGTCATTTAAAGTCAAAAGATTAAATGGTAAAATTTCATCAATATTGACCACTTTTTTGAACGTTCGACTGGTCCGGGGTCATCGTTTTTCATCATAAAATTGACTTTCTGGACTCTACCAAAAATGATTCAAAATGTCACTTGGATCGGGACTCATGTTGAATTACCACTTTTTAAACCCTCACAGTGACCAAAATTGCCATTTTTACAGAGTTTTGCTTACTCAGAAGCTTCAATTTTGACCAATTTCAGGCGGAGCGGGTCTCACAGAGCTACACGATCATCACGTGGCCATCTTGGTCCCGCGCTAGGCTCCTCCCCGAATAACCACTTTTTAAACCCTCACAGTGACCAAAATTGACATTTTTACAGAGTTTTCGCTTACTCAAAAGCTTCAATTTTGACCAATTTCAGGCACAGAAATGCCTTTAAACACACTTATTTTGATTGAAAAAGTAATAATTCACATGCAACCCTCATTTAAAGTCAAAAGATTAAATGTTAAAATTGCATCAATATTGACCACTTTTTTGAACGTTCGACAGGTCCGGGGTCATCGTTTTTCATCAGAAAATGGATTTTTTGGACTCTACTGAAAAATATTCAAAATGTCATTTGGATCGGGCCTCATGTTGAATAACCATTTTTTAAACCCTCACAATGACCAAAATTGCTATTTTTACAGAGTTTTTGCTTACTCAAAAGCTTCAATTTTGACCAATTTCAGGCACAGAAATGACTTTAAACACACTTATTTTAGTTGAAAAAGTAATATTTCACATCCAACAGTCATTTAAAGTCAAAAAATTAAATGTTAAAATTTCATCAATATTGACCACTTTTTTGAACGTTCGACAGGTCCGGGGTCATCGTTTTTCATCAGAAAATGGATTTTTTGGACTCTACCAAAAACGATTCAAAATGTCATTTGGATCGGGCCTCATGTTGAATTACCACTTTTTAAATCCTCACAGTGACCAAAATTGCCATTTTTACAGAGTTTTGCTTACCAGAAGTTTCAATTTTGACCAATTTCAAGCACAGAAATCACTTTAAACACACTTATTTTAGTTGAAAAAGTAATAATTCACATCCAACAGTCATCTAAAGTCAAAAGATTAAATGTTAAAATGTCATCAATATTGAACACTTTTTTGAATCATCGACTGGTCCGGGGTCATCGTTTTTCATCAGAAAATTGATTTTTTGCATTCTACCAAAAATGATTCAAAATGTCATTTGGAATGGTCCTCATGTTGAATAACCACTTTTTAAACCCTCACAGTGACTAAAATTGCCATTTTTACAGAGTTTTCGCTTACTCAAAAGCTTCAATTTTGACCAATTTTAGGCACAGAAATGACTTTAAACACACTTATTTTAGTTGAAAAAGTAATGATTCACATCCAACAGTCATTTAAAGTCAAAAGATGAAATGTTAAAATGTCATCAATATTGACCACTTTTTTGAACCTTCGACTGGTCCGGGGTCATCGTTTTTCATCATAAAATTGATTTTTTGGACTCTACCAAAAATGATTCAAAATGTCATTTGGATCGGGCCTCATGGTGAATAACCACTTTTTAAACCCTCACAGTGACCAAAATTGCCATTTTTACAGAGTTTTCGCTTACTCAAAAGCTTCAATTTTGACCAATTTCAGGCACAGAAATGACTTTAAACACACTTATTTTAGTTGAAAAAGTAATAATAAACATCCAACCGTCATTTAAAGTCAAAAGATTAAAATTTTAAATTTCATCAATATTGACCACTTTTTTGAACATTCGACAGGTCCGGGGTCATCGTTTTTCATCAGAGAATAGATTTTTTGCACTCTACCAAAAATGATTCAAAATGTTATTTGGATCGGGCCTCATGTTGAATTACCATTTTTTAAATCCTCACAGTGACCAAAATTGCCATTTTTACAGAGTTTTGCTTACTCAGAAGCTTCAATTTTGACCAATTTCAGGCACAGAAATGACTTTAAACACACTGATTTTAGTTGAAAAAGTAATATTTCACATCCAACAGTCATTTAAAGTCATAAGATTAAATGGTAAAATTTCATCAATATTGACCACTTTTTTGAACGTTCGACAGGTCCGGGGTCATCGTTTTTCATCATAAAATTGATTTTTTGGACTCTACCAAAAATGATTCAAAATGTCACTTGGATCGGGCCTCATGTTGAATAACTATTTTTTAAACCCTCACAGTGACCAAAATTGCCATTTTTACAGAGTTTTTGCTTACTCAAAAGTTCCAGTTTTGACCAATTTCAGGCACAAAAATGATTTTAAACACACTTATTTTAGTTGAAAAAGTAATAATTCACATGCAACCGTCATTTAAAGTCAAAAGATTAAATGTTAAAATTGCATTAATATTGACCACTTTTTTGAACGTTCGACAGGTCCGGGGTCATCGTTTTTCATCATAAAATTGATTTTTTGGACTCTACTGAAAAATATTCAAAATGTCATTTGGATCGGGCCTCATGTTGAATAACCATTTTTTAAACCCTCACAATGACCAAAATTGCCATTTTTACAGACTTTTTGCTTACTCAAAAGCTTCAATTTTGACCAATTTCAGGCACAGAAATTATTTTAAACACACTTATTTTAGTTGAAAAATTAATAATTCACATCAAACCGTCATTTAAAGTCAAAAGATTAAATGTTAAAATTTCATCAATATTGACCCCTTTTTTGAACGTTCGACAGGTCCGGTCATCGTTTTTCATCAGAAAATTGATTTTTTTGGACTCTACCAAAAAAGATTCAAAATGTCATTTGGATCGGGCCTCATGTTGAATAACCACTTTTTAAAACCTCACAGTGACAAAAATTGCCATTTTTACAGTTTTCGCTTACTCAAAAGCTTCAATTTTGACCAATTTCAGGCACAGAAATGACTTTAAACACACTTATTTTAGTTGAGAAAGTAATAATTCACATCCAACCGTCATTTAAAGTCAAAAGATTAAATGTTAAAATTTCATCAATATTGACCACTTTTTTGAACGTTCGACAGGTCTGGGGTCATCGTTTTTCATCAGAAAATGGATTTTTTGCACTCTACCAAAAATGATTCAAAATGTCATTTGGATCGGCCCTCATGTTGAATAACCACTTTTTAAACCCTAACAGTGACCAAAATTGCCATTTTTACAGAGTTTTGCTTACTAAAAAGCTTCAATTTTGACCAATTTCAGGCACAGAAATTACTTTAAACACACTTATTTTAGTTGAAAAAGTAATAATTCACATCCAACAGTCCTTTAAAGTCAAAAGATTAAATGTTAAAATTTCATCAATATTGATCACTTTGTTGAACGTTCGACAGGTCCGGGGTCATCGTTTTTCATCATAAAATTGATTTTTTGGACTCTACCAAAAATTATTCAAAATGTCATTTGGATCGGGCCTCATGTTGAATAACCATTTTTTAAACCCTCACAATGACCAAAATTGCCATATTTACAGAGTTTTTGCTTACACAAAAGCTTTAATTTTGACCAATTTCAGGCACAGAAATGACTTTAAACACACTTATTTTAGTTGAAAAAGTAATATTTCACATCCAACAGTCAATTAAAGTCAAACGATTAAATGTTAAAATTTCATCAATATTAACCACTTTTTTGAATCTTCGACTGGTCCGGGGTCATCGTTTTTCATCATAAAATTGATTTTTGGACTCTACCAAAAATGATTCAAAATGTCATTTGGATCGGGCCTCATGTTAAATAAACACTTTTTAAACCCTCACAGTGACCAAAATTGCCATTTTTACAGAGTTTTCGCTTACTCAAAAGCTTCAATTTTGACCAATTTCAGGCACAGAAATGACTTTAAACACACTTATTTTAGTTGAAAAAGTAATAATAAACATCCAACCGTCATTTAAAGTCAAAAGATTACAATTTAAAATTTCATCAATATTGACCACTTTTTTGAACGTTCGACAGGTCCGGGGTCATCGTTTTTCATCAGAAAATAGATTTTTTGGACTCTACCAAAAATTATTCAAAATGTCATTTGGATCGGGCCTCATGTTGAATAACCATTTTTTAAACCCTCACAGTGACCAAAATTGCCATTTTTACAGAGTTTTGCTTACTCAGAAGCTTCAATTTTGACCAATTTCAGGCACAGAAATGACTTTAAACACACCTATTTTAGTTGAAAAAGTAATATTTCACATCCAACAGTCATTTAAAGTCAAAAGATTAAATGGTAAAATTTCATCAATATTGACCACTTTTTTGAACGTTCGACAGGTCCGGGGTCATCGTTTTTCATCATAAAATTGATTTTTTGGACTCTACCAAAAATGATTCAAAATGTCACTTGGATCGGGCCTCATGTTGAATAACCATTTTTTAAACCCTCACAGTGACCAAAATTGCCATTTTTACAGAGTTTTTGCTTACTCAAAAGTTCCAGTTTTGACCAATTTCAGGCACAAAAATGATTTTAAACACACTTATTTTAGTTGAAAAATTAATAATTCACATCAAACCGTCATTTAAAGTCAAAAGATTAAATGTTAACATTTCATCAATATTGACCACTTTTTTGAATCTTCGACTGGTCCGGGGTCATCGTTTTTCATCAGAAAATTGATTTTTTGGGACTCTACCAAAAATGATTAAAAATGTCATTTGGATCGGGCCTCATGTTGAATTACCACTTTTTAAACCCTCACAGTGACCAAAATTGCCATTTTTACAGAGTTTTGCTTACTCAGAAGCTTCAATTTTGATCAATTTCAGGCACAGAAATCACTTTAAACACACTTATTTTAGTTGAAAAAGTAATAATTCACATCCAACAGTCATTTAAAGTCAAAAGATTAAATGTTAAAATGTCATCAATATTGACCACTTTTTTGAATCTTCGACTGGTCCGGGGTCATCGTTTTTCATCAGAAAATAGATTTTTTGGACTCTACCAAAAATGATTCAAAATGTCATTTGGATCGGGCCTCATGTTGAATTACCACTTTTTAAATCCTCACAGTGACCAAAATTGCCATTTTTACAGAGTTTTGCTTACTCAGAAGCTTCAATTTTGACCAATTTCAAGCACAGAAATCACTTTAAACACACTTATTTTAGTTGAAAAAGTAATAATTCACATCCAACAGTCATTTAAAGTCAAAAGATTAAATGTTAAAATGTCATCAATATTGAACACTTTTTTGAATCATCGACTGGTCCGGGGTCATCGTTTTTCATCAGAAAAAGGATTTTTTGCATTCTACCAAAAATGATTCAAAATGTCATTTGGAATGGTCCTCATGTTGAATAACCACTTTTTAAACCCTCACAGTGACCAAAATTGCCATTTTTACAGAGTTTTGCTTACTCAGAATCTTCAATTTCGGCCAATTTCAGGCACAGAAATGACTTTAAACACAATTATTTTAGTTGAAAAAGTAATATTTCACATCCAACAGTCAATTAAAGTCAAACGATTAAATGTTAAAATTTCATCAATATTGACCACTTTTTTGAATCTTCGACTGGTCCGGGGTCATCGTTTTTCATCATAAAATTGATTTTTGGACTCTACCAAAAATGATTCAAAATGTCATTTGGATCGGGCCACATGTTAAATAAACACTTTTTAAACCCTCACAGTGACCAAAATTGCCATTTTTACAGAGTTTTCGCTTACTCAAAAGCTTCAATTTTGACCAATTTCAGGCACAGAAATGACTTTAAACACACGTATTTTAGTTGAAAAAGTAATAATAAACATCCAACCGTCATTTAAAGTCAAAAGATTACAATTTAAAATTTCATCAATATTGACCACTTTTTTGAACGTTCGACAGGTCCGGGGTCATCGTTTTTCATCAGAAAATGGATTTTTTGCATTCTACCAAAAATGATTCAAAATGTCATTTGGAATGGTCCTCATGTTGAATAACCACTTTTTAAACCCTCACAGTGACCAAAATTGCCATTTTTACAGAGTTTTGCTTACTCAGAATCTTCAATTTCGGCCAATTTCAGGCACAGAAATGACTTTAAACACAATTATTTTAGTTGAAAAAGTAATATTTCACATCCAACAGTCATTTAAAGTCAAAAGATTAAATGTTAAAATTTCATCAATATTGACCACTTTTTTGAACGTTCGACAGGTCCGGGGTCATCGTTTTTCATCAGAAAATGGATTTTTTGCACTCTACCAAAAATGATTCAAAATGTCATTTGGATTGGGCCTCATGTTGAATAACCACTTTTTAAACCCTCACAGTGACCAAAATTGCCATTTTTACAGAGTTTTGCTTACTCAGAAGCTTCAATTTTGACCAATTTCAGGCACAGAAATGACTTTAAACACACTTATTTTAGTTGAAAAAGTAATATTTCACATCCAACAGTCATTTAAAGTCAAAAGATTAAATGGTAAAATTTCATCAATATTGACCACTTTTTTGAACGTTCGACTGGTCCGGGGTCATCGTTTTTCATCATAAAATTGACTTTCTGGACTCTACCAAAAATGATTCAAAATGTCACTTGGATCGGGACTCATGTTGAATTACCACTTTTTAAACCCTCACAGTGACCAAAATTGCCATTTTTACAGAGTTTTGCTTACTCAGAAGCTTCAATTTTGACCAATTTCAGGCGGAGCGGGTCTCACAGAGCTACACGATCATCACGTGGCCATCTTGGTCCCGCGCTAGGCTCCTCCCCGAATAACCACTTTTTAAACCCTCACAGTGACCAAAATTGACATTTTTACAGAGTTTTCGCTTACTCAAAAGCTTCAATTTTGACCAATTTCAGGCACAGAAATGCCTTTAAACACACTTATTTTGATTGAAAAAGTAATAATTCACATGCAACCCTCATTTAAAGTCAAAAGATTAAATGTTAAAATTGCATCAATATTGACCACTTTTTTGAACGTTCGACAGGTCCGGGGTCATCGTTTTTCATCATAAAATTGATTTTTTGGACTCTACTGAAAAATATTCAAAATGTCATTTGGATCGGGCCTCATGTTGAATAACCATTTTTTAAACCCTCACAATGACCAAAATTGCCATTTTTACAGAGTTTTTGCTTACTCAGAATCTTCAATTTCGGCCAATTTCAGGCACAGAAATGACTTTAAACACAATTATTTTAGTTGAAAAAGTAATCATTCACATCCAACCGTCATTTAAAGTCAAAAGATTAAATGTTAAAATTTCATCAATATTGACCACTTTTTTGAACGTTCGACAGGTCCGGGGTCATCGTTTTTCATCAGAAAATGGATTTTTTGCACTCTACCAAAAATGATTCAAAATGTCATTTGGATTGGGCCTCATGTTGAATAACCACTTTTTAAACCCTCACAGTGACCAAAATTGCCATTTTTACAGAGTTTTGCTTACTCAGAAGCTTCAATTTTGATCAATTTCAGGCACAGAAATCACTTTAAACACCCTTATTTTAGTTGAAAAAGTAATAATTCACACCCAACAGTCATTTAAAGTCAACAGATTAAATGTTAAAATGTCATCAATATTGACCACTTTTTTGAATCTTCGACTGGTCCGGGGTCATCGTTTTTCATCATAAAATTGTTTTTTTTGGACTCTACCAAAAATGATTCAAAATGTCATTTGGATCGGGCCTCATGTTGAATAACCACTTTTTAAACCCTCACAGTGACTAAAATTGCCATTTTTACAGAGTTTTCGCTTACTCAAAAGCTTCAATTTTGACCAATTTTAGGCACAGAAATGACTTTAAACACACTTATTTTAGTTGAAAAAGTAATGATTCACATCCAACAGTCATTTAAAGTCAAAAGATGAAATGTTAAAATGTCATCAATATTGACCACTTTTTTGAACCTTCGACTGGTCCGGGGTCATCGTTTTTCATCATAAAATTGATTTTTTGGACTCTACCAAAAATGATTCAAAATGTCATTTGGATCGGGCCTCATGGTGAATAACCACTTTTTAAACCCTCACAGTGACCAAAATTGCCATTTTTACAGAGTTTTCGCTTACTCAAAAGCTTCAATTTTGACCAATTTCAGGCACAGAAATGACTTTAAACACACTTATTTTAGTTGAAAAAGTAATAATAAACATCCAACCGTCATTTAAAGTCAAAAGATTAAAATTTTAAATTTCATCAATATTGACCACTTTTTTGAACATTCGACAGGTCCGGGGTCATCGTTTTTCATCAGAGAATAGATTTTTTGCACTCTACCAAAAATGATTCAAAATGTTATTTGGATCGGGCCTCATGTTGAATTACCACTTTTTAAATCCTCACAGTGACCAAAATTGCCATTTTTACAGAGTTTTGCTTACTCAGAAGCTTCAATTTTGACCAATTTCAGGCGGAGCGGGTCTCACGGAGCTACACGATCACGCGGCCATCTTGGTCCCGCGCTAGGCTCCTCCCCGAATAACCACTTTTTAAACCCTCACAGTGACCAAAATTGACATTTTTACAGAGTTTTCGCTTACTCAAAAGCTTCAATTTTGACCAATTTCAGGCACAGAAATGATTTTAAACACACTTATTTTAGTTGAAAAATTAATAATTCACATCAAACCGTCATTTAAAGTCAAAAGATTAAATGTTAAAATTTCATCAATATTGACCCCTTTTTTGAACGTTCGACAGGTCCGGTCATCGTTTTTCATCAGAAAATTGATTTTTTTGGACTCTACCAAAAAAGATTCAAAATGTCATTTGGATCGGGCCTCATGTTGAATAACCACTTTTTAAACCCTCACAGTGACAAAAATTGCCATTTTTACAGAGTTTTCGCTTACTCAAAAGCTTCAATTTTGACCAATTTCAGGCACAGAAATGACTTTAAACACACTTATTTTAGTTGAAAAAGTAATAATTCACATCCAACCGTCATTTAAAGTCAAAAGATTAAATGTTAAAATTTCATCAATATTGACCTTTTTTTTGAATGTTCGACAGGTCTGGGGTCATCGTTTTTCATCAGAAAATGGATTTTTTGCACTCTACCAAAAATGATTCAAAATGTCATTTGGATCGGGCCTCATGTTGAATAACCATTTTTTAAACCCTCACAATGACCAAAATTGCCATATTTACAGAGTTTTTGCTTACACAAAAGCTTTAATTTTGACCAATTTCAGGCACAGAAATGACTTTAAACACACTTATTTTAGTTGAAAAAGTAATATTTCACATCCAACAGTCAATTAAAGTCAAACGATTAAATGTTAAAATTTCATCAATATTAACCACTTTTTTGAATCTTCGACTGGTCCGGGGTCATCGTTTTTCATCATAAAATTGATTTTTGGACTCTACCAAAAATGATTCAAAATGTCATTTGGATCGGGCCTCATGTTAAATAAACACTTTTTAAACCCTCACAGTGACCAAAATTGCCATTTTTACAGAGTTTTCGCTTACTCAAAAGCTTCAATTTTGACCAATTTCAGGCACAGAAATGACTTTAAACACACTTATTTTAGTTGAAAAAGTAATAATAAACATCCAACCGTCATTTAAAGTCAAAAGATTACAATTTAAAATTTCATCAATATTGACCACTTTTTTGAACGTTCGACAGGTCCGGGGTCATCGTTTTTCATCAGAAAATAGATTTTTTGGACTCTACCAAAAATTATTCAAAATGTCATTTGGATCGGGCCTCATGTTGAATAACCATTTTTTAAACCCCCACAGTGACCAAAATTGCCATTTTTACAGAGTTTTGCTTACTCAGAAGCTTCAATTTTGACCAATTTCAGGCACAGAAATGACTTTAAACACACTTATTTTAGTTGAAAAAGTAATATTTCACATCCAACAGTCATTTAAAGTCAAAAGATTAAATGGTAAAATTTCATCAATATTGACCACTTTTTTGAACGTTCGACAGGTCCGGGGTCATCGTTTTTCATCATAAAATTGATTTTTTGGACTCTACCAAAAATGATTCAAAATGTCACTTGGATCGGGCCTCATGTTGAATAACCATTTTTTAAACCCTCACAGTGACCAAAATTGCCATTTTTACAGAGTTTTCGCTTACTCAAAAGCTTCAATTTTGACCAATTTTAGGCACAGAAATGACTTTAAACACACTTATTTTAGTTGAAAAAGTAATAATTCACATCCAACAGTCATTTAAAGTCAAAAGATGAAATGTTAAAATGTCATCAATATTGACCACTTTTTTGAACATTCGACAGGTCCGGGGTCATCGTTTTTCATCAGAGAATAGATTTTTTGCACTCTACCAAAAATGATTCAAAATGTTATTTGGATCGGGCCTCATGTTGAATTACCACTTTTTAAATCCTCACAGTGACCAAAATTGCCATTTTTACAGAGTTTTGCTTACTCAGAAGCTTCAATTTTGACCAATTTCAGGCGGAGCGGGTCTCACGGAGCTACACGATCACGCGGCCATCTTGGTCCCGCGCTAGGCTCCTCCCCGAATAACCACTTTTTAAACCCTCACAGTGACCAAAATTGACATTTTTACAGAGTTTTGCTTACTCAGAAGCTTCAATTTTGATCAATTTCAGGCACAGAAATCACTTTAAACACACTTATTTTAGTTGAAAAAGTAATAATTCACATCCAACAGTCATTTAAAGTCAAAAGATTAAATGTTAAAATGTCATCAATATTGACCACTTTTTTGAATCTTCGACTGGTCCGGGGTCAACGTTTTTCATCATAAAATTGATTTTTTGGACTCTACCAAAAATGATTCAAAATGTCATTTGGATCGGGCCTCATGTTGAATAACCACTTTTTAAACCCTCACAGTGACTAAAATTGCAATTTTTACAGAGTTTTCGCTTACTCAAAAGCTTCAATTTTGACCAATTTTAGGCACAGAAATGACTTTAAACACACTTATTTTAGTTGAAAAAGTAATAATTCACATTAAACAGTCATTTAAAGTCAAAAGATGAAATGTTAAAATGTCATCAATATTGACCACTTTTTTGAACCTTCGACTGGTCCGGGGTCATCGTTTTTCATCGTAAATTGATTTTTTGGACTCTACCAAAAATGATTCAAAATGTCATTTGGATCGGGCCTCATGGTGAATAACCACTTTTTAAACCCTCACAGTGACCAAAATTGGCATTTTTACAGAGTTTTGCATACTCAGAAGCTTCAATTTTGACCAATTTCAGGCGGAGCGGGTCTCACGGAGCTACACGATCACGCGGCCATCTTGGTCCCGCGCTAGGCTCCTCCCCGAATAACCACTTTTTAAACCCTCACAGTGAGCAAAATTGCCATTTTTACAGAGTTTTCGCTTACTCAAAAGCTTCAATTTTGACCAATTTCAGGCACAGAAATTACTTTAAACACACTTATTTTAGTTGAAAAAGTAATATTTCACATCCAACAGTCATTTAAAGTCCAAAGATTAAATGTTAAAATTTCATCAATATTAACCACTTTTTTGAATCTTCGACTGGTCCGGGATCATCGTTTTTCATCATAAAATAGATTTTTTGGACTCTACCAAAAATGATTCAAAATGTCATTTGGATCGGGCCTCATGTTGAATAACCACTTTTTAAACCCTCACAGTGACCAAAATTGCCATTTTTACAGAGTTTTCGCTTACTCAAAAGCTTCAATTTTGACCAATTTCAGGCACAGAAATGACTTTAAACACACTTATTTTAGTTGAAAAAGTAATAATAAACATCCAACCGTCATTTAAAGTCAAAAGAATAAAATTTAAAACGTCATCAATATTGACCACTTTTTTGAACGTTCGACAGGTCCGGGGTCATCGTTTTTCAGCAGAAAATAGATTTTTTTGGACTCTACCAAAAATGATTCAAAATGTTATTTGGATCGGGCCTCATGTTGAACTGCCACTTTTTAAATCCTCACAGTGACCAAAATTGCCTTTTTTACAGAGTTTTGCTTACTCAGAAGCTTCAATTTTGACCAATTTCAGGCGGAGCGGGTCTCACAGAGCTACACGATCATCACGTGGCCATCTTGGTCCCGCGCTAGGCTCCTCCCCGAATAACCACTTTTTAAACCCTCACAGTGACCAAAATTGACATTTTTACAGAGTTTTCGCTTACTCAAAAGCTTCAATTTTGACCAATTTCAGGCACAGAAATGCCTTTAAACACACTTATTTTGATTGAAAAAGTAATAATTCACATGCAACCCTCATTTAAAGTCAAAAGATTAAATGTTAAAATTGCATCAATATTGACCACTTTTTTGAACGTTCGACAGGTCCGGGGTCATCGTTTTTCATCAGAAAATAGATTTTTTGGACTCTACCAAAAATTATTCAAAATGTCATTTGGATCGGGCCTCATGTTGAATAACCATTTTTTAAACCCTCACAGTGACCAAAATTGCCATTTTTACAGAGTTTTGCTTACTCAGAAGCTTCAATTTTGACCAATTTCAGGCACAGAAATGACTTTAAACACACCTATTTTAGTTGAAAAAGTAATATTTCACATCCAACAGTCATTTAAAGTCAAAAGATTAAATGGTAAAATTTCATCAATATTGACCACTTTTTTGAACGTTCGACAGGTCCGGGGTCATCGTTTTTCATCATAAAATTGATTTTTTGGACTCTACCAAAAATGATTCAAAATGTCACTTGGATCGGGCCTCATGTTGAATAACCATTTTTTAAACCCTCACAGTGACCAAAATTGCCATTTTTACAGAGTTTTTGCTTACTCAAAAGTTCCAGTTTTGACCAATTTCAGGCACAAAAATGATTTTAAACACACTTATTTTAGTTGAAAAATTAATAATTCACATCAAACCGTCATTTAAAGTCAAAAGATTAAATGTTAACATTTCATCAATATTGACCACTTTTTTGAATCTTCGACTGGTCCGGGGTCATCGTTTTTCATCAGAAAATTGATTTTTTGGGACTCTACCAAAAATGATTAAAAATGTCATTTGGATCGGGCCTCATGTTGAATTACCACTTTTTAAACCCTCACAGTGACCAAAATTGCCATTTTTACAGAGTTTTGCTTACTCAGAAGCTTCAATTTTGATCAATTTCAGGCACAGAAATCACTTTAAACACACTTATTTTAGTTGAAAAAGTAATAATTCACATCCAACAGTCATTTAAAGTCAAAAGATTAAATGTTAAAATGTCATCAATATTGACCACTTTTTTGAATCTTCGACTGGTCCGGGGTCATCGTTTTTCATCAGAAAATAGATTTTTTGGACTCTACCAAAAATGATTCAAAATGTCATTTGGATCGGGCCTCATGTTGAATTACCACTTTTTAAATCCTCACAGTGACCAAAATTGCCATTTTTACAGAGTTTTGCTTACTCAGAAGCTTCAATTTTGACCAATTTCAAGCACAGAAATCACTTTAAACACACTTATTTTAGTTGAAAAAGTAATAATTCACATCCAACAGTCATTTAAAGTCAAAAGATTAAATGTTAAAATGTCATCAATATTGAACACTTTTTTGAATCATCGACTGGTCCGGGGTCATCGTTTTTCATCAGAAAAAGGATTTTTTGCATTCTACCAAAAATGATTCAAAATGTCATTTGGAATGGTCCTCATGTTGAATAACCACTTTTTAAACCCTCACAGTGACCAAAATTGCCATTTTTACAGAGTTTTGCTTACTCAGAATCTTCAATTTCGGCCAATTTCAGGCACAGAAATGACTTTAAACACAATTATTTTAGTTGAAAAAGTAATATTTCACATCCAACAGTCAATTAAAGTCAAACGATTAAATGTTAAAATTTCATCAATATTGACCACTTTTTTGAATCTTCGACTGGTCCGGGGTCATCGTTTTTCATCATAAAATTGATTTTTGGACTCTACCAAAAATGATTCAAAATGTCATTTGGATCGGGCCACATGTTAAATAAACACTTTTTAAACCCTCACAGTGACCAAAATTGCCATTTTTACAGAGTTTTCGCTTACTCAAAAGCTTCAATTTTGACCAATTTCAGGCACAGAAATGACTTTAAACACACGTATTTTAGTTGAAAAAGTAATAATAAACATCCAACCGTCATTTAAAGTCAAAAGATTACAATTTAAAATTTCATCAATATTGACCACTTTTTTGAACGTTCGACAGGTCCGGGGTCATCGTTTTTCATCAGAAAATGGATTTTTTGCATTCTACCAAAAATGATTCAAAATGTCATTTGGAATGGTCCTCATGTTGAATAACCACTTTTTAAACCCTCACAGTGACCAAAATTGCCATTTTTACAGAGTTTTGCTTACTCAGAATCTTCAATTTCGGCCAATTTCAGGCACAGAAATGACTTTAAACACAATTATTTTAGTTGAAAAAGTAATATTTCACATCCAACAGTCATTTAAAGTCAAAAGATTAAATGTTAAAATTTCATCAATATTGACCACTTTTTTGAACGTTCGACAGGTCCGGGGTCATCGTTTTTCATCAGAAAATGGATTTTTTGCACTCTACCAAAAATGATTCAAAATGTCATTTGGATTGGGCCTCATGTTGAATAACCACTTTTTAAACCCTCACAGTGACCAAAATTGCCATTTTTACAGAGTTTTGCTTACTCAGAAGCTTCAATTTTGACCAATTTCAGGCACAGAAATGACTTTAAACACACTTATTTTAGTTGAAAAAGTAATATTTCACATCCAACAGTCATTTAAAGTCAAAAGATTAAATGGTAAAATTTCATCAATATTGACCACTTTTTTGAACGTTCGACTGGTCCGGGGTCATCGTTTTTCATCATAAAATTGACTTTCTGGACTCTACCAAAAATGATTCAAAATGTCACTTGGATCGGGACTCATGTTGAATTACCACTTTTTAAACCCTCACAGTGACCAAAATTGCCATTTTTACAGAGTTTTGCTTACTCAGAAGCTTCAATTTTGACCAATTTCAGGCGGAGCGGGTCTCACAGAGCTACACGATCATCACGTGGCCATCTTGGTCCCGCGCTAGGCTCCTCCCCGAATAACCACTTTTTAAACCCTCACAGTGACCAAAATTGACATTTTTACAGAGTTTTCGCTTACTCAAAAGCTTCAATTTTGACCAATTTCAGGCACAGAAATGCCTTTAAACACACTTATTTTGATTGAAAAAGTAATAATTCACATGCAACCCTCATTTAAAGTCAAAAGATTAAATGTTAAAATTGCATCAATATTGACCACTTTTTTGAACGTTCGACAGGTCCGGGGTCATCGTTTTTCATCATAAAATTGATTTTTTGGACTCTACTGAAAAATATTCAAAATGTTATTTGGATCGGGCCTCATGTTGAATAACCATTTTTTAAACCCTCACAATGACCAAAATTGCCATTTTTACAGAGTTTTTGCTTACTCAAAAGCTTCAATTTTGACCAATTTCAGGCACAGAAATGACTTTAAACACACTTATTTTAGTTGAAAAAGTAATATTTCACATCCAACAGTCATTTAAAGTCAAAAAATTAAATGTTAAAATTTCATCAATATTGACCACTTTTTTGAACGTTCGACAGGTCCGGGGTCATCGTTTTTCATCAGAAAATAGATTTTTTGGACTCTACCAAAAATGATTCAAAATGTCATTTGGATCGGGCCTCATGTTGAATTACCACTTTTTAAATCCTCACAGTGACCAAAATTGCCATTTTTACACAGTTTTGCTTACTCAGAAGCTTCAATTTTGACCAATTTCAAGCACAGAAATCACTTTAAACACACTTATTTTAGTTGAAAAAGTAATAATTCACATCCAACAGTCATCTAAAGTCAAAAGATTAAATGTTAAAATGTCATCAATATTGAACACTTTTTTGAATCATCGACTGGTCCGGGGTCATCGTTTTTCATCAGAAAATTGATTTTTTGCATTCTACCAAAAATGATTCAAAATGTCATTTGGAATGGTCCTCATGTTGAATAACCACTTTTTAAACCCTCACAGTGACCAAAATTGCCATTTTTACAGAGTTTTGCTTACTCAGAATCTTCAATTTCGGCAAATTTCAGGCACAGAAATGACTTTAAACACAATTATTTTAGTTGAAAAAGTAATAATTCACATCCAACCGTCATTTAAAGTCAAAAGATTAAATGTTAAAATTTCATCAATATTGACCACTTTTTTGAACGTTCGACAGGTCCGGGGTCATCGTTTTTCATCAGAAAATTGATTTTTTGCACTCTACCAAAAATGATTCAAAATGTCATTTGGATTGGGCCTCATGTTGAATAACCACTTTTTAAACCCTCACAGTGACCAAAATTGCCATTTTTACAGAGTTTTGCTTACTCAGAAGCTTCAATTTTGATCAATTTCAGGCACAGAAATCACTTTAAACACCCTTATTTTAGTTGAAAAAGTAATAATTCACACCCAACAGTCATTTAAAGTCAACAGATTAAATGTTAAAATGTCATCAATATTGACCACTTTTTTGAATCTTCGACTGGTCCGGGGTCATCGTTTTTCATCATAAAATTGGTTTTTTTGGACTCTACCAAAAATGATTCAAAATGTCATTTGGATCGGGCCTCATGTTGAATAACCACTTTTTAAACCCTCACAGTGACTAAAATTGCCATTTTTACAGAGTTTTCGCTTACTCAAAAGCTTCAATTTTGACCAATTTTAGGCACAGAAATGACTTTAAACACACTTATTTTAGTTGAAAAAGTAATGATTCACATCCAACAGTCATTTAAAGTCAAAAGATGAAATGTTAAAATGTCATCAATATTGACCACTTTTTTGAACCTTCGACTGGTCCGGGGTCATCGTTTTTCATCATAAAATTGATTTTTTGGACTCTACCAAAAATGATTCAAAATGTCATTTGGATCGGGCCTCATGGTGAATAACCACTTTTTAAACCCTCACAGTGACCAAAATTGCCATTTTTACAGAGTTTTCGCTTACTCAAAAGCTTCAATTTTGACCAATTTCAGGCACAGAAATGACTTTAAACACACTTATTTTAGTTGAAAAAGTAATAATAAACATCCAACCGTCATTTAAAGTCAAAAGATTAAAATTTTAAATTTCATCAATATTGACCACTTTTTTGAACATTCGACAGGTCCGGGGTCATCGTTTTTCATCAGAGAATAGATTTTTTGCACTCTACCAAAAATGATTCAAAATGTTATTTGGATCGGGCCTCATGTTGAATTACCACTTTTTAAATCCTCACAGTGACCAAAATTGCCATTTTTACAGAGTTTTGCTTACTCAGAAGCTTCAATTTTGACCAATTTCAGGCGGAGCGGGTCTCACGGAGCTACACGATCACGCGGCCATCTTGGTCCCGCGCTAGGCTCCTCCCCGAATAACCACTTTTTAAACCCTCACAGTGACCAAAATTGACATTTTTACAGAGTTTTCGCTTACTCAAAAGCTTCAATTTTGACCAATTTCAGGCACAGAAAGGCCTTTAAACACACTTATTTTAGTTGAAAAAGTAATAATTCACATGCAACCGTCATTTAAAGTCAAAAGATTAAATGTTAAAATTGCATCAATATTGACCACTTTTTTGAACGTTCGACAGGTCCGGGGTCATCGTTTTTTATCATAAAATTGATTTTTTGGACTCTACTGAAAAATATTCAAAATGTCATTTGGATCGGGCCTCATGTTGAATAACCATTTTTTAAACCCTAACAATGACCAAAATTGCCATTTTTACAGAGTTTTTGCTTACTCAAAAGCTTCAATTTTGACCAATTTCAGGCACAGAAATGATTTTAAACACACTTATTTTAGTTGAAAAATTAATAATTCACATCAAACCGTCATTTAAAGTCAAAAGATTAAATGTTAAAATTTCATCAATATTGACCCCTTTTTTGAACGTTCGACAGGTCCGGTCATCGTTTTTCATCAGAAAATTGATTTTTTTGGACTCTACCAAAAAAGATTCAAAATGTCATTTGGATCGGGCCTCATGTTGAATAACCACTTTTTAAACCCTCACAGTGACAAAAATTGCCATTTTTACAGAGTTTTCGCTTACTCAAAAGCTTCAATTTTGACCAATTTCAGGCACAGAAATGACTTTAAACACACTTATTTTAGTTGAAAAAGTAATAATTCACATCCAACCGTCATTTAAAGTCAAAAGATTAAATGTTAAAATTTCATCAATATTGACCTTTTTTTTGAATGTTCGACAGGTCTGGGGTCGTCGTTTTTCATCAGAAAATGGATTTTTTGCACTCTACCAAAAATGATTCAAAATGTCATTTGGATCGGGCCTCATGTTGAATAACCATTTTTTAAACCCTCACAATGACCAAAATTGCCATATTTACAGAGTTTTTGCTTACACAAAAGCTTTAATTTTGACCAATTTCAGGCACAGAAATGACTTTAAACACACTTATTTTAGTTGAAAAAGTAATATTTCACATCCAACAGTCAATTAAAGTCAAACGATTAAATGTTAAAATTTCATCAATATTAACCACTTTTTTGAATCTTCGACTGGTCCGGGGTCATCGTTTTTCATCATAAAATTGATTTTTGGACTCTACCAAAAATGATTCAAAATGTCATTTGGATCGGGCCTCATGTTAAATAAACACTTTTTAAACCCTCACAGTGACCAAAATTGCCATTTTTACAGAGTTTTCGCTTACTCAAAAGCTTCAATTTTGACCAATTTCAGGCACAGAAATGACTTTAAACACACTTATTTTAGTTGAAAAAGTAATAATAAACATCCAACCGTCATTTAAAGTCAAAAGATTACAATTTAAAATTTCATCAATATTGACCACTTTTTTGAACGTTCGACAGGTCCGGGGTCATCGTTTTTCATCAGAAAATAGATTTTTTGGACTCTACCAAAAATTATTCAAAATGTCATTTGGATCGGGCCTCATGTTGAATAACCATTTTTTAAACCCCCACAGTGACCAAAATTGCCATTTTTACAGAGTTTTGCTTACTCAGAAGCTTCAATTTTGACCAATTTCAGGCACAGAAATGACTTTAAACACTCTTATTTTAGTTGAAAAAGTAATATTTCACATCCAACAGTCATTTAAAGTCAAAAGATTAAATGGTAAAATTTCATCAATATTGACCACTTTTTTGAACGTTCGACAGGTCCGGGGTCATCGTTTTTCATCATAAAATTGATTTTTTGGACTCTACCAAAAATGATTCAAAATGTCACTTGGATCGGGCCTCATGTTGAATAACCATTTTTTAAACCCTCACAGTGACCAAAATTGCCATTTTTACAGAGTTTTCGCTTACTCAAAAGCTTCAATTTTGACCAATTTTAGGCACAGAAATGACTTTAAACACACTTATTTTAGTTGAAAAAGTAATAATTCACATCCAACAGTCATTTAAAGTCAAAAGATGAAATGTTAAAATGTCATCAATATTGACCACTTTTTTGAACATTCGACAGGTCCGGGGTCATCGTTTTTCATCAGAGAATAGATTTTTTGCACTCTACCAAAAATGATTCAAAATGTTATTTGGATCGGGCCTCATGTTGAATTACCACTTTTTAAATCCTCACAGTGACCAAAATTGCCATTTTTACAGAGTTTTGCTTACTCAGAAGCTTCAATTTTGACCAATTTCAGGCGGAGCGGGTCTCACGGAGCTACACGATCACGCGGCCATCTTGGTCCCGCGCTAGGCTCCTCCCCGAATAACCACTTTTTAAACCCTCACAGTGACCAAAATTGACATTTTTACAGAGTTTTGCTTACTCAGAAGCTTCAATTTTGATCAATTTCAGGCACAGAAATCACTTTAAACACACTTATTTTAGTTGAAAAAGTAATAATTCACATCCAACAGTCATTTAAAGTCAAAAGATTAAATGTTAAAATGTCATCAATATTGACCACTTTTTTGAATCTTCGACTGGTCCGGGGTCAACGTTTTTCATCATAAAATTGATTTTTTGGACTCTACCAAAAATGATTCAAAATGTCATTTGGATCGGGCCTCATGTTGAATAACCACTTTTTAAACCCTCACAGTGACTAAAATTGCAATTTTTACAGAGTTTTCGCTTACTCAAAAGCTTCAATTTTGACCAATTTTAGGCACAGAAATGACTTTAAACACACTTATTTTAGTTGAAAAAGTAATAATTCACATCAAACAGTCATTTAAAGTCAAAAGATGAAATGTTAAAATGTCATCAATATTGACCACTTTTTTGAACCTTCGACTGGTCCGGGGTCATCGTTTTTCATCGTAAATTGATTTTTTGGACTCTACCAAAAATGATTCAAAATGTCATTTGGATCGGGCCTCATGGTGAATAACCACTTTTTAAACCCTCACAGTGACCAAAATTGGCATTTTTACAGAGTTTTGCATACTCAGAAGCTTCAATTTTGACCAATTTCAGGCGGAGCGGGTCTCACGGAGCTACACGATCACGCGGCCATCTTGGTCCCGCGCTAGGCTCCTCCCCGAATAACCTCTTTTTAAACCCTCACAGTGAGCAAAATTGCCATTTTTACAGAGTTTTCGCTTACTCAAAAGCTTCAATTTTGACCAATTTCAGGCACAGAAATTACTTTAAACACACTTATTTTAGTTGAAAAAGTAATATTTCACATCCAACAGTCATTTAAAGTCCAAAGATTAAATGTTAAAATTTCATCAATATTAACCACTTTTTTGAATCTTCGACTGGTCCGGGATCATCGTTTTTCATCATAAAATAGATTTTTTGGACTCTACCAAAAATGATTCAAAATGTCATTTGGATCGGGCCTCATGTTGAATAACCACTTTTTAAACCCTCACAGTGACCAAAATTGCCATTTTTACAGAGTTTTCGCTTACTCAAAAGCTTCAATTTTGACCAATTTCAGGCACAGAAATGACTTTAAACACACTTATTTTAGTTGAAAAAGTAATAATAAACATCCAACCGTCATTTAAAGTCAAAAGAATAAAATTTAAAACGTCATCAATATTGACCACTTTTTTGAACGTTCGACAGGTCCGGGGTCATCGTTTTTCAGCAGAAAATAGATTTTTTTGGACTCTACCAAAAATGATTCAAAATGTTATTTGGATCGGGCCTCATGTTGAACTGCCACTTTTTAAATCCTCACAGTGACCAAAATTGCCTTTTTTACAGAGTTTTGCTTACTCAGAAGCTTCAATTTTGACCAATTTCAGGCGGAGCGGGTCTCACAGAGCTACACGATCATCACGTGGCCATCTTGGTCCCGCGCTAGGCTCCTCCCCGAATAACCACTTTTTAAACCCTCACAGTGACCAAAATTGACATTTTTACAGAGTTTTCGCTTACTCAAAAGCTTCAATTTTGACCAATTTCAGGCACAGAAATGCCTTTAAACACACTTATTTTGATTGAAAAAGTAATAATTCACATGCAACCCTCATTTAAAGTCAAAAGATTAAATGTTAAAATTGCATCAATATTGACCACTTTTTTGAACGTTCGACAGGTCCGGGGTCATCGTTTTTCATCATAAAATTGATTTTTTGGACTCTACTGAAAAATATTCAAAATGTCATTTGGATCGGGCCTCATGTTGAATAACTATTTTTTAAACCCTCACAATGACCAAAATTGCCATTTTTACAGAGTTTTTGCTTACTCAAAAGCTTCAATTTTGACCAATTTCAGGCACAGAAATGACTTTAAACACACTTATTTTAGTTGAAAAAGTAATATTTCACATCCAACAGTCATTTAAAGTCAAAAGATTAAATGTTAAAATGTCATCAATATTGAACACTTTTTTGAATCATCGACTGGTCCGGGGTCATCGTTTTTCATCAGAAAATGGATTTTTTGCATTCTACCAAAAATGATTCAAAATGTCATTTGGAATGGTCCTCATGTTGAATAACCACTTTTTAAACCCTCACAGTGACCAAAATTGCCATTTTTACAGAGTTTTGCTTACTCAGAATCTTCAATTTCGGCCAATTTCAGGCACAGAAATGACTTTAAACACAATTATTTTAGTTGAAAAAGTAATATTTCACATCCAACAGTCATTTAAAGTCAAAAGATTAAATGTTAAAATTTCATCAATATTGACCACTTTTTTGAACGTTCGACAGGTCCGGGGTCATCGTTTTTCATCAGAAAATTGATTTTTTGCACTCTACCAAAAATGATTCAAAATGTCATTTGGATTGGGCCTCATGTTGAATAACCACTTTTTAAACCCTCACAGTGACCAAAATTGCCATTTTTACAGAGTTTTGCTTACTCAGAAGCTTCAATTTTGACCAATTTCAGGCGGAGCGGGTCTCACGGAGCTACACGATCATCACGTGGCCATCTTGGTCCCGCGCTAGGCTCCTCCCCGAATAACCACTTTTTAAACCCTCACAGTGACCAAAATTGACATTTTTACAGAGTTTTCGCTTACTCAAAAGCTTCAATTTTGACCAATTTCAGGCACAGAAAGGCCTTTAAACACACTTATTTTAGTTGAAAAAGTAATAATTCACATGCAACCGTCATTTAAAGTCAAAAGATTAAATGTTAAAATTGCATCAATATTGACCACTTCTTTGAACGTTCGACAGGTCCGGGGTCATCGTTTTTCATCATAAAATTGATTTTTTGGACTCTACTGAAAAATATTCAAAATGTCATTTGGATCGGGCCTCATGTTGAATAACCATTTTTTAAACCCTCACAATGACCAAAATTGCCAGTTTTACAGAGTTTTTGCTTACTCAAAAGCTTCAATTTTGACCAATTTCAGGCACAGAAATGATTTTAAACACACTTATTTTAGTTGGAAATTTAATAATTCACATCAAACCGTCATTTAAAGTCAAAAGATTAAATGTTAAAATGTCATCAATATTGACCCCTTTTTTGAACGTTCGACAGGTCCGGTCATCGTTTTTCATCAGAAAATAGATTTTTGGGACTCTACCAAAAATTATTCAAAATGTCATTTGGATCGGGCCTCATATTGAATAACCATTTTTTAAACCCTCACAGTGACCAAAATTGCCATTTTTACAGAGTTTTGCTTACTCAGAAGCTTCAATTTTGACCAATTTCAGGCACAGAAATGACTTTAAACACACTTATTTTAGTTGAAAAAGTAATATTTCACATCCAACAGTCATTTAAAGTCAAAAGATTAAATGGTAAAATTTCATCAATATTGACCACTTTTTTGAACGTTCGACAGGTCCGGTGTCATCGTTTTTCATCATAAAATTGATTTTTTGGACTCTACCAAAAATGATTCAAAATGTCACTTGGATCGGGCCTCATGTTGAATAACCATTTTTTAAACCCTCACAGTGACCAAAATTGCCATTTTTACAGAGTTTTTGCTTACTCAAAAGTTCCAGTTTTGACCAATTTCAGGCACAAAAATGATTTTAAACACACTTATTTTAGTTGAAAAATTAATAATTCACATCAAACCGTCATTTAAAGTCAAAAGATTAAATGTTAACATTTCATCAATATTGAGCACTTTTTTGAACGTTCGACAGGTCCGGGGTCATCATTTTTCATCAGAAAATTGATTTTTTGGACTTCACCAAAAATGATTAAAAATGTCATTTGGATCGGGCCTCATGTTGAATTACCACTTTTTAAACCCTCACAGTGACCAAAATTGCCATTTTAACAGAGTTTTGCTTACTCAGAAGCTTCAATTTTGATCAATTTCAGGCACAGAAATCACTTTCAACACACACTTATTTTAGTTGAAAAAGTAATAATTCACATCCAACAGTCATTTAAAGTCAAAAGATTAAATGTTAAAATGTCATAAATATTGACCACTTTTTTGAATCTTCGACTGGTCCGGGGTCATCGTTTTTCATCAGAAAATTGATTTTTTTGGACTCTACCAAAAATTATTCAAAATGACATTTGGATCGGGCCTCATGTTGAATAACCACTTTTTAAACCCTCACAGTGACCAAAATTGCCATTTTTACAGAGTTTTCGCTTACTCACAAGCTTCAATTTCGGCCAATTTCAGGCACAGAAATTACTTTAAACACAATTATTTTAGTTGAAAAAGTAATATTTCACATCCAACAGTCATTTAAAGTCAAAAGATGAAATGGTAAAATTTCATCAATATTGACCACTTTTTTGAACGTTCGACTGGTCCGGGGTCATCGTTTTTCATCAGACAATTGATTTTTTGGACTGTACCAAAAATGATTAAAAATGTCATTTGGATCGGGCCTCATGTTGAATTACCACTTTTTAAACCCTCACAGTGACCAAAATTGCCATTTTTACAGAGTTTTGCTTACTCAGAAGCTTCAATTTTGATCAATTTCAGGCACAGAAATCACTTTAAACACACTTATTTTAGTTGAAAAAGTAATAATTCACATCCAACAGTCATTTAAAGTCAAAAGATTAAATGTTAAAATGTCATCAATATTGACCACTTTTTTTGAATCTTCGACTGGTCCGGGGTCATCGTTTTTCATCAGAAAATAGATTTTTTGGACTCTACCAAAAATGATTCAAAATGTCATTTGGATCGGGCCTCATGTTGAATTACCACTTTTTAAATCCTCACAGTGACCAAAATTGCCATTTTTACAGAGTTTTGCTTACTCAGAAGCTTCAATTTTGACCAATTTCAAGCACAGAAATCACTTTAAACACACTTATTTTAGTTGAAAAAGTAATAATTCACATCCAACAGTCATTTAAAGTCAAAAGATTAAATGTTAAAATGTCATCAATATTGAACACTTTTTTAAATCATCGACTGGTCCGGGGTCATCGTTTTTCATCAGAAAATGGATTTTTTGCATTCTACCAAAAATGATTCAAAATGTCATTTGGAATGGTCCTCATGTTGAATAACCACTTTTTAAACCCTCACAGTGACCAAAATTGCCATTTTTACAGTGTTTTGCTTACTCAGAATCTTCAATTTCGGCCAATTTCAGGCACAGAAATGACTTTAAACACAATTATTTTAGTTGAAAAAGTAATATTTCACATCCAACAGTCATTTAAAGTCAAAAGATTAAATGTTAAAATTTCATCAATATTGACCACTTTTTTGAACCTTCGACTGGTCCGGAGTCATCGTTTTTCATCATAAAATTGATTTTTTGAACTCCACCAAAAATGATTCAAAATGTCATTTGGATTGGGCCTCATGTTGAATAACCACTTTTTAAACCCTCACAGTGACCAAAATTGCCATTTTTACAGAGTTTTCGCTTACTCAAAAGCTTCAATTTTGACCAATTTCAGGCACAGAAATGACTTTAAACACACTTATTTTAGTTGAAAAAGTAATATTTCACATCCAACAGTCAATTAAAGTCAAACGATTAAATGTTAAAATTTCATCAATATTAACCACTTTTTTGAATCTTCGACTGGTCCGGGGTCATCGTTTTTCATCATAAAATTGATTTTTGGACTCTACCAAAAATGATTCAAAATGTCATTTGGATCGGGCCTCATGTTAAATAAACACTTTTTAAACCCTCACAGTGACCAAAATTGCCATTTTTACAGAGTTTTCGCTTACTCAAAAGCTTCAATTTTGACCAATTTCAGGCACAGAAATGACTTTAAACACACTTATTTTAGTTGAAAAAGTAATAATAAACATCCAACCGTCATTTAAAGTCAAAAGATTACAATTTAAAATTTCATCAATATTGACCACTTTTTTGAACGTTCGACAGGTCCGGGGTCATCGTTTTTCATCAGAAAATAGATTTTTTGGACTCTACCAAAAATTATTCAAAATGTCATTTGGATCGGGCCTCATGTTGAATAACCATTTTTTAAACCCCCACAGTGACCAAAATTGCCATTTTTACAGAGTTTTGCTTACTCAGAAGCTTCAATTTTGACCAATTTCAGGTACAAAAATAATTTTAAACACACTTATTTTAGTTGAAAAATTAATAATTCACATCAAACCGTCATTTAAAGTCAAAAGATTAAATGTTAACATTTCATCAATATTGAGCACTTTTTTGAACGTTCGACAGGTCCGGGGTCATCATTTTTCATCAGAAAATTGATTTTTTGGACTTCACCAAAAATGATTAAAAATGTCATTTGGATCGGGCCTCATGTTGAATTACCACTTTTTAAACCCTCACAGTGACCAAAATTGCCATTTTTACAGAGTTTTGCTTACTCAGAAGCTTCAATTTTGATCAATTTCAGGCACAGAAATCACTTTCAACACACACTTATTTTAGTTGAAAAAGTAATAATTCACATCCAACAGTCATTTAAAGTCAAAAGATTAAATGTTAAAATGTCATCAATATTGACCACTTTTTTGAATCTTCGACTGGTCCGGGGTCATCGTTTTTCATCAGAAAATTGATTTTTTTGGACTCTACCAAAAATTATTCAAAATGACATTTGGATCGGACCTCATGTTGAATAACCACTTTTTAAACCCTCACAGTGACCAAAATTGCCATTTTTACAGAGTTTTCGCTTACTCACAAGCTTCAATTTCGGCCAATTTCAGGCACAGAAATTACTTTAAACACAATTATTTTAGTTGAAAAAGTAATATTTCACATCCAACAGTCATTTAAAGTCAAAAGATGAAATGGTAAAATTTCATCAATATTGACCACTTTTTTGAACGTTCGACTGGTCCGGGGTCATCGTTTTTCATCAGACAATTGATTTTTTGGACTCTACCAAAAATGATTAAAAATGTCATTTGGATCGGGCCTCATGTTGAATTACCACTTTTTAAACCCTCACAGTGACCAAAATTGCCATTTTTACAGAGTTTTGCTTACTCAAAAGCTTCAATTTTGATCAATTTCAGGCACAGAAATCACTTTAAACACACTTATTTTAGTTGAAAAAGTAATAATTCACATCCAACAGTCATTTAAAGTCAAAAGATTAAATGTTAAAATGTCATCAATATTGACCACTTTTTTGAATCTTCGACTGGTCCGGGGTCAACGTTTTTCATCATAAAATTGATTTTTTGGACTCTACCAAAAATTATTCAAAATGTCATTTGGATCGGGCCTCATGTTGAATAACCACTTTTTAAACCCTCACAGTGACTAAAATTGCAATTTTTACAGAGTTTTCGCTTACTCAAAAGCTTCAATTTTGACCAATTTTAGGCACAGAAATGACTTTAAACACACTTATTTTAGTTGAAAAAGTAATAATTCACATCAAACAGTCATTTAAAGTCAAAAGATGAAATGTTAAAATGTCATCAATATTGACCACTTTTTTGAACCTTCGACTGGTCCGGGGTCATCGTTTTTCATCGTAAATTGATTTTTTGGACTCTACCAAAAATGATTCAAAATGTCACTTGGATCGGGCCTCATGTTGAATAACCATTTTTTAAACCCTCACAGTGACCAAAATTGCCATTTTTACAGAGTTTTTGCTTACTCAAAAGTTCCAGTTTTGACCAATTTCAGGCACAAAAATGATTTTAAACATACTTATTTTAGTTGAAAAATTAATAATTCACATCAAACCGTCATTTAAAGTCAAAAGATTAAATGTTAAAATTTCATCAATATTGACCCCTTTTTTGAACGTTCGACAGGTCCGGTCATCGTTTTTCATCAGAAAATTGATTTTTTTGGACTCTACCAAAAAAGATTCAAAATGTCATTTGGATCGGGCCTCATGTTGAATAACCATTTTTTAAACCCTCACAATGACCAAAATTGCCATTTTTACAGAGTTTTTGCTTACTCAAAAGCTTCAATTTTGACCAATTTCAGGCACAGAAATGATTTTAAACACACTTATTTTAGTTGAAAAATTAATAATTCACATCAAACCGTCATTTAAAGTCAAAAGATTAAATGTTAAAATTTCATCAATATTGACCCCTTTTTTGAACGTTCGACAGGTCCGGTCATCGTTTTTCATCAGAAAATTGATTTTTTTGGACTCTACCAAAAAAGATTCAAAATGTCATTTGGATCGGGCCTCATGTTGAATAACCACTTTTTAAACCCTCACAGTGACAAAAATTGCCATTTTTACAGAGTTTTCGCTTACTCAAAAGCTTCAATTTTGACCAATTTCAGGCACAGAAATGACTTTAAACACACTTATTTTAGTTGAAAAAGTAATAATTCACATCCAACCGTCATTTAGAGTCAAAAGATTAAATGTTAAAATTTCATCAATATTGACCTTTTTCTTGAACGTTCGACAGGTCTGGGGTCATCGTTTTTCATCAGAAAATGGATTTTTTGCACTCTACCAAAAATGATTCAAAATGTCATTTGGATCGGCCCTCATGTTGAATAACCACTTTTTAAACCCTAACAGTGACCAAAATTGCCATTTTTACAGAGTTTTGCTTACTAAAAAGCTTCAATTTTGACCAATTTCAGGCACAGAAATTACTTTAAACACACTTATTTTAGTTGAAAAAGTAATAATTCACATCCAACAGTCATTTAAAGTCAAAAGATTAAATGTTAAAATTTCATCAATATTGACCACTTTGTTGAACGTTCGACAGGTCCGGGGTCATCGTTTTTCATCATAAAATTGATTTTTTGGACTCTACCAAAAATTATTCAAAATGTCATTTGGATCGGGCCTCATGTTGAATAACCATTTTTTAAACCCTCACAATGACCAAAATTGCCATATTTACAGAGTTTTTGCTTACACAAAAGCTTTAATTTTGACCAATTTCAGGCACAGAAATGACTTTAAACACACTATTTTAGTTGAAAAAGTAATATTTCACATCCAACAGTCAATTAAAGTCAAACGATTAAATGTTAAAATTTCATCAATATTAACCACTTTTTTGAATCTTCGACTGGTCCGGGGTCATCGTTTTTCATCATAAAATTGATTTTTGGACTCTACCAAAAATGATTCAAAATGTCATTTGGATCGGGCCTCATGTTAAATAAACACTTTTTAAACCCTCACAGTGACCAAAATTGCCATTTTTACAGAGTTTTCGCTTACTCAAAAGCTTCAATTTTGACCAATTTCAGGCACAGAAATGACTTTAAACACACTTATTTTAGTTGAAAAAGTAATAATAAACATCCAACCGTCATTTAAAGTCAAAAGATTACAATTTAAAATTTCATCAATATTGACCACTTTTTTGAACGTTCGACAGGTCCGGGATCATCGTTTTTCATCAGAAAATAGATTTTTTGGACTCTACCAAAAATTATTCAAAATGTCATTTGGATCGGGCCTCATGTTGAATAACCATTTTTTAAACCCCCACAGTGACCAAAATTGCCATTTTTACAGAGTTTTGCTTACTCAGAAGCTTCAATTTTGACCAATTTCAGGCACAGAAATGACTTTAAACACACTTATTTTAGTTGAAAAAGTAATATTTCACATCCAACAGTCATTTAAAGTCAAAAGATTAAATGGTAAAATTTCATCAATATTGACCACTTTTTTGAACGTTCGACAGGTCCGGGGTAATCGTTTTTCATCATAAAATTGATTTTTTGGACTCTACCAAAAATGATTCAAAATGTCATTTGGATCGGGCCTCATGGTGAATAACCACTTTTTAAACCCTCACAGTGACCAAAATTGCCATTTTTACAGAGTTTTCGCTTACTCAAAAGCTTCAATTTTGACCAATTTCAGGCACAGAAATGACTTTAAAAACACTTATTTTAGTTGAAAAAGTAATAATAAACATGCAACCGTCATTTAAAGTCAAAAGATTAAAATTTTAAATTTCATCAATATTGACCACTTTTTTGAACATTCGACAGGTCCGGGGTCATCGTTTTTCATCAGAGAATAGATTTTTTGCACTCTACCAAAAATGATTCAAAATGTTATTTGGATCGGGCCTCATGTTGAATTACCACTTTTTAAATCCTCACAGTGACCAAAATTGCCATTTTTACAGAGTTTTGCTTACTCAGAAGCTTCAATTTTGACCAATTTCAGGCGGAGCGGGTCTCACGGAGCTACACGATCACGCGGCCATCTTGGTCCCGCGCTAGGCTCCTCCCCGAATAACCACTTTTTAAACCCTCACAGTGACCAAAATTGACATTTTTACAGAGTTTTCGCTTACTCAAAAGCTTCAATTTTGACCAATTTCAGGCACAGAAAGGCCTTTAAACACACTTATTTTAGTTGAAAAAGTAATAATTCAGATGCAACCGTCATTTAAAGTCAAAAGATTAAATGTTAAAATTGCATCAATATTGACCACTTTTTTGAACGTTCGACAGGTCCGGGGTCATCGTTTTTCATCATAAAATTGATTTTTTGGACTCTACTGAAAAATATTCAAAATGTCATTTGGATCGGGCCTCATGTTGAATAACCATTTTTTAAACCCTCACAATGACCAAAATTGCCATTTTTACAGAGTTTTTGCTTACTCAAAAGCTTCAATTTTGACCAATTTCAGGCACAGAAATGATTTTAAACACACTTATTTTAGTTGAAAAATTAATAATTCACATCAAACCGTCATTTAAAGTCAAAAGATTAAATGTTAAAATTTCATCAATATTGACCCCTTTTTTGAACGTTCGACAGGTCCGGTCATCGTTTTTCATCAGAAAATTGATTTTTTTGGACTCTACCAAAAAAGATTCAAAATGTCATTTGGATCGGGCCTCATGTTGAATAACCACTTTTTAAACCCTCACAGTGACAAAAATTGCCATTTTTACAGAGTTTTCGCTTACTCAAAAGCTTCAATTTTGACCAATTTCAGGCACAGAAATGACTTTAAACACACTTATTTTAGTTGAAAAAGTAATAATTCACATCCAACCGTCATTTAAAGTCAAAAGATTAAATGTTAAAATTTCATCAATATTGACCTTTTTTTTGAATGTTCGACAGGTCTGGGGTCATCGTTTTTCATCAGAAAATGGATTTTTTGCACT
Source organism: Lissotriton helveticus (assembly GCF_964261635.1). Lineage (NCBI taxonomy): Eukaryota > Metazoa > Chordata > Amphibia > Caudata > Salamandridae > Lissotriton > Lissotriton helveticus. The sequence goes on from NW_027611943.1 coordinate 1,003,517, forward strand.
CTACCAAAAATGATTCAAAATGTCATTTGGATCGGCCCTCATGTTGAATAACCACTTTTTAAACCCTAACAGTGACCAAAATTGCCATTTTTACAGAGTTTTGCTTACTAAAAAGCTTCAATTTTGACCAATTTCAGGCACAGAAATTACTTTAAACACACTTATTTTAGTTGAAAAAGTAATAATTCACATCCAACAGTCATTTAAAGTCAAAAGATTAAATGTTAAAATTTCATCAATATTGACCACTTTGTTGAACGTTCGACAGGTCCGGGGTCATCGTTTTTCATCATAAAATTGATTTTTTGGACTCTACCAAAAATTATTCAAAATGTCATTTGGATCGGGCCTCATGTTGAATAACCATTTTTTAAACCCTCACAATGACCAAAATTGCCATATTTACAGAGTTTTTGCTTACACAAAAGCTTTAATTTTGACCAATTTCAGGCACAGAAATGACTTTAAACACACTTATTTTAGTTGAAAAAGTAATATTTCACATCCAACAGTCAATTAAAGTCAAACGATTAAATGTTAAAATTTCATCAATATTAACCACTTTTTTGAATCTTCGACTGGTCCGGGGTCATCGTTTTTCATCATAAAATTGATTTTTGGACTCTACCAAAAATGATTCAAAATGTCATTTGGATCGGGCCTCATGTTAAATAAACACTTTTTAAACCCTCACAGTGACCAAAATTGCCATTTTTACAGAGTTTTCGCTTACTCAAAAGCTTCAATTTTGACCAATTTCAGGCACAGAAATGACTTTAAACACACTTATTTTAGTTGAAAAAGTAATAATAAACATCCAACCGTCATTTAAAGTCAAAAGATTACAATTTAAAATTTCATCAATATTGACCACTTTTTTGAACGTTCGACAGGTCCGGGGTCATCGTTTTTCATCAGAAAATAGATTTTTTGGACTCTACCAAAAATTATTCAAAATGTCATTTGGATCGGGCCTCATGTTGAATAACCATTTTTTAAACCCCCACAGTGACCAAAATTGCCATTTTTACAGAGTTTTGCTTACTCAGAAGCTTCAATTTTGACCAATTTCAGGTACAAAAATAATTTTAAACACACTTATTTTAGTTGAAAAATTAATAATTCACATCAAACCGTCATTTAAAGTCAAAAGATTAAATGTTAACATTTCATCAATATTGAGCACTTTTTTGAACGTTCGACAGGTCCGGGGTCATCATTTTTCATCAGAAAATTGATTTTTTGGACTTCACCAAAAATGATTAAAAATGTCATTTGGATCGGGCCTCATGTTGAATTACCACTTTTTAAACCCTCACAGTGACCAAAATTGCCATTTTTACAGAGTTTTGCTTACTCAGAAGCTTCAATTTTGATCAATTTCAGGCACAGAAATCACTTTCAACACACACTTATTTTAGTTGAAAAAGTAATAATTCACATCCAACAGTCATTTAAAGTCAAAAGATTAAATGTTAAAATGTCATCAATATTGACCACTTTTTTGAATCTTCGACTGGTCCGGGGTCATCGTTTTTCATCAGAAAATTGATTTTTTTGGACTCTACCAAAAATTATTCAAAATGACATTTGGATCGGACCTCATGTTGAATAACCACTTTTTAAACCCTCACAGTGACCAAAATTGCCATTTTTACAGAGTTTTCGCTTACTCACAAGCTTCAATTTCGGCCAATTTCAGGCACAGAAATTACTTTAAACACAATTATTTTAGTTGAAAAAGTAATATTTCACATCCAACAGTCATTTAAAGTCAAAAGATGAAATGGTAAAATTTCATCAATATTGACCACTTTTTTGAACGTTCGACTGGTCCGGGGTCATCGTTTTTCATCAGACAATTGATTTTTTGGACTCTACCAAAAATGATTAAAAATGTCATTTGGATCGGGCCTCATGTTGAATTACCACTTTTTAAACCCTCACAGTGACCAAAATTGCCATTTTTACAGAGTTTTGCTTACTCAGAGCTTCAATTTTGATCAATTTCAGGCACAGAAATCACTTTAAACACACTTATTTTAGTTGAAAAAGTAATAATTCACATCCAACAGTCATTTAAAGTCAAAAGATTAAATGTTAAAATGTCATCAATATTGACCACTTTTTTGAATCTTCGACTGGTCCGGGGTCAACGTTTTTCATCATAAAATTGATTTTTTGGACTCTACCAAAAATTATTCAAAATGTCATTTGGATCGGGCCTCATGTTGAATAACCACTTTTTAAACCCTCACAGTGACTAAAATTGCAATTTTTACAGAGTTTTCGCTTACTCAAAAGCTTCAATTTTGACCAATTTTAGGCACAGAAATGACTTTAAACACACTTATTTTAGTTGAAAAAGTAATAATTCACATCAAACAGTCATTTAAAGTCAAAAGATGAAATGTTAAAATGTCATCAATATTGACCACTTTTTTTAACCTTCGACTGGTCCGGGGTCATCGTTTTTCATCGTAAATTGATTTTTTGGACTCTACCAAAAATGATTCAAAATGTCATTTGGATCGGGCCTCATGGTGAATAACCACTTTTTAAACCCTCACAGTGACCAAAATTGCCATTTTTACAGAGTTTTGCATACTCAGAAGCTTCAATTTTGACCAATTTCAGGCGGAGAGGGTCTCACGGAGCTACACGATCACGCGGCCATCTTGGTCCCGCGCTAGGCTCCTCCCCGAATAACCACTTTTTAAACCCTCACAGTGAGCAAAATTGCCATTTTTACAGAGTTTTCGCTTACTCAAAAGCTTCAATTTTGACCAATTTCAGGCACAGAAATTACTTTAAACACACTTATTTTAGTTGAAAAAGTAATATTTCACATCCAACAGTCATTTAAAGTCCAAAGATTAAATGTTAAAATTTCATCAATATTAACCACTTTTTTGAATCTTCGACTGGTCCGGGATCATCGTTTTTCATCATAAAATTGATTTTTTGGACTCTACCAAAAATGATTCAAAATGTCATTTGGATCGGGCCTCATGTTGAATAACCACTTTTTAAACCCTCACAGTGACCAAAATTGCCATTTTTACAGAGTTTTCGCTTACTCAAAAGCTTCAATTTTGACCAATTTCAGGCACAGAAATGACTTTAAACACACTTATTTTAGTTGAAAAAGTAATAATAAACATCCAACCGTCATTTAAAGTCAAAAGAATAAAATTTAAAACGTCATCAATATTGACCACTTTTTTGAACGTTCGACAGGTCCGGGGTCATCGTTTTTCAGCAGAAAATAGATTTTTTTGGACTCTACCAAAAATGATTCAAAATGTTATTTGGATCGGGCCTCATGTTGAACTGCCACTTTTTAAATCCTCACAGTGACCAAAATTGCCTTTTTTACAGAGTTTTGCTTACTCAGAAGCTTCAATTTTGACCAATTTCAGGCGGAGCGGGTCTCACAGAGCTACACGATCATCACGTGGCCATCTTGGTCCCGCGCTAGGCTCCTCCCCGAATAACCACTTTTTAAACCCTCACAGTGACCAAAATTGACATTTTTACAGAGTTTTCGCTTACTCAAAAGCTTCAATTTTGACCAATTTCAGGCACAGAAATGACTTTAAACACACTTATTTTAGTTGAAAAAGTAATATTTCACATCCAACAGTCATTTAAAGTCAAAAGATTAAATGTTAAAATGTCATCAATATTGAACACTTTTTTGAATCATCGACTGGTCCGGGGTCATCGTTTTTCATCAGAAAATGGATTTTTTGCATTCTACCAAAAATGATTCAAAATGTCATTTGGAATGGTCCTCATGTTGAATAACCACTTTTTAAACCCTCACAGTGACCAAAATTGCCATTTTTACAGAGTTTTGCTTACTCAGAATCTTCAATTTCGGCCAATTTCAGGCACAGAAATGACTTTAAACACAATTATTTTAGTTGAAAAAGTAATATTTCACATCCAACAGTCATTTAAAGTCAAAAGATTAAATGTTAAAATTTCATCAATATTGACCACTTTTTTGAACGTTCGACAGGTCCGGGGTCATCGTTTTTCATCAGAAAATTGATTTTTTGCACTCTACCAAAAATGATTCAAAATGTCATTTGGATTGGGCCTCATGTTGAATAACCACTTTTTAAACCCTCACAGTGACCAAAATTGCCATTTTTACAGAGTTTTGCTTACTCAGAAGCTTCAATTTTGACCAATTTCAAGCACAGAAATCACTTTAAACACACTTATTTTAGTTGAAAAAGTAATAATTCACATCCAACAGTCATTTAAAGTCAAAAGATTAAATGTTAAAATGTCATCAATATTGAACACTTTTTTGAATCATCGACTGGTCCGGGGTCATCGTTTTTCATCAGAAAATGGATTTTTTGCATTCTACCAAAAATGATTCAAAATGTCATTTGGAATGGTCCTCATGTTGAATAACCACTTTTTAAACCCTCACAGTGACCAAAATTGCCATTTTTACAGAGTTTTGCTCACTCAGAATCTTCCATTTCGGCCAATTTCAGGCAGAGAAATGACTTTAAACACAATTATTTTAGTTGAAAAAGTAATAATTCACATCCAACCGTCATTTAAAGTCAAAAGATTAAATGTTAAAATTTCATCAATATTGACCACTTTTTTGAACGTTCGACAGGTCCGGGGTCATCGTTTTTCATCAGAAAATGGATTTTTTGCACTCTACCAAAAATGATTCAAAATGTCATTTGGATTGGGCCTCATGTTGAATAACCACTTTTTAAACCCTCACAGTGACCAAAATTGCCATTTTTACAGAGTTTTGCTTACTCAGAAGCTTCAATTTTGATCAATTTCAGGCACAGAAATCACTTTAAACACCCTTATTTTAGTTGAAAAAGTAATAATTCACACCCAACAGTCATTTAAAGTCAACAGATTAAATGTTAAAATGTCATCAATATTGACCACTTTTTTGAATCTTCGACTGGTCCGGGGTCATCGTTTTTCATCATAAAATTGATTTTTTGGACTCTACCAAAAATGATTCAAAATGTCATTTGGATCGGGCCTCATGTTGAATAACCACTTTTTACACCCTCACAGTGACTAAAATTGCCATTTTTACAGAGTTTTCGCTTACTCAAAAGCTTCAATTTTGACCAATTTTAGGCACAGAAATGACTTTAAACACACTTATTTTAGTTGAAAAAGTAATAATTCACATCCAACAGTCATTTAAAGTCAAAAGATGAAATGTTAAAATGTCATCAATATTGACCACTTTTTTGAACCTTCGACTGGTCCGGGGTCATCGTTTTTCATCATAAAATTGATTTTTTGGACTCTACCAAAAATGATTCAAAATGTCATTTGGATCGGGCCTCATGGTGAATAACCACTTTTTAAACCCTCACAGTGACCAAAATTGCCATTTTTACAGAGTTTTCGCTTACTCAAAAGCTTCAATTTTGACCAATTTCAAGCACAGAAATGACTTTAAACACACTTATTTTAGTTGAAAAAGTGATAATAAACATCCAACCGTCATTTAAAGTCAAAAGATTAAAATTTTAAATTTCATCAATATTGACCACTTTATTGAACATTCGACAGGTCCGGGGTCATCGTTTTTCATCAGAGAATAGATTTTTTGCACTCTACCAAAAATGATTCAAAATGTTATTTGGATCGGGCCTCATGTTGAATTACCACTTTTTAAATCCTCACAGTGACCAAAATTGCCATTTTTACAGAGTTTTGCTTACTCAGAAGCTTCAATTTTGACCAATTTCAGGCGGAGCGGGTCTCACGGAGCTACACGATCACGCGGCCATCTTGGTCCCGCGCTAGGCTCCTCCCCGAATAACCACTTTTTAAACCCTCACAGTGAGCAAAATTGCCATTTTTACAGTTTTCGCTTACTCAAAAGCTTCAATTTTGACCAATTTCAGGCACAGAAATGATTTTAAACACACTTATTTTAGTTGAAAAATTAATAATTCACATCAAACCGTCATTTAAAGTCAAAAGATTAAATGTTAAAATTTCATCAATATTGACCCCTTTTTTGAACGTTCGACAGGTCCGGTCATCGTTTTTCATCAGAAAATTGATTTTTTTGGACTCTACCAAAAAAGATTCAAAATGTCATTTGGATCGGGCCTCATGTTGAATAACCACTTTTTAAACCCTCACAGTGACAAAAATTGCCATTTTTACAGAGTTTTCGCTTACTCAAAAGCTTCAATTTTGACCAATTTCAGGCACAGAAATGACTTTAAACACACTTATTTTAGTTGAAAAAGTAATAATTCACATCCAACCGTCATTTAAAGTCAAAAGATTAAATGTTAAAATTTCATCAATATTGACCTTTTTTTTGAATGTTCGACAGGTCTGGGGTCATCGTTTTTCATCAGAAAATGGATTTTTTGCACTCTACCAAAAATGATTCAAAATGTCATTTGGATCGGCCCTCATGTTGAATAACCACTTTTTAAACCCTAACAGTGACCAAAATTGCCATTTTTACAGAGTTTTGCTTACTAAAAAGCTTCAATTTTGACCAATTTCAGGCACAGAAATTACTTTAAACACACTTATTTTAGTTGAAAAAGTAATAATTCAAATCCAACAGTCATTTAAAGTCAAAAGATTAAATGTTAAAATTTCATCAATATTGACCACTTTGTTGAACGTTCGACAGGTCCGGGGTCATCGTTTTTCATCATAAAATTGATTTTTTGGACTCTACCAAAAATTATTCAAAATGTCATTTGGATCGGGCCTCATGTTGAATAACCATTTTTTAAACCCTCACAATGACCAAAATTGCCATATTTACAGAGTTTTTGCTTACACAAAAGCTTTAATTTTGACCAATTTCAGGCACAGAAATGACTTTAAACACACTTATTTTAGTTGAAAAAGTAATATTTCACATCCAACAGTCAATTAAAGTCAAACGATTAAATGTTAAAATTTCATCAATATTAACCACTTTTTTGAATCTTCGACTGGTCCGGGGTCATCGTTTTTCATCATAAAATTGATTTTTGGACTCTACCAAAAATGATTCAAAATGTCATTTGGATCGGGCCTCATGTTAAATAAACACTTTTTAAACCCTCACAGTGACCAAAATTGCCATTTTTACAGAGTTTTCGCTTACTCAAAAGCTTCAATTTTGACCAATTTCAGGCACAGAAATGACTTTAAACACACTTATTTTAGTTGAAAAAGTAATAATAAACATCCAACCGTCATTTAAAGTCAAAAGATTACAATTTAAAATTTCATCAATATTGACCACTTTTTTGAACGTTCGACAGGTCCGGGGTCATCGTTTTTCATCAGAAAATAGATTTTTTGGACTCTACCAAAAATTATTCAAAATGTCATTTGGATCGGGCCTCATGTTGAATAACCATTTTTTAAACCCCCACAGTGACCAAAATTGCCATTTTTACAGAGTTTAGCTTACTCAGAAGCTTCAATTTTGACCAATTTCAGGCACAGAAATGACTTTAAACACACTTATTTTAGTTGAAAAAGTAATATTTCACATCCAACAGTCATTTAAAGTCAAAAGATTAAATGGTAAAATTTCATCAATATTGACCACTTTTTTGAACGTTCGACAGGTCCGGGGTAATCGTTTTTCATCATAAAATTGATTTTTTGGACTCTACCAAAAATGATTCAAAATGTCACTTGGATCGGGCCTCATGTTGAATAACCATTTTTTAAACCCTCACAGTGACCAAAATTGCCATTTTTACAGAGTTTTTGCTTACTCAAAAGTTCCAGTTTTGACCAATTTCAGGCACAAAAATGATTTTAAACACACTTATTTTAGTTGAAAAATTAATAATTCACATCAAACCGTCATTTAAAGTCAAAAGATTAAATGTTAACATTTCGTCAATATTGAGCACTTTTTTGAACGTTCGACAGGTCCGGGGTCATCATTTTTCATCAGAAAATTGATTTTTTGGACTTCACCAAAAATGATTAAAAATGTCATTTGGATCGGGCCTCATGTTGAATTACCACTTTTTAAACCCTCACAGTGACCAAAATTGCCATTTTTACAGAGTTTTGCTTACTCAGAAGCTTCAATTTTGATCAATTTCAGGCACAGAAATCACTTTCAACACACACTTATTTTAGTTGAAAAAGTAATAATTCACATCCAACAGTCATTTAAAGTCAAAAGATTAAATGTTAAAATGTCATCAATATTGACCACTTTTTTGAATCTTCGACTGGTCCGGGGTCATCGTTTTTCATCAGAAAATTGATTTTTTTGGACTCTACCAAAAATTATTCAAAATGACATTTGGATCGGACCTCATGTTGAATAACCACTTTTTAAACCCTCACAGTGACCAAAATTGCCATTTTTACAGAGTTTTCGCTTACTCACAAGCTTCAATTTCGGCCAATTTCAGGCACAGAAATTACTTTAAACACAATTATTTTAGTTGAAAAAGTAATATTTCACATCCAACAGTCATTTAAAGTCAAAAGATGAAATGGTAAAATTTCATCAATATTGACCACTTTTTTGAACGTTCGACTGGTCCGGGGTCATCGTTTTTCATCAGACAATTGATTTTTTGGACTCTACCAAAAATGATTAAAAATGTCATTTGGATCGGGCCTCATGTTGAATTACCACTTTTTAAACTCTCACAGTGACCAAAATTGCCATTTTTACAGAGTTTTGCTTACTCAGAAGCTTCAATTTTGATCAATTTCAGGCACAGAAATCACTTTAAACACACTTATTTTAGTTGAAAAAGTAATAATTCACATCCAACAGTCATTTAAAGTCAAAAGATGAAATGTTAAAATGTCATCAATATTGACCACTTTTTTGAACCTTCGACTGGTCCGGGGTCATCGTTTTTCATCATAAAATTGATTTTTTGGACTCTACCAAAAATGATTCAAAATGTCATTTGGATCGGGCCTCATGGTGAATAACCACTTTTTAAACCCTCACAGTGACCAAAATTGCCATTTTTACAGAGTTTTCGCTTACTCAAAAGCTTCAATTTTGACCAATTTCAGGCACAGAAATGACTTTAAACACACTTATTTTAGTTGAAAAAGTGATAATAAACATCCAACCGTCATTTAAAGTCAAAAGATTAAAATTTTAAATTTCATCAATATTGACCACTTTATTGAACATTCGACAGGTCCGGGGTCATCGTTTTTCATCAGAGAATAGATTTTTTGCACTCTACCAAAAATGATTCAAAATGTTATTTGGATCGGGCCTCATGTTGAATTACCACTTTTTAAATCCTCACAGTGACCAAAATTGCCATTTTTACAGAGTTTTGCTTACTCAGAAGCTTCAATTTTGACCAATTTCAGGCGGAGCGGGTCTCACGGAGCTACACGATCACGCGGCCATCTTGGTCCCGCGCTAGGCTCCTCCCCGAATAACCACTTTTTAAACCCTCACAGTGAGCAAAATTGCCATTTTTACAGTTTTCGCTTACTCAAAAGCTTCAATTTTGACCAATTTCAGGCACAGAAATGATTTTAAACACACTTATTTTAGTTGAAAAATTAATAATTCACATCAAACCGTCATTTAAAGTCAAAAGATTAAATGTTAAAATTTCATCAATATTGACCCCTTTTTTGAACGTTCGACAGGTCCGGTCATCGTTTTTCATCAGAAAATTTATTTTTTTGGACTCTACCAAAAAAGATTCAAAATGTCATTTGGATCGGGCCTCATGTTGAATAACCACTTTTTAAACCCTCACAGTGACAAAAATTGCCATTTTTACAGAGTTTTCGCTTACTCAAAAGCTTCAATTTTGACCAATTTCAGGCACAGAAATGACTTTAAACACACTTATTTTAGTTGAAAAAGTAATAATTCACATCCAACCGTCATTTAAAGTCAAAAGATTAAATGTTAAAATTTCATCAATATTGACCTTTTTTTTGAATGTTCGACAGGTCTGGGGTCATCGTTTTTCATCAGAAAATGGATTTTTTGCACTCTACCAAAAATGATTCAAAATGTCAATTGGATCGGCCCTCATGTTGAATAACCACTTTTTAAACCCTAACAGTGACCAAAATTGCCATTTTTACAGAGTTTTGCTTACTAAAAAGCTTCAATTTTGACCAATTTCAGGCACAGAAATTACTTTAAACACACTTATTTTAGTTGAAAAAGTAATAATTCACATCCAACAGTCATTTAAAGTCAAAAGATTAAATGTTAAAATTTCATCAATATTGACCACTTTGTTGAACGTTCGACAGGTCCGGGGTCATCGTTTTTCATCATAAAATTGATTTTTTGGACTCTACCAAAAATTATTCAAAATGTCATTTGGATCGGGCCTCATGTTGAATAACCATTTTTTAAACCCTCACAATGACCAAAATTGCCATATTTACAGAGTTTTTGCTTACACAAAAGCTTTAATTTTGACCAATTTCAGGCACAGAAATGACTTTAAACACACTTATTTTAGTTGAAAAAGTAATATTTCACATCCAACAGTCAATTAAAGTCAAACGATTAAATGTTAAAATTTCATCAATATTAACCACTTTTTTGAATCTTCGACTGGTCCGGGGTCATCGTTTTTCATCATAAAATTGATTTTTGGACTCTACCAAAAATGATTCAAAATGTCATTTGGATCGGGCCTCATGTTAAATAAACACTTTTTAAACCCTCACAGTGACCAAAATTGCCATTTTTACAGAGTTTTCGCTTACTCAAAAGCTTCAATTTTGACCAATTTCAGGCACAGAAATGACTTTAAACACACTTATTTTAGTTGAAAAAGTAATAATAAACATCCAACCGTCATTTAAAGTCAAAAGATTACAATTTAAAATTTCATCAATATTGACCACTTTTTTGAACGTTCGACAGGTCCGGGGTCATCGTTTTTCATCAGAAAATAGATTTTTTGGACTCTACCAAAAATTATTCAAAATGTCATTTGGATCGGGCCTCATGTTGAATAACCATTTTTTAAACCCCCACAGTGACCAAAATTGCCATTTTTACAGAGTTTAGCTTACTCAGAAGCTTCAATTTTGACCAATTTCAGGCACAGAAATGACTTTAAACACACTTATTTTAGTTGAAAAAGTAATATTTCACATCCAACAGTCATTTAAAGTCAAAAGATTAAATGGTAAAATTTCATCAATATTGACCACTTTTTTGAACGTTCGACAGGTCCGGGGTAATCGTTTTTCATCATAAAATTGATTTTTTGGACTCTACCAAAAATGATTCAAAATGTCACTTGGATCGGGCCTCATGTTGAATAACCATTTTTTAAACCCTCACAGTGACCAAAATTGCCATTTTTACAGAGTTTTTGCTTACTCAAAAGTTCCAGTTTTGACCAATTTCAGGCACAAAAATGATTTTAAACACACTTATTTTAGTTGAAAAATTAATAATTCACATCAAACCGTCATTTAAAGTCAAAAGATTAAATGTTAACATTTCATCAATATTGAGCACTTTTTTGAACGTTCGACAGGTCCGGGGTCATCATTTTTCATCAGAAAATTGATTTTTTGGACTTCACCAAAAATGATTAAAAATGTCATTTGGATCGGGCCTCATGTTGAATTACCACTTTTTAAACCCTCACAGTGACCAAAATTGCCATTTTTACAGAGTTTTGCTTACTCAGAAGCTTCAATTTTGATCAATTTCAGGCACAGAAATCACTTTCAACACACACTTATTTTAGTTGAAAAAGTAATAATTCACATCCAACAGTCATTTAAAGTCAAAAGATTAAATGTTAAAATGTCATCAATATTGACCACTTTTTTGAATCTTCGACTGGTCCGGGGTCATCGTTTTTCATCAGAAAATTGATTTTTTTGGACTCTACCAAAAATTATTCAAAATGACATTTGGATCGGACCTCATGTTGAATAACCACTTTTTAAACCCTCACAGTGACCAAAATTGCCATTTTTACAGAGTTTTCGCTTACTCACAAGCTTCAATTTCGGCCAATTTCAGGCACAGAAATTACTTTAAACACAATTATTTTAGTTGAAAAAGTAATATTTCACATCCAACAGTCATTTAAGTCAAAAGATGAAATGGTAAAATTTCATCAATATTGACCACTTTTTTGAACGTTCGACTGGTCCGGGGTCATCGTTTTTCATCAGACAATTGATTTTTTGGACTCTACCAAAAATGATTAAAAATGTCATTTGGATCGGGCCTCATGTTGAATTACCACTTTTTAAACTCTCACAGTGACCAAAATTGCCATTTTTACAGAGTTTTGCTTACTCAGAAGCTTCAATTTTGATCAATTTCAGGCACAGAAATCACTTTAAACACACTTATTTTAGTTGAAAAAGTAATAATTCACATCCAACAGTCATTTAAAGTCAAAAGATGAAATGTTAAAATGTCATCAATATTGACCACTTTTTTGAACCTTCGACTGGTCCGGGGTCATCGTTTTTCATCATAAAATTGATTTTTTGGACTCTACCAAAAATGATTCAAAATGTCATTTGGATCGGGCCTCATGGTGAATAACCACTTTTTAAACCCTCACAGTGACCAAAATTGCCATTTTTACAGAGTTTTCGCTTACTCAAAAGCTTCAATTTTGACCAATTTCAGGCACAGAAATGACTTTAAACACACTTATTTTAGTTGAAAAAGTGATAATAAACATCCAACCGTCATTTAAAGTCAAAAGATTAAAATTTTAAATTTCATCAATATTGACCACTTTATTGAACATTCGACAGGTCCGGGGTCATCGTTTTTCATCAGAGAATAGATTTTTTGCACTCTACCAAAAATGATTCAAAATGTTATTTGGATCGGGCCTCATGTTGAATTACCACTTTTTAAATCCTCACAGTGACCAAAATTGCCATTTTTACAGAGTTTTGCTTACTCAGAAGCTTCAATTTTGACCAATTTCAGGCGGAGCGGGTCTCACGGAGCTACACGATCACGCGGCCATCTTGGTCCCGCGCTAGGCTCCTCCCCGAATAACCACTTTTTAAACCCTCACAGTGAGCAAAATTGCCATTTTTACAGTTTTCGCTTACTCAAAAGCTTCAATTTTGACCAATTTCAGGCACAGAAATGATTTTAAACACACTTATTTTAGTTGAAAAATTAATAATTCACATCAAACCGTCATTTAAAGTCAAAAGAATAAATGTTAAAATTTCATCAATATTGACCCCTTTTTTGAACGTTCGACAGGTCCGGTCATCGTTTTTCATCAGAAAATTGATTTTTTTGGACTCTACCAAAAAAGATTCAAAATGTCATTTGGATCGGGCCTCATGTTGAATAACCACTTTTTAAACCCTCACAGTGACAAAAATTGCCATTTTTACAGAGTTTTCGCTTACTCAAAAGCTTCAATTTTGACCAATTTCAGGCACAGAAATGACTTTAAACACACTTATTTTAGTTGAAAAAGTAATAATTTACATCCAACCGTCATTTAAAGTCAAAAGATTAAATGTTAAAATTTCATCAATATTGACCTTTTTTTTGAATGTTCGACAGGTCTGGGGTCATCGTTTTTCATCAGAAAATGGATTTTTTGCACTCTACCAAAAATGATTCAAAATGTCATTTGGATCGGCCCTCATGTTGAATAACCACTTTTTAAACCCTAACAGTGACCAAAATTGCCATTTTTACAGAGTTTTGCTTACTAAAAAGCTTCAATTTTGACCAATTTCAGGCACAGAAATTACTTTAAACACACTTATTTTAGTTGAAAAAGTAATAATTCACATCCAACAGTCATTTAAAGTCAAAAGATTAAATGTTAAAATTTCATCAATATTGACCACTTTGTTGAACGTTCGACAGGTCCGGGGTCATCGTTTTTCATCATAAAATTGATTTTTTGGACTCTACCAAAAATTATTCAAAATGTCATTTGGATCGGGCCTCATGTTGAATAACCATTTTTTAAACCCTCACAATGACCAAAATTGCCATATTTACAGAGTTTTTGCTTACACAAAAGCTTTAATTTTGACCAATTTCAGGCACAGAAATGACTTTAAACACACTTATTTTAGTTGAAAAAGTAATATTTCACATCCAACAGTCAATTAAAGTCAAACGATTAAATGTTAAAATTTCATCAATATTAACCACTTTTTTGAATCTTCGACTGGTCCGGGGTCATCGTTTTTCATCATAAAATTGATTTTTGGACTCTACCAAAAATGATTCAAAATGTCATTTGGATCGGGCCTCATGTTAAATAAACACTTTTTAAACCCTCACAGTGACCAAAATTGCCATTTTTACAGAGTTTTCGCTTACTCAAAAGCTTCAATTTTGACCAATTTCAGGCACAGAAATGACTTTAAACACACTTATTTTAGTTGAAAAAGTAATAATAAACATCCAACCGTCATTTAAAGTCAAAAGATTACAATTTAAAATTTCATCAATATTGACCACTTTTTTGAACGTTCGACAGGTCCGGGGTCATCGTTTTTCATCAGAAAATAGATTTTTTGGACTCTACCAAAAATTATTCAAAATGTCATTTGGATCGGGCCTCATGTTGAATAACCATTTTTTAAACCCCCACAGTGACCAAAATTGCCATTTTTACAGAGTTTAGCTTACTCAGAAGCTTCAATTTTGACCAATTTCAGGCACAGAAATGACTTTAAACACACTTATTTTAGTTGAAAAAGTAATATTTCACATCCAACAGTCATTTAAAGTCAAAAGATTAAATGGTAAAATTTCATCAATATTGACCACTTTTTTGAACGTTCGACAGGTCCGGGGTAATCGTTTTTCATCATAAAATTGATTTTTTGGACTCTACCAAAAATGATTCAAAATGTCACTTGGATCGGGCCTCATGTTGAATAACCATTTTTTAAACCCTCACAGTGACCAAAATTGCCATTTTTACAGAGTTTTTGCTTACTCAAAAGTTCCAGTTTTGACCAATTTCAGGCACAAAAATGATTTTAAACACACTTATTTTAGTTGAAAAATTAATAATTCACATCAAACCGTCATTTAAAGTCAAAAGATTAAATGTTAACATTTCATCAATATTGAGCACTTTTTTGAACGTTCGACAGGTCCGGGGTCATCATTTTTCATCAGAAAATTGATTTTTTGGACTTCACCAAAAATGATTAAAAATGTCATTTGGATCGGGCCTCATGTTGAATTACCACTTTTTAAACCCTCACAGTGACCAAAATTGCCATTTTTACAGAGTTTTGCTTACTCAGAAGCTTCAATTTTGATCAATTTCAGGCACAGAAATCACTTTCAACACACACTTATTTTAGTTGAAAAAGTAATAATTCACATCCAACAGTCATTTAAAGTCAAAAGATTAAATGTTAAAATGTCATCAATATTGACCACTTTTTTGAATCTTCGACTGGTCCGGGGTCATCGTTTTTCATCAGAAAATTGATTTTTTTGGACTCTACCAAAAATTATTCAAAATGACATTTGGATCGGACCTCATGTTGAATAACCACTTTTTAAACCCTCACAGTGACCAAAATTGCCATTTTTACAGAGTTTTCGCTTACTCACAAGCTTCAATTTCGGCCAATTTCAGGCACAGAAATTACTTTAAACACAATTATTTTAGTTGAAAAAGTAATATTTCACATCCAACAGTCATTTAAGTCAAAAGATGAAATGGTAAAATTTCATCAATATTGACCACTTTTTTGAACGTTCGACTGGTCCGGGGTCATCGTTTTTCATCAGACAATTGATTTTTTGGACTCTACCAAAAATGATTAAAAATGTCATTTGGATCGGGCCTCATGTTGAATTACCACTTTTTAAACTCTCACAGTGACCAAAATTGCCATTTTTACAGAGTTTTGCTTACTCAGAAGCTTCAATTTTGATCAATTTCAGGCACAGAAATCACTTTAAACACACTTATTTTAGTTGAAAAAGTAATAATTCACATCCAACAGTCATTTAAAGTCAAAAGATTAAATGTTAAAATGTCATCAATATTGACCACTTTTTTGAATCTTCGACTGGTCCGGGGTCAACGTTTTTCATCATAAAATTGATTTTTTTGGACTCTACCAAAAATGATTCAAAATGTCATTTGGATCGGGCCTCATGTTGAATAACCACTTTTTAAACCCTCACAGTGACTAAAATTGCAATTTTTACAGAGTTTTCGCTTACTCAAAAGCTTCAATTTTGACCAATTTTATGCACAGAAATGACTTTAAACACACTTATTTTAGTTGAAAAAGTAATAATTCACATCAAACAGTCATTTAAAGTCAAAAGATGAAATGTTAAAATGTCATCAATATTGACCACTTTTTTGAACCTTCGACTGGTCCGGGGTCATCGTTTTTCATCGTAAATTGATTTTTTGGACTCTACCAAAAATGATTCAAAATGTCATTTGGATCGGGCCTCATGGTGAATAACCACTTTTTAAACCCTCACAGTGACCAAAATTGCCATTTTTACAGAGTTTTGCATACTCAGAAGCTTCAATTTTGACCAATTTCAGGCGGAGCGGGTCTCACGGAGCTCCACGATCACGCGGCCATCTTGGTCCCGCGCTAGGCTCCTCCCCGAATAACCACTTTTTAAACCCTCACAGTGAGCAAAATTGCCATTTTTACAGAGTTTTCGCTTACTCAAAAGCTTCAATTTTGACCAATTTCAGGCACAGAAATTACTTTAAACACACTTATTTTAGTTGAAAAAGTAATATTTCACATCCAACAGTCATTTAAAGTCCAAAGATTAAATGTTAAAATTTCATCAATATTAACCACTTTTTTGAATCTTCGACTGGTCCGGGATCATCGTTTTTCATCATAAAATTGATTTTTTGGACTCTACCAAAAATGATTCAAAATGTCATTTGGATCGGGCCTCATGTTGAATAACCACTTTTTAAACCCTCACAGTGACCAAAATTGCCATTTTTACAGAGTTTTCGCTTACTCAAAAGCATCAATTTTGACCAATTTCAGGCACAGAAATGACTTTAAACACACTTATTTTAGTTGAAAAAGTAATATTAAACATCCAACCGTCATTTAAAGTCAAAAGAATAAAATTTAAAACGTCATCAATATTGACCACTTTTTTGAACGTTCGACAGGTCCGGGGTCATCGTTTTTCAGCAGAAAATAGATTTTTTTGGACTCTACCAAAAATGATTCAAAATGTTATTTGGATCGGGCCTCATGTTGAACTGCCACTTTTTAAATCCTCACAGTGACCAAAATTGCCTTTTTTACAGAGTTTTGCTTACTCAGAAGCTTCAATTTTGACCAATTTCAGGCGGAGCGGGTCTCACAGAGCTACACGATCATCACGTGGCCATCTTGGTCCCGCGCTAGGCTCCTCCCCGAATAACCACTTTTTAAACCCTCACAGTGACCAAAATTGACATTTTTACAGAGTTTTCGCTTACTCAAAAGCTTCAATTTTGACCAATTTCAGGCACAGAAATGCCTTTAAACACACTTATTTTGATTGAAAAAGTAATAATTCACATGCAACCCTCATTTAAAGTCAAAAGATTAAATGTTAAAATTACATCAATATTGACCACTTTTTTGAACGTTCGACAGGTCCGGGGTCATCGTTTTTCATCATAAAATTGATTTTTTGGACTCTACTGAAAAATATTCAAAATGTCATTTGGATCGGGCCTCATGTTGAATAACTATTTTTTAAACCCTCACAATGACCAAAATTGCCATTTTTACAGATTTTTTGCTTACTCAAAAGCTTCAATTTTGACCAATTTCAGGCACAGAAATGACTTTAAACACACTTATTTTAGTTGAAAAAGTAATATTTCACATCCAACAGTCATTTAAAGTCAAAAGATTAAATGTTAAAATGTCATCAATATTGAACACTTTTTTGAATCATCGACTGGTCCGGGGTCATCGTTTTTCATCAGAAAATGGATTTTTTGCATTCTACCAAAAATGATTCAAAATGTCATTTGGAATGGTCCTCATGTTGAATAACCACTTTTTAAACCCTCACAGTGACCAAAATTGCCATTTTTACAGAGTTTTCGCTTACTCAAAAGCTTCAATTTTGACCAATTTTAGGCACAGAAATGACTTTAAACACACTTATTTTAGTTGAAAAAGTAATAATTCACATCAAACAGTCATTTAAAGTCAAAAGATGAAATGTTAAAATGTCATCAATATTGACCACTTTTTTGAACCTTCGACTGGTCCGGGGTCATCGTTTTTCATCGTAAATTGATTTTTTGGACTCTACCAAAAATGATTCAAAATGTCATTTGGATCGGGCCTCATGGTGAATAACCACTTTTTAAACCCTCACAGTGACCAAAATTGCCATTTTTACAGAGTTTTGCATACTCAGAAGCTTCAATTTTGACCAATTTCAGGCGGAGCGGGTCTCACGGAGCTACACGATCACGCGGCCATCTTGGTCCCGCGCTAGGCTCCTCCCCGAATAACCACTTTTTAAACCCTCACAGTGAGCAAAATTGCCATTTTTACAGAGTTTTCGCTTACTCAAAAGCTTCAATTTTGACCAATTTCAGGCACAGAAATTACTTTAAACACACTTATTTTAGTTGAAAAAGTAATATTTCACATCCAACAGTCATTTAAAGTCCAAAGATTAAATGTTAAAATTTCATCAATATTAACCACTTTTTTGAATCTTCGACTGGTCCGGGATCATCGTTTTTCATCATAAAATTGATTTTTTGGACTCTACTGAAAAATATTCAAAATGTCATTTGGATCGGGCCTCATGTTGAATAACCATTTTTTAAACCCTCACAATGACCAAAATTGCCATTTTTACAGAGTTTTTGCTTACTCAAAAGCTTCAATTTTGACCAATTTCAGGCACAGAAATGACTTTAAACACACTTATTTTAGTTGAAAAAGTAATATTTCACATCCAACAGTCATTTAAAGTCAAAAGATTAAATGGTAAAATTTCATCAATATTGACCACTTTTTTGAACGTTCGACAGGTCCGGGGTCATCGTTTTTCATCATAAAATTGATTTTTTTGGACTCTACCAAAAATGATTCAAAATGTCACTTGGATCGGGCCTCATGTTGAATAACCATTTTTTAAACCCTCACAGTGACCAAAATTGCCATTTTTACAGAGTTTTTGCTTACTCAAAAGTTCCAGTTTTGACCAATTTCAGGCACAAAAATGATTTTAAACACACTTATTTTAGTTGAAAAATTAATAATTCACATCAAACCGTCATTTAAAGTCAAAAGATTAAATGTTAACATTTCATCAATATTGAGCACTTTTTTGAACGTTCGACAGGTCCGGGGTCATCATTTTTCATCAGAAAATTGATTTTTTGGACTTCACCAAAAATGATTAAAAATGTCATTTGGATCGGGCCTCATGTTGAATTACCACTTTTTAAACCCTCACAGTGACCAAAATTGCCATTTTAACAGAGTTTTGCTCACTCAGAAGCTTCAATTTTGATCAATTTCAGGCACAGAAATCACTTTCAACACACACTTATTTTAGTTGAAAAAGTAATAATTCACATCCAACAGTCATTTAAAGTCAAAAGATTAAATGTTAAAATGTCATAAATATTGACCACTTTTTTGAATCTTCGACTGGTCCGGGGTCATCGTTTTTCATCGTAAATTGATTTTTTGGACTCTACCAAAAATGATTCAAAATGTCATTTGGATCGGGCCTCATGGTGAATAACCACTTTTTAAACCCTCACAGTGACCAAAATTGCCATTTTTACAGAGTTTTGCATACTCAGAAGCTTCAATTTTGACCAATTTCAGGCGGAGCGGGTCTCACGGAGCTCCACGATCACGCAACCATCTTGGTCCCGCGCTAGGCTCCTCCCCGAATAACCACTTTTTAAACCCTCACAGTGAGCAAAATTGCCATTTTTACAGAGTTTTCGCTTACTCAAAAGCTTCAATTTTGACCAATTTCAGGCACAGAAATTACTTTAAACACACTTATTTAAGTTGAAAAAGTAATATTTCACATCCAACAGTCATTTAAAGTCCAAAGATTAAATGTTAAAATTTCATCAATATTAACCACTTTTTTGAATCTTCGACTGGTCCGGGATCATCGTTTTTCATCATAAAATTGATTTTTTGGACTCTACCAAAAATGATTCAAAATGTCATTTGGATCGGGCCTCATGTTGAATAACCACTTTTTAAACCCTCACAGTGACCAAAATTGCCATTTTTACAGAGTTTTCGCTTACTCAAAAGCTTCAATTTTGACCAATTTCAGGCACAGAAATGACTTTAAACACACTTATTTTAGTTGAAAAAGTAATAATAAACATCCAACCGTCATTTAAAGTCAAAAGAATAAAATTTAAAACGTCATCAATATTGACCACTTTTTTGAACGTTCGACAGGTCCGGGGTCATCGTTTTTCAGCAGAAAATAGATTTTTTTGGACTCTACCAAAAATGATTCAAAATGTTATTTGGATCGGGCCTCATGTTGAACTGCCACTTTTTAAATCCTCACAGTGACCAAAATTGCCTTTTTTACAGAGTTTTGCTTACTCAGAAGCTTCAATTATGACCAATTTCAGGCGGAGCGGGTCTCACAGAGCTACACGATCATCACGTGGCCATCTTGGTCCCGCGCTAGGCTCCTCCCCGAATAACCACTTTTTAAACCCTCACAGTGACCAAAATTGACATTTTTACAGAGTTTTCGCTTACTCAAAAGCTTCAATTTTGACCAATTTCAGGCACAGAAATGCCTTTAAACACACTTATTTTGATTGAAAAAGTAATAATTCACATGCAACCCTCATTTAAAGTCAAAAGATTAAATGTTAAAATTACATCAATATTGACCACTTTTTTGAACGTTCGACAGGTCCGGGGTCATCGTTTTTCATCATAAAATTGATTTTTTGGACTCTACTGAAAAATATTCAAAATGTCATTTGGATCGGGCCTCATGTTGAATAACTATTTTTTAAACCCTCACAATGACCAAAATTGCCATTTTTACAGATTTTTTGCTTACTCAAAAGCTTCAATTTTGACCAATTTCAGGCACAGAAATGACTTTAAACACACTTATTTTAGTTGAAAAAGTAATATTTCACATCCAACAGTCATTTAAAGTCAAAAGATTAAATGTTAAAATGTCATCAATATTGAACACTTTTTTTAATCATCGACTGGTCCGGGGTCATCGTTTTTCATCAGAAAATGGATTTTTTGCATTCTACCAAAAATGATTCAAAATGTCATTTGGAATGGTCCTCATGTTGAATAACCACTTTTTAAACCCTCACAGTGACCAAAATTGCCATTTTTACAGAGTTTTCGCTTACTCAAAAGCTTCAATTTTGACCAATTTTAGGCACAGAAATGACTTTAAACACACTTATTTTAGTTGAAAAAGTAATAATTCACATCAAACAGTCATTTAAAGTCAAAAGATGAAATGTTAAAATGTCATCAATATTGACCACTTTTTTGAACCTTCGACTGGTCCGGGGTCATCGTTTTTCATCGTAAATTGATTTTTTGGACTCTACCAAAAATGATTCAAAATGTCATTTGGATCGGGCCTCATGGTGAATAACCACTTTTTAAACCCTCACAGTGACCAAAATTGCCATTTTTACAGAGTTTTGCATACTCAGAAGCTTCAATTTTGACCAATTTCAGGCGGAGCGGGTCTCACGGAGCTACACGATCACGCGGCCATCTTGGTCCCGCGCTAGGCTCCTCCCCGAATAACCACTTTTTAAACCCTCACAGTGAGCAAAATTGCCATTTTTACAGAGTTTTCGCTTACTCAAAAGCTTCAATTTTGACCAATTTCAGGCACAGAAATTATTTAAACACACTTATTTTAGTTGAAAAAGTAATATTTCACATCCAACAGTCATTTAAAGTCCAAAGATTAAATGTTAAAATTTCATCAATATTAACCACTTTTTTGAATCTTCGACTGGTCCGGGATCATCGTTTTTCATCATAAAATTGATTTTTTGGACTCTACTGAAAAATATTCAAAATGTCATTTGGATCGGGCCTCATGTTGAATAACCATTTTTTAAACCCTCACAATGACCAAAATTGCCATTTTTACAGAGTTTTTGCTTACTCAAAAGCTTCAATTTTGACCAATTTCAGGCACAGAAATGACTTTAAACACACTTATTTTAGTTGAAAAAGTAATATTTCACATCCAACAGTCATTTAAAGTCAAAAGATTAAATGGTAAAATTTCATCAATATTGACCACTTTTTTGAACGTTCGACAGGTCCGGGGTCATCGTTTTTCATCATAAAATTGATTTTTTTGGACTCTACCAAAAATGATTCAAAATGTCACTTGGATCGGGCCTCATGTTGAATAACCATTTTTTAAACCCTCACAGTGACCAAAATTGCCATTTTTACAGAGTTTTTGCTTACTCAAAAGTTCCAGTTTTGACCAATTTCAGGCACAAAAATGATTTTAAACACACTTATTTTAGTTGAAAAATTAATAATTCACATCAAACCGTCATTTAAAGTCAAAAGATTAAATGTTAACATTTCATCAATATTGAGCACTTTTTTGAACGTTCGACAGGTCCGGGGTCATCATTTTTCATCAGAAAATTGATTTTTTGGACTTCACCAAAAATGATTAAAAATGTCATTTGGATCGGGCCTCATGTTGAATTACCACTTTTTAAACCCTCACAGTGACCAAAATTGCCATTTTAACAGAGTTTTGCTCACTCAGAAGCTTCAATTTTGATCAATTTCAGGCACAGAAATCACTTTCAACACACACTTATTTTAGTTGAAAAAGTAATAATTCACATCCAACAGTCATTTAAAGTCAAAAGATTAAATGTTAAAATGTCATAAATATTGACCACTTTTTTGAATCTTCGACTGGTCCGGGGTCATCGTTTTTCATCAGAAAATTGATTTTTTTGGACTCTACCAAAAATTATTCAAAATGACATTTGGATCGGGCCTCATGTTGAATAACCACTTTTTAAACCCTCACAGTGACCAAAATTGCCATTTTTACAGAGTTTTCGCTTACTCACAAGCTTCAATTTCGGCCAATTTCAGGCACAGAAATTACTTTAAACACAATTATTTTAGTTGAAAAAGTAATATTTCACATCCAACAGTCATTTAAAGTCAAAAGATGAAATGGTAAAATTTCATCAATATTGACCACTTTTTTGAACGTTCGACTGGTCCGGGGTCATCGTTTTTCATCAGACAATTGATTTTTTGGACTGTACCAAAAATGATTAAAAATGTCATTTGGATCGGGCCTCATGTTGAATTACCACTTTTTAAACCCTCACAGTGACCAAAATTGCCATTTTTACAGAGTTTTGCTTACTCAGAAGCTTCAATTTTGATCAATTTCAGGCACAGAAATCACTTTAAACACACTTATTTTAGTTGAAAAAGTAATAATTCACATCCAACAGTCATTTAAAGTCAAAAGATTAAATGTTAAAATGTCATCAATATTGACCACTTTTTTTGAATCTTCGACTGGTCCGGGGTCATCGTTTTTCATCAGAAAATAGATTTTTTGGACTCTACCAAAAATGATTCAAAATGTCATTTGGATCGGGCCTCATGTTGAATTACCACTTTTTAAATCCTCACAGTGACCAAAATTGCCATTTTTACAGAGTTTTGCTTACTCAGAAGCTTCAATTTTGACCAATTTCAAGCACAGAAATCACTTTAAACACACTTATTTTAGTTGAAAAAGTAATAATTCACATCCAACAGTCATTTAAAGTCAAAAGATTAAATGTTAAAATGTCATCAATATTGAACACTTTTTTAAATCATCGACTGGTCCGGGGTCATCGTTTTTCATCAGAAAATGGATTTTTTGCATTCTACCAAAAATGATTCAAAATGTCATTTGGAATGGTCCTCATGTTGAATAACCACTTTTTAAACCCTCACAGTGACCAAAATTGCCATTTTTACAGTGTTTTGCTTACTCAGAATCTTCAATTTCGGCCAATTTCAGGCACAGAAATGACTTTAAACACAATTATTTTAGTTGAAAAAGTAATATTTCACATCCAACAGTCATTTAAAGTCAAAAGATTAAATGTTAAAATTTCATCAATATTGACCACTTTTTTGAACGTTCGACAGGTCCGGGGTCATCGTTTTTCATCAGAAAATGGATTTTTTGCACTCTACCAAAAATGATTCAAAATGTCATTTGGATCGGGCCTCATGTTAAATAAACACTTTTTAAACCCTCACAGTGACCAAAATTGCCATTTTTACAGAGTTTTCGCTTACTCAAAAGCTTCAATTTTGACCAATTTCAGGCACAGAAATGACTTTAAACACACTTATTTTAGTTGAAAAAGTAATAATAAACATCCAACCGTCATTTAAAGTCAAAAGATTACAATTTAAAATTTCATCAATATTGACCACTTTTTTGAACGTTCGACAGGTCCGGGGTCATCGTTTTTCATCAGAAAATAGATTTTTTGGACTCTACCAAAAATTATTCAAAATGTCATTTGGATCGGGCCTCATATTGAATAACCATTTTTTAAACCCTCACAGTGACCAAAATTGCCATTTTTACAGAGTTTTGCTTACTCACAAGCTTCAATTTTGACCAATTTCAGGCACAGAAATGACTTTAAACACACTTATTTTAGTTGAAAAAGTAATATTTCACATCCAACAGTCATTTAAAGTCAAAAGATTAAATGGTAAAATTTCATCAATATTGACCACTTTTTTGAACGTTCGACAGGTCCGGGGTCATCGTTTTTCATCATAAAATTGATTTTTTGTACTCTACCAAAAATGATTCAAAATGTCACTTGGATCGGGCCTCATGTTGAATAACCATTTTTTAAACCCTCACAGTGACCAAAATTGCCATTTTTACAGAGTTTTTGCTTACTCAAAAGTTCCAGTTTTGACCAATTTCAGGCACAAAAATGATTTTAAACACACTTATTTTAGTTGAAAAATTAATAATTCACATCAAACCGTCATTTAAAGTCAAAAGATTAAATGTTAACATTTCATCAATATTGAGCACTTTTTTGAACGTTTGACAGGTCCGGGGTCATCATTTTTCATCAGAAAATTGATTTTTTGGACTTCACCAAAAATGATTAAAAATGTCATTTGGATCGGGCCTCATGTTGAATTACCACTTTTTAAACCCTCACAGTGACCAAAATTGCCATTTTTACAGAGTTTTGCTTACTCAGAAGCTTCAATTTTGATCAATTTCAGGCACAGAAATCACTTTCAACACACACTTATTTTAGTTGAAAAAGTAATAATTCACATCCAACAGTCATTTAAAGTCAAAAGATTAAATGTTAAAATGTCATAAATATTGACCACTTTTTTGAATCTTCGACTGGTCCGGGGTCATCGTTTTTCATCAGAAAATTGATTTTTTTGGACTCTACCAAAAATTATTCAAAATGACATTTGGATCGGGCCTCATGTTGAATAACCACTTTTTAAACCCTCACAGTGACCAAAATTGCCATTTTTACAGAGTTTTCGCTTACTCACAAGCTTCAATTTCGGCCAATTTCAGGCACAGAAATTACTTTAAACACAATTATTTTAGTTGAAAAAGTAATATTTCACATCCAACAGTCATTTAAAGTCAAAAGATGAAATGGTAAAATTTCATCAATATTGACCACTTTTTTGAACGTTCGACTGGTCCGGGGTCATCGTTTTTCATCAGACAATTGATTTTTTGGACTTCACCAAAAATGATTAAAAATGTCATTTGGATCGGGCCTCATGTTGAATTACCACTTTTTAAACCCTCACAGTGACCAAAATTGCCATTTTTACAGAGTTTTGCTTACTCAGAAGCTTCAATTTTGATCAATTTCAGGCACAGAAATCACTTTCAACACACACTTATTTTAGTTGAAAAAGTAATAATTCACATCCAACAGTCATTTAAAGTCAAAAGATTAAATGTTAAAATGTCATAAATATTGACCACTTTTTTGAATCTTCGACTGGTCCGGGGTCATCGTTTTTCATCAGAAAATTGATTTTTTTGGACTCTACCAAAAATTATTCAAAATGACATTTGGATCGGGCCTCATGTTGAATAACCACTTTTTAAACCCTCACAGTGACCAAAATTGCCATTTTTACAGAGTTTTCGCTTACTCACAAGCTTCAATTTCGGCCAATTTCAGGCACAGAAATTACTTTAAACACAATTATTTTAGTTGAAAAAGTAATATTTCACATCCAACAGTCATTTAAAGTCAAAAGATGAAATGGTAAAATTTCATCAATATTGACCACTTTTTTGAACGTTCGACTGGTCCGGGGTCATCGTTTTTCATCAGACAATTGATTTTTTGGACTCTACCAAAAATGATTAAAAATGTCATTTGGATCGGGCCTCATGTTGAATTACCACTTTTTAAATCCTCACAGTGACCAAAATTGCCATTTTTACAGAGTTTTGCTTACTCAGAAGCTTCAATTTTGACCAATTTCAAGCACAGAAATCACTTTAAACACACTTATTTTAGTTGAAAAAGTAATAATTCACATCCAACAGTCATTTAAAGTCAAAAGATTAAATGTTAAAATGTCATCAATATTGAACACTTTTTTAAATCATCGACTGGTCCGGGGTCATCGTTTTTCATCAGAAAATGGATTTTTTGCATTCTACCAAAAATGATTCAAAATGTCATTTGGAATGGTCCTCATGTTGAATAACCACTTTTTAAACCCTCACAGTGACCAAAATTGCCATTTTTACAGTGTTTTGCTTACTCAGAATCTTCAATTTCGGCCAATTTCAGGCACAGAAATGACTTTAAACACAATTATTTTAGTTGAAAAAGTAATATTTCACATCCAACAGTCATTTAAAGTCAAAAGATTAAATGTTAAAATTTCATCAATATTGACCACTTTTTTGAACGTTCGACAGGTCCGGGGTCATCGTTTTTCATCAGAAAATTGATTTTTTGCACTCTACCAAAAATGATTCAAAATGTCATTTGGATTGGGCCTCATGTTGAATAACCACTTTTTAAACCCTCACAGTGACCAAAATTGCCATTTTTACAGAGTTTTGCTTACTCAGAAGCTTCAATTTTGACCAATTTCAGGCACAGAAATGACTTTAAACACACTTATTTTAGTTGAAAAAGTAATATTTCACATCCAACAGTCATTGAAAGTCAAAAGATTAAATGGTAAAATTTCATCAATATTGACCACTTTTTTGAACGGTCATCGTTTTTCATCATAAAATTGATTTTCTGGACTCTACCAAAAATGATTCAAAATGTCACTTGGATCGGGACTCATGTTGAATTACCACTTTTTAAACCCTCACAGTGACCAAAATTGCCATTTTTACAGAGTTTTGCTTACTCAGAAGCTTCAATTTTGACCAATTTCAGGCGGAGCGGGTCTCACAGAGCTACACGATCATCACGTGGCCATCTTGGTCCCGCGCTAGGCTCCTCCCCGAATAACCACTTTTTAAACCCTCACAGTGACCAAAATTGACATTTTTACAGAGTTTTCGCTTACTCAAAAGCTTCAATTTTGACCAATTTCAGGCACAGAAATGACTTTAAACACACTTATTTTAGTTGAAAAAGTAATATTTCACATCCAACAGTCATTTAGTCAAAAAATTAAATGTTAAAATTTCATCAATATTGACCACTTTTTTGAACGTTCGACAGTTCCGGGGTCATCGTTTTTCATCAGAAAATAGATTTTTTGGACTCTACCAAAAATGATTCAAAATGTCATTTGGATCGGGCCTCATGTTGAATTACCACTTTTTAAATCCTCACAGTGACCAAAATTGCCATTTTTACAGAGTTTTGCTTACTCAGAAGCTTCAATTTTGACCAATTTCAAGCACAGAAATCACTTTAAACACACTTATTTTAGTTGAAAAAGTAATAATTCACATCCAACAGTCATTTAAAGTCAAAAGATTAAATGTTAAAATGTCATCAATATTGAACACTTTTTTGAATCATCGACTGGTCCGGGGTCATCGTTTTTCATCAGAAAATGGATTTTTTGCATTCTACCAAAAATGATTCAAAATGTCATTTGGAATGGTCCTCATGTTGAATAACCACTTTTTAAACCCTCACAGTGACCAAAATTGCCATTTTTACAGAGTTTTGCTCACTCAGAATCTTCCATTTCGGCCAATTTCAGGCAGAGAAATGACTTTAAACACAATTATTTTAGTTGAAAAAGTAATAATTCACATCCAACCGTCATTTAAAGTCAAAAGATTAAATGTTAAAATTTCATCAATATTGACCACTTTTTTGAACGTTCGACAGGTCCGGGGTCATCGTTTTTCATCAGAAAATGGATTTTTTGCACTCTACCAAAAATGATTCAAAATGTCATTTGGATTGGGCCTCATGTTGAATAACCACTTTTTAAACCCTCACAGTGACCAAAATTGCCATTTTTACAGAGTTTTGCTTACTCAGAAGCTTCAATTTTGATCAATTTCAGGCACAGAAATCACTTTAAACACCCTTATTTTAGTTGAAAAAGTAATAATTCACACCCAACAGTCATTTAAAGTCAACAGATTAAATGTTAAAATGTCATCAATATTGACCACTTTTTTGAATCTTCGACTGGTCCGGGGTCATCGTTTTTCATCATAAAATTGATTTTTTGGACTCTACCAAAAATGATTCAAAATGTCATTTGGATCGGGCCTCATGTTAAATAACCACTTTTTAAACCCTCACAGTGACTAAAATTGCCATTTTTACAGAGTTTTCGCTTACTCAAAAGCTTCAATTTTGACCAATTTTAGGCACAGAAATGACTTTAAACACACTTATTTTAGTTGAAAAAGTAATATTTCACATCCAACAGTCATTTAAAGTCAAAAGATTAAATGGTAAAATTTCATCAATATTGACCACTTTTTTGAACGTTCGACAGGTCCGGGGTCATCGTTTTTCATCATAAAATTGATTTTTTGTACTCTACCAAAAATGATTCAAAATGTCACTTGGATCGGGCCTCATGTTGAATAACCATTTTTTAAACCCTCACAGTGACCAAAATTGCCATTTTTACAGAGTTTTTGCTTTCTCAAAAGTTCCAGTTTTGACCAATTTCAGGCACAAAAATGATTTTAAACACACTTATTTTAGTTGAAAAATTAATAATTCACATCAAACCGTCATTTAAAGTCAAAAGATTAAATGTTAACATTTCATCAATATTGAGCACTTTTTTGAACGTTTGACAGGTCCGGGGTCATCATTTTTCATCAGAAAATTGATTTTTTGGACTTCACCAAAAATGATTAAAAATGTCATTTGGATCGGGCCTCATGTTGAATTACCACTTTTTAAACCCTCACAGTGACCAAAATTGCCATTTTTACAGAGTTTTGCTTACTCAGAAGCTTCAATTTTGATCAATTTCAGGCACAGAAATCACTTTCAACACACACTTATTTTAGTTGAAAAAGTAATAATTCACATCCAACAGTCATTTAAAGTCAAAAGATTAAATGTTAAAATGTCATAAATATTGACCACTTTTTTGAATCTTCGACTGGTCCGGGGTCATCGTTTTTCATCAGAAAATTGATTTTTTTGGACTCTACCAAAAATTATTCAAAATGACATTTGGATCGGGCCTCATGTTGAATAACCACTTTTTAAACCCTCACAGTGACCAAAATTGCCATTTTTACAGAGTTTTCGCTTACTCACAAGCTTCAATTTCGGCCAATTTCAGGCACAGAAATTACTTTAAACACAATTATTTTAGTTGAAAAAGTAATATTTCACATCCAACAGTCATTTAAAGTCAAAAGATGAAATGGTAAAATTTCATCAATATTGACCACTT
This sequence comes from Lissotriton helveticus, assembly GCF_964261635.1. NCBI lineage: Eukaryota > Metazoa > Chordata > Amphibia > Caudata > Salamandridae > Lissotriton > Lissotriton helveticus. The sequence goes on from NW_027611943.1 coordinate 1,033,493, forward strand.
TTTTGAACGTTCGACTGGTCCGGGGTCATCGTTTTTCATCAGACAATTGATTTTTTGGACTTCACCAAAAATGATTAAAAATGTCATTTGGATCGGGCCTCATGTTGAATTACCACTTTTTAAACCCTCACAGTGACCAAAATTGCCATTTTTACAGAGTTTTGCTTACTCAGAAGCTTCAATTTTGATCAATTTCAGGCACAGAAATCACTTTCAACACACACTTATTTTAGTTGAAAAAGTAATAATTCACATCCAACAGTCATTTAAAGTCAAAAGATTAAATGTTAAAATGTCATAAATATTGACCACTTTTTTGAATCTTCGACTGGTCCGGGGTCATCGTTTTTCATCAGAAAATTGATTTTTTTGGACTCTACCAAAAATTATTCAAAATGACATTTGGATCGGGCCTCATGTTGAATAACCACTTTTTAAACCCTCACAGTGACCAAAATTGCCATTTTTACAGAGTTTTCGCTTACTCACAAGCTTCAATTTCGGCCAATTCAGGCACAGAAATTACTTTAAACACAATTATTTTAGTTGAAAAAGTAACATTTCACATCCAACAGTCATTTAAAGTCAAAAGATGAAATGGTAAAATTTCATCAATATTGACCACTTTTTTGAACGTTCGACTGGTCCGGGGTCATCGTTTTTCATCAGACAATTGATTTTTTGGACTCTACCAAAAATGATTAAAAATGTCATTTGGATCGGGCCTCATGTTGAATTACCACTTTTTAAATCCTCACAGTGACCAAAATTGCCATTTTTACAGAGTTTTGCTTACTCAGAAGCTTCAATTTTGACCAATTTCAAGCACAGAAATCACTTTAAACACACTTATTTTAGTTGAAAAAGTAATAATTCACATCCAACAGTCATTTAAAGTCAAAAGATTAAATGTTAAAATGTCATCAATATTGAACACTTTTTTAAATCATCGACTGGTCCGGGGTCATCGTTTTTTATCAGAAAATGGATTTTTTGCATTCTACCAAAAATGATTCAAAATGTCATTTGGAATGGTCCTCATGTTGAATAACCACTTTTTAAACCCTCACAGTGACCAAAATTGCCATTTTTACAGTGTTTTGCTTACTCAGAATCTTCAATTTCGGCCAATTTCAGGCACAGAAATGACTTTAAACACAATTATTTTAGTTGAAAAAGTAATATTTCACATCCAACAGTCATTTAAAGTCAAAAGATTAAATGTTAAAATTTCATCAATATTGACCACTTTTTTGAACGTTCGACAGGTCCGGGGTCATCGTTTTTCATCAGAAAATTGATTTTTTGCACTCTACCAAAAATGATTCAAAATGTCATTTGGATTGGGCCTCATGTTGAATAACCACTTTTTAAACCCTCACAGTGACCACAATTGCCATTTTTACAGAGTTTTGCTTACTCAGAAGCTTCAATTTTGACCAATTTCAGGCACAGAAATGACTTTAAACACACTTATTTTAGTTGAAAAAGTAATATTTCACATCCAACAGTCATTGAAAGTCAAAAGATTAAATGGTAAAATTTCATCAATATTGACCACTTTTTTGAACGGTCATCGTTTTTCATCATAAAATTGATTTTCTGGACTCTACCAAAAATGATTCAAAATGTCACTTGGATCGGGACTCATGTTGAATTACCACTTTTTAAACCCTCACAGTGACCAAAATTGCCATTTTTACAGAGTTTTGCTTACTCAGAAGCTTCAATTTTGACCAATTTCAGGCGGAGCGGGTCTCACAGAGCTACACGATCATCACGTGGCCATCTTGGTCCCGCGCTAGGCTCCTCCCCGAATAACCACTTTTTAAACCCTCACAGTGACCAAAATTGACATTTTTACAGAGTTTTCGCTTACTCAAAAGCTTCAATTTTGACCAATTTCAGGCACAGAAATGACTTTAAACACACTTATTTTAGTTGAAAAAGTAATATTTCACATCCAACAGTCATTTAGTCAAAAAATTAAATGTTAAAATTTCATCAATATTGACCACTTTTTTGAACGTTCGACAGTTCCGGGGTCATCGTTTTTCATCAGAAAATAGATTTTTTGGACTCTACCAAAAATGATTCAAAATGTCATTTGGATCGGGCCTCATGTTGAATTACCACTTTTTAAATCCTCACAGTGACCAAAATTGCCATTTTTACAGAGTTTTGCTTACTCAGAAGCTTCAATTTTGACCAATTTCAAGCACAGAAATCACTTTAAACACACTTATTTTAGTTGAAAAAGTAATAATTCACATCCAACAGTCATTTAAAGTCAAAAGATTAAATGTTAAAATGTCATCAATATTGAACACTTTTTTGAATCATCGACTGGTCCGGGGTCATCGTTTTTCATCAGAAAATGGATTTTTTGCATTCTACCAAAAATGATTCAAAATGTCATTTGGAATGGTCCTCATGTTGAATAACCACTTTTTAAACCCTCACAGTGACCAAAATTGCCATTTTTACAGAGTTTTGCTCACTCAGAATCTTCCATTTCGGCCAATTTCAGGCACAGAAATGACTTTAAACACAATTATTTTAGTTGAAAAAGTAATAATTCACATCCAACCGTCATTTAAAGTCAAAAGATTAAATGTTAAAATTTCATCAATATTGACCACTTTTTTGAACGTTCGACAGGTCCGGGGTCATCGTTTTTCATCAGAAAATGGATTTTTTGCACTCTACCAAAAATGATTCAAAATGTCATTTGGATTGGGCCTCATGTTGAATAACCACTTTTTAAACCCTCACAGTGACCAAAATTGCCATTTTTACAGAGTTTTGCTTACTCAGAAGCTTCAATTTTGATCAATTTCAGGCACAGAAATCACTTTAAACACCCTTATTTTAGTTGAAAAAGTAATAATTCACACCCAACAGTCATTTAAAGTCAACAGATTAAATGTTAAAATGTCATCAATATTGACCACTTTTTTGAATCTTCGACTGGTCCGGGGTCATCGTTTTTCATCATAAAATTGATTTTTTGGACTCTACCAAAAATGATTCAAAATGTCATTTGGATCGGGCCTCATGTTGAATAACCACTTTTTAAACCCTCACAGTGACTAAAATTGCCATTTTTACAGAGTTTTCGCTTACTCAAAAGCTTCAATTTTGACCAATTTTAGGCACAGAAATGACTTTAAACACACTTATTTTAGTTGAAAAAGTAATAATTCACATCCAACAGTCATTTAAAGTCAAAAGATGAAATGTTAAAATGTCATCAATATTGACCACTTTTTTGAACCTTCGACTGGTCCGGGGTCATCGTTTTTCATCATAAAATTGATTTTTTGGACTCTACCAAAAATGATTCAAAATGTCATTTGGATCGGGCCTCATGGTGAATAACCACTTTTTAAACCCTCACAGTGACCAAAATTGCCATTTTTACAGAGTTTTCGCTTACTCAAAAGCTTCAATTTTGACCAATTTCAGGCACAGAAATGACTTTAAACACACTTATTTTAGTTGAAAAAGTGATAATAAACATCCAACCGTCATTTAAAGTCAAAAGATTAAAATTTTAAATTTCATCAATATTGACCACTTTATTGAACATTCGACAGGTCCGGGGTCATCGTTTTTCATCAGAGAATAGATTTTTTGCACTCTACCAACAATGATTCAAAATGTTATTTGGATCGGGCCTCATGTTGAATTACCACTTTTTAAATCCTCACAGTGACCAAAATTGCCATTTTTACAGAGTTTTGCTTACTCAGAAGCTTCAATTTTGACCAATTTCAGGCGGAGCGGGTCTCACGGAGCTACACGATCACGCGGCCATCTTGGTCCCGCGCTAGGCTCCTCCCCGAATAACCACTTTTTAAACCCTCACAGTGAGCAAAATTGCCATTTTTACAGAGTTTTCGCTTACTCAAAAGCTTCAATTTTGACCAATTTCAGGCACAGAAATGACTTTAAACACACTTATTTTAGTTGAAAAAGTAATAATTCACATCCAACAGTCATTTAAAGTCAAAAGATTAAATGTTAAAATGTCATCAATATTGACCACTTTTTTTGAATCTTCGACTGGTCCGGGGTCATCGTTTTTCATCAGAAAATAGATTTTTTGGACTCTACCAAAAATGATTCAAAATGTCATTTGGATCGGGCCTCATGTTGAATAACCACTTTTTAAATCCTCACAGTGACCAAAATTGCCATTTTTACAGAGTTTTGCTTACTCAGAAGCTTCAATTTTGACCAATTTCAAGCACAGAAATCACTTTAAACACACTTATTTTAGTTGAAAAGGTAATAATTCACATCCAACAGTCATTTAAAGTCAAAAGATTAAATGTTAAAATGTCATCAATATTGAACACTTTTTTAAATCATCGACTGGTCCGGGGTCATCGTTTTTCATCAGAAAATGGATTTTTTGCATTCTACCAAAAATGATTCAAAATGTCATTTGGAATGGTCCTCATGTTGAATAACCACTTTTTAAACCCTCACAGTGACCAAAATTGCCATTTTTACAGTGTTTTGCTTACTCAGAATCTTCAATTTCGGCCAATTTCAGGCACAGAAATGACTTTAAACACAATTATTTTAGTTGAAAAAGTAATATTTCACATCCAACAGTCATTTAAAGTCAAAAGATTAAATGTTAAAATTTCATCAATATTGACCACTTTTTTGAACGTTCGACAGGTCCGGGGTCATCGTTTTTCATCAGAAAATGGATTTTTTGCACTCTACCAAAAATGATTCAAAATGTCATTTGGATCGGGCCTCATGTTAAATAAACACTTTTTAAACCCTCACAGTGACCAAAATTGCCATTTTTACAGAGTTTTCGCTTACTCACAAGCTTCAATTTCGGCCAATTTCAGGCACAGAAATTACTTTAAACACACTTATTTTAGTTGAAAAATTAATAATTCACATCAAACCGTCATTTAAAGTCAAAAGATTAAATGTTAACATTTCATCAATATTGAGCACTTTTTTGAACGTTCGACAGGTCCGGGGTCATCATTTTTCATCAGAAAATTGATTTTTTGGACTTCACCAAAAATGATTACAAATGTCATTTGGATCGGGCCTCATGTTGAATTACCACTTTTTAAACCCTCACAGTGACCAAAATTGCCATTTTTACAGAGTTTTGCTTACTCAGAAGCTTCAATTTTGATCAATTTCAGGCACAGAAATCACTTTCAACACACACTTATTTTAGTTGAAAAAGTAATAATTCACATCCAACAGTCATTTAAAGTCAAAAGATTAAATGTTAAAATGTCATAAATATTGACCATTTTTTTGAATCTTCGACTGGTCCGGGGTCATCGTTTTTCATCAGAAAATTGATTTTTTTGGACTCTACCAAAAATTATTCAAAATGACATTTGGATCGGGCCTCATGTTGAATAACCACTTTTTAAACCCTCACAGTGACCAAAATTGCCATTTTTACAGAATTTTCGCTTACTCACAAGCTTCAATTTCGGCCAATTTCAGGCACAGAAATTACTTTAAACACAATTATTTTAGTTGAAAAAGTAATATTTCACATCCAACAGTCATTGAAAGTCAAAAGATTAAATGGTAAAATTTCATCAATATTGACCACTTTTTTGAACGTTCGACTGGTCCGGGGTCATCGTTTTTCATCAGACAATTGATTTTTTGGACTCTACCAAAAATGATTCAAAATGTCATTTGGATCGGGACTCATGTTGAATTACCACTTTTTAAACCCTCACAGTGACCAAAATTGCCATTTTTACAGAGTTTTGCTTACTCAGAAGCTTCAATTTTGACCAATTTCAGGCGGAGCGGGTCTCACAGAGCTACACGATCATCACGTGGCCATCTTGGTCCCGCGCTAGGCTCCTCCCCGAATAACCACTTTTTAAACCCTCACAGTGACCAAAATTGACATTTTTACAGAGTTTTCGCTTACTCAAAAGCTTCAATTTTGACCAATTTCAGGCACAGAAATGACTTTAAACACACTTATTTTAGTTGAAAAAGTAATATTTCACATCCAACAGTCATTTAAAGTCAAAAAATTAAACGTTAAAATTTCATCAATATTGACCACTTTTTTGAACGTTCGACAGTTCCGGGGTCATCGTTTTTCATCAGAAAATAGATTTTTTGGACTCTACCAAAAATGATTCAAAATGTCATTTGGATCGGGCCTCATGTTGAATTACCACTTTTTAAATCCTCACAGTGACCAAAATTGCCATTTTTACAGAGTTTTGCTTACTCAGAAGCTTCAATTTTGACCAATTTCAAGCACAGAAATCACTTTAAACACACTTATTTTAGTTGAAAAAGTAATAATTCACATCCAACAGTCATTTAAAGTCAAAAGATTAAATGTTAAAATGTCATCAATATTGAACACTTTTTTGAATCATCGACTGGTCCGGGGTCATCGTTTTTCATCAGAAAATGGATTTTTTGCATTCTACCAAAAATGATTCAAAATGTCATTTGGATCGGGCCTCATGTTGAATTACCACTTTTTAAACCCTCACAGTGACCAAAATTGCCATTTTTACAGAGTTTTGCTCACTCAGAATCTTCCATTTCGGCCAATTTCAGGCACAGAAATCACTTTAAACACAATTATTTTAGTTGAAAAAGTAATAATTCACATCCAACCGTCATTTAAAGTCAAAAGATTAAATGTTAAAATTTCATCAATATTGACCACTTTTTTGAACGTTCGACAGGTCCGGGGTCATCGTTTTTCATCAGAAAATGGATTTTTTGCACTCTACCAAAAATGATTCAAAATGTCATTTGGATTGGGCCTCATGTTGAATAACCACTTTTTAAACCCTCACAGTGACCAAAATTGCCATTTTTACAGAGTTTTGCTTACTCAGAAGCTTCAATTTTGACCAATTTCAGGCACAGAAATCACTTTAAACACCCTTATTTTAGTTGAAAAAGTAATAATTCACATCCAACAGTCATTTAAAGTCAAAAGATTAAATGTTAAAATGTCATCAATATTGAACACTTTTTTGAATCATCGACTGGTCCGGGGTCATCGTTTTTCATCAGAAAATGGATTTTTTGCATTCTACCAAAAATGATTCAAAATGTCATTTGGAATGGTCCTCATGTTGAATAACCACTTTTTAAACCCTCACAGTGACCAAAATTGCCATTTTTACAGTGTTTTGCTTACTCAGAATCTTCAATTTCGGCCAATTTCAGGCACAGAAATGACTTTAAACACAATTATTTTAGTTGAAAAAGTAATATTTCACATCCAACAGTCATTTAAAGTCAAAAGATTAAATGTTAAAATGTCATCAATATTGAACACTTTTTTAAATCATCGACTGGTCCGGGGTCATCGTTTTTCATCAGAAAATGGATTTTTTGCATTCTACCAAAAATGATTCAAAATGTCATTTGGAATGGTCCTCATGTTGAATAACCACTTTTTAAACCCTCACAGTGACCAAAATTGCCTTTTTTCAGTGTTTTGCTTACTCAGAATCTTCAATTTCGGCCAATTTCAGGCACAGAAATGACTTTAAACACAATTATTTTAGTTGAAAAAGTAATATTTCACATCCAACAGTCATTTAAAGTCAAAAGATTAAATGTTAAAATTTCATCAATATTGACCACTTTTTTGAACGTTCGACAGGTCCGGGGTCATCGTTTTTCATCAGAAAATGGATTTTTTGCACTCTACCAAAAATGATTCAAAATGTCATTTGGATCGGGCCTCATGTTAAATAAACACTTTTTAAACCCTCACAGTGACCAAAATTGCCATTTTTACAGAGTTTTCGCTTACTCAAAAGCTTCAATTTTGACCAATTTCAGGCACAGAAATGACTTTAAACACACTTATTTTAGTTGAAAAAGTAATAATAAACATCCAACCGTCATTTAAAGTCAAAAGATTACAATTTAAAATTTCATCAATATTGACCACTTTTTTGAACGTTCGACAGGTCCGGGGTCATCGTTTTTCATCAGAAAATAGATTTTTTGGACTCTACCAAAAATTATTCAAAATGTCATTTGGATCGGGCCTCATATTGAATAACCATTTTTTAAACCCTCACAGTGACCAAAATTGCCATTTTTACAGAGTTTTGCTTACTCAGAAGCTTCAATTTTGACCAATTTCAGGCACAGAAATGACTTTAAACACACTTATTTTAGTTGAAAAAGTAATATTTCACATCCAACAGTCATTTAAAGTCAAAAGATTAAATGGTAAAATTTCATCAATATTGACCACTTTTTTGAACGTTCGACAGGTCCGGGGTCATCGTTTTTCATCATAAAATTGATTTTTTGTACTCTACCAAAAATGATTCAAAATGTCACTTGGATCGGGCCTCATGTTGAATAACCATTTTTTAAACCCTCACAGTGACCAAAATTGCCATTTTTACAGAGTTTTTGCTTACTCAAAAGTTCCAGTTTTGACCAATTTCAGGCACAAAAATGATTTTAAACACACTTATTTTAGTTGAAAAAGTAATAATTCACATCCAACAGTCATTTAAAGTCAAAAGATTAAATGTTAAAATGTCATAAATATTGACCACTTTTTTGAATCTTCGACTGGTCCGGGGTCATCGTTTTTCATCAGAAAATTGATTTTTTTGGACTCTACCAAAAATTATTCAAAATGACATTTGGATCGGGCCTCATGTTGAATAACCACTTTTTAAACCCTCACAGTGACCAAAATTGCCATTTTTACAGAGTTTTCGCTTACTCACAAGCTTCAATTTCGGCCAATTTCAGGCACAAAAATTACTTTAAACACAATTATTTTAGTTGAAAAAGTAATATTTCACATCCAACAGTCATTTAAAGTCAAAAGATGAAATGGTAAAATTTCATCAATATTGACCACTTTTTTGAACGTTCGACTGGTCCGGGGTCATCGTTTTTCATCAGACAATTGATTTTTTGGACTCTACCAAAAATGATTAAAAATGTCATTTGGATCGGGCCTCATGTTGAATTACCACTTTTTAAATCCTCACAGTGACCAAAATTGCCATTTTTACAGAGTTTTGCTTACTCAGAAGCTTCAATTTTGACCAATTTCAAGCACAGAAATCACTTTAAACACACTTATTTTAGTTGAAAAAGTAATAATTCACATCCAACAGTCATTTAAAGTCAAAAGATTAAATGTTAAAATGTCATCAATATTGAACACTTTTTTAAATCATCGACTGGTCCGGGGTCATCGTTTTTCATCAGAAAATGGATTTTTTGCATTCTACCAAAAATGATTCAAAATGTCATTTGGAATGGTCCTCATGTTGAATAACCACTTTTTAAACCCTCACAGTGACCAAAATTGCCATTTTTACAGTGTTTTGCTTACTCAGAATCTTCAATTTCGGCCAATTTCAGGCACAGAAATGACTTTAAACACAATTATTTTAGTTGAAAAAGTAATATTTCACATCCAACAGTCATTTAAAGTCAAAAGATTAAATGTTAAAATTTCATCAATATTGACCACTTTTTTGAACGTTCGACAGGTCCGGGGTCATCGTTTTTCATCAGAAAATTGATTTTTTGCACTCTACCAAAAATGATTCAAAATGTCATTTGGATTGGGCCTCATGTTGAATAACCACTTTTTAAACCCTCACAGTGACCAAAATTGCCATTTTTACAGAGTTTTGCTTACTCAGAAGCTTCAATTTTGACCAATTTCAGGCACAGAAATGACTTTAAACACACTTATTTTAGTTGAAAAAGTAATATTTCACATCCAACAGTCATTGAAAGTCAAAAGATTAAATGGTAAAATTTCATCAATATTGACCACTTTTTTGAACGTTCGACTGGTCCGGGGTCATCGTTTTTCATCATAAAATTGATTTTCTGGACTCTACCAAAAATGATTCAAAATGTCACTTGGATCGGGACTCATGTTGAATTACCACTTTTTAAACCCTCACAGTGACCAAAATTGCCATTTTTACAGAGTTTTGCTTACTCAGAAGCTTCAATTTTGACCAATTTCAGGCGGAGCGGGTCTCACAGAGCTACACGATCATCACGTGGCCATCTTGGTCCCGCGCTAGGCTCCTCCCCGAATAACCACTTTTTAAACCCTCACAGTGACCAAAATTGACATTTTTACAGAGTTTTCGCTTACTCAAAAGCTTCAATTTTGACCAATTTCAGGCACAGAAATGACTTTAAACACACTTATTTTAGTTGAAAAAGTAATATTTCACATCCAACAGTCATTTAAAGTCAAAAAATTAAATGTTAAAATTTCATCAATATTGACCACTTTTTTGAACGTTCGACAGTTCCGGGGTCATCGTTTTTCATCAGAAAATAGATTTTTTGGACTCTACCAAAAATGATTCAAAATGTCATTTGGATCGGGCCTCATGTTGAATTACCACTTTTTAAATCCTCACAGTGACCAAAATTGCCATTTTTACAGAGTTTTGCTTACTCAGAAGCTTCAATTTTGACCAATTTCAAGCACAGAAATCACTTTAAACACACTTATTTTAGTTGAAAAAGTAATAATTCACATCCAACAGTCATTTAAAGTCAAAAGATTAAATGTTAAAATGTCATCAATATTGAACACTTTTTTGAATCATCGACTGGTCCGGGGTCATCGTTTTTCATCAGAAAATGGATTTTTTGCATTCTACCAAAAATGATTCAAAATTTCATTTGGAATGGTCCTCATGTTGAATAACCACTTTTTAAACCCTCACAGTGACCAAAATTGCCATTTTTACAGAGTTTTGCTTACTCAGAATCTTCCATTTCGGCCAATTTCAGGCACAGAAATGACTTTAAACACAATTATTTTAGTTGAAAAAGTAATAATTCACATCCAACCGTCATTTAAAGTCAAAAGATTAAATGTTAAAATTTCATCAATATTGACCACTTTTTTGAACGTTCGACAGGTCCGGGGTCATCGTTTTTCATCAGAAAATGGATTTTTTGCACTCTACCAAAAATGATTCAAAATGTCATTTGGATTGGGCCTCATGTTGAATAACCACTTTTTAAACCCTCACAGTGACCAAAATTGCCATTTTTACAGAGTTTTGCTTACTCAGAAGCTTCAATTTTCATCAATTTCAGGCACAGAAATCACTTTAAACACCCTTATTTTAGATGAAAAAGTAATAATTCACACCCAACAGTCATTTAAAGTCAACAGATTAAATGTTAAAATGTCATCAATATTGACCACTTTTTTGAATCATCGACTGGTCCGGGGTCATCGTTTTTCATCAGAAAATGGATTTTTTGCATTCTACCAAAAATGATTCAAAATGTCATTTGGATCGGGCCTCATGTTGAATTACCACTTTTTAAACCCTCACAGTGACCAAAATTGCCATTTTTACAGAGTTTTGCTCACTCAGAATCTTCCATTTCGGCCAATTTCAGGCACAGAAATCACTTTAAACACAATTATTTTAGTTGAAAAAGTAATAATTCACATCCAACCGTCATTTAAAGTCAAAAGATTAAATGTTAAAATTTCATCAATATTGACCACTTTTTTGAACGTTCGACAGGTCCGGGGTCATCGTTTTTCATCAGAAAATGGATTTTTTGCACTCTACCAAAAATGATTCAAAATGTCATTTGGATTGGGCCTCATGTTGAATAACCACTTTTTAAACCCTCACAGTGACCAAAATTGCCATTTTTACAGAGTTTTGCTTACTCAGAAGCTTCAATTTTGACCAATTTCAGGCACAGAAATCACTTTAAACACCCTTATTTTAGTTGAAAAAGTAATAATTCACATCCAACAGTCATTTAAAGTCAAAAGATTAAATGTTAAAATGTCATCAATATTGAACACTTTTTTGAATCATCGACTGGTCCGGGGTCATCGTTTTTCATCAGAAAATGGATTTTTTGCATTCTACCAAAAATGATTCAAAATGTCATTTGGAATGGTCCTCATGTTGAATAACCACTTTTTAAACCCTCACAGTGACCAAAATTGCCATTTTTACAGTGTTTTGCTTACTCAGAATCTTCAATTTCGGCCAATTTCAGGCACAGAAATGACTTTAAACACAATTATTTTAGTTGAAAAAGTAATATTTCACATCCAACAGTCATTTAAAGTCAAAAGATTAAATGTTAAAATGTCATCAATATTGAACACTTTTTTAAATCATCGACTGGTCCGGGGTCATCGTTTTTCATCAGAAAATGGATTTTTTGCATTCTACCAAAAATGATTCAAAATGTCATTTGGAATGGTCCTCATGTTGAATAACCACTTTTTAAACCCTCACAGTGACCAAAATTGCCATTTTTACAGTGTTTTGCTTACTCAGAATCTTCAATTTCGGCCAATTTCAGGCACAGAAATGACTTTAAACACAATTATTTTAGTTGAAAAAGTAATATTTCACATCCAACAGTCATTTAAAGTCAAAAGATTAAATGTTAAAATTTCATCAATATTGACCACTTTTTTGAACGTTCGACAGGTCCGGGGTCATCGTTTTTCATCAGAAAATGGATTTTTTGCACTCTACCAAAAATGATTCAAAATGTCATTTGGATCGGGCCTCATGTTAAATAAACACTTTTTAAACCCTCACAGTGACCAAAATTGCCATTTTTACAGAGTTTTCGCTTACTCAAAAGCTTCAATTTTGACCAATTTCAGGCACAGAAATGACTTTAAACACACTTATTTTAGTTGAAAAAGTAATAATAAACATCCAACCGTCATTTAAAGTCAAAAGATTACAATTTAAAATTTCATCAATATTGACCACTTCTTTGAACGTTCGACAGGTCCGGGGTCATCGTTTTTCATCAGAAAATAGATTTTTTGGACTCTACCAAAAATTATTCAAAATGTCATTTGGATCGGGCCTCATATTGAATAACCATTTTTTAAACCCTCACAGTGACCAAAATTGCCATTTTTACAGAGTTTTGCTTACTCAGAAGCTTCAATTTTGACCAATTTCAGGCACAGAAATGACTTTAAACACACTTATTTTAGTTGAAAAAGTAATATTTCACATCCAACAGTCATTTAAAGTCAAAAGATTAAATGGTAAAATTTCATCAATATTGACCACTTTTTTGAACGTTCGACAGGTCCGGGGTCATCGTTTTTCATCATAAAATTGATTTTTTGTACTCTACCAAAAATGATTCAAAATGTCACTTGGATCGGGCCTCATGTTGAATAACCATTTTTTAAACCCTCACAGTGACCAAAATTGCCATTTTTACAGAGTTTTTGCTTACTCAAAAGTTCCAGTTTTGACCAATTTCAGGCACAAAAATGATTTTAAACACACTTATTTTAGTTGAAAAAGTAATAATTCACATCCAACAGTCATTTAAAGTCAAAAGATTAAATGTTAAAATGTCATAAATATTGACCACTTTTTTGAATCTTCGACTGGTCCGGGGTCATCGTTTTTCATCAGAAAATTGATTTTTTTGGACTCTACCAAAAATTATTCAAAATGACATTTGGATCGGGCCTCATGTTGAATAACCACTTTTTAAACCCTCACAGTGACCAAAATTGCCATTTTTACAGAGTTTTCGCTTACTCACAAGCTTCAATTTCGGCCAATTTCAGGCACAAAAATTACTTTAAACACAATTATTTTAGTTGAAAAAGTAATATTTCACATCCAACAGTCATTTAAAGTCAAAAGATGAAATGGTAAAATTTCATCAATATTGACCACTTTTTTGAACGTTCGACTGGTCCGGGGTCATCGTTTTTCATCAGACAATTGATTTTTTGGACTCTACCAAAAATGATTAAAAATGTCATTTGGATCGGGCCTCATGTTGAATTACCACTTTTTAAATCCTCACAGTGACCAAAATTGCCATTTTTACAGAGTTTTGCTTACTCAGAAGCTTCAATTTTGACCAATTTCAAGCACAGAAATCACTTTAAACACACTTATTTTAGTTGAAAAAGTAATAATTCACATCCAACAGTCATTTAAAGTCAAAAGATTAAATGTTAAAATGTCATCAATATTGAACACTTTTTTAAATCATCGACTGGTCCGGGGTCATCGTTTTTCATCAGAAAATGGATTTTTTGCATTCTACCAAAAATGATTCAAAATGTCATTTGGAATGGTCCTCATGTTTAATAACCACTTTTTAAACCCTCACAGTGACCAAAATTGCCATTTTTACAGTGTTTTGCTTACTCAGAATCTTCAATTTCGGCCAATTTCAGGCACAGAAATGACTTTAAACACAATTATTTTAGTTGAAAAAGTAATATTTCACATCCAACAGTCATTTAAAGTCAAAAGATTAAATGTTAAAATTTCATCAATATTGACCACTTTTTTGAACGTTCGACAGGTCCGGGGTCATCGTTTTTCATCAGAAAATTGATTTTTTGCACTCTACCAAAAATGATTCAAAATGTCATTTGGATTGGGCCTCATGTTGAATAACCACTTTTTAAACCCTCACAGTGACCAAAATTACCATTTTTACAGAGTTTTGCTTACTCAGAAGCTTCAATTTTGACCAATTTCAGGCACAGAAATGACTTTAAACACACTTATTTTAGTTGAAAAAGTAATATTTCACATCCAACAGTCATTGAAAGTCAAAAGATTAAATGGTAAAATTTCATCAATATTGACCACTTTTTTGAACGTTCGACTGGTCCGGGGTCATCGTTTTTCATCATAAAATTGATTTTCTGGACTCTACCAAAAATGATTCAAAATGTCACTTGGATCGGGACTCATGTTGAATTACCACTTTTTAAACCCTCACAGTGACCAAAATTGCCATTTTTACAGAGTTTTGCTTACTCAGAAGCTTCAATTTTGACCAATTTCAGGCGGAGCGGGTCTCACAGAGCTACACGATCATCACGTGGCCATCTTGGTCCCGCGCTAGGCTCCTCCCCGAATAACCACTTTTTAAACCCTCACAGTGACCAAAATTGACATTTTTACAGAGTTTTCGCTTACTCAAAAGCTTCAATTTTGACCAATTTCAGGCACAGAAATGACTTTAAACACACTTATTTTAGTTGAAAAAGTAATATTTCACATCCAACAGTCATTTAAAGTCAAAAAATTAAATGTTAAAATTTCATCAATATTGACCACTTTTTTGAACGTTCGACAGTTCCGGGGTCATCGTTTTTCATCAGAAAATAGATTTTTTGGACTCTACCAAAAATGATTCAAAATGTCATTTGGATCGGGCCTCATGTTGAATTACCACTTTTTAAATCCTCACAGTGACCAAAATTGCCATTTTTACAGAGTTTTGCTTACTCAGAAGCTTCAATTTTGACCAATTTCAAGCACAGAAATCACTTTAAACACACTTATTTTAGTTGAAAAAGTAATAATTCACATCCAACAGTCATTTAAAGTCAAAAGATTAAATGTTAAAATTTCATCAATATTGAACACTTTTTTGAATCATCGACTGGTCCGGGGTCATCGTTTTTCATCAGAAAATGGATTTTTTGCATTCTACCAAAAATGATTCAAAATGTCATTTGGAATGGTCCTCATGTTGAATAACCACTTTTTAAACCCTCACAGTGACCAAAATTGCCATTTTTACAGAGTTTTGCTTACTCAGAATCTTCCATTTCGGCTAATTTCAGGCACAGAAATGACTTTAAACACAATTATTTTAGTTGAAAAAGTAATAATTCACATCCAACCGTCATTTAAAGTCAAAAGATTAAATGTTAAAATTTCATCAATATTGACCACTTTTTTGAACGTTCGACAGGTCCGGGGTCATCGTTTTTCATCAGAAAATGGATTTTTTGCACTCTACCAAAAATGATTCAAAATGTCATTTGGATTGGGCCTCATGTTGAATAACCACTTTTTAAACCCTCACAGTGACCAAAATTGCCATTTTTACAGAGTTTTGCTTACTCAGAAGCTTCAATTTTGATCAATTTCAGGCACAGAAATCACTTTAAACACCCTTATTTTAGTTGAAAAAGTAATAATTCACACCCAACAGTCATTTAAAGTCAACAGATTAAATGTTAAAATGTCATCAATATTGACCACTTTTTTGAATCTTCGACTGGTCCGGGGTCATCGTTTTTCATCATAAAATGGATTTTTTGGACTCTACCAAAAATGATTCAAAATGTCATTTGGATCGGGCCTCATGTTGAATAACCACTTTTTAAACCCTCACAGTGACTAAAATTGCCATTTTTACAGAGTTTTCGCTTACTCAAAAGCTTCAATTTTGACCAATTTTAGGCACAGAAATGACTTTAAACACACTTATTTTAGTTGAAAAAGTAATAATTCACATCCAACAGTCATTTAAAGTCAAAAGATGAAATGTTAAAATGTCATCAATATTGACCACTTTTTTGAACCTTCGACTGGTCCGGGGTCATCGTTTTTCATCATAAAATTGATTTTTTGGACTCTACCAAAAATGATTCAAAATGTCATTTGGATCGGGCCTCATGGTGAATAACCACTTTTTAAACCCTCACAGTGACCAAAATTGCCATTTTTACAGAGTTTTCGCTTACTCAAAAGCTTCAATTTTGACCAATTTCAGGCACAGAAATGACTTTAAACACACTTATTTTAGTTGAAAAAGTGATAATAAACATCCAACCGTCATTTAAAGTCAAAAGATTAAAATTTTAAATTTCATCAATATTGACCACTTTATTGAACATTCGACAGGTCCGGGGTCATCGTTTTTCATCAGAGAATAGATTTTTTGCACTCTACCAAAAATGATTCAAAATGTTATTTGGATCGGGCCTCATGTTGAATTACCACTTTTTAAATCCTCACAGTGACCAAAATTGCCATTTTTACAGAGTTTTGCTTACTCAGAAGCTTCAATTTTGACCAATTTCAGGCGGAGCGGGTCTCACGGAGCTACACGATCACGCGGCCATCTTGGTCCCGCGCTAGGCTCCTCCCCGAATAACCACTTTTTAAACCCTCACAGTGAGCAAAATTGCCATTTTTACAGAGTTTTCGCTTACTCAAAAGCTTCAATTTTGACCAATTTCAGGCACAGAAATGACTTTAAACACACTTATTTTAGTTGAAAAAGTAATAATTCACATCCAACAGTCATTTAAAGTCAAAAGATTAAATGTTAAAATGTCATCAATATTGACCACTTTTTTTGAATCTTCGACTGGTCCGGGGTCATCGTTTTTCATCAGAAAATAGATTTTTTGGACTCTACCAAAAATGATTCAAAATGTCATTTGGATCGGGCCTCATGTTGAATTACCACTTTTTAAATCCTCACAGTGACCAAAATTGCCATTTTTACAGAGTTTTGCTTACTCAGAAGCTTCAATTTTGACCAATTTCAAGCACAGAAATCACTTTAAACACACTTATTTTAGTTGAAAAAGTAATAATTCACATCCAACAGTCATTTAAAGTCAAAAGATTAAATGTTAAAATGTCATCAATATTGAACACTTTTTTAAATCATCGACTGGTCCGGGGTCATCGTTTTTCATCAGAAAATGGATTTTTTGCATTCTACCAAAAATGATTCAAAATGTCATTTGGAATGGTCCTCATGTTGAATAACCACTTTTTAAACCCTCACAGTGACCAAAATTGCCATTTTTACAGTGTTTTGCTTACTCAGAATCTTCAATTTCGGCCAATTTCAGGCACAGAAATGACTTTAAACACACTTATTTTAGTTGAAAAAGTAATAATTCACATCCAACAGTCATTTAAAGTCAAAAGATTAAATGTTAAAATGTCATAAATATTGACCATTTTTTTGAATCTTCGACTGGTCCGGGGTCATCGTTTTTCATCAGAAAATTGATTTTTTTGGACTCTACCAAAAATTATTCAAAATGACATTTGGATCGGGCCTCATGTTGAATAACCACTTTTTAAACCCTCACAGTGACCAAAATTGCCATTTTTACAGAGTTTTCGCTTACTCACAAGCTTCAATTTCGGCCAATTTCAGGCACAGAAATTACTTTAAACACAATTATTTTAGTTGAAAAAGTAATATTTCACATCCAACAGTCATTGAAAGTCAAAAGATTAAATGGTAAAATTTCATCAATATTGACCACTTTTTTGAACGTTCGACTGGTCCGGGGTCATCGTTTTTCATCAGACAATTGATTTTTTGGACTCTACCAAAAATGATTCAAAATGTCATTTGGATCGGGACTCATGTTGAATTACCACTTTTTAAACCCTCACAGTGACCAAAATTGCCATTTTTACAGAGTTTTGCTTACTCAGAAGCTTCAATTTTGACCAATTTCAGGCGGAGCGGGTCTCACAGAGCTACACGATCATCACGTGGCCATCTTGGTCCCGCGCTAGGCTCCTCCCCGAATAACCACTTTTTAAACCCTCACAGTGACCAAAATTGACAATTTTACAGAGTTTTCGCTTACTCAAAAGCTTCAATTTTGACCAATTTCAGGCACAGAAATGACTTTAAACACACTTATTTTAGTTGAAAAAGTAATATTTCACATCCAACAGTCATTTAAAGTCAAAAAATTAAATGTTAAAATTTCATCAATATTGACCACTTTTTTGAACGTTCGACAGTTCCGGGGTCATCGTTTTTCATCAGAAAATAGATTTTTTGGACTCTACCAAAAATGATTCAAAATGTCATTTGGATCGGGCCTCATGTTGAATTACCACTTTTTAAATCCTCACAGTGACCAAAATTGCCATTTTTACAGAGTTTTGCTTACTCAGAAGCTTCAATTTTGACCAATTTCAAGCACAGAAATCACTTTAAACACACTTATTTTAGTTGAAAAAGTAATAATTCACATCCAACAGTCATTTAAAGTCAAAAGATTAAATGTTAAAATGTCATCAATATTGAACACTTTTTTGAATCATCGACTGGTCCGGGGTCATCGTTTTTCATCAGAAAATGGATTTTTTGCATTCTACCAAAAATGATTCAAAATGTCATTTGGATCGGGCCTCATGTTGAATTACCACTTTTTAAACCCTCACAGTGACCAAAATTGCCATTTTTACAGAGTTTTGCTCACTCAGAATCTTCCATTTCGGCCAATTTCAGGCACAGAAATCACTTTAAACACAATTATTTTAGTTGAAAAAGTAATAATTCACATCCAACCGTCATTTAAAGTCAAAAGATTAAATGTTAAAATTTCATCAATATTGACCACTTTTTTGAACGTTCGACAGGTCCGGGGTCATCGTTTTTCATCAGAAAATGGATTTTTTGCACTCTACCAAAAATGATTCAAAATGTCATTTGGATTGGGCCTCATGTTGAATAACCACTTTTTAAACCCTCACAGTGACCAAAATTGCCATTTTTACAGAGTTTTGCTTACTCAGAAGCTTCAATTTTGACCAATTTCAGGCACAGAAATCACTTTAAACACCCTTATTTTAGTTGAAAAAGTAATAATTCACATCCAACAGTCATTTAAAGTCAAAAGATTAAATGTTAAAATGTCATCAATATTGAACACTTTTTTGAATCATCGACTGGTCCGGGGTCATCGTTTTTCATCAGAAAATGGATTTTTTGCATTCTACCAAAAATGATTCAAAATGTCATTTGGAATGGTCCTCATGTTGAATAACCACTTTTTAAACCCTCACAGTGACCAAAATTGCCATTTTTACAGTGTTTTGCTTACTCAGAATCTTCAATTTCGGCCAATTTCAGGCACAGAAATGACTTTAAACACAATTATTTTAGTTGAAAAAGTAATATTTCACATCCAACAGTCATTTAAAGTCAAAAGATTAAATGTTAAAATTTCATCAATATTGACCACTTTTTTGAACGTTCGACAGGTCCGGGGTCATCGTTTTTCATCAGAAAATGGATTTTTTGCACTCTACCAAAAATGATTCAAAATGTCATTTGGATCGGGCCTCATGTTAAATAAACACTTTTTAAACCCTCACAGTGACCAAAATTGCCATTTTTACAGAGTTTTCGCTTACTCAAAAGCTTCAATTTTGACCAATTTCAGGCACAGAAATGACTTTAAACACACTTATTTTAGTTGAAAAAGTAATAATAAACATCCAACCGTCATTTAAAGTCAAAAGATTACAATTTAAAATTTCATCAATATTGACCACTTTTTTGAACGTTCGACAGGTCCGGGGTCATCGTTTTTCATCATAAAATTGATTTTTTGTACTCTACCAAACATGATTCAAAATGTCACTTGGATCGGGCCTCATGTTGAATAACCATTTTTTAAACCCTCACAGTGACCAAAATTGCCATTTTTACAGAGTTTTTGCTTACTCAAAAGTTCCAGTTTTGACCAATTTCAGGCACAAAAATGATTTTAAACACAATTATTTTAGTTGAAAAATTAATAATTCACATCAAACCGTCATTTAAAGTCGAAAGATTAAATGTTAACATTTCATCAATATTGAGCACTTTTTTGAACGTTCGACAGGTCCGGGGTCATCATTTTTCATCAGAAAATTGATTTTTTGGACTTCACCAAAAATGATTAAAAATGTCATTTGGATCGGGTCTCATGTTGAATTACCACTTTTTAAACCCTCACAGTGACCAAAATTGCCATTTTTACAGAGTTTTGCTTACTCAGAAGCTTCAATTTTGATCAATTTCAGGCACAGAAATCACTTTCAACACACACTTATTTTAGTTGAAAAAGTAATAATTCACATCCAACAGTCATTTAAAGTCAAAAGATTAAATGTTAAAATGTCATAAATATTGACCATTTTTTTGAATCTTCGACTGGTCCGGGGTCATCGTTTTTCATCAGAAAATTGATTTTTTTGGACTCTACCAAAAATTATTCAAAATGACATTTGGATCGGGCCTCATGTTGAATAACCACTTTTTAAACCCTCACAGTGACCAAAATTGCCATTTTTACAGAGTTTTCGCTTACTCACAAGCTTCAATTTCGGCCAATTTCAGGCACAGAAATTACTTTAAACACAATTATTTTAGTTGAAAAAGTAATATTTCACATCCAACAGTCATTTAAAGTCAAAAGATGAAATGGTAAAATTTCATCAATATTGACCACTTTTTTGAACGTTCGACTGGTCCGGGGTCATCGTTTTTCATCAGACAATTGATTTTTTGGACTCTACCAAAAATGATTAAAAATGTCATTTGGATCGGGCCTCATGTTGAATTACCACTTTTTAAACCCTCACAGTGACCAAAATTGCCATTTTTACAGAGTTTTGCTTACTCAGAAGCTTCAATTTTGATCAATTTCAGGCACAGAAATCACTTTAAACACACTTATTTTAGTTGAAAAAGTAATAATTCACATCCAACAGTCATTTAAAGTCAAAAGATTAAATGTTAAAATGTCATCAATATTGACCACTTTTTTTGAATCTTCGACTGGTCCGGGGTCATCGTTTTTCATCAGAAAATAGATTTTTTGGACTCTACCAATAATGATTCAAAATGTCATTTGGATCGGGCCTCATGTTGAATTACCACTTTTTAAATCCTCACAGTGACCAAAATTGCCATTTTTACAGAGTTTTGCTTACTCAGAAGCTTCAATTTTGACCAATTTCAAGCACAGAAATCACTTTAAACACACTTATTTTAGTTGAAAAAGTAATAATTCACATCCAACAGTCATTTAAAGTCAAAAGATTAAATGTTAAAATGTCATCAATATTGAACACTTTTTTAAATCATCGACTGGTCCGGGGTCATCGTTTTTCATCAGAAAATTGATTTTTTGCATTCTACCAAAAATGATTCAAAATGTCATTTGGAATGGTCCTCATGTTGAATAACCACTTTTTAAACCCTCACAGTGACCAAAATTTCCATTTTTACAGTGTTTTGCTTACTCAGAATCTTCAATTTCGGCCAATTTCAGGCACAGAAATGACTTTAAACACAATTATTTTAGTTGAAAAAGTAATATTTCACATCCAACAGTCATTGAAAGTCAAAAGATTAAATGTTAAAATTTCATCAATATTGACCACTTTTTTGAACGTTCGACAGGTCCGGGGTCATCGTTTTTCATCAGAAAATGAATTTTTTGCACTCTACCAAAAATGATTCAAAATGTCATTTGGATTGGGCCTCATGTTGAATAACCACTTTTTAAACCCTCACAGTGACCAAAATTGCCATTTTTACAGAGTTTTGCTTACTCAGAAGCTTCAATTTTGATCAATTTCAGGCACAGAAATCACTTTAAACACCCTTATTTTAGTTGAAAAAGTAATAATTCACACCCAACAGTCATTTAAAGTCAACAGATTAAATGTTAAAATGTCATCAATATTGACCTTTTTTTTGAATCTTCGACTGGTCCGGGGTCATCGTTTTTCATCATAAAATTGATTTTTTGGACTCTACCAAAAATGATTCAAAATGTAATTTGGATCGGGCCTCATGTTGAATAACCACTTTTTAAACCCTCACAGTGACTAAAATTGCCATTTTTACAGAGTTTTTGCTTACTCAAAAGCTTCAATTTTGACCAATTTTAGGCACAGAAATGACTTTAAACACACTTATTTTAGTTGAAAAAGTAATAATTCACATCCAACAGTCATTTAAAGTCAAAAGATGAAATGTTAAAATGTCATCAATATTGACCACTTTTTTGAACCTTCGACTGGTCCGGGGTCATCGTTTTTCATCATAAAATTGATTTTTTGGACTCTACCAAAAATGATTCAAAATGTCATTTGGATCGGGCCTCATGGTGAATAACCACTTTTTAAACCCTCACAGTGACCAAAATTGCCATTTTTACAGAGTTTTCGCTTACTCAAAAGCTTCAATTTTGACCAATTTCAGGCACAGAAATGACTTTAAACACACTTATTTTAGTTGAAAAAGTGATAATAAACATCCAACCGTCATTTAAAGTCAAAAGATTAAAATTTTAAATTTCATCAATATTGACCACTTTATTGAACATTCGACAGGTCCGGGGTCATCGTTTTTCATCAGAGAATAGATTTTTTGCACTCTACCAAAAATGATTCAAAATGTTATTTGGATCGGACCTCATGTTGAATTACCACTTTTTAAATCCTCACAGTGACCAAAATTGGCATTTTTACAGAGTTTTGCTTACTCAGAAGCTTCAATTTTGACCAATTTCAGGCGGAGCGGGTCTCACGGAGCTACACGATCACGCGGCCATCTTGGTCCCGCGCTAGGCTCCTCCCCGAATAACCACTTTTTAAACCCTCACAGTGAGCAAAATTGCCATTTTTACAGAGTTTTCGCTTACTCAAAAGCTTCAATTTTGACCAATTTCAGGCACAGAAATGACTTTAAACACACTTATTTTAGTTGAAAAAGTAATAATTCACATCCAACCGTCATTTAAAGTCTAAAGATTAAATGTTAAAATTTCATCAATATTGACCACTTTTTTGAACGTTCGACAGGTCCGGGGTCATCGTTTTTCATCATAAAATTGATTTTTTGGACTCTACCAAAAATTATTCAAAATGTCATTTGGATCGGGCCTCATGTTGAATAACCATTTTTTAAACCCTCACAATGACCAAAATTGCCATATTTACAGAGTTTTTGCTTACACAAAAGCTTCAATTTTGACCAATTTCAGGCACAGAAATGACTTTAAACACACTTATTTTAGTTGAAAAAGTAACATTTCACATCCAACAGTCATTTAAAGTCAAAAGATTAAAATTTAAAATTTCATCAATATTGACCACTTTTTGAACGTTCGACAGGTCCGGGGTCATCGTTTTTCATCAGAAAATAGATTTTTTGGACTCTACCAAAAATGATTCAAAATGTTATTTGGATCGGGCCTCATGTTGAACTGCCACTTTTTAAATCCTCACAGTGACCAAAATTGCCATTTTTACAGAGTTTTGCTTACTCAGAAGCTTCAATTTTGACCAATTTCAGGCGGAGCGGGTCTCACGGAGCTACACGATCATCACGTGGCCATCTTGGTCCCGCGCTAGGCTCCTCCCCGAATAACCACTTTTTAAACCCTCACAGTGACCAAAATTGACATTTTTACAGAGTTTTCGCTTACTCAAAAGCTTCAATTTTGACCAATTTCAGGCACAGAAATGATTTTAAACACACTTATTTTAGTTGAAAAATTAATAATTCACATCAAACCGTCATTTAAAGTCAAAAGATTAAATGTTAAAATTTCATCAATATTGACCCCTTTTTTGAACGTTCGACAGGTCCGGTCATCGTTTTTCATCAGAAAATTGATTTTTTTGGACTCTACCAAAAAAGATTCAAAATGTCATTTGGATCGGGCCTCATGTTGAATAACCACTTTTTAAACCCTCACAGTGACAAAAATTGCCATTTTTACAGAGTTTTCGCTTACTCAAAAGCTTCAATTTTGACCAATTTCAGGCACAGAAATGACTTTAAACACACTTATTTTAGTTGAAAAAGTAATAATTCACATCCAACCGTCATTTAAAGTCAAAAGATTAAATGTTAAAATTTCATCAATATTGACCTTTTTCTTGAACGTTCGACAGGTCTGGGGTCATCGTTTTTCATCAGAAAATGGATTTTTTGCACTCTACCAAAAATGATTCAAAATGTCATTTGGATCGGCCCTCATGTTGAATAACCACTTTTTAAACCCTAACAGTGACCAAAATTGCCATTTTTACAGAGTTTTGCTTACTAAAAAGCTTCAATTTTGACCAATTTCAGGCACAGAAATTACTTTAAACACACTTATTTTAGTTGAAAAAGTAATAATTCACATCCAACAGTCATTTAAAGTCAAAAGATTAAATGTTAAAATTTCATCAATATTGACCACTTTGTTGAACGTTCGACAGGTCCGGGGTCATCGTTTTTCATCATAAAATTGATTTTTTGGACTCTACCAAAAATTATTCAAAATGTCATTTGGATCGGGCCTCATGTTGAATAACCATTTTTTAAACCCTCACAATGACCAAAATTGCCATATTTACAGAGTTTTTGCTTACAGAAAAGCTTTAATTTTGACCAATTTCAGGCACAGAAATGACTTTAAACACACTTATTTTAGTTGAAAAAGTAATATTTCACATCCAACAGTCAATTAAAGTCAAACGAGTAAATGTTAAAATTTCATCAATATTAACCACTTTTTTGAATCTTCGACTGGTCCGGGGTCATCGTTTTTCATCAGAAAATAGATTTTTTGGACTCTACCAAAAATGATTCAAAATGTCATTTGGATCGGGCCTCATGTTGAATTACCACTTTTTAAATCCTCACAGTGACCAAAATTGCCATTTTTACAGAGTTTTGCTTACTCAGAAGCTTCAATTTTGACCAATTTCAAGCACAGAAATCACTTTAAACACACTTATTTTAGTTGAAAAAGTAATAATTCACATCCAACAGTCATTTAAAGTCAAAAGATTAAATGTTAAAATGTCATCAATATTGAACACTTTTTTGAATCATCGACTGGTCCGGGGTCATCGTTTTTCATCAGAAAATGGATTTTTTGCATTCTACCAAAAATGATTCAAAATGTCATTTGGAATGGTCCTCATGTTGAATAACCACTTTTTAAACCCTCACAGTGACCAAAATTGCCATTTTTACAGAGTTTTGCTTACTCAGAAGCTTCAATTTTGATCAATTTCAGGCACAGAAATCACTTTAAACACCCTTATTTTAGTTGAAAAAGTAATAATTCACATCCAACAGTCATTTAAAGTCAAAAGATGAAATGTTAAAATGTCATCAATATTGACCACTTTTTTGAACATTCGACAGGTCCGGGGTCATCGTTTTTCATCAGAGAATAGATTTTTTGCACTCTACCAAAAATGATTCAAAATGTTATTTGGATCGGGCCTCATGTTGAATTACCACTTTTTAAATCCTCACAGTGACCAAAATTGGCATTTTTACAGAGTTTTGCTTACTCAGAAGCTTCAATTTTGACCAATTTCAGGCGGAGCGGGTCTCACGGAGCTACACGATCACGCGGCCATCTTGGTCCCGCGCTAGGCTCCTCCCCGAATAACCACTTTTTAAACCCTCACAGTGAGCAAAATTGCCATTTTTACAGAGTTTTCGCTTACTCAAAAGCTTCAATTTTGACCAATTTCAGGCACAGAAATGACTTTAAACACACTTATTTTAGTTGAAAAAGTAATAATTCACATCCAACCGTCATTTAAAGTCTAAAGATTAAATGTTAAAATTTCATCAATATTGACCACTTTTTTGAACGTTCGACAGGTCCGGGGTCATCGTTTTTCATCATAAAATTGATTTTTTGGACTCTACCAAAAATTATTCAAAATGTCATTTGGATCGGGCCTCATGTTGAATAACCATTTTTTAAACCCTCACAATGACCAAAATTGCCATATTTACAGAGTTTTTGCTTACACAAAAGCTTCAATTTTGACCAATTTCAGGCACAGAAATGACTTTAAACACACTTATTTTAGTTGAAAAAGTAACATTTCACATCCAACAGTCATTTAAAGTCAAAAGATTAAAATTTAAAATTTCATCAATATTGACCACTTTTTGAACGTTCGACAGGTCCGGGGTCATCGTTTTTCATCAGAAAATAGATTTTTTGGACTCTACCAAAAATGATTCAAAATGTTATTTGGATCGGGCCTCATGTTGAACTGCCACTTTTTAAATCCTCACAGTGACCAAAATTGCCATTTTTACAGAGTTTTGCTTACTCAGAAGCTTCAATTTTGACCAATTTCAGGCGGAGCGGGTCTCACGGAGCTACACGATCATCACGTGGCCATCTTGGTCCCGCGCTAGGCTCCTCCCCGAATAACCACTTTTTAAACCCTCACAGTGACCAAAATTGACATTTTTACAGAGTTTTCGCTTACTCAAAAGGTTCAATTTTGACCAATTTCAGGCACAGAAAGGCCTTTAAACACACTTATTTTTGTTGAAAAAGTAATAATTCACATGCAACCGTCATTTAAAGTCAAAAGATTAAATGTTAAAATTGCATCAATATTGACCCCTTTTTTGAACGTTCGACAGGTCCGGTCATCGTTTTTCATCAGAAAATTGATTTTTTTGGACTCTACCAAAAAAGATTCAAAATGTCATTTGGATCGGGCCTCATGTTGAATAACCACTTTTTAAACCCTCACAGTGACAAAAATTGCCATTTTTACAGAGTTTTCGCTTACTCAAAAGCTTCAATTTTGACCAATTTCAGGCACAGAAATGACTTTAAACACACTTATTTTAGTTGAAAAAGTAATAATTCACATCCAACCGTCATTTAAAGTCAAAAGATTAAATGTTAAAATTTCATCAATATTGACCTTTTTCTTGAACGTTCGACAGGTCTGGGGTCATCGTTTTTCATCAGAAAATGGATTTTTTGCACTCTACCAAAAATGATTCAAAATGTCATTTGGATCGGCCCTCATGTTGAATAACCACTTTTTAAACCCTAACAGTGACCAAAATTGCCATTTTTACAGAGTTTTGCTTACTAAAAAGCTTCAATTTTGACCAATTTCAGGCACAGAAATTACTTTAAACACACTTATTTTAGTTGAAAAAGTAATAATTCACATCCAACAGTCATTTAAAGTCAAAAGATTAAATGTTAAAATTTCATCAATATTGACCACTTTGTTGAACGTTCGACAGGTCCGGGGTCATCGTTTTTCATCATAAAATTGATTTTTTGGACTCTACCAAAAATTATTCAAAATGTCATTTGGATCGGGCCTCATGTTGAATAACCATTTTTTAAACCCTCACAATGACCAAAATTGCCATATATACAGAGTTTTTGCTTACACAAAAGCTTTAATTTTGACCAATTTCAGGCACAGAAATGACTTTAAACACACTTATTTTAGTTGAAAAAGTAATATTTCACATCCAACAGTCAATTAAAGTCAAACGAGTAAATGTTAAAATTTCATCAATATTAACCACTTTTTTGAATCTTCGACTGGTCCGGGGTCATCGTTTTTCATCATAAAATTGATTTTTGGAATCTACCAAAAATGATTCAAAATGTCATTTGGATCGGGCCTCATGTTAAATAAACACTTTTTAAACCCTCACAGTGACCAAAATTGCCATTTTTACAGAGTTTTCGCTTACTCAAAAGCTTCAATTTTGACCAATTTCAGGCACAGAAATGACTTTAAACACACTTATTTTAGTTGAAAAAGTAAGATTTCACATCCATTACCACTTTTTAAACCCTCACAGTGACCAAAATTGCCATTTTTACAGAGTTTTGCTTACTCAGAAGCTTCAATTTTTATCAATTTCAGGCACAGAAATCACTTTCAACACACACTTATTTTAGTTGAAAAAGTAATAATTCACATCCAACAGTCATTTAAAGTCAAAAGATTAAATGTTAAAATGTCATCAATATTGACCACTTTTTTGAATCTTCGACTGGTCCGGGGTCATCGTTTTTCATCAGAAAATTGATTTTTTTGGACTCTACCAAAAATTATTCAAAATGACATTTGGATCGGGCCTCATGTTGAATAACCACTTTTTAAACCCTCACAGTGACCAAAATTGCATTTTTACAGAGTTTTCGCTTACTCACAAGCTTCAATTTCGGCCAATTTCAGGCACAGAAATTACTTTAAACACAATTATTTTAGTTGAAAAAGTAATATTTCACATCCAACAGTCATTTAAAGTCAAAAGATGAAATGGTAAAATTTCATCAATATTGACCACTTTTTTGAACGTTCGACTGGTCCGGGGTCATCGTTTTTCATCAGACAATTGATTTTTTGGACTCTACCAAAAATGATTAAAAATGTCATTTGGATCGGGCCTCATGTTGAATTACCACTTTTTAAACCCTCACAGTGACCAAAATTGCCATTTTTACAGAGTTTTGCTTACTCAGAAGCTTCAATTTTGATCAATTTCAGGCACAGAAATTACTTTAAACACACTTATTTTAGTTGAAAAAGTAATAATTCACATCCAACAGTCATTTAAAGTCAAAAGATTAAATGTTAAAATTTCATCAATATTGACCACTTTGTTGAACGTTCGACAGGTCCGGGGTCATCGTTTTTCATCATAAAATTGATTTTTTGGACTCTACCAAAAATTATTCAAAATGTCATTTGGATCGGGCCTCATGTTGAATAACCATTTTTTAAACCCTCACAATGACCAAAATTGCCATATATACAGAGTTTTTGCTTACACAAAAGCTTTAATTTTGACCAATTTCAGGCACAGAAATGACTTTAAACACACTTATTTTAGTTGAAAAAGTAATATTTCACATCCAACAGTCAATTAAAGTCAAACGAGTAAATGTTAAAATTTCATCAATATTAACCACTTTTTTGAATCTTCGACTGGTCCGGGGTCATCGTTTTTCATCATAAAATTGATTTTTGGAATCTACCAAAAATGATTCAAAATGTCATTTGGATCGGGCCTCATGTTAAATAAACACTTTTTAAACCCTCACAGTGACCAAAATTGCCATTTTTACAGAGTTTTCGCTTACTCAAAAGCTTCAATTTTGACCAATTTCAGGCACAGAAATGACTTTAAACACACTTATTTTAGTTGAAAAAGTAAGATTTCACATCCATTACCACTTTTTAAACCCTCACAGTGACCAAAATTGCCATTTTTACAGAGTTTTGCTTACTCAGAAGCTTCAATTTTTATCAATTTCAGGCACAGAAATCACTTTCAACACACACTTATTTTAGTTGAAAAAGTAATAATTCACATCCAACAGTCATTTAAAGTCAAAAGATTAAATGTTAAAATGTCATCAATATTGACCACTTTTTTGAATCTTCGACTGGTCCGGGGTCATCGTTTTTCATCAGAAAATTGATTTTTTTGGACTCTACCAAAAATTATTCAAAATGACATTTGGATCGGGCCTCATGTTGAATAACCACTTTTTAAACCCTCACAGTGACCAAAATTGCATTTTTACAGAGTTTTCGCTTACTCACAAGCTTCAATTTCGGCCAATTTCAGGCACAGAAATTACTTTAAACACAATTATTTTAGTTGAAAAAGTAATATTTCACATCCAACAGTCATTTAAAGTCAAAAGATGAAATGGTAAAATTTCATCAATATTGACCACTTTTTTGAACGTTCGACTGGTCCGGGGTCATCGTTTTTCATCAGACAATTGATTTTTTGGACTCTACCAAAAATGATTAAAAATGTCATTTGGATCGGGCCTCATGTTGAATTACCACTTTTTAAACCCTCACAGTGACCAAAATTGCCATTTTTACAGAGTTTTGCTTACTCAGAAGCTTCAATTTTGATCAATTTCAGGCACAGAAATCACTTTAAACACACTTATTTTAGTTGAAAAAGTAATAATTCACATCCAACAGTCATTTAAAGTCAAAAGATTAAATGTTAAAATGTCATCAATATTGACCACTTTTTTGAATCTTCGACTGGTCCGGGGTCATCGTTTTTCATCATAAAATTGATTTTTTGGACTCTACCAAAAATGATTCAAAATGTCATTTGGATCGGGCCTCATGTTGAATAACCACTTTTTAAACCCTCACAGTGACTAAAATTGCCATTTTTACAGAGTTTTCGCTTACTCAAAAGCTTCAATTTTGACCAATTTTAGGCACAGAAATGACTTTAAACACACTTATTTTAGTTGAAAAAGTAATAATTCACATCCAACAGTCATTTAAAGTCAAAAGATGAAATGTTAAAATGTCATCAATATTGACCACTTTTTTGAACCTTCGACTGGTCCAGGGTCATCGTTTTTCATCGTAAATTGATTTTTTGGACTCTACCAAAAATGATTCAAAATGTCATTTGGATCGGGCCTCATGGTGAATAACCAATTTTTAAACCCTCACAGTGACCAAAATTGCCATTTTTACAGAGTTTTGCATACTCAGAAGCTTCAATTTTGACCAATTTCAGGCGGAGCGGGTCTCACGGAGCTACACGATCACGCGGCCATCTTGGTCCCGCGCTAGGCTCCTCCCCGAATAACCACTTTTTAAACCCTCACAGTGAGCAAAATTGCCATTTTTACAGAGTTTTCGCTTACTCAAAAGCTTCAATTTTGACCAATTTCAGGCACAGAAATGACTTTAAACACACTTATTTTAGTTGAAAAAGTAATAATTCACATCCAACCGTCATTTAAAGTCAAAAGATTAAATGTTAAAATTTCATCAATATTGACCACTTTTTTGAACGTTCGACAGGTCCGGGGTCATCGTTTTTCATCATAAAATTGATTTTTTGGACTCTACCAAAAATTATTCAAAATGTCATTTGGATCGGGCCTCATGTTGAATAACCATTTTTTAAACCCTCACAATGACCAAAATTGCCATATTTACAGAGTTTTTGCTTACACAAAAGCTTCAATTTTGACCAATTTCAGGCACAGAAATGACTTTAAACACACTTATTTTAGTTGAAAAAGTAATATTTCACATCCAACAGTCATTTAAAGTCCAAAGATTAAATGTTAAAATTTCATCAATATTAACCACTTTTTTGAATCTTCGACTGGTCCGGGATCATCGTTTTTCATCATAAAATTGATTTTTTGGACTCTACCAAAAATGATTCAAAATGTCATTTGGATCGGGCCTCATGTTGAATAACCACTTTTTAAACCCTCACAGTGACCAAAATTGCCATTTTTACAGAGTTTTCGCTTACTCAAAAGCTTCAAATTTGACCAATTTCAGGCACAGAAATGACTTTAAACACACTTATTTTAGTTGAAAAAGTAATAATGAACATCCGACCGTCATTTAAAGTCAAAAGAATAAAATTTAAAACTTCATCAATATTGACCACTTTTTTGAACGTTCGACAGGTCCGGGGTCATCGTTTTTCATCAGAAAATAGATTTTTTGGACTCTACCAAAAATGATTCAAAATGTTATTTGGATCGGGCCTCATGTTGAACTGCCACTTTTTAAATCCTCACAGTGACCAAAATTGCCTTTTTTACAGAGTTTTGCTTACTCAGAAGCTTCAATTTTGACCAATTTCAGGCGGAGCGGGTCTCACAGAGCTACACGATCATCACGTGGCCATCTTGGTCCCGCGCTAGGCTCCTCCCCGAATAACCACTTTTTAAACCCTCACAGTGACCAAAATTGACATTTTTACAGAGTTTCCGCTTACTCAAAAGCTTCAATTTTGACCAATTTCAGGCACAGAAATGCCTTTAAACACACTTATTTTGATTGAAAAAGTAATAATTCACATGCAACCCTCATTTAAAGTCAAAAGATTAAATGTTAAAATTGCATCAATATTGACCACTTTTTTGAACGTTCGACAGGTCCGGGGTCATCGTTTTTCATCATAAAATTGATTTTTTGGACTCTACTGAAAAATATTCAAAATGTCATTTGGATCGGGCCTCATGTTGAATAACCACTTTTTAAACCCTCACAGTGACCAAAATTGACATTTTTACAGAGTTTCCGCTTACTCAAAAGCTTCAATTTTGACCAATTTCAGGCACAGAAATGCCTTTAAACACACTTATTTTGATTGAAAAAGTAATAATTCACATGCAACCCTCATTTAAAGTCAAAAGATTAAATGTTAAAATTGCATCAATATTGACCACTTTTTTGAACGTTCGACAGGTCCGGGGTCATCGTTTTTCATCATAAAATTGATTTTTTGGACTCTACTGAAAAATATTCAAAATGTCATTTGGATCGGGCCTCATGTTGAATAACCATTTTTTAAATCCTCACAGTGACCAAAATTGCCATTTTTACAGAGTTTTGCTTACTCAGAAGCTTCAATTTTGACCAATTTCAAGCACAGAAATCAATCAATCAATCAATCAATCAATCAATCAATCAATCACTGACACTTATAGAGCGCGCTACCTACCCATAGGGTCTCAAGGCGCTTAGGGGAAGGGGGGGGGGTGCCGCTACTGCTCGAACAGCCAGGTCTTCAGCTTCTTCCTGAAGGAGAGGTGGTCTTGGGTCAGGCGCAGGTCGGGAGGGAGGGAGTTCCAGGTCTTGGCGGCCAGGTAGGAGAAGGACCTTCCTCCTGTGGTTGCTCTTCGGATGCGGGGGACGGCGGCGAGGGCGTGGTTGGCTGAGCGGAGGTGGCATTTGGGAGCGTAGAAGTTGATCCGGCTGTTGAGGTAGTCCGGGCCTTGGTCGTGTAGGGCTTTGTGTGCGTGGGTGAGGAGGCGGAAGGTGATTCTTTTGTTGACGGGGAGCCAGTGAAGGTCTCTCAGATGTCCGGAGATGTGGCTGTGTCGTGGGATGTCGAGGATGAGTCTGGCTGAGGCGTTCTGGATCCGCTGGAGTCTCTTCTGAAGCTTGGCGGTGGTACCGGCGTAGAGGGCGTTGCCGTAGTCCAGTCGGCTAGTGACGAGGGCCTGGGTGACGGTCTTCCTGGTCTCGGTGGGGATCCACCAGAAGATCTTCCGTAGCATGCGTAGGATGTTGAAGCACGCTGAGGAGACGGCGTTGACTTGCCTGGTCATGGAGAGGGAGGAGTCCAGGATGAAGCCCAGGTTGCGTGCATGGTCTGTCGGTTTGGGTGCGGTGCCCAGGGCGGGAGGCCACCAGGAGTCGTTCCAGGCGGAGGGTGAAGAGCCCAGGATGAGGACCTCCGTCTTGTCCGAGTTCAGTTTCAGGCGGCTGGTCGTCATCCACTCGGCTACCTCTTTCATCCCTTCGTGTAAGTTGGCTCTGGCGGTGGCGGGGTCGTTGGTCAGGGAGAGGATCAGCTGGGTGTCGTCGGCGTAGGAGATTATGCTGAGGTTGTGTTGGCGTGCGATGGCCGCGAGGGGGCTCATGTAGACGTTGAAGAGGGTGGGGCTCAGAGAGGATCCTTGAGGGACGCCGCAGATGACTTCGGAGGCCTCTGACTTGTACGGTGGTAGGCGGACTCTCTGTGTTCTTCCGTCGAGGAAGGAGATGATCCATTCCAGCGCCTTGTCCCGGATTCCGACGTTGCTGAGGCGCTGTACTAGGGTGCGGTAGCAGACCGTGTCGAATGCCGCGGAGAGGTCTAGGAGGATGAGGGCCGCTGTTTCTCCGTTGTCCATCAGGGCTCGGATGTCATCGGTGGCGGCGATGAGGGCGGTCTCGGTGCTGTGATTGGCTCGGAAGCCGGACTGTGAGGGGTCGAGGGATCCATTCGTCTCGAGGAAGGCGGCCAGCTGTTTGTTGACGGTCTTCTCGATGACTTTGGCTGGGAACGGGAGGAGCGAGATGGGGCGGTAGTTCTTGAGTTCGGTGGGGTCCGCTGTTGGTTTCTTGAGTAGAGCGCTGAGTTCGGCGTGCTTCCAGCTCTCAGGGAAGGTGGCGGTGTTGAAGGATGTGTTGATGATGTCTCGCAGGTGGGGTGCGATGACAGCGTCGGCCTTGTTGAAGACGTGGTGAGGGCAGGGGTCGGTCGGTGATCCGGAGTGGATGGAGTTCATCGTGCGGATGGTGTCTTCGGTGCTGATCGGGGTCCAGGCGTGGAGGGTGGTGGTGGGGGGAGGTTGTTCGGTCATGGTGTGCGTTGGTTGTTTGTTGAAGCTGTTGTGTATGTCCGCGATCTTGTTGTGGAAGTAGGAAGCGAGGGAGTCGCAGAGGTCTTGCGATGGGGTGATGTCGTTGGTTCCTGCGCTGGGGTTGGATAGCTCTTTCACGATGTTGAAGAGTTCCTTGCTGTTGTGCGCGTTGTTGTCCAGCCGGTCCTTGAATGCAGTTTTCTTGGCGGCGCGGATCATCTGGTGGTGCTTCCGAGTGGCCAGTTTGAGGGTGGTTCTGTTGTCCGGTGTAGGTTCCCTTCTCCAGACTTTCTCGAGGGCTCGGCAGTTCTTCTTGGAGCTCTTGAGTTCGTCGGTGAACCATGGGGCTTTCTTGCTGCCGGGTCTGCTGGGCGGGGTTCTCAGCGGGGCGAGCTCGTCTGCGCAGATGCTGATCCACTTCGTGAGGTTGTCGGCGGCCTGGCTGGGGTTCGTTGAGCCGGCAGGGGGGTGCTGGCTCAGGGAGGTGGCGAGCTGGTCTGCTGTGATCTTGTTCCAGTTTCTGCGGGCGGCCTGTCGCTGGTGGTGGTGAGTCGTCGTTCTCCTGAAGGTGAAGTGGACGCAGCTGTGGTCCGTCCAGTGGAGTTCTGTGGCGTGGCTGAAGGTGACGTCTTTGCTGGATGAGAAGACGGCGTCGAGTGTGTGTCCGGCGAGGTGGGTGGGGGTGGACACTAGCTGCTTGAGTCCCAGATTGGCGAGGTTGTCGAGCAGGGTGCTCGAGGTTGTCGAGCAGGGTGCTCGAGGTTGTCGAGCACGGTGCTCGACATCACTTTAAACACACTTATTTTAGTTGAAAAAGTAATAATTCACATCCAACAGTCATTTAAAGTCAAAAGATTAAATGTTAAAATGTCATCAATATTGAACACTTTTTTGAATCATCGACTGGTCCGGGGTCATCGTTTTTTATCAGAAAATGGATTTTTTGCATTCTACCAAAAATGAATCAAAATGTCATTTGGAATGGTCCTCATGTTGAATAACCACTTTTTAAACCCTCACAGTGACCAAAATTGCCATTTTTACAGAGTTTTGCTTACTCAGAATCTTCAATTTCGGCCATTTTCAGGCACAGAAATGACTTTAAACACAATTATTTTAGTTGAAAAAGTAATATTTCACATCCAACAGTCATTTAAAGTCAAAAGATTAAATGTTAAAATTTCATCAATATTGACCACTTTTTTGAACGTTCGACAGGTCCGGGGTCATCGTTTTTCATCAGAAAATGGATTTTTTGCACTCTACCAAAAATGATTCAAAATGTCATTTGGATTGGGCCTCATGTTGAATAACCACTTTTTAAACCCTCACAGTGACCAAAATTGCCATTTTTACAGAGTTTTGCTTACTCAGAAGCTTCAATTTTGACCAATTTCAGGCACAGAAATGACTTTAAACACACTTATTTTAGTTGAAAAATAATATTTCACATCCAACAGTCAATTAAAGTCAAACGAGTAAATGTTAAAATTTCATCAATATTAACCACTTTTTTGAATATTCGACTGGTCCGGGGTCATCGTTTTTCATCATAAAATTGATTTTTGGAATCTACCAAAAATGATTCAAAATGTCATTTGGATCGGGCCTCATGTTAAATAAACACTTTTTAAACCCTCACAGTGATCAAAATTGCCATTTTTACAGAGTTTTCGCTTACTCAAAAGCTTCAATTTTGACCAATTTCAGGCACAGAAATGACTTTAAACACACTTATTTTAGTTGAAAAAGTAATAATTCACATCAAACCGTCATTTAAAGTCAAAAGATTAAATGTTAAAATTTCATCAATATTGACCCCTTTTTTGAACGTTCGACAGGTCCGGTCATCGTTTTTCATCAGAAAATTGATTTTTTTGGACTCTACCAAAAAAGATTCAAAATGTCATTTGGATCGGGCCTCATGTTGAATAACCACTTTTTAAACCCTCACAGTGACAAAAATTGCCATTTTTACAGAGTTTTCGCTTACTCAAAAGCTTCAATTTTGACCAATTTCAGGCACAGAAATGACTTTAAACACATTTATTTTAGTTGAAAAAGTAATAATTCACATCCAACCGTCATTTAAAGTCAAAAGATTAAATGTTAAAATTTCATCAATATTGACCTTTTTCTTGAACGTTCGACAGGTCTGGGGTCATCGTTTTTCATCAGAAAATGGATTTTTTGCACTCTACCAAAAATGATTCAAAATGTTATTTGGATCGGCCCTCATGTTGAATAACCACTTTTTAAACCCTAACAGTGACCAAAATTGCCATTTTTACAGAGTTTTGCTTACTAAAAAGCTTCAATTTTGACCAATTTCAGGCACAGAAATTACTTTAAACACACTTATTTTAGTTGAAAAAGTAATAATTCACATCCAACAGTCATTTAAAGTCAAAAGATTAAATGTTAAAATTTCATCAATATTGACCACTTTGTTGAACGTTCGACAGGTCCGGGGTCATCGTTTCTCATCATAAAATTGATTTTTTGGACTCTACCAAAAATTATTCAAAATGTCATTTGGATCGGGCCTCATGTTGAATAACCATTTTTTAAACCCTCACAATGACCAAAATTGCCATATTTACAGAGTTTTTGCTTACACAAAAGCTTTAATTTTGACCAATTTCAGGCACAGAAATGACTTTAAACACACTTATTTTAGTTGAAAAAGTAATATTTCACATCCAACAGTCAATTAAAGTCAAACGAGTAAATGTTAAAATTTCATCAATATTAACCACTTTTTTGAATCTTCGACTGGTCCGGGGTCATCGTTTTTCATCATAAAATTGATTTTTGGAATCTACCAAAAATGATTCAAAATGTCATTTGGATCGGGCCTCATGTTAAATAAACACTTTTTAAACCCTCACAGTGACCAAAATTGCCATTTTTACAGAGTTTTCGCTTACTCAAAAGCTTCAATTTTGACCAATTTCAGGCACAGAAATGACTTTAAACACACTTATTTTAGTTGAAAAAGTAATAATAAACATCCAACCGTCATTTAAAGTCAAAAGATTACAATTTAAAATTTCAGCAATATTGACCACTTTTTTGAACGTTCGACAGGTCCGGGGTCATCGTTTTTCATCAGAAAATAGATTTTTTGGACTCTACCAAAAATTATTCAAAATGTCATTTGGATCGGGCCTCATGTTGAATAACCATTTTTTAAACCCTCACAGTGACCAAAATTGCCATTTTTACAGAGTTTTGCTTACTCAGAAGCTTCAATTTTGACCAATTTCAGGCACAGAAATGACTTTAAACACACTTATTTTAGTTGAAAAAGTAATATTTCACATCCATTACCACTTTTTAAACCCTCACAGTGACCAAAATTGCCATTTTTACAGAGTTTTCGCTTACTCAAAAGCTTCAATTTTGACCAATTTCAGGCACAGAAATGACTTTAAACACACTTATTTTAGTTGAAAAAGTAATAATTCACATCCAACCGTCATTTAAAGTCAAAAGATTAAATGTTAAAATTTCATCAATATTGACCACTTTTTTGAACGTTCGACAGGTCCGGGGTCATCGTTTTTCATCATAAAATTGATTTTTTGGACTCTACCAAAAATTATTCAAAATGTCATTTGGATCGGGCCTCATGTTGAATAACCATTTTTTAAACCCTCACAATGACCAAAATTGCCATATTTACAGAGTTTTTGCTTACACAAAAGCTTCAATTTTGACCAATTTCAGGCACAGAAATGACTTTAAACACCCTTATTTTAGTTGAAAAAGTAATATTTCACATCCAACAGTCATTTAAAGTCCAAAGATTAAATGTTAAAATTTCATCAATATTAACCACTTTTTTGAATCTTCGACTGGTCCGGGGTCATCGTTTTTCATCATAAAATTGATTTTTTGGACTCTACTGAAAAACTATTCAAAATGTCATTTGGATCGGGCCTCATGTTGAATAACCATTTTTTAAATCCTCACAGTGACCAAAATTGCCATTTTTACAGAGTTTTGCTTACTCAGAAGCTTCAATTTTGACCAATTTCAGGCACAGAAATCACTTTAAACACACTTATTTTAGTTGAAAAAGTAATAATTCACATCCGACCGTCATTTAAAGTCAAAAGATTAAATGTTAAAATGTCATCAATATTGAACACTTTTTTGAATCATCGACTGGTCCGGGGTCATCGTTTTTCATCAGAAAATGGATTTTTTGCATTCTACCAAAAATGAATCAAAATGTCATTTGGAATGGTCCTCATGTTGAATAACCACTTTTTAAACCCTCACAGTGACCAAAATTGCCATTTTTACAGAGTTTTGCTTACTCAGAAGCTTCAATTTTGACCAATTTCAGGCACAGAAATGACTTTAAACACACTTATTTTAGTTGAAAAAGTAATATTTCACATCCAACAGTCAATTAAAGTCAAACGAGTAAATGTTAAAATTTCATCAATATTAACCACTTTTTTGAATATTCGACTGGTCCGGGGTCATCGTTTTTCATCATAAAATAGATTTTTGGAATCTACCAAAAATGATTCAAAATGTCATTTGGATCGGGCCTCATGTTAAATAAACACTTTTTAAACCCTCACAGTGACCAAAATTGCCATTTTTACAGAGTTTTCGCTTACTCAAAAGCTTCAATTTCGGCCAATTTCAGGCACAGAAATGACTTTAAACACAATTATTTTAGTTGAAAAAGTAATATTTCACATCCAACAGTCATTTAAAGTCAAAAGATTAAATGTTAAAATTTCATCAATATTGACCACTTTTTTGAACGTTCGACAGGTCCGGGGTCATCGTTTTTCATCAGAAAATGGATTTTTTGCACTCTACCAAAAATGATTCAAAATGTCATTTGGATTGGGCCTCATGTTGAATAACCACTTTTTAAACCCTCACAGTGACCAAAATTGCCATTTTTACAGAGTTTTGCTTACTCAGAAGCTTCAATTTTGACCAATTTCAGGCACAGAAATGACTTTAAACACACTTATTTTAGTTGAAAAAGTAATATTTCACATCCAACAGTCAATTAAAGTCAAACGAGTAAATGTTAAAATTTCATCAATATTAACCACTTTTTTGAATATTCGACTGGTCCGGGGTCATCGTTTTTCATCATAAAATAGATTTTTGGAATCTACCAAAAATGATTCAAAATGTCATTTGGATCGGGCCTCATGTTAAATAAACACTTTTTAAACCCTCACAGTGACCAAAATTGCCATTTTTACAGAGTTTTCGCTTACTCAAAAGCTTCAATTTTGACCAATTTCAGGCACAGAAATGACTTTAAACACACCTATTTTAGTTGAAAAAGTAATAATAAACATCCAACCGTCATTTAAAGTCAAAAGATTACAATTTAAAATTTCAGCAATATTGACCACTTTTTTGAACGTTCGACAGGTCCGGGGTCATCGTTTTTCATCAGAAAATAGATTTTTTGGACTCTACCAAAAATTATTCAAAATGTCATTTGGATCGGGCCTCATGTTGAATAACCATTTTTTAAACCCGCACAGTGACCAAAATTGCCATTTTTACAGAGTTTTGCTTACTCAGAAGCTTCAATTTTGACCAATTTCAGGCACAGAAATGACTTTAAACACACTTATTTTAGTTGAAAAAGTAATATTTCACATCCATTACCACTTTTTAAACCCTCACAGTGACCAAAATTGCCATTTTTACAGAGTTTTGCTTACTCAGAAGCTTCAATTTTTATCAATTTCAGGCACAGAAATCACTTTCAACACACACTTATTTTAGTTGAAAAAGTAATAATTCACATCCAACAGTCATTTAAAGTCAAAAGATTAAATGTTAAAATGTCATCAATATTGACCACTTTTTTGAATCTTCGACTGGTCCGGGGTCATCGTTTTTCATCAGAAAATTGATTTTTTTGGACTCTACCAAAAATTATTCAAAATGACATTTGGATCGGGCCTCATGTTGAATAACCACTTTTTAAACCCTCACAGTGACCAAAATTGCCATTTTTACAGAGTTTTCGCTTACTCACAAGCTTCAATTTCGGCCAATTTCAGGCACAGAAATTACTTTAAACACAATTAATTTAGTTGAAAAAGTAATATTTCACATCCAACAGTCATTTAAAGTCAAAAGATGAAATGGTAAAATTTCATCAATATTGACCACTTTTTTGAACGTTCGACTGGTCCGGGGTCATCGTTTTTCATCAGACAATTGATTTTTTGGACTCTACCAAAAATTATTAAAAATGTCATTTGGATCGGGCCTCATGTTGAATTACCACTTTTTAAACCCTCACAGTGACCAAAATTGCCATTTTTACAGAGTTTTGCTTACTCAGAAGCTTCAATTTTGATCAATTTCAGGCACAGAAATCACTTTAAACATACTTATTTTAGTTGAAAAAGTAATAATTCACATCCAACAGTCATTTAAAGTCAAAAGATTAAATGTTAAAATGTCATCAATATTGACCACTTTTTTGAATCTTCGACTAGTCCGGGGTCATCGTTTTTCATCATAAAATTGATTTTTTGGACTCTACCAAAAATGATTCAAAATGTCATTTGGATAAGGCCTCATGTTGAATAACCACTTTTTAAACCCTCACAGTGACTAAAATTGCCATTTTTACAGAGTTTTCGCTTACTCAAAAGCTTCAATTTTGACCAATTTTAGGCACAGAAATGACTTTAAACACACTTATTTTAGTTGAAAAAGTAATAATTCACATCCAACAGTCATTTAAAGTCAAAAGATGAAATGTTAAAATGTCATCAATATTGACCACTTTTTTGAACCTTCGACTGGTCCAGGGTCATCGTTTTTCATCGTAAATTGATTTTTTGGACTCTACCAAAAATGATTCAAAATGTCATTTGGATCGGGCCTCATGGTGAATAACCAATTTTTAAACCCTCACAGTGACCAAAATTGCCATTTTTACAGAGTTTTGCATACTCAGAAGCTTCAATTTTGACCAATTTCAGGCGGAGCGGGTCTCACGGAGCTACACGATCACGCGGCCATCTTGGTCCCGCGCTAGGCTCCTCCCCGAATAACCACTTTTTAAACCCTCACAGTGAGCAAAATTGCCATTTTTACAGAGTTTTCGCTTACTCAA
Source organism: Lissotriton helveticus (assembly GCF_964261635.1). Classification (NCBI taxonomy): domain Eukaryota; kingdom Metazoa; phylum Chordata; class Amphibia; order Caudata; family Salamandridae; genus Lissotriton; species Lissotriton helveticus. Next base: position 1,075,210 of record NW_027611943.1, read on the forward strand.
AAGCTTCAATTTTGACCAATTTCAGGCACAGAAATGACTTTAAACACACTTATTTTAGTTGAAAAAGTAATAATTCACATCCAACCGTCATTTAAAGTCAAAAGATTAAATGTTAAAATTTCATCAATATTGACCACTTTTTTGAACGTTCGACAGGTCCGGGGTCATCGTTTTTCATCATAAAATTGATTTTTTGGACTCTACCAAAAATTATTCAAAATGTCATTTGGATCGGGCCTCATGTTGAATAACCATTTTTTAAACCCTCACAATGACCAAAATTGCCATATTTACAGAGTTTTTGCTTACACAAAAGCTTCAATTTTGACCAATTTCAGGCACAGAAATGACTTTAAACACACTTATTTTAGTTGAAAAAGTAATATTTCACATCCAACAGTCATTTAAAGTCCAAAGATTAAATGTTAAAATTTCATCAATATTAACCACTTTTTTGAATCTTCGACTGGTCCGGGATCATCGTTTTTCATCATAAAATTGATTTTTTGGACTCTACCAAAAATGATTCAAAATGTCATTTGGATCGGGCCTCATGTTGAATAACCACTTTTTAAACCCTCACAGTGACCAAAATTGCCATTTTTACAGAGTTTTCGCTTACTCAAAAGCTTCAATTTTGACCAATTTCAGGCACAGAAATGACTTTAAACACACTTATTTTAGTTGAAAAAGTAATAATAAACATCCAACCGTCATTTAAAGTCAAAAGAATAAAATTTAAAACTTCATCAATATTAACCACTTTTTTGAATCTTCGAATGGTCCGGGATCATCGTTTTTCATCATAAAATTGATTTTTTGGACTCTACCAAAAATGATTCAAAATGTTATTTGGATCGGGCCTCATGTTGAACTGCCACTTTTTAAATCCTCACAGTGACCAAAATTGCCATTTTTACAGAGTTTTCGCTTACTCAAAAGCTTCAATTTTGACCAATTTCAGGCACAGAAATGACTTTAAACACACTTATTTTAGTTGAAAAAGTAATAATAAACATCCAACCGTCATTTAAAGTCAAAAGATTACAATTTAAAATTTCAGCAATATTGACCTCTTTTTTGAACGTTCGACAGGTCCGGGGTCATCGTTTTTCATCAGAAAATAGATTTTTTGGACTCTACCAAAAATTATTCAAAATGTCATTTGGATCGGGCCTCATGTTGAATAACCATTTTTTAAACCCGCACAGTGACCAAAATTGCCATTTTTACAGAGTTTTGCTTACTCAGAAGCTTCAATTTTGACCAATTTCAGGCACAGAAATGACTTTAAACACACTTATTTTAGTTGAAAAAGTAATATTTCACATCCATTACCACTTTTTAAACCCTCACAGTGACCAAAATTGCCATTTTTACAGAGTTTTGCTTACTCAGAAGCTTCAATTTTTATCAATTTCAGGCACAGAAATCACTTTCAACACACACTTATTTTAGTTGAAAAAGTAATAATTCACATCCAACAGTCATTTAAAGTCAAAAGATTAAATGTTAAAATGTCATCAATATTGACCACTTTTTTGAATCTTCGACTGGTCCGGGGTCATCGTTTTTCATCAGAAAATTGATTTTTTTGGACTCTACCAAAAATTATTCAAAATGACATTTGGATCGGGCCTCATGTTGAATAACCACTTTTTAAACCCTCACAGTGACCAAAATTGCCATTTTTACAGAGTTTTCGCTTACTCACAAGCTTCAATTTCGGCCAATTTCAGGCACAGAAATTACTTTAAACACAATTAATTTAGTTGAAAAAGTAATATTTCACATCCAACAGTCATTTAAAGTCAAAAGATGAAATGGTAAAATTTCATCAATATTGACCACTTTTTTGAACGTTCGACTGGTCCGGGGTCATCGTTTTTCATCAGACAATTGATTTTTTGGACTCTACCAAAAATTATTAAAAATGTCATTTGGATCGGGCCTCATGTTGAATTACCACTTTTTAAACCCTCACAGTGACCAAAATTGCCATTTTTACAGAGTTTTGCTTACTCAGAAGCTTCAATTTTGATCAATTTCAGGCACAGAAATCACTTTAAACATACTTATTTTAGTTGAAAAAGTAATAATTCACATCCAACAGTCATTTAAAGTCAAAAGATTAAATGTTAAAATGTCATCAATATTGACCACTTTTTTGAATCTTCGACTAGTCCGGGGTCATCGTTTTTCATCATAAAATTGATTTTTTGGACTCTACCAAAAATGATTCAAAATGTCATTTGGATAAGGCCTCATGTTGAATAACCACTTTTTAAACCCTCACAGTGACTAAAATTGCCATTTTTACAGAGTTTTCGCTTACTCAAAAGCTTCAATTTTGACCAATTTTAGGCACAGAAATGACTTTAAACACACTTATTTTAGTTGAAAAAGTAATAATTCACATCCAACAGTCATTTAAAGTCAAAAGATGAAATGTTAAAATGTCATCAATATTGACCACTTTTTTGAACCTTCGACTGGTCCAGGGTCATCGTTTTTCATCGTAAATTGATTTTTTGGACTCTACCAAAAATGATTCAAAATGTCATTTGGATCGGGCCTCATGGTGAATAACCAATTTTTAAACCCTCACAGTGACCAAAATTGCCATTTTTACAGAGTTTTGCATACTCAGAAGCTTCAATTTTGACCAATTTCAGGCGGAGCGGGTCTCACGGAGCTACACGATCACGCGGCCATCTTGGTCCCGCGCTAGGCTCCTCCCCGAATAACCACTTTTTAAACCCTCACAGTGAGCAAAATTGCCATTTTTACAGAGTTTTCGCTTACTCAAAAGCTTCAATTTTGACCAATTTCAGGCACAGAAATGACTTTAAACACACTTATTTTAGTTGAAAAAGTAATAATTCACATCCAACCGTCATTTAAAGTCAAAAGATTAAATGTTAAAATTTCATCAATATTGACCACTTTTTTGAACGTTCGACAGGTCCGGGGTCATCGTTTTTCATCATAAAATTGATTTTTTGGACTCTACCAAAAATTATTCAAAATGTCATTTGGATCGGGCCTCATGTTGAATAACCATTTTTTAAACCCTCACAATGACCAAAATTGCCATATTTACAGAGTTTTTGCTTACACAAAAGCTTCAATTTTGACCAATTTCAGGCACAGAAATGACTTTAAACACACTTATTTTAGTTGAAAAAGTAATATTTCACATCCAACAGTCATTTAAAGTCCAAAGATTAAATGTTAAAATTTCATCAATATTAACCACTTTTTTGAATCTTCGACTGGTCCGGGATCATCGTTTTTCATCATAAAATTGATTTTTTGGACTCTACCAAAAATGATTCAAAATGTCATTTGGATCGGGCCTCATGTTGAATAACCACTTTTTAAACCCTCACAGTGACCAAAATTGCCATTTTTACAGAGTTTTCGCTTACTCAAAAGCTTCAATTTTGACCAATTTCAGGCACAGAAATGACTTTAAACACACTTATTTTAGTTGAAAAAGTAATAATAAACATCCAACCGTCATTTAAAGTCAAAAGAATAAAATTTAAAACTTCATCAATATTAACCACTTTTTTGAATCTTCGAATGGTCCGGGATCATCGTTTTTCATCATAAAATTGATTTTTTGGACTCTACCAAAAATGATTCAAAATGTTATTTGGATCGGGCCTCATGTTGAACTGCCACTTTTTAAATCCTCACAGTGACCAAAATTGCCTTTTTTACAGAGTTTTGCTTACTCAGAAGCTTCAATTTTGACCAATTTCAGGCGGAGCGGGTCTCACAGAGCTACACGATCATCACGTGGCCATCTTGGTCCCGCGCTAGGCTCCTCCCCGAATAACCACTTTTTAAACCCTCACAGTGACCAAAATTGACATTTTTACAGAGTTTTCGCTTACTCAAAAGCTTCAATTTTGACCAATTTCAGGCACAGAAATGCCTTTAAACACACTTATTTTGATTGAAAAAGTAATAATTCACATGCAACCCTCATTTAAAGTCAAAAGATTAAATGTTAAAATTGCATCAATATTGACCACTTTTTTGAACGTTCGACAGGTCCGGGGTCATCGTTTTTCATCATAAAATTGATTTTTTGGACTCTACTGAAAAATATTCAAAATGTCATTTGGATCGGGCCTCATGTTGAATAACCATTTTTTAAATCCTCACAGTGACCAAAATTGCCATTTTTACAGAGTTTTGCTTACTCAGAAGCTTCAATTTTGACCAATTTCAGGCACAGAAATGACTTTAAACACACTTATTTTAGTTGAAAAAGTAATAATTCACATCCAACCGTCATTTAAAGTCAAAAGATTAAATGTTAAAATTTCATCAATATTGACCACTTTTTTGAACGTTCGACAGGTCCGGGGTCATCGTTTTTCATCATAAAATTGATTTTTTGGACTCTACCAAAAATTATTCAAAATGTCATTTGGATCGGGCCTCATGTTGAATAACCATTTTTTAAACCCTCACAATGACCAAAATTGCCATATTTACAGAGTTTTTGCTTACACAAAAGCTTCAATTTTGACCAATTTCAGGCACAGAAATGACTTTAAACACACTTATTTTAGTTGAAAAAGTAATATTTCACATCCAACAGTCATTTAAAGTCCAAAGATTAAATGTTAAAATTTCATCAATATTAACCACTTTTTTGAATCTTCGACTGGTCCGGGATCATCGTTTTTCATCATAAAATTGATTTTTTGGACTCTACCAAAAATGATTCAAAATGTCATTTGGATCGGGCCTCATGTTGAATAACCACTTTTTAAACCCTCACAGTGACCAAAATTGCCATTTTTACAGAGTTTTCGCTTACTCAAAAGCTTCAATTTTGACCAATTTCAGGCACAGAAATGACTTTAAACACACTTATTTTAGTTGAAAAAGTAATAATAAACATCCAACCGTCATTTAAAGTCAAAAGAATAAAATTTAAAACTTCATCAATATTAACCACTTTTTTGAATCTTCGAATGGTCCGGGATCATCGTTTTTCATCATAAAATTGATTTTTTGGACTCTACCAAAAATGATTCAAAATGTTATTTGGATCGGGCCTCATGTTGAACTGCCACTTTTTCAATCCTCACAGTGACCAAAATTGCCTTTTTTACAGAGTTTTGCTTACTCAGAAGCTTCAATTTTGACCAATTTCAGGCGGAGCGGGTCTCACAGAGCTACACGATCATCACGTGGCCATCTTGGTCCCGCGCTAGGCTCCTCCCCGAATAACCACTTTTTAAACCCTCACAGTGACCAAAATTGACATTTTTACAGAGTTTTCGCTTACTCAAAAGCTTCAATTTTGACCAATTTCAGGCACAGAAATGCCTTTAAACACACTTATTTTGATTGAAAAAGTAATAATTCACATGCAACCCTCATTTAAAGTCCAAAGATTAAATGTTAAAATTTCATCAATATTAACCACTTTTTTGAATCTTCGACTGGTCCGGGATCATCGTTTTTCATCATAAAATTGATTTTTTGGACTCTACCAAAAATGATTCAAAATGTCATTTGGATCGGGCCTCATGTTGAATAACCACTTTTTAAACCCTCACAGTGACCAAAATTGCCATTTTTACAGAGTTTTCGCTTACTCAAAAGCTTCAATTTTGACCAATTTCAGGCACAGAAATGACTTTAAACACACTTATTTTAGTTGAAAAAGTAATAATAAACATCCAACCGTCATTTAAAGTCAAAAGAATAAAATTTAAAACTTCATCAATATTAACCACTTTTTTGAATCTTCGAATGGTCCGGGATCATCGTTTTTCATCATAAAATTGATTTTTTGGACTCTACCAAAAATGATTCAAAATGTTATTTGGATCGGGCCTCATGTTGAACTGCCACTTTTTCAATCCTCACAGTGACCAAAATTGCCTTTTTTACAGAGTTTTGCTTACTCAGAAGCTTCAATTTTGACCAATTTCAGGCGGAGCGGGTCTCACAGAGCTACACGATCATCACGTGGCCATCTTGGTCCCGCGCTAGGCTCCTCCCCGAATAACCACTTTTTAAACCCTCACAGTGACCAAAATTGACATTTTTACAGAGTTTTCGCTTACTCAAAAGCTTCAATTTTGACCAATTTCAGGCACAGAAATGCCTTTAAACACACTTATTTTGATTGAAAAAGTAATAATTCACATGCAACCCTCATTTAAAGTCAAAAGATTAAATGTTAAAATTTCATCAATATTGACCACTTTTTTGAACGTTTGACTGGTCCGGGGTCATCGTTTTTCATCAGAAAATGGATTTTTTGCACTCTACCAAAAATGATTCAAAATGTCATTTGGATTGGGCCTCATGTTGAATAACCACTTTTTAAACCCTCACAGTGACCAAAATTGCAATTTTTACAGAGTTTTGCTTACTCAGAAGCTTCAATTTTGACCAATTTCAGGCACAGAAATGACTTTAAACACACTTATTTTAGTTGAAAAAGTAATATTTCACATCCAACAGTCATTTAAAGTCAAAAGATTAAATGGTAAAATTTCATCAATATTGACCACTTTTTTGAACGTTTGACTGGTCCGGGGTCATCGTTTTTCATCATAAAATTGATTTTCTGGACTCTACCAAAAATGATTCAAAATGTCACTTGGATCAGGACTCATGTTGAATTACCACTTTTTAAACCCTCACAGTGACCAAAATTGAAATTTTTACAGAGTTTTGCTTACTCAGAAGCTTCAATTTTGACCAATTTCAGGCGGAGCGGGTCTCACAGAGCTACACGATCATCATGTGGCCATCTTGGTCCCACGCTAGGCTCCTCCCCGAATAACCACTTTTTAAACCCTCACAGTGAGCAAAATTGCCATTTTTACAGAGTTTTCGCTTACTCAAAAGCTTCAATTTTGACCAATTTCAGGCACAGAAATGACTTTAAACACACTTATTTTAGTTGAAAAAGTAATAATTCACATCCAACCGTCATTTAAAGTCAAAAGATTAAATGCTAAAATTTCATCAATATTGACCACTTTTTTGAACGTTCGACAGGTCCGGGGTCATCGTTTTTCATCATAAAATTGATTTTTTGGACTCTACCAAAAATTATTCAAAATGTCATTTGGATCGGGCCTCATGTTGAATAACCATTTTTTAAACCCTCACAATGACCAAAATTGCCATATTTACAGAGTTTTTGCTTACACAAAAGCTTTAATTTTGACCAATTTCAGGCACAGAAATGACTTTAAACACACTTATTTTGGTTGAAAAAGTAATATTTCACATCCAACAGTCAATTAAAGTCAAACGATTAAATGTTAAAATTTCATCAATATTAACCACTTTTTTGAATCTTCGACTGGTCCGGGGTCATCGTTTTTCATCATAAAATTGATTTTTGGACTCTACCAAAAATTATTCAAAATGTCATTTGGATCGGGCCTCATGTTAAATAAACACTTTTAAAACCCTCACAGTGACCAAAATTGCCATTTTTACAGAGTTTTCGCTTACTCAAAAGCTTCAATTTTGACCAATTTCAGGCACAAAAATGACTTTAAACACACTTATTTTAGTTGAAAAAGTAATAATAAACATCCAACCGTCATTTAAAGTCAAAAGATTACAATTTAAAATTTCATCAAAATTGACCACTTTTTTGAACGTTCGACAGGTCCGGGGTCATCGTTTTTCATCAGAAAATAGATTTTTTGGACTCTAACAAAAATTATTCAAAATGTCATTTGGATCGGGCCTCATGTTGAATAACCATTTTTTAAACCCTCACAATGACCAAAATTGCCATATTTACAGAGTTTTTGCTTACACAAAAGCTTCAATTTCGACCAATTTCAGGCACAGAAATGACTTTAAACACACTTATTTTAGTTGAAAAAGTAATAATTCACATCCAATAGTCATTTAAAGTCAAAAGATTAAATGTTAAAATGTCATCAATATTGACCACTTTTTTGAACCTTCGACTGGTCCGGGGTCATCGTTTTTCATCATAAAATTGATTTTTTGGACTCTACCAAAAATGATTCAAAATGTCATTTGGATCGGGCCTCATGTTGAATAACCACTTTTTAAACCCTCACAGTGACCAAAATTGCCATTTTTACAGAGTTTTCGCTTACTCAAAAGCTTCAATTTTGACCAATTTCAGGCACAGAAATGACTTTAAACACACTTATTTTAGTTGAAAAAGTAATAATAAACATCCAACCGTCATTTAAAGTCAAAAGATTAAAATTTAAAATTTCATCAATATTGACCACTTTTTTGAACATTTGACAGGTTCGTGGTCATCGTTTTTCATCAGAGAATAGATTTTTTGCACTCTACCAAAAATGATTCAAAATGTCACTTGGATCGGGCCTCATGTTAAATAACCATTTTTTAAACCCTCACAGTGACCAAAATTGCCATTTTTATAGAGTTTTGCTTACTCGGAAGCTTCAATTTTGATCAATTTCAGGCACAGAAATCACTTTAAACACACTTATTTTAGTTGAAAAAGTAATCATTCACATCCAACAGTCATTTAAAGTCAAAAGATTAAATGTTAAAATGTCATCAATATTGACCACTTTTTTGAATCTTCGACTGGTCCGGGGTCATCGTTTTTCATCATAAAATTGATTTTTTGGACTCTACCAAAAATGATTCAAAATGTCATTTGGATCGGGCCTCATGTTGAATAACCACTTTTTAAACCCTCACAGTGACTAAAATTGCCATTTTTACAGAGTTTTCGCTTACTCAAAAGCTTCACTTTTGACCAATTTCAGGCGGAGCGGGTCTCATGGAGCTACACGATCACGCGGCCATCTTGGTCCCGCGCTAGGCTCCTCCCCGAATAACCACTTTTTAAACCCTCACAGTGACCAAAATTGCCATTTTTACAGAGTTTTTGCTTACTCAGAAGCTTCAATTTTGACCAATTTCAGGCACAGAAATGACTTTAAACACACTTATTTTAGTTGAAAAAGTAATATTTCACATCCATTACCACTTTTTAAACCCTCACAGTGACCAAAATTGCCATTTTTACAGAGTTTTGCTTACTCAGAAGCTTCAATTTTTATCAATTTCAGGCACAGAAATCACTTTCAACACACACTTATTTTAGTTGAAAAAGTAATAATTCACATCCAACAGTCATTTAAAGTCAAAAGATTAAATGTTAAAATGTCATCAATATTGACCACTTTTTTGAATCTTCGACTGGTCCGGGGTCATCGTTTTTCATCAGAAAATTGATTTTTTTGGACTCTACCAAAAATTATTCAAAATGACATTTGGATCGGGCCTCATGTTGAATAACCATTTTTTAAACCCGCACAGTGACCAAAATTGCCATTTTTACAGAGTTTTGCTTACTCAGAAGCTTCAATTTTGACCAATTTCAGGCACAGAAATGACTTTAAACACACTTATTTTAGTTGAAAAAGTAATATTTCACATCCATTACCACTTTTTAAACCCTCACAGTGACCAAAATTGCCATTTTTACAGAGTTTTGCTTACTCAGAAGCTTCAATTTTTATCAATTTCAGGCACAGAAATCACTTTCAACACACACTTATTTTAGTTGAAAAAGTAATAATTCACATCCAACAGTCATTTAAAGTCAAAAGATTAAATGTTAAAATGTCATCAATATTGACCACTTTTTTGAATCTTCGACTGGTCCGGGGTCATCGTTTTTCATCAGAAAATTGATTTTTTTGGACTCTACCAAAAATTATTCAAAATGACATTTGGATCGGGCCTCATGTTGAATAACCACTTTTTAAACCCTCACAGTGACCAAAATTGCCATTTTTACAGAGTTTTCGCTTACTCACAAGCTTCAATTTCGGCCAATTTCAGGCACAGAAATTACTTTAAACACAATTAATTTAGTTGAAAAAGTAATATTTCACATCCAACAGTCATTTAAAGTCAAAAGATGAAATGGTAAAGTTTCATCAATATTGACCACTTTTTTGAACGTTCGACTGGTCCGGGGTCATCGTTTTTCATCAGACAATTGATTTTTTGGACTCTACCAAAAATTATTAAAAATGTCATTTGGATCGGGCCTCATGTTGAATTACCACTTTTTAAACCCTCACAGTGACTAAAATTGCCATTTTTACAGAGTTTTCGCTTACTCAAAAGCTTCAATTTTGACCAATTTTAGGCACAGAAATGACTTTAAACACACTTATTTTAGTTGAAAAAGTAATAATTCACATCCAACAGTCATTTAAAGTCAAAAGATGAAATGTTAAAATGTCATCAATATTGACCACTTTTTTGAACCTTCGACTGGTCCAGGGTCATCGTTTTTCATCGTAAATTGATTTTTTGGACTCTACCAAAAATGATTCAAAATGTCATTTGGATCGGGCCTCATGGTGAATAACCAATTTTTAAACCCTCACAGTGACCAAAATTGCAATTTTTACAGAGTTTTGCATACTCAGAAGCTTCAATTTTGACCAATTTCAGGCGGAGCGGGTCTCACGGAGCTACACGATCACGCGGCCATCTTGGTCCCGCGCTAGGCTCCTCCCCGAATAACCACTTTTTAAACCCTCACAGTGAGCAAAATTGCCATTTTTACAGAGTTTTCGCTTACTCAAAAGCTTCAATTTTGACCAATTTCAGGCACAGAAATGACTTTAAACACACTTATTTTAGTTGAAAAAGTAATAATTCACATCCAACCGTCATTTAAAGTCAAAAGATTAAATGTTAAAATTTCATCAATATTGACCACTTTTTTGAACGTTCGACAGGTCCGGGGTCATCGTTTTTCATCATAAAATTGATTTTTTGGACTCTACCAAAAATTATTCAAAATGTCATTTGGATCGGGCCTCATGTTGAATAACCATTTTTTAAACCCTCACAATGACCAAAATTGCCATATTTACAGAGTTTTTGCTTACACAAAAGCTTCAATTTTGACCAATTTCAGGCACAGAAATGACTTTAAACACACTTATTTTAGTTGAAAAAGTAATATTTCACATCCAACAGTCATTTAAAGTCCAAAGATTAAATGTTAAAATTTCATCAATATTAACCACTTTTTTGAATCTTCGACTGGTCCGGGATCATCGTTTTTCATCATAAAATTGATTTTTTGGACTCTACCAAAAATGATTCAAAATGTCATTTGGATCGGGCCTCATGTTGAATAACCACTTTTTAAACCCTCACAGTGACCAAAATTGCCATTTTTACAGAGTTTTCGCTTACTCAAAAGCTTCAATTTTGACCAATTTCAGGCACAGAAATGACTTTAAACACACTTATTTTAGTTGAAAAAGTAATAATAAACATCCAACCGTCATTTAAAGTCAAAAGAATAAAATTTAAAACTTCATCAATATTAACCACTTTTTTGAATCTTCGAATGGTCCGGGATCATCGTTTTTCATCATAAAATTGATTTTTTGGACTCTACCAAAAATGATTCAAAATGTTATTTGGATCGGGCCTCATGTTGAACTGCCACTTTTTAAATCCTCACAGTGACCAAAATTGCCTTTTTTACAGAGTTTTGCTTACTCAGAAGCTTCAATTTTGACCAATTTCAGGCGGAGCGGGTCTCACAGAGCTACACGATCATCACGTGGCCATCTTGGTCCCGCGCTAGGCTCCTCCCCAAATAACCACTTTTTAAACCCTCACAGTGACCAAAATTGACATTTTTACAGAGTTTTCGCTTACTCAAAAGCTTCAATTTTGACCAATTTCAGGCACAGAAATGCCTTTAAACACACTTATTTTGATTGAAAAAGTAATAATTCACATGCAACCCTCATTTAAAGTCAAAAGATTAAATGTTAAAATTGCATCAATATTGACCACTTTTTTGAACGTTCGACAGGTCCGGGGTCATCGTTTTTCATCATAAAATTGATTTTTTGGACTCTACTGAAAAATATTCAAAATGTCATTTGGATCGGGCCTCATGTTGAATAACCATTTTTTAAATCCTCACAGTGACCAAAATTGCCATTTTTACAGAGTTTTGCTTACTCAGAAGCTTCAATTTTGACCAATTTCAGGCACAGAAATGACTTTAAACACACTTATTTTAGTTGAAAAAGTAATAATTCACATCCAACCGTCATTTAAAGTCAAAAGATTAAATGTTAAAATTTCATCAATATTGACCACTTTTTTGAACGTTCGACAGGTCCGGGGTCATCGTTTTTCATCATAAAATTGATTTTTTGGACTCTACCAAAAATTATTCAAAATGTAATTTGGATCGGGCCTCATGTTGAATAACCATTTTTTAAACCCTCACAATGACCAAAATTGCCATATTTACAGAGTTTTTGCTTACACAAAAGCTTCAATTTTGACCAATTTCAGGCACAGAAATTACTTTAAACACACTTTTTTTAGTTGAAAAAGTAATATTTCACATCCAACAGTCATTTAAAGTCCAAAGATTAAATGTTAAAATTTCATCAATATTAACCACTTTTTTGAATCTTCGACTGGTCCGGGATCATCGTTTTTCATCATAAAATTGATTTTTTGGACTCTACCAAAAATGATTCAAAATGTAATTTGGATCGGGCCTCATGTTGAATAACCACTTTTTAAACCCTCACAGTGACCAAAATTGCCATTTTTACAGAGTTTTCGCTTACTCAAAAGCTTCAATTTTGACCAATTTCAGGCACAGAAATGACTTTAAACACACTTATTTTAGTTGAAAAAGTAATAATAAACATCCAACCGTCATTTAAAGTCAAAAGAATAAAATTTAAAACTTCATCAATATTAACCACTTTTTTGAATCTTCGAATGGTCCGGGATCATCGTTTTTCATCATAAAATTGATTTTTTGGACTCTACCAAAAATGATTCAAAATGTTATTTGGATCGGGCCTCATGTTGAACTGCCACTTTTTAAATCCTCACAGTGACCAAAATTGCCTTTTTTACAGAGTTTTGCTTACTCAGAAGCTTCAATTTTGACCATATTCAGGCGGAGCGGGTCTCACAGAGCTACACGATCATCACGTGGCCATCTTGGTCCCGCGCTAGGCTCCTCCCCGAATAACCACTTTTTAAACCCTCACAGTGACCAAAATTGACATTTTTACAGAGTTTTCGCTTACTCAAAAGCTTCAATTTTGACCAATTTCAGGCACAGAAATGCCTTTAAACACACTTATTTTGATTGAAAAAGTAATAATTCACATGCAACCCTCATTTAAAGTCAAAAGATTAAATGTTAAAATTGCATCAATATTGACCACTTTTTTGAACGTTCGACAGGTCCGGGGTCATCGTTTTTCATCATAAAATTGATTTTTTGGACTCTACTGAAAAATATTCAAAATGTCATTTGGATCGGGCCTCATGTTGAATAACCATTTTTTAAATCCTCACAGTGACCAAAATTGCCATTTTTACAGAGTTTTGCTTACTCAGAAGCTTCAATTTTGACCAATTTCAGGCACAGAAATGACTTTAAACACACTTATTTTAGTTGAAAAAGTAATATTTCACATCCAACAGTCATTTAAAGTCAAAAGATTAAATGGTAAAATTTCATCAATATTGACCACTTTTTTGAACGTTTGACTGGTCCGGGGTCATCGTTTTTCATCAGAAAATGGATTTTTTGCACTCTACCAAAAATGATTCAAAATGTCATTTGGATTGGGCCTCATGTTGAATAACCACTTTTTAAACCCTCACAGTGACCAAAATTGCAATTTTTACAGAGTTTTGCTTACTCAGAAGCTTCAATTTTGACCAATTTCAGGCACAGAAATGACTTTAAACACACTTATTTTAGTTGAAAAAGTAATATTTCACATCCAACAGTCATTTAAAGTCAAAAGATTAAATGGTAAAATTTCATCAATATTGACCACTTTTTTGAACGTTTGACTGGTCCGGGGTCATCGTTTTTCATCATAAAATTGATTTTCTGGACTCTACCAAAAATGATTCAAAATGTCACTTGGATCAGGACTCATGTTGAATTACCACTTTTTAAACCCTCACAGTGACCAAAATTGACATTTTTACAGAGTTTTGCTTACTCAGAAGCTTCAATTTTGACCAATTTCAGGCGGAGCGGGTCTCACAGAGCTACACGATCATCATGTGGCCATCTTGGTCCCACGCTAGGCTCCTCCCCGAATAACCACTTTTTAAACCCTCACAGTGAGCAAAATTGCCATTTTTACAGAGTTTTCGCTTACTCAAAAGCTTCAATTTTGACCAATTTCAGGCACAGAAATGACTTTAAACACACTTATTTTAGATGAAAAAGTAATAATTCACATCCAACCGTCATTTAAAGTCAAAAGATTAAATGCTAAAATTTCATCAATATTGACCACTTTTTTGAACGTTCGACAGGTCCGGGGTCATCGTTTTTCATCATAAAATTGATTTTTTGGACTCTACCAAAAATTATTCAAAATGTCATTTGGATCGGGCCTCATGTTGAATAACCATTTTTTAAACCCTCACAATGACCAAAATTGCCATATTTACAGAGTTTTTGCTTACACAAAAGCTTTAATTTTGACCAATTTCAGGCACAGAAATGACTTTAAACACACTTATTTTGGTTGAAAAAGTAATATTTCACATCCAACAGTCAATTAAAGTCAAACGATTAAATGTTAAAATTTCATCAATATTAACCACTTTTTTGAATCTTCGACTGGTCCGGGGTCATCGTTTTTCATCATAAAATTGATTTTTGGACTCTACCAAAAATTATTCAAAATGTCATTTGGATCGGGCCTCATGTTAAATAAACACTTTTTAAACCCTCACAGTGACCAAAATTGCCATTTTTACAGAGTTTTTGCTTACACAAAAGCTTCAATTTTGACCAATTTCAGGCACAGAAATGACTTTAAACACACTTTTTTTAGTTGAAAAAGTAATATTTCACATCCAACAGTCATTTAAAGTCCAAAGATTAAATGTTAAAATTTCATCAATATTAACCACTTTTTTGAATCTTCGACTGGTCCGGGATCATCGTTTTTCATCATAAAATTGATTTTTTGGACTCTACCAAAAATGATTCAAAATGTAATTTGGATCGGGCCTCATGTTGAATAACCACTTTTTAAACCCTCACAGTGACCAAAATTGCCATTTTTACAGAGTTTTCGCTTACTCAAAAGCTTCAATTTTGACCAATTTCAGGCACAGAAATGACTTTAAACACACTTATTTTAGTTGAAAAAGTAATAATAAACATCCAACCGTCATTTAAAGTCAAAAGAATAAAATTTAAAACTTCATCAATATTAACCACTTTTTTGAATCTTCGAATGGTCCGGGATCATCGTTTTTCATCATAAAATTGATTTTTTGGACTCTACCAAAAATGATTCAAAATGTTATTTGGATCGGGCCTCATGTTGAACTGCCACTTTTTAAATCCTCACAGTGACCAAAATTGCCTTTTTTACAGAGTTTTGCTTACTCAGAAGCTTCAATTTTGACCATATTCAGGCGGAGCGGGTCTCACAGAGCTACACGATCATCACGTGGCCATCTTGGTCCCGCGCTAGGCTCCTCCCCGAATAACCACTTTTTAAACCCTCACAGTGACCAAAATTGACATTTTTACAGAGTTTTCGCTTACTCAAAAGCTTCAATTTTGACCAATTTCAGGCACAGAAATGCCTTTAAACACACTTATTTTGATTGAAAAAGTAATAATTCACATGCAACCCTCATTTAAAGTCAAAAGATTAAATGTTAAAATTGCATCAATATTGACCACTTTTTTGAACGTTCGACAGGTCCGGGGTCATCGTTTTTCATCATAAAATTGATTTTTTGGACTCTACTGAAAAATATTCAAAATGTCATTTGGATCGGGCCTCATGTTGAATAACCATTTTTTAAATCCTCACAGTGACCAAAATTGCCATTTTTACAGAGTTTTGCTTACTCAGAAGCTTCAATTTTGACCAATTTCAGGCACAGAAATGACTTTAAACACACTTATTTTAGTTGAAAAAGTAATATTTCACATCCAACAGTCATTTAAAGTCAAAAGATTAAATGGTAAAATTTCATCAATATTGACCACTTTTTTGAACGTTTGACTGGTCCGGGGTCATCGTTTTTCATCAGAAAATGGATTTTTTGCACTCTACCAAAAATGATTCAAAATGTCATTTGGATTGGGCCTCATGTTGAATAACCACTTTTTAAACCCTCACAGTGACCAAAATTGCAATTTTTACAGAGTTTTGCTTACTCAGAAGCTTCAATTTTGACCAATTTCAGGCACAGAAATGACTTTAAACACACTTATTTTAGTTGAAAAAGTAATATTTCACATCCAACAGTCATTTAAAGTCAAAAGATTAAATGGTAAAATTTCATCAATATTGACCACTTTTTTGAACGTTTGACTGGTCCGGGGTCATCGTTTTTCATCATAAAATTGATTTTCTGGACTCTACCAAAAATGATTCAAAATGTCACTTGGATCAGGACTCATGTTGAATTACCACTTTTTAAACCCTCACAGTGACCAAAATTGACATTTTTACAGAGTTTTGCTTACTCAGAAGCTTCAATTTTGACCAATTTCAGGCGGAGCGGGTCTCACAGAGCTACACGATCATCATGTGGCCATCTTGGTCCCACGCTAGGCTCCTCCCCGAATAACCACTTTTTAAACCCTCACAGTGAGCAAAATTGCCATTTTTACAGAGTTTTCGCTTACTCAAAAGCTTCAATTTTGACCAATTTCAGGCACAGAAATGACTTTAAACACACTTATTTTAGATGAAAAAGTAATAATTCACATCCAACCGTCATTTAAAGTCAAAAGATTAAATGCTAAAATTTCATCAATATTGACCACTTTTTTGAACGTTCGACAGGTCCGGGGTCATCGTTTTTCATCATAAAATTGATTTTTTGGACTCTACCAAAAATTATTCAAAATGTCATTTGGATCGGGCCTCATGTTGAATAACCATTTTTTAAACCCTCACAATGACCAAAATTGCCATATTTACAGAGTTTTTGCTTACACAAAAGCTTTAATTTTGACCAATTTCAGGCACAGAAATGACTTTAAACACACTTATTTTGGTTGAAAAAGTAATATTTCACATCCAACAGTCAATTAAAGTCAAACGATTAAATGTTAAAATTTCATCAATATTAACCACTTTTTTGAATCTTCGACTGGTCCGGGGTCATCGTTTTTCATCATAAAATTGATTTTTGGACTCTACCAAAAATTATTCAAAATGTCATTTGGATCGGGCCTCATGTTAAATAAACACTTTTTAAACCCTCACAGTGACCAAAATTGCCATTTTTACAGAGTTTTCGCTTACTCAAAAGCTTCAATTTTGACCAATTTCAGGCACAGAAATGACTTTAAACACACTTATTTTAATTGAAAAAGTAATAATAAACATCCAACCGTCATTTAAAGTCAAAAGATTACAATTTAAAATTTCATCAAAATTGACCACTTTTTTGAACGTTCGACAGGTCCGGGGTCATCGTTTTTCATCAGAAAATAGATTTTTTGGACTCTAACAAAAATTATTCAAAATGTCATTTGGATCGGGCCTCATGTTGAATAACCATTTTTTAAACCCTCACAATGACCAAAATTGCCATATTTACAGAGTTTTTGCTTACACAAAAGCTTCAATTTCGACCAATTTCAGGCACAGAAATGACTTTAAACACACTTATTTTAGTTGAAAAAGTAATAATTCACATCCAATAGTCATTTAAAGTCAAAAGATTAAATGTTAAAATGTCATCAATATTGACCACTTTTTTGAACCTTCGACTGGTCCGGGGTCATCGTTTTTCATCATAAAATTGATTTTTTGGACTCTACCAAAAATGATTCAAAATGTAATTTGGATCGTGCCTCATGTTGAATAACCACTTTTTAAACCCTCACAGTGACCAAAATTGCCATTTTTACAGAGTTTTCGCTTACTCAAAAGCTTCAATTTTGACCAATTTCAGGCACAGAAATGACTTTAAACACACTTATTTTAGTTGAAAAAGTAATAATAAACATCCAACCGTCATTTAAAGTCAAAAGATTAAAATTTAAAATTTCATCAATATTGACCACTTTTTTGAACATTTGACAGGTTCGGGGTCATCGTTTTTCATCAGAGAATAGATTTTTTGCACTCTACCAAAAATGATTCAAAATGTCACTTGGATCGGGCCTCATGTTAAATAACCATTTTTTAAACCCTCACAGTGACCAAAATTGCCATTTTTATAGAGTTTTGCTTACTCGGAAGCTTCAATTTTGATCAATTTCAGGCACAGAAATCACTTTAAACACACTTATTTTAGTTGAAAAAGTAATCATTCACATCCAACAGTCATTTAAAGTCAAAAGATTAAATGTTAAAATGTCATCAATATTGACCACTTTTTTGAATCTTCGACTGGTCCGGGGTCATCGTTTTTCATCATAAAATTGATTTTTTGGACTCTACCAAAAATGATTCAAAATGTCATTTGGATCGGGCCTCATGTTTAATAACCACTTTTTAAACCCTCACAGTGACTAAAATTGCCATTTTTACAGAGTTTTCGCTTACTCAAAAGCTTCACTTTTGACCAATTTCAGGCGGAGCGGGTCTCATGGAGCTACACGATCACGCGGCCATCTTGGTCCCGCGCTAGGCTCCTCCCCGAATAACCACTTTTTAAACCCTCACAGTGACCAAAATTGCCATTTTTACAGAGTTTTTGCTTACTCAAAAGCTTCAATTTTGACCAATTTCAGGCACAGAAATGACTTTAAACACACTTATTTTAGTTGAAAAAGTAATATTTCACATCCAACAGTCATTTAAAGTCAAAAGATTAAATGGTAAAATTTCATCAATATTGACCACTTTTTTGAACGTTCGACTGGTCCGGGGTCATCGTTTTTCATCAGAAAATTGATTTTTTGGACTCTACCAAAAATGATTAAAAATGTCATTTGGATCGGGCCTCATGTTGAATTACCACTTTTTAAATCCTCACAGTGACCAAAATTGCCATTTTTACAGAGTTTTGCTTACTCAGAAGCTTTAATTTTGATCAATTTCAGGCACAGAAATCACTTTAAACACACTTATTTCAGTTGAAAAAGTAATCATTCACATCCAACAGTCATTTAAAGTCAAAAGATTAAATGTTAAAATGTCATCAATATTGACCGCTTTTTTGAATCTTCGACTGGTCCGGGGTCATCGTTTTTCATCATAAAATTGATTTTTTGGACTCTACCAAAAATGTTTCAAAATGTCATTTGGATCGGGCCTCATGTTGAATAACCACTTTTTAAACCCTCACAGTGACTAAAATTGCCATTTTTACAGAGTTTTCGCTTACTCAAAACTTCAATTTTGACCAATTTTAGGCACAGAAATGACTTTAAACACACTTATTTTAGTTGAAAAAGTAATAATTCACATCCAACAGTCATTTAAAGTCAAAAGATGAAATGTTAAAATGTCATCAATATTGACCATTTTTTTGAACCTTCGACTGGTCCGGGGTCATCGTTTTTCATCATAAAATTGATTTTTTGGACTCTACCAAAAATGATTCAAAATGTCATTTGGATCGGGCCTCATGGTGAATAACCACTTTTTAAACCCTCACAGTGACCAAAATTGCCATTTTTACAGAGTTTTCGCTTACTCAAAAGCTTCAATTTTGACCAATTCCAGGCACAGAAATGACTTTAAACACACTTATTTTAGTTGAAAAAGTAATAATAAACATCCAACCGTCATTTAAAGTCAAAAGATTAAAATTTAAAATTTCATCAATATTGACCACTTTTTTGAACTTTCGACAGGTCCGGGGTCATCGTTTTTCATCAGAGAATAGATTTTTACACTCTACCAAAAATGATTCAAAATGTTATTTGGATCGGGCCTCATGTTGAATTACCACTTTTTAAATCCTCACAGTGACCAAAATTGCCATTTTTTCAGAGTTTTGCTTACTCAGAAGCTTCAATTTTGACCAATTTCAGGCAGAGCGGGTCTCACGGAGCTACACGATCACGCGGCCATCTTGGTCCCGCGCTAGGCTCCTCCCCGAATAACCACTTTTTAAACCCTCACAATGACCAAAATTGCCATATTTACAGAGTTTTTGCTTACACAAAAGCTTCAATTTTGACCAATTTCAGGCACAGAAATGACTTTAAACACACTTATTTTAGTTGAAAAAGTAATAATTCACATCCAACCGTCATTTAAAGTCAAAAGATTAAATGTTAAAATTACATCAATATTGACCACTTTTTTGAACGTTCGACAGGTCCGGGGTCATCGTTTTTCATCATAAAATAGATTTTTTTGGACTCTACCGAAAAATATTCAAAATGTCATTTGGATCGGGCCTCATGTTGAATAACCACTTTTTAAACCCTCACAGTGACCAAAATTGCCATTTTTACAGAGTTTTGCTTACTCAGAAGCTTCAATTTTGACAAATTTCAGGCACAGAAATGACTTTAAACACACTTATTTTAGTTGAAAAAGTAATATTTCACATCCAACAGTCATTTAAAGTCAAAAGATTAAATGTTAAAATTTCATCAATATTGACCACTTTTTTGAACGTTCGACTGGTCCGGGGTCATCGTTTTTCATCATAAAATTGATTTTTTGGACTCTACCAAAAATGATTCAAAATGTCATTTGGATCGGGCCTCATGTTGAATAACCACTTTTTAAACCCTCACAGTGACCAAAATTGCCTTTTTTACAGAGTTTTGCTTACTCAGAAGCTTCAATTTTGACCAATTTCAGGCGGAGCGGGTCTCACAGAGCTACACGATCATCACGTGGCCATCTTGGTCCCGCGCTAGGCTCCTCCCCGAATAACCACTTTTTAAACCCTCACAGTGACCAAAATTGACATTTTTACAGAGTTTTCGCTTACTCAAAAGCTTCAATTTTGACCAATTTCAGGCACAGAAATGCCTTTAAACACACTTATTTTGATTGAAAAAGTAATAATTCACATGCAACCCTCATTTAAAGTCAAAAGATTAAATGTTAAAATTGCATCAATATTGACCACTTTTTTGAACGTTCGACAGGTCCGGGGTCATCGTTTTTTATCATAAAATTGATTTTTTGGACTCTACTGAAAAATATTCAAAATGTCATTTGGATCGGGCCTCATGTTGAATAACCATTTTTTAAATCCTCACAGTGACCAAAATTGCCATTTTTACAGAGTTTTGCTTACTCAGAAGCTTCAATTTTGACCAATTTCAGGCACAGAAATGACTTTAAACACACTTATTTTAGTTGAAAAAGTAATAATTCACATCCAACCGTCATTTAAAGTCAAAAGATTAAATGTTAAAATTTCATCAATATTGACCACTTTTTTGAACGTTCGACAGGTCCGGGGTCATCGTTTTTCATCATAAAATTGATTTTTTGGACTCTACCAAAAATTATTCAAAATGTAATTTGGATCGGGCCTCATGTTGAATAACCATTTTTTAAACCCTCACAATGACCAAAATTGCCATATTTACAGAGTTTTTGCTTACACAAAAGCTTCAATTTTGACCAATTTCAGGCACAGAAATGACTTTAAACACACTTATTTTAGTTGAAAAAGTAATATTTCACATCCAACAGTCATTTAAAGTCCAAAGATTAAATGTTAAAATTTCATCAATATTAACCACTTTTTTGAATCTTCGACTGGTCCGGGATCATCGTTTTTCATCATAAAATTGATTTTTTGGACTCTACCAAAAATGATTCAAAATGTAATTTGGATCGGGCCTCATGTTGAATAACCACTTTTTAAACCCTCACAGTGACCAAAATTGCCATTTTTACAGAGTTTTCGCTTACTCAAAAGCTTCAATTTTGACCAATTTCAGGCACAGAAATGACTTTAAACACACTTATTTTAGTTGAAAAAGTAATAATAAACATCCAACCGTCATTTAAAGTCAAAAGAATAAAATTTAAAACTTCATCAATATTAACCACTTTTTTGAATCTTCGAATGGTCCGGGATCATCGTTTTTCATCATAAAATTGATTTTTTGGACTCTACCAAAAATGATTCAAAATGTTATTTGGATCGGGCCTCATGTTGAACTGCCACTTTTTAAATCCTCACAGTGACCAAAATTGCCTTTTTTACAGAGTTTTGCTTACTCAGAAGCTTCAATTTTGACCATATTCAGGCGGAGCGGGTCTCACAGAGCTACACGATCATCACGTGGCCATCTTGGTCCCGCGCTAGGCTCCTCCCCGAATAACCACTTTTTAAACCCTCACAGTGACCAAAATTGACATTTTTACAGAGTTTTCGCTTACTCAAAAGCTTCAATTTTGACCAATTTCAGGCACAGAAATGCCTTTAAACACACTTATTTTGATTGAAAAAGTAATAATTCACATGCAACCCTCATTTAAAGTCAAAAGATTAAATGTTAAAATTGCATCAATATTGACCACTTTTTTGAACGTTCGACAGGTCCGGGGTCATCGTTTTTCATCATAAAATTGATTTTTTGGACTCTACTGAAAAATATTCAAAATGTCATTTGGATCGGGCCTCATGTTGAATAACCATTTTTTAAATCCTCACAGTGACCAAAATTGCCATTTTTACAGAGTTTTGCTTACTCAGAAGCTTCAATTTTGACCAATTTCAGGCACAGAAATGACTTTAAACACACTTATTTTAGTTGAAAAAGTAATATTTCACATCCAACAGTCATTTAAAGTCAAAAGATTAAATGGTAAAATTTCATCAATATTGACCACTTTTTTGAACGTTTGACTGGTCCGGGGTCATCGTTTTTCATCAGAAAATGGATTTTTTGCACTCTACCAAAAATGATTCAAAATGTCATTTGGATTGGGCCTCATGTTGAATAACCACTTTTTAAACCCTCACAGTGACCAAAATTGCAATTTTTACAGAGTTTTGCTTACTCAGAAGCTTCAATTTTGACCAATTTCAGGCACAGAAATGACTTTAAACACACTTATTTTAGTTGAAAAAGTAATATTTCACATCCAACAGTCATTTAAAGTCAAAAGATTAAATGGTAAAATTTCATCAATATTGACCACTTTTTTGAACGTTTGACTGGTCCGGGGTCATCGTTTTTCATCATAAAATTGATTTTCTGGACTCTACCAAAAATGATTCAAAATGTCACTTGGATCAGGACTCATGTTGAATTACCACTTTTTAAACCCTCACAGTGACCAAAATTGACATTTTTACAGAGTTTTGCTTACTCAGAAGCTTCAATTTTGACCAATTTCAGGCGGAGCGGGTCTCACAGAGCTACACGATCATCATGTGGCCATCTTGGTCCCACGCTAGGCTCCTCCCCGAATAACCACTTTTTAAACCCTCACAGTGAGCAAAATTGCCATTTTTACAGAGTTTTCGCTTACTCAAAAGCTTCAATTTTGACCAATTTCAGGCACAGAAATGACTTTAAACACACTTATTTTAGATGAAAAAGTAATAATTCACATCCAACCGTCATTTAAAGTCAAAAGATTAAATGCTAAAATTTCATCAATATTGACCACTTTTTTGAACGTTCGACAGGTCCGGGGTCATCGTTTTTCATCATAAAATTGATTTTTTGGACTCTACCAAAAATTATTCAAAATGTCATTTGGATCGGGCCTCATGTTGAATAACCATTTTTTAAACCCTCACAATGACCAAAATTGCCATATTTACAGAGTTTTTGCTTACACAAAAGCTTTAATTTTGACCAATTTCAGGCACAGAAATGACTTTAAACACACTTATTTTGGTTGAAAAAGTAATATTTCACATCCAACAGTCAATTAATGTCAAACGATTAAATGTTAAAATTTCATCAATATTAACCACTTTTTTGAATCTTCGACTGGTCCGGGGTCATCGTTTTTCATCATAAAATTGATTTTTGGACTCTACCAAAAATTATTCAAAATGTCATTTGGATCGGGCCTCATGTTAAATAAACACTTTTTAAACCCTCACAGTGACCAAAATTGCCATTTTTACAGAGTTTTCGCTTACTCAAAAGCTTCAATTTTGACCAATTTCAGGCACAGAAATGACTTTAAACACACTTATTTTAATTGAAAAAGTAATAATAAACATCCAACCGTCATTTAAAGTCAAAAGATTACAATTTAAAATTTCATCAAAATTGACCACTTTTTTGAACGTTCGACAGGTCCGGGGTCATCGTTTTTCATCAGAAAATAGATTTTTTGGACTCTAACAAAAATTATTCAAAATGTCATTTGGATCGGGCCTCATGTTGAATAACCATTTTTTAAACCCTCACAATGACCAAAATTGCCATATTTACAGAGTTTTTGCTTACACAAAAGCTTCAATTTCGACCAATTTCAGGCACAGAAATGACTTTAAACACACTTATTTTAGTTGAAAAAGTAATAATTCACATCCAATAGTCATTTAAAGTCAAAAGATTAAATGTTAAAATGTCATCAATATTGACCACTTTTTTGAACCTTCGACTGGTCCGGGGTCATCGTTTTTCATCATAAAATTGATTTTTTGGACTCTACCAAAAATGATTCAAAATGTAATTTGGATCGGGCCTCATGTTGAATAACCACTTTTTAAACCCTCACAGTGACCAAAATTGCCATTTTTACAGAGTTTTCGCTTACTCAAAAGCTTCAATTTTGACCAATTTCAGGCACAGAAATGACTTTAAACACACTTATTTTAGTTGAAAAAGTAATAATAAACATCCAACCGTCATTTAAAGTCAAAAGATTAAAATTTAAAATTTCATCAATATTGACCACTTTTTTGAACATTTGACAGGTTCGGGGTCATCGTTTTTCATCAGAGAATAGATTTTTTGCACTCTACCAAAAATGATTCAAAATGTCACTTGGATCGGGCCTCATGTTAAATAACCATTTTTTAAACCCTCACAGTGACCAAAATTGCCATTTTTATAGAGTTTTGCTTACTCGGAAGCTTCAATTTTGATCAATTTCAGGCACAGAAATCACTTTAAACACACTTATTTTAGTTGAAAAAGTAATCATTCACATCCAACAGTCATTTAAAGTCAAAAGATTAAATGTTAAAATGTCATCAATATTGACCACTTTTTTGAATCTTCGACTGGTCCGGGGTCATCGTTTTTCATCATAAAATTGATTTTTTGGACTCTACCAAAAATGATTCAAAATGTCATTTGGATCGGGCCTCATGTTTAATAACCACTTTTTAAACCCTCACAGTGACTAAAATTGCCATTTTTACAGAGTTTTCGCTTACTCAAAAGCTTCACTTTTGACCAATTTCAGGCGGAGCGGGTCTCATGGAGCTACACGATCACGCGGCCATCTTGGTCCCGCGCTAGGCTCCTCCCCGAATAACCACTTTTTAAACCCTCACAGTGACCAAAATTGCCATTTTTACAGAGTTTTTGCTTACTCAAAAGCTTCAATTTTGACCAATTTCAGGCACAGAAATGACTTTAAACACACTTATTTTAGTTGAAAAAGTAATATTTCACATCCAACAGTCATTTAAAGTCAAAAGATTAAATGGTAAAATTTCATCAATATTGACCACTTTTTTGAACGTTCGACTGGTCCGGGGTCATCGTTTTTCATCAGAAAATTGATTTTTTGGACTCTACCAAAAATGATTAAAAATGTCATTTGGATCGGGCCTCATGTTGAATTACCACTTTTTAAATCCTCACAGTGACCAAAATTGCCATTTTTACAGAGTTTTGCTTACTCAGAAGCTTTAATTTTGATCAATTTCAGGCACAGAAATCACTTTAAACACACTTATTTCAGTTGAAAAAGTAATCATTCACATCCAACAGTCATTTAAAGTCAAAAGATTAAATGTTAAAATGTCATCAATATTGACCGCTTTTTTGAATCTTCGACTGGTCCGGGGTCATCGTTTTTCATCATAAAATTGATTTTTTGGACTCTACCAAAAATGTTTCAAAATGTCATTTGGATCGGGCCTCATGTTGAATAACCACTTTTTAAACCCTCACAGTGACTAAAATTGCCATTTTTACAGAGTTTTCGCTTACTCAAAACTTCAATTTTGACCAATTTTAGGCACAGAAATGACTTTAAACACACTTATTTTAGTTGAAAAAGTAATAATTCACATCCAACAGTCATTTAAAGTCAAAAGATGAAATGTTAAAATGTCATCAATATTGACCATTTTTTTGAACCTTCGACTGGCTCGGGGTCATCGTTTTTCATCATAAAATTGATTTTTTGGACTCTACCAAAAATGATTCAAAATGTCATTTGGATCGGGCCTCATGGTGAATAACCACTTTTTAAACCCTCACAGTGACCAAAATTGCCATTTTTACAGAGTTTTCGCTTACTCAAAAGCTTCAATTTTGACCAATTCCAGGCACAGAAATGACTTTAAACACACTTATTTTAGTTGAAAAAGTAATAATAAACATCCAACCGTCATTTAAAGTCAAAAGATTAAAATTTAAAATTTCATCAATATTGACCACTTTTTTGAACTTTCGACAGGTCCGGGGTCATCGTTTTTCATCAGAGAATAGATTTTTACACTCTACCAAAAATGATTCAAAATGTTATTTGGATCGGGCCTCATGTTGAATTACCACTTTTTAAATCCTCACAGTGACCAAAATTGCCATTTTTTCAGAGTTTTGCTTACTCAGAAGCTTCAATTTTGACCAATTTCAGGCAGAGCGGGTCTCACGGAGCTACACGATCACGCGGCCATCTTGGTCCCGCGCTAGGCTCCTCCCCGAATAACCACTTTTTAAACCCTCACAATGACCAAAATTGCCATATTTACAGAGTTTTTGCTTACACAAAAGCTTCAATTTTGACCAATTTCAGGCACAGAAATGACTTTAAACACACTTATTTTAGTTGAAAAAGTAATAATTCACATCCAACCGTCATTTAAAGTCAAAAGATTAAATGTTAAAATTACATCAATATTGACCACTTTTTTGAACGTTCGACAGGTCCGGGGTCATCGTTTTTCATCATAAAATAGATTTTTTTGGACTCTACCGAAAAATATTCAAAATGTCATTTGGATCGGGCCTCATGTTGAATAACCACTTTTTAAACCCTCACAGTGACCAAAATTGCCATTTTTACAGAGTTTTGCTTACTCAGAAGCTTCAATTTTGACAAATTTCAGGCACAGAAATGACTTTAAACACACTTATTTTAGTTGAAAAAGTAATATTTCACATCCAACAGTCATTTAAAGTCCAAAGATTAAATGTTAAAATTTCATCAATATTAACCACTTTTTTGAATCTTCGACTGGTCCGGGGTCATCGTTTTTCATCATAAAATTGATTTTTTGGACTCTACCAAAAATGATTCAAAATGTCATTTGGATCGGGCCTCATGTTGAATAACCACTTTTTAAACCCTCACAGTGACCAAAATTGCCATTTTTACAGAGTTTTCGCTTACTCAAAAGCTTCAATTTTGACCAATTTCAGGCACAGAAATGACTTTAAACACACTTATTTTAGTTGAAAAAGTAATAATTCACATCCAACCGTCATTTAAAGTCAAAAGATTAAATGTTAAAATTACATCAATATTGACCACTTTTTTGAACGTTCGACAGGTCCGGGGTCATCGTTTTTCATCATAAAATAGATTTTTTGGACTCTACCGAAAAATATTCAAAATGTCATTTGGATCGGGCCTCATGTTGAATAACCACTTTTTAAACCCTCACAGTGACCAAAATTGCAATTTTTACAGAGTTTTGCTTACTCAGAAGCTTCAATTTTGACCAATTTCAGGCACAAAAATGATTTTAAACACACTTATTTTAGTTGAAAAATTAATAATTCACATCAAACCGTCATATAAAGTCAAAAGATTAAATGTTAACATTTCATCAATATTGAGCACTTTTTTGAACTTTCGACAGGTCCGGGGTCATCATTTTTCATAAGAAAATGGATTTTTTGGACTTCTCCAAAAATGATTAAAAATGTCATTTGGATCGGGCCTCATGTTGAATTACCACTTTTTAAACCCTCACAGTGACCAAAATTGCCATTTTTACAGAGTTTTCGCTTACTCACAAGCTTCAATTTCGGCCAATTTCAGGCACAGAAATGACTTTAAACACAATTATTTTAGTTGAAAAAGTAATATTTCACATCCAACAGTCATTTAAAGTCAAAAGATTAAATGGTAAAATTTCATCAATATTGACCACTTTTTTTAACGTTCGACTGGTCCGGGGTCATCGTTTTTATTCATAAAATTGATTTTTTTGACTCTACCAAAAATGATTCAAAATGTCACTTGGATCGGGCCTCATGTTAAATAACCTTTTTTTAAACCCTCACAGTGACCAAAATTGCCATTTTTACAGAGTTTTTGCTTACTCAAATGTTCCAGTTTTGACCAATTTCAGGCACAGAAATGATTTTAAACACACTTATTTTAGTTGAAAAATTAATAATTCACATCAAACCGTCATTTAAAGTCAAAATATTAAATGTTAACATTTCATCAATATTGAGCACTTTTTTGAACGTTCGACAGGTCCGGGGTCATCGTTTTTCATCAGAAAATTGATTTTTTGGACTCTACCAAAAATGATTAAAAATGTCATTTGGATCGGGCCTCATGTTGAATTACCACTTTTTAAACCCTCACAGTGACCAAAATTGCCATTTTTACAGAGTTTTGCTTACTCAGAAGCTTCAATTTTGATCAATTTCAGGCACAGAAATCACTTTAAACACACTTATTTTAGTTGAAAAAGTAATCATTCACATCCAACAGTCATTTAAAGTCAAAAGATTAAATGTTAAAATGTCATCAATATTGACCACTTTTTTGAATCTTCGACTGGTCCGGGGTCATCGTTTTTCATCATAAAATTGATTTTTTGGACTCTACCAAAAATGATTCAAAATGTCATTTGGATCGGGCCTCATGTTGAATAACCACTTTTTAAACCCTCACAGTGACTAAAATTGCCTTTTTTACAGAGTTTTCGCTTACTCAAAAGCTTCAATTTTGACCAATTTTAGGCACAGAAATGACTTTAAACACACTTATTTTAGTTGAAAAAGTAATAATTCACATCCAACAGTCATTTAAAGTCAAAAGATGAAATGTTAAAATGTCATCAATATTGACCACTTTTTTGAACCTTCGACTGGTCCGGGGTCATCGTTTTTCATCATAAAATTGATTTTTTGGACTCTACCAAAAATGATTCAAAATGTCATTTGGATCGGGCCTCATGGTGAATAACCACTTTTTAAACCCTCACAGTGACCAAAATTGCCATTTTTACAGAGTTTTCGCTTACTCAAAAGCTTCAATTTTGACCAATTCCAGGCACAGAAATGACTTTAAACACACTTATTTTAGTTGAAAAAGTAATAATAAACATCCAACCGTCATTTAAAGTCAAAAGATTAAAATTTAAAATTTCATCAATATTGACCACTTTTTTGAACATTCGACAGGTCATCGTTTTTCATCAGAGAATAGATTTTTTACACTCTACCAAAAATGATTCAAAATGTTATTTGGATCGGGCCTCATGTTGAATTACCACTTTTTAAATCCTCACAGTGACCAAAATTGCCATTTTTACAGAGTTTTGCTTACTCAGAAGCTTCAATTTTGACCAATTTCAGGCGGAGCGGGTCTCACGGAGCTACACGATCACGCGGCCATCTTGGTCCCGCGCTAGGCTCCTCCCCGAATAACCACTTTTTAAACCCTCACAGTGAGCAAAATTGCCATTTTTACAGAGTTTTCGCTTACTCAAAAGCTTCAATTTTGACCAATTTCAGGCACAGAAATGACTTTAAACACACTTATTTTAGTTGAAAAAGTAATAATTCACATCCAACCGTCATTTAAAGTCAAAAGATTAAATGTTAAAATGTCATCAATATTGACCACTTTTTTGAACGTTCGACAGGTCCGGGGTCATCGTTTTTCATCATAAAATAGATTTTTTTGGACTCTACCGAAAAATATTCAAAATCTCATTTGGATCGGGCCTCATGTTGAATAACCACTTTTTAAACCCTCACAGTGACCAAAATTGCCATTTTTACAGAGTTTTGCTTACTCAGAAGCTTCAATTTTGACCAATTTCAGGCACAGAAATGACTTTAAACACACTTATTTTAGTTGAAAAAGTAATATTTCACATCCAACAGTCATTTAAAGTCAAAAGATTAAATGGTAAAATTTCATCAATATTGACCACTTTTTTGAACGTTCGACAGGTCCGGGGTCATCGTTTTTCATCATAAAATAGATTTTTTTGGACTCTACCGAAAAATATTCAAAATGTCATTTGGATCGGGCCTCATGTTGAATAACCATTTTTTAAACCCTCACAGTGACTAAAATTGCCATATTTACAGAGTTTTTGCTTACTCAAAAGTTCCAGTTCTGACCAATTTCAGGCACAAAAATGTTTTTAAACACACTTATTTTAGTTGAAAAATTAATAATTCACATCAAACCGTCATTTAAAGTCAAAAGATTAAATGTTAACATTTCATCAATATTGAGCACATTTTTGAACGTTCGACAGGTCCGGGGTCATCATTTTTCATCAGAAAATTGATTTTTTGGACTTCACCAAAAATGATTAAAAATGTCATTTGGATCGGGCCTCATGTTGAATTACCACTTTTTAAACCCTCACAGTGACCAAAATTGCCATTTTTACAGAGTTTTGCTTACTCAGAAGCTTCAATTTTGATCAATTTCAGGCAC
Source organism: Lissotriton helveticus (assembly GCF_964261635.1). Taxonomy (NCBI): domain Eukaryota; kingdom Metazoa; phylum Chordata; class Amphibia; order Caudata; family Salamandridae; genus Lissotriton; species Lissotriton helveticus. The sequence goes on from NW_027611943.1 coordinate 1,106,082, forward strand.
AGAAATCACTTTAAACACACTTATTTTAGTTGAAAAAGTAATAATTCACATCCAACAGTCATTTAAAGTCAAAAGATTAAATGTTAAAATGTCATCAATATTGACCACTTTTTTGAATCTTCGACTGGTCCGGGGTCATCGTTTTTGATCAGAAAATTGATTTTTTTGGACTCTACCAAAAATTATTCAAAATGACATTTGGATCGGGCCTCATGTTGAATAACCACTTTTTAAACCCTCACAGTGACCAAAATTGCCATTTTTACAGAGTTTTCGCTTACTCACAAGCTTCAATTTCGGCCAATTTCAGGCACAGAAATGACTTTAAACACAATTATTTTAGTTGAAAAAGTAATAATTCACATCAAACCGTCATTTAAATCAAAAGATTAAATGTTAAAATGTCATCAATATTGACCACTTTTTTGAACGTTCGACAGGTCCGGGGTCATCGTTTTTCATCAGAAAATTGATTTTTTGGACTCTACCAAAAATGATTAAAAATGTCATTTGGATCGGGCCTCATGTTGAATTACCACTTTTTAAACCCTCACAGTGACCAAAATTGCCATTTTTACAGAGTTTTGCTTACTCAGAAGCTTCAATTTTGATCAATTTCAGGCACAGAAATCACTTTAAACACACTTATTTTAGTTGAAAAAGTAATCATTTAAATCCAACAGTCATTTAAAGTCAAAAGATTAAATGTTAAAATGTCATCAATATTGACCACTTTTTTGAATCTTCGACTGGTCCGGGGTCATCGTTTTTCATCATAAAATTGATTTTTTGGACTCTACCAAAAATGATTCAAAATGTCATTTGGATCGGGCCTAATGTTGAATAACCACTTTTTAAACCCTCACAGTGACTAAAATTGCCATTTTTACAGAGTTTTCGCTTACTCAAAAGCCTCAATTTTGACCAATTTCAGGCACAGAAATGACTTTAAACACACTTATTTTAGTTGAAAAAGTTATAATTCACATCCAACAGTCATTTAAAGTCAAAAGATGAAATGTTAAAATGTCATCAATATTGACCACTTTTTTGAACCTTCGACTGGTCCGGGGTCATCGTTTTTCATCATAAAATTGATTTTTTGGACTCTACCAAAAATGATTCAAAATGTCATTTGGATCGGGCCTCATGGTGAATAACCACTTTTTAAACCCTCACAGTGACCAAAATTGCCATTTTTACAGAGTTTTCGCTTACTCAAAAGCTTCAATTTTGACCAATTTCAGGCACAGAAATGACTTTAAACATACTTATTTTAGTAGAAAAAGTAATAATAAACATCCAACCGTCATTTAAAGTCAAAAGATAAAAATTTAAAATTTCATCAATATTGACCACTTTTTTGAACATTCGACAGGTCCGGGGTCATCGTTTTTCATCAGAGAATAGATTTTTTGCACTCTACCAAAAATGATTCAAAATGTTATTTGGATCGGGCCTCATGTTGAATTACCACTTTTTAAATCCTCACAGTGACCAAAATTGCCATTTTTACAGAGTTTTGCTTACTCAGAAGCTTCAATTTTGACCAATTTCAGGCAGAGCGGGTCTCACGGAGCTACACGATCATGCGGCCATCTTGGTCCCGCGCTAGGCTCCTTCCCGAATAACCACTTTTTAAACCCTCACAGTGAGCAAAATTGCCATTTTTACAGAGTTTTCGCTTACTCAAAAGCTTCAATTTTGACCAATTTCAGGCACAAAAATGACTTTAAACACACTTATTTTAGTTGAAAAAGTAATAATTCACATCCAACCGTCATTTAAAGTCAAAGATTAAATGTTAAAATTTCATCAATATTGACCACTTTTTTGAACGTTCGACAGGTCCGGGGTCATCGTTTTTCATCAGAAAATAGATTTTTTGGACTCTACCAAAAATGATTCAAAATGTTATTTGGATCGGGCCTCATGTTGAACTGCCACTTTTTAAATCCTCACAGTGACCAAAATTGCCATTTTTACAGAGTTTTGCTTACTCAGAAGCTTCAATTTTGACCAATTTCAGGCGGAGCGGGTCTTACGGAGCTACACGATCATCACGTGGCCATCTTGGTCCCGCGCTAGGCTCCTCCCCGAATAACCACTTTTTAAACCCTCACAGCGACCAAAATTGACATTTTTACAGAGTTTTCGCTTACTCAAAAGCTTCAATTTTGACCAATTTCAGGCACAGAAATGACTTTAAACACACTTATTTTAGTTGAAAAAGTAATAATTCACATCCAACCATCATTTAAAGTCAAAAGATTAAATGTTAAAATTACATCAATATTGACCACTTTTTTGAACGTTCGACAGGTCCGGGGTAATCGTTTTTCATCAGAAAATTGATTTTTTGGACTCTACCAAAAATGAGTAAAAATGTCATTTGGATCGGGCCTCATGTTGAATAACCACTTTTTAAACCATCACAGTGACTAAAATTGCCATTTTTACAGAGTTTTCGCTTACTCAAAAGCTTCAATTTTGACCAATTTCAGGCACAGAAATGACTTTAAACACACTTATTTTAGTTGAAAAATTAATAATTCACATCAAACCGTCATTTAAAGTCAAAAGATTAAATGTTAACATTTCATCAATATTGACCACTTTTTTGAACGTTCGACAGGTCCGGGGTCATCGTTTTTCATCATAAATAGATTTTTTTGGACTCTACCGAAAAATATTCAAAATGTCATTTGGATCGGGCCTCATGTTGAATAACCATTTTTTAAACCCTCACAGTGACTAAAATTGCCATATTTACAGAGTTTTTGCTTACACAAAAGCTTCAATTTTGACCAATTTCAGGCACAGAAATGACTTTAAACACACTTATTTTAGTTGAAAAAGTAATATTTCACATCCAACAGTCATTTAAAGTCAAAAGATTAAATGGTAAAATTTCATCAATATTGACCACTTTTTTGAACGTTCGACAGGTCCGGGGTCATCGTTTTTCATCATAAAATAGATTTTTTTGGACTCTACCGAAAAATATTCAAAATGTCATTTGGATCGGCCCTCATGTTGAATAACCATTTTTTAAACCCTCACAGTGACCAAAATTGCCATTTTTACAGAGTTTTTGCTTACTCAAAAGTTCCAGTTCTGACCAATTTCAGGCACAAAAATGTTTTTAAACACACTTATTTTAGTTGAAAAATTAATAATTCACATCAAACCGTCATTTAAAGTCAAAAGATTAAATGTTAACATTTCATCAATATTGAGCACATTTTTGAACGTTCGACAGGTCCGGGGTCATCATTTTTCATCAGAAAATTGATTTTTTGGACTTCACCAAAAATGATTAAAAATGTCATTTGGATCAGGCCTCATGTTGAATTACCACTTTTTAAACCCTCACAGTGACCAAAATTGCCATTTTTACAGAGTTTTGCTTACTCAGAAGCTTCAATTTTGATCAATTTCAGGCACAGAAATCACTTTAAACACACTTATTTCAGTTGAAAAAGTAATAATTCACATCCAACAGTCATTTAAAGTCAAAAGATTAAATGTTAAAATGTCATCAATATTGACCACTTTTTTGAATCTTCGACTGGTCCGGGGTCATCGTTTTTGATCAGAAAATTGATTTTTTTGGACTCTACCAAAAATTATTCAAAATGACATTTGGATCGGGCCTCATGTTGAATAACCACTTTTTAAACCCTCACAGTGACCAAAATTGCCATTTTTACAGAGTTTTCGCTTACTCACAAGCTTCAATTTCGGCCAATTTCAGGCACAGAAATGACTTTAAACACAATTATTTTAGTTGAAAAAGTAATAATTCACATCAAACCGTCATTTAAAGTCAAAAGATTAAATGTTAAAATGTCATCAATATTGACCACTTTTTTGAACGTTCGACAGGTCCGGGGTCATCGTTTTTCATCAGAAAATTGATTTTTTGGACTCTACCAAAAATGATTAAAAATGTCATTTGGATCGGGCCTCATGTTGAATTACCACTTTTTAAACCCTCACAGTGACCAAAATTGCCATTTTTACAGAGTTTTGCTTACTCAGAAGCTTCAATTTTGATCAATTTCAGGCACAGAAATCACTTTAAACACACTTATTTTAGTTGAAAAAGTAATCATTCACATCCAACAGTCATTTAAAGTCAAAAGATTAAATGTTAAAATGTCATCAATATTGACCACTTTTTTGAATCTTCGACTGGTCCGGGGTCATCGTTTTTCATCATAAAATTGATTTTTTGGACTCTACCAAAAATGATTCAAAATGTCATTTGGATCGGGCCTAATGTTGAATAACCACTTTTTAAACCCTCACAGTGACTAAAATTGCCATTTTTACAGAGTTTTCGCTTACTCAAAAGCCTCAATTTTGACCAATTTCAGGCACAGAAATGACTTTAAACACACTTATTTTAGTTGAAAAAGTTATAATTCACATCCAACAGTCATTTAAAGTCAAAAGATGAAATGTTAAAATGTCATCAATATTGACCACTTTTTTGAACCTTCGACTGGTCCGGGGTCATCGTTTTTCATCATAAAATTGATTTTTTGGACTCTACCAAAAATGATTCAAAATGTCATTTGGATCGGGCCTCATGGTGAATAACCACTTTTTAAACCCTCACAGTGACCAAAATTGCCATTTTTACAGAGTTTTCGCTTACTCAAAAGCTTCAATTTTGACCAATTTCAGGCACAGAAATGACTTTAAACATACTTATTTTAGTAGAAAAAGTAATAATAAACATCCAACCGTCATTTAAAGTCAAAAGATAAAAATTTAAAATTTCATCAATATTGACCACTTTTTTGAACATTCGACAGGTCCGGGGTCATCGTTTTTCATCAGAGAATAGATTTTTTGCACTCTACCAAAAATGATTCAAAATGTTATTTGGATCGGGCCTCATGTTGAATTACCACTTTTTAAATCCTCACAGTGACCAAAATTGCCATTTTTACAGAGTTTTGCTTACTCAGAAGCTTCAATTTTGACCAATTTCAGGCAGAGCGGGTCTCACGGAGCTACACGATCATGCGGCCATCTTGGTCCCGCGCTAGGCTCCTTCCCGAATAACCACTTTTTAAACCCTCACAGTGAGCAAAATTGCCATTTTTACAGAGTTTTCGCTTACTCAAAAGCTTCAATTTTGACCAATTTCAGGCACAAAAATGACTTTAAACACACTTATTTTAGTTGAAAAAGTAATAATTCACATCCAACCGTCATTTAAAGTCAAAGATTAAATGTTAAAATTTCATCAATATTGACCACTTTTTTGAACGTTCGACAGGTCCGGGGTCATCGTTTTTCATCAGAAAATTGATTTTTTGGACTCTACCAAAAATGATTAAAAATGTCATTTGGATCGGGCCTCATGTTGAATTACCACTTTTTAAACCCTCACAGTGACCAAAATTGCCATTTTTACAGAGTTTTGCTTACTCAGAAGCTTCAATTTTGATCAATTTCAGGCACAGAAATCACTTTAAACACACTTATTTCAGTTGAAAAAGTAATCATTCACATCCAACAGTCATTTAAAGTGAAAAGATTAAATGTTAAAATGTCATCAATATTGACCACTTTTTTGAATCTTCGACTGGTCCGGGGTCATCGTTTTTCATCATAAAATTGATTTTTTGGACTCTACCAAAAATGATTCAAAATGTCATTTGGATCGGGCCTCATGTTGAATAACCACTTTTTAAACCCTCACAGTGACTAAAATTGCCATTTTTACAGAGTTTTCGCTTACTCAAAAGCTTCAATTTTGACCAATTTCAGGCACAGAAATGACTTTAAACACACTTATTTTAGTTGAAAAAGTAATAATTCACATCCAACAGTCATTTAAAGTCAAAAGATGAAATGTTAAAATGTCATCAATATTGACCACTTTTTTGAACCTTCGACTGGTCCGGGGTCATCGTTTTTCATCATAAAATTGATTTTTTTGGACTCTACCAAAAATGATTCAAAATGTCATTTGGATCGGGCCTCATGGTGAATAACCACTTTTTAAACCCTCACAGTGACCAAAATTGCCATTTTTACAGAGTTTTTGCTTACTCAAAAGCTTCAATTTTGACCAATTTCAGGCACAGAAATGACTTTAAACACACTTATTTTAGTTGAAAAAGTAATAATAAACATCCAACCGTCATTTAAAGTCAAAAGATTAAAATTTAAAATGTCATCAATATTGACCACTTTTTTGAACATTCGACAGGTCCGGGGTCATCGTTTTTCATCAGAGAATAGATTTTTTGCACTCTACCAAAAATGATTCAAAATGTTATTTGGATCGGGCCTCATGTTGAATTACCACTTTTTAAATCCTCACAGTGACCAAAATTGCCATTTTTACAGAGTTTTGCTTACTCAGAAGCTTCAATTTTGACCAATTTCAGGCACAGAAATGACTTTAAACACACTTATTTTAGTTGAAAAAGTAATAATTCACATCCAACCGTCATTTAAAGTCAAAAGATTAAATGTTAAAATTTCATCAATATTGACCACTTTTTTGAACGTTCGACAGGTCCGGGGTCATCGTTTTTCATCATAAAATTGATTTTTTGGACTCTACCAAAAATTATTCAAAATGTCATTTGGATCGGGCCTCATGTTGAATAACCATTTTTTAAACCCTCACAATGACCAAAATTGCCATATTTACAGAGTTTTTGCTTACACAAAAGCTTCAATTTTGACCAATTTCAGGCACAGAAATTACTTTAAACACACTTATTTTAGTTGAAAAAGTAATATTTCACATCCAACAGTCATTTAAAGTCCAAAGATTAAATGTTAAAATTTCATCAATATTAACCACTTTTTTGAATCTTCGACTGGTCCGGGGTCATCGTTTTTCATTAAAAAATTGATTTTTTGGACTCTACCGAAAATGATTCAAAATGTCATTTGGATCGGGCCTCATGTTGAATAACCACTTTTTAAACCCTCACAGTGACCAAAATTGCCATTTTTACAGAGTTTTCGCTTACTCAAAAGCTTCAATTTTGACCAATTTCAGGCACAGAAATGACTTTCAACACACTTATTTTAGTTGAAAAAGTAATAATAAACATCCAACCGTCATTTAAAGTCAAAAGAATAAAATTTAAAATTTCATCAATATTGACCACTTTTTTGAACGTTCGACAGGTCCGGGGTCATCGTTTTTCATCAGAAAATAGATTTTTTGGACTCTACCAAAAATTATTCAAAATGACATTTGGATCGGGCCTCATGATGAATAACCACTTTTTAAACCCTCACAGTGACCAAAATTGACATTTTTACAGAGTTTTCGCTTACTCAAAAGCTTCAATTTTGACCAATTTCAGGCACAGAAATGCCTTTAAACACACTTATTTTGATTGAAAAAGTAATAATTCACATGCAACCCTCATTTAAAGTTAAAAGATTAAATGTTAAAATTGCATCAATATTGACCACTTTTTTGAACGTTCGACAGGTCCGGGGTCATCGTTTTTCATCATAAATTGATTTTTTGGACTCTACTGAAAAATATTCAAAATGTCATTTGGATCGGGCCTCATGTTGAATAACCATTTTTTAAACCCTCACAATGACCAAAATTGCCATTTTTACAGAGTTTTTGCTTACTCAGAAGCTTCAATTTTGACCAATTTCAGGCACAGAAATGACTTTAAACACACTTATTTTAGTTGAAAAAGTAATATTTCACATCCAACAGTCATTTAAAGTCAAAAGATTAAATGGTAAAATTTCATCAATATTGACCACTTTTTTGAACGTTCGACTGGTCCGGGGTCATCGTTTTTCATCATAAAATTGATTTTTTGGACTCTACCAAAAATGATTCAAAATGTCACTTGGATCGGGCCTCATGTTGAATAACCATTTTTTAAACCCTCACAGTGACCAAAATTGCCATTTTTACAGAGTTTTTGCTTACTCAAAAGTTCCAGTTTTGACCAATTTCAGGCACAGAAATGATTTTAAACACACTTATTTTAGTTGAAAAATTAATAATTCACATCAAACCGTCATTTAAAGTCAAAAGAATAAATGTTAAAATGTCATCAATATTGACCACTTTTTTGAACGTTCGACAGGTCCGGGGTCATCGTTTTTCATCAGAAAATTGATTTTTTGGACTCTACCAAAAAAGATTAAAAATGTCATTTGGATCGGGCCTCATGTTAAATTACCACTTTTTAAACCCTCACAGTGACCAAAATTGCCATTTTTACAGAGTTTTGCTTACTCAGAAGCTTCAATTTTGATCAATTTCAGGCACAGAAATCACTTTAAACACACTTATTTTAGTTGAAAAAGTAATCATTCACATCCAACAGTCATTTAAAGTCAAAAGATTAAATGTTAAAATGTCATCAATATTGACCACTTTTTTGAATCTTCGACTGGTCCGGGGTCATCGTTTTTCATCATAAAATTGATTTTTTTGGACTCTACCAAAAATGATTCAAAATGTTATTTGGATCGGGCCTCATGTTGCATTACCACTTTTTAAATCCTCACAGTGACCAAAATTGCCATTTTTACAGAGTTTTGCTTACTCAGAAGCTTCAATTTTGACCAATTTCAGGCACAGAAATGACTTTAAAACACACTTATTTTAGTTGAAAAAGTAATAATTCACATCCAACCGTCATTTAAAGTCAAAAGATTAAATGTTAAAATTTCATCAATATTGACCACTTTTTGAACGTTCGACAGGTCCGGGGTCATCGTTTTTCATCATAAAATTGATTTTTGGACTCTACCAAAAATTATTCAAAATGTCATTTGGATCGGGCCTCATGTTGAATAACCATTTTTTAAACCCTCACAATGACCAAAATTGCCATATTTACAGAGTTTTTGCTTACACAAAAGCTTCAATTTTGACCAATTTCAGGCACAGAAATGACTTTAAACACACTTATTTTAGTTGAAAAAGTAATATTTCACATCCAACAGTCATTTAAAGTCCAAAGATTAAATGTTAAAATTTCATCAATATTAACCACTTTTTTGAATCTTCGACTGGTCCGGGGTCATCGTTTTTCATCATAAAATTGATTTTTTGGACTCTACCAAAAATGATTCAAAATGTCATTTGGATCGGGCCTCATGTTGAATAACCACTTTTTAAAACCCTCACAGTGACCAAAATTGCCATTTTTACAGAGTTTTCGCTTACTCAAAAGCTTCAATTTTGACCAATTTCAGGCTCAGAAATGACTTTAAACACACTTATTTTAGTTGAAGAAGTAATAATAAACATCCAACCGTCATTTAAAGTCAAAAGAATAAAATTTAAAATTTCATCAATATTGACCACTTTTTTGAACGTTTGACAGGTCCGGGGTCATTGTTTTTCATCAGAAAATAGATTTTTTGGACTCTACCAAAAATTATTCAAAATGACATTTGGATCGGGCCTCATGTTGAATAACCACTTTTTAAACCCTCACAGTGACCAAAATTGACATTTTTACAGAGTTTTCGCTTACTCAAAAGCTTCAATTTTGACCAATTTCAGGCACAGAAATGCCTTTAAACACACTTATTTTGATTGAAAAAGTAATAATTCACATGCAACCCTCATTTAAAGTTAAAAGATTAAATGTTAAAATTGCATCAATATTGACCACTTTTTTGAACATTCGACAGGTCCGGGGTCATCGTTTTTCATCAGAGAATAGATTTTTTGCACTCTACCAAAAATGATTCAAAATGTTATTTGGATCGGGCCTCATGTTGAATTACCACTTTTTAAATCCCCACAGTGACCAAAATTGCCATTTTTACAGAGTTTTGCTTACTCAGAAGCTTCAATTTTGACCAATTTCAGGCACAGAAATGACTTTAAACACACTTATTTTAGTTGAAAAAGTAATAATTCACATCCAACCGTCATTTAAAGTCAAAAGATTAAATGTTAAAATTTCATCAATATTGACCACTTTTTTGAACGTTCGACAGGTCCGGGGTCATCGTTTTTCATCATAAAATTGATTTTTTGGACTCTACCAAAAATTATTCAAAATGTCATTTGGATCGGGCCTCATGTTGAATAACCATTTTTTAAACCCTCACAATGACCAAAATTGCCATTTTACAGAGTTTTCGCTTACTCAAAAGCTTCAATTTTGACCAATTTCAGGCACAGAAATGACTTTAAACACACTTATTTTAGTTGAAAAGTAATAATAAACATCCAACCGTCATTTAAAGTCAAAAGAATAAAATTTAAAATTTCATCAATATTGACCACTTTTTTGAACGTTCGACAGGTTGGGGTCATCGTTTTTCATCAGAAAATAGATTTTTTGGACTCTACCAAAAATTATTCAAAATGACATTTGGATCGGGCCTCATGTTGAATAACCACTTTTTAAACCCTCACAGTGACCAAAATTGACATTTTTACAGAGTTTTCGCTTACTCAAAAGCTTCAATTTTGACCAATTTCAGGCACAGAAATGCCTTTAAACACACTTATTTTGATTGAAACAGTAATAATTCACATGCAACCCTCATTTAAAGTTAAAAGATTAAATGTTAAAATTGCATCAATATTGACCACTTTTTTGAACGTTCGACAGGTCCGGGGTCATCGTTTTTCATCAGAAAATTGATTTTTGGACTCTACCAAAAATGATTAAAAATGTCATTTGGATCGGGCCTCATGTTGAATTACCACTTTTTAAAACCCTCACAGTGACCAAAATTGCCATTTTTACAGAGTTTTGCTTACTCAGAAGCTTCAATTTTGATCAATTTCAGGCACAGAAATCACTTTAAACACACTTATTTTAGTTGAAAAAGTAATCATTCACATCCAACAGTCATTTAAAGTGAAAAGATTAAATGTTAAAATGTCATCAATATTGACCACTTTTTTGAATCTTCGACTGGTCCGGGGTCATCGTTTTTCATCATAAAATTGATTTTTTGGACTCTACCAAAAATGATTCAAAATGTCATTTGGATCGGGCCTCATGTTGAATAACCACTTTTTAAACCCTCACAGTGACTAAAATTGCCATTTTTACAGAGTTTTCGCTTACTCAAAAGCTTCAATTTTGACCAATTTCAGGCACAGAAATGACTTTAAACACACTTATTTTAGTTGAAAAAGTAATAATTCACATCCAACAGTCATTTAAAGTCAAAAGATGAAATGTTAAAATGTCATCAATATTGACCACTTTTTTGAACCTTCGACTGGTCCGGGGTCATCGTTTTTTCATCATAAAATTGATTTTTTTGGACTCTACCAAAAATGATTCAAAATGTCATTTGGATCGGGCCTCATGGTGAATAACCACTTTTTAAACCCTCACAGTGACCAAAATTGCCATTTTTACAGAGTTTTTGCTTACTCAAAAGCTTCAATTTTGACCAATTTCAGGCACAGAAATGACTTTAAACACACTTATTTTAGTTGAAAAAGTAATAATAAACATCCAACCGTCATTTAAAGTCAAAAGATTAAAATTTAAAATGTCATCAATATTGACCACTTTTTTGAACATTCGACAGGTCCGGGGTCATCGTTTTTCATCAGAGAATAGATTTTTTGCACTCTACCAAAAATGATTCAAAATGTTATTTGGATCGGGCCTCATGTTGAATTACCACTTTTTAAATCCTCACAGTGACCAAAATTGCCATTTTTACAGAGTTTTGCTTACTCAGAAGCTTCAATTTTTGACCAATTTCAGGCACAGAAATGACTTTAAACACACTTATTTTAGTTGAAAAAGTAATAATTCACATCCAACCGTCATTTAAAGTCAAAAGATTAAATGTTAAAATTTCATCAATATTGACCACTTTTTTGAACGTTCGACAGGTCCGGGGTCATCGTTTTTCATCATAAAATTGATTTTTTGGACTCTACCAAAAATTATTCAAAATGTCATTTGGATCGGGCCTCATGTTGAATAACCATTTTTTAAACCCTCACAATGACCAAAATTGCCATATTTACAGAGTTTTTGCTTACACAAAAGCTTCAATTTTGACCAATTTCAGGCACAGAAATTACTTTAAACACACTTATTTTAGTTGAAAAAGTAATATTTCACATCCAACAGTCATTTAAAGTCCAAAGATTAAATGTTAAAATTTCATCAATATTAACCACTTTTTTGAATCTTCGACTGGTCCGGGGTCATCGTTTTTCATTAAAAAATTGATTTTTTGGACTCTACCGAAAATGATTCAAAATGTCATTTGGATCGGGCCTCATGTTGAATAACCACTTTTTAAACCCTCACAGTGACCAAAATTGCCATTTTTACAGAGTTTTCGCTTACTCAAAAGCTTCAATTTTGACCAATTTTCAGGCACAGAAATGACTTTCAACACACTTATTTTAGTTGAAAAAGTAATAATAAACATCCAACCGTCATTTAAAGTCAAAAGAATAAAATTTAAAATTTCATCAATATTGACCACTTTTTTGAACGTTCGACAGGTCCGGGGTCATCGTTTTTCATCAGAAAATAGATTTTTTGGACTCTACCAAAAATTATTCAAAATGACATTTGGATCGGGCCTCATGATGAATAACCACTTTTTAAACCCTCACAGTGACCAAAATTGACATTTTTACAGAGTTTTCGCTTACTCAAAAGCTTCAATTTTGACCAATTTCAGGCACAGAAATGCCTTTAAACACACTTATTTTGATTGAAAAAGTAATAATTCACATGCAACCCTCATTTAAAGTTAAAAGATTAAATGTTAAAATTGCATCAATATTGACCACTTTTTTGAACGTTCGACAGGTCCGGGGTCATCGTTTTTCATCATAAAATTGATTTTTTGGACTCTACTGAAAAATATTCAAAATGTCATTTGGATCGGGCCTCATGTTGAATAACCATTTTTTAAACCCTCACAATGACCAAAATTGCCATTTTTACAGAGTTTTTGCTTACTCAGAAGCTTCAATTTTGACCAATTTCAGGCACAGAAATGACTTTAAACACACTTATTTTAGTTGAAAAAGTAATATTTCACATCCAACAGTCATTTAAAGTCAAAAGATTAAATGGTAAAATTTCATCAATATTGACCACTTTTTTGAACGTTCGACTGGTCCGCGGTCATCGTTTTTCATCATAAAATTGATTTTTTGGACTCTACCAAAAATGATTCAAAATGTCACTTGGATCGGGCCTCATGTTGAATAACCATTTTTTAAACCCTCACAGTGACCAAAATTGCCATTTTTACAGAGTTTTTGCTTACTCAAAAGTTCCAGTTTTGACGAATTTCAGGCACAGAAATGATTTTAAACACACTTATTTTAGTTGAAAAGTTAATAATTCACATCAAACCGTCATTTAAAGTCAAAAGATTAAATGTTAACATTTCATCAATATTGAGCACTTTTTTGAACGTTCGACAGGTCCGGGGTCATCGTTTTTCATCAGAAAATTGATTTTTTGGACTCTACCAAAAATGATTAAAAATGTCATTTGGATCGGGCCTCATGTTGAATTACCACTTTTTAAACCCTCACAGTGACCAAAATTGCCATTTTTACAGAGTTTTGCTTACTCAGAAGCTTCAATTTTGATCAATTTCAGGCACAGAAATCACTTTAAACACCCTTATTTTAGTTGAAAAAGTAATAATTCACATCCAACAGTCATTTTAAAGTCAAAAGATGAAATGTTAAAATGTCATCAATATTGACCACTTTTTTGAACCTTCGACTGGTCCGGGGTCATCGTTTTTCATCATAAAATTGATTTTTTGGACTCTACCAAAAATGATTCAAAATGTCATTTGGATCGGGCCTCATGGTGAATAACCACTTTTTAAACCCTCACAGTGACCAAAATTGCCATTTTTACAGAGTTTTCGCTTACTCAAAAGCTTCAATTTTGACCAATTTCAGGCACAGAAATGACTTTAAACACACTTATTTTAGTTGAAAAAGTAATAATAAACATCCAACCGTCATTTAAAGTCAAAAGATTAAAATTTAAAATTTCATCAATATTGACCACTTTTTTGAACATTCGACAGGTCCGGGGTCATCGTTTTTCATCAGAGAATAGATTTTTTGCACTCTACCAAAAATGATTCAAAATGTTATTTGGATCGGGCCTCATGTTGAATTACCACTTTTTAAATACTCACAGTGACCAAAATTGCCCTTTTTACAGAGTTTTGCTTACTCAGAAGCTTCAATTTTGACCAATTTCAGGCACAGAAATGACTTTAAACACACTTATTTTAGTTGAAAAAGTAATAATTCACATCCAACCGTCATTTAAAGTCAAAAGATTAAATGTTAAAATTTCATCAATATTGACCACTTTTTTGAACGTTCGACAGGTCCGGGGTCATCGTTTTTCATCATAAAATTGATTTTTTGGACTCTACCAAAAATTATTCAAAATGTCATTTGGATTGGGCCTCATGTTGAATAACCATTTTTTAAACCCTCACAATGACCAAAATTGCCATATTTACAGAGTTTTTGCTTACACAAAAGGCACAGAAATGACTTTAAACACACTTATTTTAGTTGAAAAGGTAATATTTCACATCCAACAGTCATTTAAAGTCAAAAGATTAAATGGTAAAATTTCATCAATATTGACCACTTGTTTGAACGTTCGACTGGTCCGGGGTCATCGTTTTTCATCATAAAATTGATTTTTTTGGACTCTACCAAAAATGATTCAAAATGTCACTTGGATCGGGCCTCATGTTGAATAACCATTTTTTAAACCCTCACAGTGACCAAAATTGCCATTTTTACAGAGTTTTTGCTTACTCAAAAGTTCCAGTTTTGACCAATTTCAGGCACAGAAATGATTTTAAACACACTTATTTTAGTTGAAAAATTAATAATTCACATCAAACCGTCATTTAAAGTCAAAAGATTAAATGGTAACATTTCATCAATATTGAGCACTTTTTTGAACGTTCGACAGGTCCGGGGTCATCATTTTTCATCAGAAAATTGATTTTTTGGACTTTACCAAAAATGATTAAAAATGTCATTTGGATCGGGCCTCATGTTGAATTACCACTTTTTAAACCCTCACAGTGACCAAAATTGCCATTTTTACAGAGTTTTGCTTACTCAGAAGCTTCAATTTTGATCAATTTCAGGCACAGAAATCACTTTAAACACCCTTATTTTAGTTGAAAAAGTAATAATTCACATCCAACAGTCATTTAAAGTCAAAAGATTAAATGTTAAAATGTCATCAATATTGACCACTTTTTTGAATCTTCGACTGGTCCGGGGTCATCGTTTTTCATCATAAAATTGATTTTTTGGACTCTACCAAAAATGATTAAAAATGTCATTTGGATCGGGCCTCATGTTGAATAACCACTTTTTAAACCCTCACAGTGACTAAAATTGCCATTTTTACAGAGTTTTCGCTTACTCAAAAGCTTCAATTTTGACCAATTTTAGGCACAGAAATGACTTTAAACACACTTATTTTAGTTGAAAAAGTAATAATTCACATCCAACAGTCATTTAAAGTCAAAAGATGAAATGTTAAAATTTCATCAATATTGACCACTTTTTTGAACCTTCGACTGTTCCGGGGTCATCGTTTTTCATCATAAAATTGATTTTTTGGACTCTACCAAAAATGATTCAAAAGGTCATTTGGATCGGGCCTCATGGTGAATAACCACTTTTTAAACCCTCACAGTGACCAAAATTGCCATTTTTACAGAGTTTTCGCTTACTCAAAAGCTTCAATTTTGACCAATTTCAGGCACAGAAATGACTTAAAACACACTTATTTTAGTTGAAAAAGTAATAATAAACATCCAACCGTCATTTAAAGTCAAAAGATTAAAATTTAAAATTTCATCAATATTGACCACTTTTTTGAACATTCAACAGGTCCGGGGTCATCGTTTTTCATCAGAGAATAGATTTTTTGCACTCTACCAAAAATGATTCAAAATGTTATTTGGATCGGGCCTCATGTTGAATTACCACTTTTTAAATCCTCACAGTGACCAAAATTGCCATTTTTACAGAGTTTTGCTTACTCAGAAGCTTCAATTTTGACCAATTTCAGACGGAGTGGGTCTCACGGAGCTACACGATCACACGGCCATCTTGGTCCCGCGCTAGGCTCCTCCCCGAATAACCACTTTTTAAACCCTCACAGTGAGCAAAATTGCCATTTTTACAGAGTTTTCGCTTACACAAAAGCTTCAATTTTGACCAATTTCAGGCTCAGAAATGACTTTAAACACACTTATTTTAGTTGAAAAATTAATAATTCACATCAAACCGTCATTTAAAGTCAAAAGATTAAATGGTAACATTTCATCAATATTGAGCACTTTTTTGAACGTTCGACAGGTCCGGGGTCATCATTTTTCATCAGAAAATTGATTTTTTGGACTTTACCAAAAATGATTAAAAATGTCATTTGGATCGGGCCTCATGTTGAATTACCACTTTTTAAACCCTCACAGTGACCAAAATTGCCATTTTTACAGAGTTTTGCTTACTCAGAAGCTTCAATTTTGATCAATTTCAGGCACAGAAATCACTTTAAACACCCTTATTTTAGTTGAAAAAGTAATAATTCACATCCAACAGTCATTTAAAGTCAAAAGATTAAATGTTAAAATGTCATCAATATTGACCACTTTTTTGAATCTTCGACTGGTCCGGGGTCATCGTTTTTCATCATAAAATTGATTTTTTGGACTCTACCAAAAATGATTCAAAATGTCATTTGGATCGGGCCTCATGTTGAATAACCACTTTTTAAACCCTCACAGTGACTAAAATTGCCATTTTTACAGAGTTTTCGCTTACTCAAAAGCTTCAATTTTGACCAATTTTAGGCACAGAAATGACTTTAAACACACTTATTTTAGTTGAAAAAGTAATAATTCACATCCAACAGTCATTTAAAGTCAAAAGATGAAATGTTAAAATTTCATCAATATTGACCACTTTTTTTAACCTTCGACTGGTCCGGGGTCATCGTTTTTCATCATAAAATTGATTTTTTGGACTCTACCAAAAATGATTCAAAAGGTCATTTGGATCGGGCCTCATTGTGAATAACCACTTTTTAAACCCTCACAGTGACCAAAATTGCCATTTTTACAGAGTTTTCGCTTACTCAAAAGCTTCAATTTTGACGAATTTCAGGCACAGAAATGACTTAAAACACACTTATTTTAGTTGAAAAAGTAATAATAAACATCCAACCGTCATTTAAAGTCAAAAGATTAAAATTGAAAATTTCATCAATATTGACCACTTTTTTGAACATTCGACAGGTCCGGGGTCATCGTTTTTCATCAGAGAATAGATTTTTTGCACTCTACCAAAAATGATTCAAAATGTTATTTGGATCGGGCCTCATGTTGAATTACCACTTTTTAAATCCTCACAGTGACCAAAATTGCCATTTTTACAGAGTTTTGCTTACTCAGAAGCTTCAATTTTGACCAATTTCAGACGGAGTGGGTCTCACGGAGCTACACGATCACACGGCCATCTTGGTCCCGCGCTAGGCTCCTCCCCGAATAACCACTTTTTAAACCCTCACAGTGAGCAAAATTGCCATTCTTACAGAGTTTTCGCTTACACAAAAGCTTCAATTTTGACCAATTTCAGGCTCAGAAATGACTTTAAACACACTTATTTTAGTTGAAAAATTAATAATTCACATCAAACCGTCATTTAAAGTCAAAAGATTAAATGGTAACATTTCATCAATATTGAGCACTTTTTTGAACGTTCGACAGGTCCGGGGTCATCATTTTTCATCAGAAAATTGATTTTTTGGACTTTACCAAAAATGATTAAAAATGTCATTTGGATCGGGCCTCATGTTGAATTACCACTTTTTAAACCCTCACAGTGACCAAAATTGCCATTTTTACAGAGTTTTGCTTACTCAGAAGCTTCAATTTTGATCAATTTCAGGCACAGAAATCACTTTAAACACCCTTATTTTAGTTGAAAAAGTAATAATTCACATCCAACAGTCATTTAAAGTCAAAAGATTAAATGTTAAAATGTCATCAATATTGACCACTTTTTTGAATCTTCGACTGGTCCGGGGTCATCGTTTTTCATCATAAAATTGATTTTTTGGACTCTACCAAAAATGATTCAAAATGTCATTTGGATCGGGCCTCATGTTGAATAACCACTTTTTAAACCCTCACAGTGACTAAAATTGCCAATTTTACAGAGTTTTCGCTTACTCAAAAGCTTCAATTTTGACCAATTTTAGGCACAGAAATGACTTTAAACACACTTATTTTAGTTGAAAAAGTAATAATTCACATCCAACAGTCATTTAAAGTCAAAAGATGAAATGTTAAAATTTCATCAATATTGACCACTTTTTTTAACCTTCGACTGGTCCGGGGTCATCGTTTTTCATCATAAAATTGATTTTTTGGACTCTACCAAAAATGATTCAAAAGGTCATTTGGATCGGGCCTCATGGTGAATAACCACTTTTTAAACCCTCACAGTGACCAAAATTGCCATTTTTACAGAGTTTTCGCTTACTCAAAAGCTTCAATTTTGACCAATTTCAGGCACAGAAATGACTTAAAACACACTTATTTTAGTTGAAAAAGTAATAATAAACATCCAACCGTCATTTAAAGTCAAAAGATTAAAATTTAAAATTTCATCAATATTGACCACTTTTTTGAACATTCGACAGGTCCGGGGTCATCGTTTTTCATCAGAGAATAGATTTTTTGCACTCTACCAAAAATGATTCAAAATGTTATTTGGATCGGGCCTCATGTTGAATTACCACTTTTTAAATCCTCACAGTGACCAAAATTGCCATTTTTACAGAGTTTTGCTTACTCAGAAGCTTCAATTTTGACCAATTTCAGACGGAGTGGGTCTCACGGAGCTACACGATCACACGGCCATCTTGGTCCCGCGCTAGGCTCCTCCCCGAATAACCACTTTTTAAACCCTCACAGTGAGCAAAATTGCCATTTTTACAGAGTTTTCGCTTACTCAAAAGCTTCAATTTTGACCAATTTCAGGCACAGAAATGACTTTAAACACACTTATTTTAGTTGAAAAAGTAATAATTCACATCCAACTGTCATTTAAAGTCAAAAGATTAAATGTTAAAATTTCATCAATATTGACCACTTTTTTGAACGTTCGACAGGTCCGGGGTCATCGTTTTTCATCATAAAATTGTTTTTTTGGACTCTACCAAAAATTATTCAAAATGTCATTTGGATCGGGCCTCATATTGAATAACCATTTTTTAAACCCTCACAGTGACCAAAATTGCCATTTTTACAGAGTTTTGCTTACTCAGAAGCTTCAATTTTGACCAATTTCAGGCACAGAAATGACTTTAAACACACTTATTTTAGTTGAAAAAGTAATATTTCACATCCAACAGTCATTTAAAGTCAAAAGATTAAATGGTAAAATTTCATCAATATTGACCACTTTTTTGAACGTTCGACAGGTCCGGGGTCATCGTTTTTCATCATAAAATTGATTTTTTGTACTCTACCAAAAATGATTCAAAATGTCACTTGGATCGGGCCTCATGTTGAATAACCATTTTTTAAACCCTCACAGTGACCAAAATTGCCATTTTTACAGAGTTTTTGCTTACTCAAAAGTTCCAGTTTTGACCAATTTCAGGCACAAAAATGATTTTAAACATACTTATTTTAGTTGAAAAATTAATAATTCACATCAAACCGTCATTTAAAGTCAAAAGATTAAATGTTAAAATTTCATCAATATTGACCCCTTTTTTGAACGTTCGACAGGTCCGGTCATCGTTTTTCATCAGAAAATTGATTTTTTTGGACTCTACCAAAAAAGATTCAAAATGTCATTTGGATCGGGCCTCATGTTGAATAACCATTTTTTAAACCCTCACAATGACCAAAATTGCCATATTTACAGAGTTTTTGCTTACACAAAAGCTTCAATTTTGACCAATTTCAGGCACAGAAATGACTTTAAACACACTTATTTTAGTTGAAAAAGTAATATTTCACATCCAACAGTCATTTAAAGTCAAAAGATTAAAATTTAAAATTTCATCAATATTGACCACTTTTTGAACGTTCGACAGGTCCGGGGTCATCGTTTTTCATCAGAAAATAGATTTTTTGGACTCTACCAAAAATGATTCAAAATGTTATTTGGATCGGGCCTCATGTTGAACTGCCACTTTTTAAATCCTCACAGTGACCAAAATTGCCATTTTTACAGAGTTTTGCTTACTCAGAAGCTTCAATTTTGACCAATTTCAGGCGGAGCGGGTCTCACGGAGCTACACGATCATCACGTGGCCATGTTGGTCCCACGCTAGGCTCCTCCCCGAATAACCACTTTTTAAACCCTCACAGTGACCAAAATTGACATTTTTACAGAGTTTTCGCTTACTCAAAAGCTTCAATTTTGACAAATTTCAGGCACAGAAATGACTTTAAACACACTTATTTTAGTTGAAAAAGTAATAATTCACATCCAACAGTCATTTAAAGTCAAAAGATTAAATGTTAAAATGTCATCAATATTGACCACTTTTTTGAATCTTCGACTGGTCCGGGGTCATCGTTTTTCATCATAAAATGGATTTTTTGGACTCTACCAAAAATGATTCAAAATGTCATTTGGATCGGGCCTTATGTTGAATAACCACTTTTTAAACCCTCACAGTGACTAAAATTGCCATTTTTACAGAGTTTTCGCTTACTCAAAAGCTTCAATTTTGACCAATTTTAGGCACAGAAATGACTTTAAACACACTTATTTTAGTTGAAAAAGTAATAATTCACATCCAACCGTCATTTAAAGTCAAAAGATTAAAATTTAAAATTTCATCAATATTGACCACTTTTTTGAACATTCAAAAGGTCCGGGGTCATCGTTTTTCATCAGAGAATAGATTTTTTGCACTCTACCAAAAATGATTCAAAATGTTATTTGGATTGGGCCTCATGTTGAATAACCACTTTTTAAACCCTCACAGTGACCAAAATTGCCATTTTTACAGAGTTTTGCTTACTCAGAAGCTTCAATTTTGACCAATTTCAGGCGGAGCGGGTCTCACGGAGCTACACGATCATCACGTGGCCATCTTGGTCCCGCGCTAGGCTCCTCCCCGAATAACCACTTTTTAAACCCTCACAGTGACCAAAATTGACATTTTTGCAGAGTTTTCGCTTACTCAAAAGCTTCAATTTTGACCAATTTCAGGCACAGAAATGACTTTAAACACACTTATTTTAGTTGAAAAAGTAATATTTCACATCCAACAGTCATTTAAAGTCAAAAGATTAAATGGTAAAATTTCATCAATATTGACCACTTGTTTGAACGTTCGACTGGTCCGGGGTCATCGTTTTTCATCATGAAATTGATTTTTTGGACTCTACCAAAAATGATTCAAAATGTCACTTGGATCGGGCCTCATGTTGAATAACCATTTTTTAAACCCTCACAGTGACCAAAATTGCCATTTTTACAGAGTTTTTTCTTACTCAAAAGTTCCAGTTTTGACCAATTTCAGGCACAGAAATGATTTTAAACACACTTATTTTAGTTGAAAAATTAATAATTCACATCAAACCGTCATTTAAAGTCAAAAGATTAAATGTTAACATTTCATCAATATTGAGCACTTTTTTGAACGTTCGACAGGTCCGGGGTCATCATTTTTCATCAGAAAATTGATTTTTTGGACTTTACCAAAAATGATTAAAAATGTCATTTGGATCGGGCCTCATGTTGAATTACCACTTTTTAAACCCTCACAGTGACCAAAATTGCCATTTTTACAGAGTTTTGCTTACTCAGAAGCTTCAATTTTGATCAATTTCAGGCACAGAAATCACTTTAAACACCCTTATTTTAGTTGAAAAAGTAATAATTCACATCCAACAGTCATTTAAAGTCAAAAGATTAAATGTTAAAATGTCATCAATATTGACCACTTTTTTGAATCTTCGACTGGTCCGGGGTCATCGTTTTTCATCATAAAATGGATTTTTTGGACTCTACCAAAAATGATTCAAAATGTCATTTGGATCGGGCCTCATGTTGAATAACCACTTTTTAAACCCTCACAGTGACTAAAATTGCCATTTTTACAGAGTTTTCGCTTACTCAAAAGCTTCAATTTTGACCAATTTTAGGCACAGAAATGACTTTAAACACACTTATTTTAGTTGAAAAAGTAATAATTCACATCCAACAGTCATTTAAAGTCAAAAGATGAAATGTTAAAATTTCATCAATATTGACCACTTTTTTGAACCTTCGACTGGTCCGGGGTCATCGTTTTTCATCATAAAATTGATTTTTTGGACTCTACCAAAAATGATTCAAAAGGTCATTTGGATCGGGCCTCATGGTGAATAACCACTTTTTAAACCCTCACAGTGACCAAAATTGCCATTTTTACAGAGTTTTCGCTTACTCAAAAGCTTCAATTTTGACCAATTTCAGGCACAGAAATGACTTAAAACACACTTATTTTAGTTGAAAAAGTAATAATAAACATCCAACCGTCATTTAAAGTCAAAAGATTAAAATTTAAAATTTCATCAATATTGACCACTTTTTTGAACGTTCGACAGGTCCAGGGTCATCGTTTTTCATCATAAAATTGATTTTTTGGACTCTACCGAAAAATATTCAAAATGTCATTTGGATCGGGCCTCATGTTGAATAACCATTTTTTAAACCCTCACAATGACCAAAATTGGCATATTTACAGAGTTTTTGCTTACTCAAAAGCTTCAATTTTGACCAATTTCAGGCACAGAAATGACTTTAAACACACTTATTTTAGTTGAATAAGTAATATTTCACATCAAACCGTCATTTAAAGTCAAAAGATTAAATGTTAAAATTTCATCAATATTGACCCCTTTTTTGAACGTTCGACAGGTCCGGGGTCATCGTTTTTCATCAGAAAATTGAATTTTTTGGACTCTACCAAAAATGATTCAAAATGTCATTTGGATCGGGCCTCATGTTGAATAACCACTTTTTAATCCCTCACAGTGACAAAAATTGCCATTTTTACAGAGTTTTGCTTACTCATAATCTTCAATTTTGACCATTTTCAGGCACAGAACTCACTTTAAACACACTTATTTTAGTTGAAAAAGTAATAATTCACATCCAACAGTCATTTAAAGTCAAAAGATGAAATGTTAACATTTCATCAATATTGACCACTTTTTTTAACGTTCGACAGGTCCGGGGTCATCGTTTTTCATCAGAAAAAGGATTTTTTGGACTCTACCAAAAATGATTCAAAATGTCACTTGGATCGGGCCTCATGTTGAATAACCATTTTTTAAACCCTCACAGTGACCAAAATTGTCATTTTTACAGAGTTTTTGCTTACTCAAAAGCTTCAATTTTGACCAATTTCAGGCACAGAAATGATTTTAAACACACTTATTTTAGTTGGAAAATTAATAATTCACATCAAACCGTCATTTAAAGTCAAAAGATTAAATGTTAAAATTTCATCAATATTGACCACTTTTTGAACGTTCGACAGGTCCGGGGTCATCGTTTTTCATCAGAAAATAGATTTTTTGGACTCTACCAAAAATGATTCAAAATGTTATTTGGATTGGGCCTCATGTTGAACTGCCACTTTTTAAATCCTCACAGTGACCAAAATTGCCATTTTTACAGAGTTTTGCTTACTCAGAAGCTTCAATTTTGACCAATTTCAGGCGGAGCGGGTCTCACGGAGCTACACGATCATCACGTGGCCATCTTGGTCCTGCGCTAGGCTCCTCCCCGAATAACCACTTTTTAAACCCTCACAGTGACCAAAATTGACATTTTTACAGAGTTTTCGCTTACTCAAAAGCTTCAATTTTGACCAATTTCAGGCACAGAAATGCCTTTAAACACACTTATTTTAGTTGAAAAAGTAATAATTCACATGCAACCGTCATTTAAAGTCAAAAGATTAAATGTTAAAATTGCATCAATGTTGACCACTTTTTTGAACGTTCGACAGGTCCGGGGTCATCGTTTTTCATCAGAAAATAGATTTTTGGACTCTAACAAAAATGATTCAAAATGTAATTTGGATCGGGCCTCATGTTGAATAACCATTTTTTAAACCCTCACAGTGACCAAAATTGCCATTTTTACAGAGTTTTTGCTTACTCAAAAGCTTCCATTTTGACCAATTTCAGGCACAGAAATGATTTTAAACACACTTATTTTAGTTGAAAAATTAATAATTCACATCAAACCGTCATTTAAAGTCAAAAGATTAAATGTTAAAATTTCATCAATATTGACCACTTTTTTTAACGTTCGACAGGTCCGGGGTCATCGTTTTTCATCAGAAAATGGATTTTTTGCACTCTACCAAAAATGATTCAAAATGTCATTTGGATTGGGCCTCATGTTGAATAACCACTTTTTAAACCCTCACAGTGACCAAAATTGCCATTTTTCAGAGTTTTGCTTATTCAGAAGCTTCAATTTTGACCAATTTCAGGCACAGAAATGACTTTAAACACACTTATTTTAGTTGAAAAAGTAATATTTCACATCCAACAGTCATTTAAAGTCAAAAGATTAAATGGTAAAATTTCATCAATATTGACCACTTGTTTGAACGTTCGACTGGTCCGGGGTCATCGTTTTTCATCATAAAATTGATTTTTTGGACTCTACCAAAAATGATTCAAAATGTCACTTGGATCGGGCCTCATGTTGAATAACCATTTTTTAAACCCTCACAGTGACCAAAATTGCCATTTTTACAGAGTTTTTGCTTACTCAAAAGTTCCAGTTTTGACCAATTTCAGGCACAGAAATGATTTTAAACACACTTATTTTAGTTGAAAAATTAATAATTCACATCAAACCGTCATTTAAAGTCAAAAGATTAAATGTTAACATTTCATCAATATTGACCAC
The DNA here is from genome assembly GCF_964261635.1 of Lissotriton helveticus. Classification (NCBI taxonomy): domain Eukaryota; kingdom Metazoa; phylum Chordata; class Amphibia; order Caudata; family Salamandridae; genus Lissotriton; species Lissotriton helveticus. The sequence goes on from NW_027611943.1 coordinate 1,131,058, forward strand.
TTTTTTGAACCTTCGACTGGTCCGGGGTCATCGTTTTTCATCATAAAATTGATTTTTTGGACTCTACCAAAAATGATTCAAAAGGTCATTTGGATCGAGCCTCATGGTGAATAACCACTTTTTAAACCCTCACAGTGACCAAAATTGCCATTTTTACAGAGTTTTCGCTTACTCAAAAGCTTCAATTTTGACCAATTTCAGGCACAGAAATGACTTAAAACACACTTATTTTAGTTGAAAAAGTAATAATAAACATCCAAATGTCATTTAAAGTCAAAAGATTAAAATTTAAAATTTCATCATATTGACCACTTTTTTGAACATTCGACAGGTCCGGGGTCATCGTTTTTCATCAGAGAATAGATTTTTTGCACTCTACCAAAAATGATTCAAAACGTTATTTGGATCGGGCCTCATGTTGAATTACCACTTTTTAAATCCTCACAGTGACCAAAATTGCCCTTTTTACAGAGTTTTGCTTACTCAGAAGCTTCAATTTTGACTAATTTCAGGCGGAGTGGGTCTCACGGAGCTACACGATCACGCGGCCATCTTGGTCCCGCGCTAGGCTCCTCCCCGAATAACCACTTTTTAAACCCTCACAGTGAGCAAAATTGCCATTTTTACAGAGTTTTGGCTTACTCAAAAGCTTCAATTTTGACCAATTTCAGGCACAGAAATGACTTTAAACACACTTATTTTAGTTGAAAAAGTAATAATTCACATCCAACTGTCATTTAAAGTCAAAAGATTAAAATTTAAAATTTCATCAATATTGACCACTTTTTGAACGTTCGACAGGTCCGGGGTCATCGTTTTTCATCAGAAAATAGATTTTTTGGACTCTACCAAAAATGATTCAAAATGTTATTTGGATCGGGCCTCATGTTGAACTGCCACTTTTTAAATCCTCACAATGACCAAAATTGCCATTTTTACAGAGTTTTGCTTACTCAGAAGCTTCAATTTTGACCAATTTCAGGCGGAGCGGGTCTCACGGAGCTACACGATCATCACGTGGCCATCTTGGTCCCATGCTAGGCTCCTCCCCGAATAACCACTTTTTAAACCCTCACAGTGACCAAAATTGCCATTTTTACAGAGTTTTTGCTTACTCAAAAGCTTCAGTTTTGACCAATTTCAGGCACAGAAATGATTTTAAACACACTTATTTTAGTTGAAAAATTAATAATTCACATCAAACCGTCATTTAAAGTCAAAAGATTAAATGTTAAAATTACATCAATATTGACCCCTTTTTTGAACGTTCGACAGGTCCGGGGTCATCGTTTTTCATCAGAAAATTGAATTTTTTGGACTCTACCAAAAATGATTCAAAATGTCATTTGGATCGGGCCTCATGTTGAATAACCACTTTTTAATCCCTCACAGTGACAAAAATTGCCATTTTTACAGAGTTTTGCTTACTCATAATCTTCAATCTTGACCATTTTCAGGCACAGAACTCACTTTAAACACACTTATTTTAGTTGAAAAAGTAATAATTCACATCCAACAGTCATTTAAAGTCAAAAGATGAAATGTTAACATTTCATCAATATTGACCACTTTTTTTAACGTTCGACAGGTCCGGGGTCATCGTTTTTCATCAGAAAAAGGATTTTTTGGACTCTACCAAAAATGACCAATTTCAGGCAGAGCGGGTCTCACGGAGCTACACGATCATCACGTGGCCATCTTGGTCCCGCGCTAGGCTCCTCCCCGAATAACCACTTTTTAAACCCTCACAGTGACCAAAATTGACATTTTTGCAGAGTTTTCGCTTACTCAAAAGCTTCAATTTTGACCAATTTCAGGCACAGAAATGACTTTAAACACACTTATTTTAGTTGAAAAAGTAATATTTCACATCCAACAGTCATTTAAAGTCAAAAGATTAAATGGTAAAATTTCATCAATATTGACCACTTGTTTGAACGTTCGACTGGTCATCGTTTTTCATCATAAAATTGATTTTTTGGACTCTACCAAAAATGATTCAAAATGTCACTTGGATCGGGCCTCATGTTGAATAACCATTTTTTAAACCCTCACAGTGACCAAAATTGCCATTTTTACAGAGTTTTTGCTTACTCAAAAGTTCCAGTTTTGACCAATTTCAGGCACAGAAATGATTTTAAACACACTTATTTTAGTTGAAAAATTAATAATTCACATCAAACCGTCATTTAAAGTCAAAAGATTAAATGTTAACATTTCATCAATATTGAGCACTTTTTTGAACGTTCGACAGGTCCGGGGTCATCATTTTTCATCAGAAAATTGATTTTTTGGACTTTACCAAAAATGATTAAAAATGTCATTTGGATCGGGCCTCATGTTGAATTACCACTTTTTAAACCCTCACAGTGACCAAAATTGCCATTTTTACAGAGTTTTGCTTACTCAGAAGCTTCAATTTTGATCAATTTCAGGCACAGAAATCACTTTAAACACACTTATTTTAGTTGAAAAAGTAATAATTCACATCCAACAGTCATTTAAAGTCAAAAGATTAAATGTTAAAATGTCATCAATATTGACCACTTTTTTGAATCTTCGACTGGTCCGGGGTCATCGTTTTTCATCATAAAATTGATTTTTTTGGACTCTACCAAAAATGATTCAAAATGTCATTTGGATCGGGCCTCATGTTGAATAACCATTTTTTAAACCCTCACAGTGACCAAAATTGCCATTTTTACAGAGTTTTTGCTTACTCAAAAGCTTCAATTTTGACCAATTTCAGGCACAGAAATGATTTTAAACACACTTATTTTAGTTGAAAAATTAATAATTCACATCAAACCGTCATTTAAAGTCAAAAGATTAAATGTTAAAATGTCATCAATATTGACCACTTTTTTGAACGTTTGACAGGTCCGGGGTCATCGTTTTTCATCAGAAAATGGATTTTTTGCACTCTACCAAAAATGATTCAAAATGTCATTTGGATTGGGCCTCATGTTGAATAACCACTTTTTAAACCCTCACAGTGACCAAAATTGCCATTTTTACAGAGTTTTTGCTTACTCAAAAGATCCAGTTTTGACCAATTTCAGGCACAGAAATGATTTTAAACACACTTATTTTAGTTGAAAAATTAATAATTCACATCAAACCGTCATTTAAAGTCAAAAGATTAAATGGTAACATTTCATCAATATTGAGCACTTTTTGGAACGTTCGACAGGTCCGGGGTCATCATTTTTCATCAGAAAATTGATTTTTTGGACTTTACCAAAAATGATTAAAAATGTCATTTGGATCGGGCCTCATGTTGAATTACCACTTTTTAAACCCTCACAGTGACCAAAATTGCCATTTTTACAGAGTTTTGCTTACTTAGAAGCTTCAATTTTGATCAATTTCAGGCACAGAAATCACTTTAAACACCCTTATTTTAGTTGAAAAAGTAATAATTCACATCCAACAGTCATTTAAAGTCAAAAGATTAAATGTTAAAATGTCATCAATATTGACCACTTTTTTGAATCTTCGACTGGTCCGGGGTCATCGTTTTTCATCAGAAAATGGATTTTTTGGACTCTACCAAAAATCATTCAAAATGTCATTTGGATCGGGCCTCATGTTGAATAACCACTTTTTAAACCCTCACAGTGACCAAAATTGCCATTTTTACAGAGTTTTTGCTTACTCAAAAGTTCCAGTTTTGACCAATTTCAGGCACAGAAATGATTTTAAACACACTTATTTTAGTTGAAAAATTAATAATTCACATCAAACCGTCATTTAAAGTCAAAAGATTAAATGGTAACATTTCATCAATATTGAGCACTTTTTTGAACGTTCGACAGGTCCGGGGTCATCATTTTTCATCAGAAAATTGATTTTTTGGACTTTACCAAAAATGATTAAAAATGTCATTTGGATCGGGCCTCATGTTGAATTACCACTTTTTAAACCCTCACAGTGACCAAAATTGCCATTTTTACAGAGTTTTGCTTACTTAGAAGCTTCAATTTTGATCAATTTCAGGCACAGAAATCACTTTAAACACCCTTATTTTAGTTGAAAAAGTAATAATTCACATCCAACAGTCATTTAAAGTCAAAAGATTAAATGTTAAAATGTCATCAATATTGACCACTTTTTTGAATCTTCGACTGGTCCGGGGTCATCGTTTTTCATCATAAAATTGATTTTTTGGACTCTACCAAAAATGATTAAAAATGTCATTTGGATCGGGCCTCATGTTGAATAACCACTTTTTAAACCCTCACAGTGACTAAAATTGCCATTTTTACAGAGTTTTCGCTTACTCAAAAGCTTCAATTTTGACCAATTTTAGGCACAGAAATGACTTTAAACACACTTATTTTAGTTGAAAAAGTAATAATTCACATCCAACAGTCATTTAAAGTCAAAAGATGAAATGTTAAAATTTCATCAATATTGACCACTTTTTTGAACCTTCGACTGGTCCGGGGTCATCGTTTTTCATCATAAAATTGATTTTTTGGACTCTACCAAAAATGATTCAAAAGGTCATTTGGATCGGGCCTCATGGTGAATAACCACTTTTTAAACCCTCACAGTGACCAAAATTGCCATTTTTACAGAGTTTTCGCTTACTCAAAAGCTTCAATTTTGACCAATTTCAGGCACAGAAATGACTTAAAACACACTTATTTTAGTTGAAAAAGTAATAATAAACATCCAACCGTCATTTAAAGTCAAAAGATTAAAATTTAAAATTTCATCAATATTGACCACTTTTTTGAACATTCGACAGGTCCGGGGTCATCGTTTTTCATCAGAGAATAGATTTTTTGCACTCTACCAAAAATGATTCAAAATGTTATTTGGATCGGGCCTCATGTTGAATTACCACTTTTTAAATCCTCACAGTGACCAAAATTGCCATTTTTACAGAGTTTTGCTTACTCAGAAGCTTCAATTTTGACCAATTTCAGACGGAGTGGGTCTCACGGAGCTACACGATCACACGGCCATCTTGGTCCCGCGCTAGGCTCCTCCCCGAATAACCACTTTTTAAACCCTCACAGTGAGCAAAATTGCCATTTTTACAGAGTTTTCGCTTACTCAAAAGCTTCAATTTTGACCAATTTCAGGCACAGAAATGACTTTAAACACACTTATTTTAGTTGAAAAAGTAATAATTCACATCCAACAGTCATTTAAAGTCAAAAGATTAAATGTTAAAATGTCATCAATATTGACCACTTTTTTGAATCTTCGACTGGTCCGGGGTCATCGTTTTTCATCATAAAATAGATTTTTTGGACTCTACCAAAAATGATTCAAAATGTCATTTGGATCGGGCCTCATGTTGAATAACCACTTTTTAAACCCTCATAGTGACTAAAATTGCCATTTTTACAGAGTTTTCGCTTACTCAAAAGCTTCAATTTTGACCAATTTTAGGCACAGAAATGACTTTAAACACACTTATTTTAGTTGAAAAAGTAATAATTCACATCCAACAGTCATTTAAAGTCAAAAGATGAAATGTTAAAATTTCATCAATATTGACCACTTTTTTGAACCTTCGACTGGTCCGGGGTCATCGTTTTTCATCATAAAATTGATTTTTTGGACTCTACCAAAAATGATTCAAAAGGTCATTTGGATCGGGCCTCATGGTGAATAACCACTTTTTAAACCCTCACAGTGACCAAAATTGCCATTTTTACAGAGTTTTCGCTTACTCAAAAGCTTCAATTTTGACCAATTTCAGGCACAGAAATGACTTAAAACACACTTATTTTAGTTGAAAAAGTAATAATAAACATCCAACCGTCATTTAAAGTCAAAAGATTAAAATTTAAAATTTCATCAATATTGACCACTTTTTTGAACATTCGACAGGTCCGGGGTCATCGTTTTTCATCAGAGAATAGATTTTTTGCACTCTACCAAAAATGATTCAAAATGTTATTTGGATCGGGCCTCATGTTGAATTACCACTTTTTAAACCCTCACAGTGACCAAAATTGCCATATTTACAGAGTTTTTGCTTACACAAAAGCTTCAATTTTGACCAATTTCAGGCACAGAAATGACTTTAAACACACTTATTTTAGTTGAAAAAGTAATATTTCACATCCAACAGTCATTTAAAGTCAAAAGATTAAAATTTAAAATTTCATCAATATTGACCACTTTTTGAACGTTCGACAGGTCCGGGGTCATCGTTTTTCATCAGAAAATAGATTTTTGGGACTCTACCAAAAATGATTCAAAATGTTATTTGGATCGGGCCTCATGTTGAACTGCCACTTTTTAAATCCTCACAGTGACCAAAATTGCCATTTTTACCGAGTTTTGCTTACTCAGAAGCTTCAATTTTGACCAATTTCAGGCGGAGCGGGTCTCACGGAGCTACACGATCATCACGTGGCCATGTTGGTCCCACGCTAGGCTCCTCCCCGAATAACCACTTTTTAAACCCTCACAGTGACCAAAATTGACATTTTTACAGAGTTTTCGCTTACTCAAAAGCTTCAATTTTGACCAATTTCAGGCACAGAAATGACTTTAAACACACTTATTTTAGTTGAAAAAGTAATAAGTCACATCCAACAGTCATTTAAAGTCAAAAGATTAAATGTTAAAATGTCATCAATATTGACCACTTTTTTGAATCTTCGACTGGTCCGGGGTCATCGTTTTTCATCATAAAATTGATTTTTTGGACTCTACCAAAAATGATTCAAAATGTCATTTGGATCGGGCCTCATGTTGAATAACCACTTTTTAAACCCTCACAGTGACTAAAATTGCCATTTTTACAGAGTTTTCGCTTACTCAAAAGCTTCAATTTTGACCAATTTTAGGCACAGAAATGACTTTAAACACACTTATTTTAGTTGAAAAAGTAATAATTCACATCCAACAGTCATTTAAAGTCAAAAGATGAAATGTTAAAATTTCATCAATATTGACCACTTTTTTGAACCTTCGACTGGTCCGGGGTCATCGTTTTTCATCAGAGAATAGATTTTTTGCACTCTACCAAAAATGATTCAAAATGTCATTTGGATCGGGCCTCATGTTGAATTACCACTTTTTAAACCCTCACAGTGACCAAAAATGCCATTTTTACAGAGTTTTGCTTACTCAGAAGCTTCAATTTTGACCAATTTCAGACGGAGTGGGTCTCACGGAGCTACACGATCACACGGCCATCTTGGTCCCGCGCTAGGCTCCTCCCCGAATAACCACTTTTTAAACCCTCACAGTGAGCAAAATTGCCATTTTTACAGAGTTTTCGCTTACTCAAAAGCTTCAATTTTGACCAATTTCAGGCACAGAAATGACTTTAAACACACTTATTTTAGTTGAAAAAGTAATAATTCACATCCAACTGTCATTTAAAGTCAAAAGATTAAATGTTAAAATTTCATCAATATTGACCACTTTTTTGAACGTTCGACAGGTCCGGGGTCATCGTTTTTCATCATAAAATTGATTTTTTGGACTCTACCAAAAATTATTCAAAATGTCATTTGGATCGGGCCTCATGTTGAATAACCATTTTTTAAACCCTCACAATGACCAAAATTGCCATATTTACAGAGTTTTTGCTTACACAAAAGCTTCAATTTTGACCAATTTCAGGCACAGAAATGACTTTAAACTCACTTATTTTAGTTGAAAAAGTAATATTTCACATCCAACAGTCATTTAAAGTCAAAAGATTAAAATTTAAAATTTCATCAATATTGACCACTTTTTGAACGTTCGACAGGTCCGGGGTCATCGTTTTTCATCAGAAAATAGATTTTTTGGACTCTACCAAAAATGATTCAAAATGTTATTTGGATCGGGCCTCATGTTGAACTGCCACTTTTTAAATCCTCACAGTGACCAAAATTGCCATTTTTACAGAGTTTTGCTTACTCAGAAGCTTCAATTTTGACCAATTTCAGGCGGAGCGGGTCTCACGGAGCTACACGATCATCACGTGGCCATGTTGGTCCCACGCTAGGCTCCTCCCCGAATAACCACTTTTTAAACCCTCACAGTGACCAAAATTGACATTTTTACAGAGTTTTCGCTTACTCAAAAGCTTTAATTTTGACCAATTTCAGGCACAGAAATGACTTTAAACACACTTATTTTAGTTGAAAAAGTAATAATTCACATCCAACAGTCATTTAAAGTCAAAAGATTAAATGTTAAAATGTCATCAATATTGACCACTTTTTTGAATCTTCGACTGGTCCGGGGTCATCGTTTTTCATCATAAAATTGATTTTTTGGACTCTACCAAAAATGATTCAAAATGTCATTTGGATCGGGCCTCATGTTGAATAACTACTTTTTAAACCCTCACAGTGACTAAAATTGCCATATTTACAGAGTTTTTGCTTACACAAAAGCTTCAATTTTGACCAATTTCAGGCACAGAAATGACTTTAAACACACTTATTTTAGTTGAAAAAGTAATATTTCACATCCAACAGTCATTTAAAGTCAAAAGATTAAAATTTAAAATTTCATCAATATTGACCACTTTTTGAACGTTCGACAGGTCCGGGGTCATCGTTTTTCATCAGAAAATAGATTTTTTGGACTCTACCAAAAATGATTCAAAATGTTATTTGGATCGGGCCTCATGTTGAACTGCCACTTTTTAAATCCTCACAGTGACCAAAATTGCCATTTTTACAGAGTTTTGCTTACTCAGAAGCTTCAATTTTGACCAATTTCAGGCGGAGTGGGTCTCACGGAGCTACACGATCACACGGCCATCTTGGTCCCGCGCTAGGCTCCTCCCCGAATAACCACTTTTTAAACCCTCACAGTGAGCAAAATTGCCATTTTTACAGAGTTTTCGCTTACTCAAAAGCTTCAATTTTGACCAATTTCAGGCACAGAAATGACTTTAAACACACTTATTTTAGTTGAAAAAGTAATAATTCACATCCAACAGTCATTTAAAGTCAAAAGATTAAATGTTAAAATGTCATCAATATTGACCACTTTTTTGAATCTTCGACTGGTCCGGGGTCATCGTTTTTCATCATAAAATAGATTTTTTGGACTCTACCAAAAATGATTCAAAATGTCATTTGGATCGGGCCTCATGTTGAATAACCACTTTTTAAACCCTCACAGTGACTAAAATTGCCATTTTTACAGAGTTTTCGCTTACTCAAAAGCTTCAATTTTGACCAATTTTAGGCACAGAAATGACTTTAAACACACTTATTTTAGTTGAAAAAGTAATAATTCACATCCAACAGTCATTTAAAGTCAAAAGATGAAATGTTAAAATTTCATCAATATTGACCACTTTTTTGAACCTTCGACTGGTCCGGGGTCATCGTTTTTCATCATAAAATTGATTTTTTGGACTCTACCAAAAATGATTCAAAAGGTCATTTGGATCGGGCCTCATGGTGAATAACCACTTTTTAAACCCTCACAGTGACCAAAATTGCCATTTTTACAGAGTTTTCGCTTACTCAAAAGCTTCAATTTTGACCAATTTCAGGCACAGAAATGACTTTAAACACACTTATTTTAGTTGAAAAAGTAATATTTCACATCCAACAGTCATTTAAAGTCAAAAGATTAAAATTTAAAATTTCATCAATATTGACCACTTTTTGAACGTTCGACAGGTCCGGGGTCATCGTTTTTCATCAGAAAATAGATTTTTTGGACTCTACCAAAAATGATTCAAAATGTTATTTGGATCGGGCCTCATGTTGAACTGCCACTTTTTAAATCCTCACAGTGACCAAAATTGCCATTTTTACAGAGTTTTGCTTACTCAGAAGCTTCAATTTTGACCAATTTCAGGCGGAGTGGGTCTCACGGAGCTACACGATCACACAGCCATCTTGGTCCCGCGCTAGGCTCCTCCCCGAATAACCACTTTTTAAACCCTCACAGTGAGCAAAATTGCCATTTTTACAGAGTTTTCGCTTACTCAAAAGCTTCAATTTTGACCAATTTCAGGCACAGAAATGACTTTAAACACACTTATTTTAGTTGAAAAAGTAATAATTCACATCCAACAGTCATTTAAAGTCAAAAGATTAAATGTTAAAATGTCATCAATATTGACCACTTTTTTGAATCTTCGACTGGTCCGGGGTCATCGTTTTTCATCATAAAATAGATTTTTTGGACTCTACCAAAAATGATTCAAAATGTCATTTGGATCGGGCCTCATGTTGAATAACCACTTTTTAAACCCTCACAGTGACTAAAATTGCCATTTTTACAGAGTTTTCGCTTACTCAAAAGCTTCAATTTTGACCAATTTTAGGCACAGAAATGACTTTAAACACACTTATTTTAGTTGAAAAAGTAATAATTCACATCCAACAGTCATTTAAAGTCAAAAGATGAAATGTTAAAATTTCATCAATATTGACCACTTTTTTGAACCTTCGACTGGTCCGGGGTCATCGTTTTTCATCATAAAATTGATTTTTTGGACTCTACCAAAAATGATTCAAAAGGTCATTTGGATCGGGCCTCATGGTGAATAACCACTTTTTAAACCCTCACAGTGACCAAAATTGCCATTTTTACAGAGTTTTCGCTTACTCAAAAGCTTCAATTTTGACCAATTTCAGGCACAGAAATGACTTAAAACACACTTATTTTAGTTGAAAAAGTAATAATAAACATCCAACCGTCATTTAAAGTCAAAAGATTAAAATTTAAAATTTCATCAATATTGACCACTTTTTTGAACATTCGACAGGTCCGGGGTCATCGTTTTTCATCAGAGAATAGATTTTTTGCACTCTACCAAAAATGATTCAAAATGTTATTTGGATCGGGCTCCATGTTGAATTACCACTTTTTAAACCCTCACAGTGACCAAAATTGCCATATTTACAGAGTTTTTGCTTACACAAAAGCTTCAATTTTGACCAATTTCAGGCACAGAAATGACTTTAAACACACTTATTTTAGTTGAAAAAGTAATATTTCACATCCAACAGTCATTTAAAGTCAAAAGATTAAAATTTAAAATTTCATCAATATTGACCACTTTTTGAACGTTCGACAGGTCCGGGGTCATCGTTTTTCATCAGAAAATAGATTTTTGGGACTCTACCAAAAATGATTCAAAATGTTATTTGGATCGGGCCTCATGTTGAACTGCCACTTTTTAAATCCTCACAGTGACCAAAATTGCCATTTTTACCGAGTTTTGCTTACTCAGAAGCTTCAATTTTGACCAATTTCAGGCGGAGCGGGTCTCACGGAGCTACACGATCATCACGTGGCCATGTTGGTCCCACGCTAGGCTCCTCCCCGAATAACCACTTTTTAAACCCTCACAGTGACCAAAATTTACATTTTTACAGAGTTTTCGCTTACTCAAAAGCTTCAATTTTGACCAATTTCAGGCACAGAAATGACTTTAAACACACTTATTTTAGTTGAAAAAGTAATAATTCACATCCAACAGTCATTTAAAGTCAAAAGATTAAATGTTAAAATGTCATCAATATTGACCACTTTTTTGAATCTTCGACTGGTCCGGGGTCATCGTTTTTCATCATAAAATTGATTTTTTGGACTCTACCAAAAATGATTCAAAATGTCATTTGGATCGGGCCTCATGTTGAATAACCACTTTTTAAACCCTCACAGTGACTAAAATTGCCATTTTTACAGAGTTTTCGCTTACTCAAAAGCTTCAATTTTGACCAATTTTAGGCACAGAAATGACTTTAAACACACTTATTTTAGTTGAAAAAGTAATAATTCACATCCAACAGTCATTTAAAGTCAAAAGATGAAATGTTAAAATTTCATCAATATTGACCACTTTTTTGAACCTTCGACTGGTCCGGGGTCATCGTTTTTCATCAGAGAATAGATTTTTTGCACTCTACCAAAAATGATTCAAAATGTCATTTGGATCGGGCCTCATGTTGAATTACCACTTTTTAAACCCTCACAGTGACCAAAATTGCCATTTTTACAGAGTTTTGCTTACTCAGAAGCTTCAATTTTGACCAATTTCAGACGGAGTGGGTCTCACGGAGCTACACGATCACACGGCCATCTTGGTCCCGCGCTAGGCTCCTCCCCGAATAACCACTTTTTAAACCCTCACAGTGAGCAAAATTGCCATTTTTACAGAGTTTTCGCTTACTCAAAAGCTTCAATTTTGACCAATTTCAGGCACAGAAATGACTTTAAACACACTTATTTTAGTTGAAAAAGTAATAATTCACATCCAACTGTCATTTAAAGTCAAAAGATTAAATGTTAAAATTTCATCAATATTGACCACTTTTTTGAACGTTCGACAGGTCCGGGGTCATCGTTTTTCATCATAAAATTGATTTTTTGGACTCTACCAAAAATGATTCAAAATGTCATTTGGATCGGGCCTCATGTTGAATAACTACTTTTTAAACCCTCACAGTGACTAAAATTGCCATATTTACAGAGTTTTTGCTTACACAAAAGCTTCAATTTTGACCAATTTCAGGCACAGAAATGACTTTAAACACACTTATTTTAGTTGAAAAAGTAATATTTCACATCCAACAGTCATTTAAAGTCAAAAGATTAAAATTTAAAATTTCATCAATATTGACCACTTTTTGAACGTTCGACAGGTCCGGGGTCATCGTTTTTCATCAGAAAATAGATTTTTGGACTCTACCAAAAATGATTCAAAATGTCATTTGGATCGGGCCTCATGTTGAATAACCATTTTTTAAACCCTCACAGTGACCAAAATTGCCATTTTTACAGAGTTTTGCTTACTCAGAAGCTTCAATTTTGACCAATTTCAGGCGGAGCGGGTCTCACGGAGCTACACGATCATCACGTGGCCATGTTGGTCCCACGCTAGGCTCCTCCCCGAATAACCACTTTTTAAACCCTCACAGTGACCAAAATTGACATTTTTACAGAGTTTTCGCTTACTCAAAAGCTTCAATTTTGACCAATTTCAGGCACAGAAATGACTTTAAACACACTTATTTTAGTTGAAAAAGTAATAATTCACATCCAACAGTCATTTAAAGTCAAAAGATTAAATGTTAAAATGTCATCAATATTGACCACTTTTTTGAATCTTCGACTGGTCCGGGGTCATCGTTTTTCATCATAAAATTGATTTTTTGGACTCTACCAAAAATGATTCAAAATGTCATTTGGATCGGGCCTCATGTTGAATACCACTTTTTAAACCCTCACAGTGACTAAAATTGCCATTTTTACAGAGTTTTCGCTTACTCAAAAGCTTCAATTTTGACCAATTTTAGGCACAGAAATGACTTTAAACACACTTATTTTAGTTGAAAAAGTAATAATTCACATCCAACAGTCATTTAAAGTCAAAAGATGAAATGTTAAAATTTCATCAATATTGACCACTTTTTTGAACCTTCGACTGGTCCGGGGTCATCGTTTTTCATCAGAGAATAGATTTTTTGCACTCTACCAAAAATGATTCAAAATGTCATTTGGATCGGGCCTCATGTTGAATTACCACTTTTTAAACCCTCACAGTGACCAAAATTCCCATTTTTACAGAGTTTTGCTTACTCAGAAGCTTCAATTTTGACCAATTTCAGACGGAGTGGGTCTCACGGAGCTACACGATCACACGGCCATCTTGGTCCCGCGCTAGGCTCCTCCCCGAATAACCACTTTTTAAACCCTCACAGTGAGCAAAATTGCCATTTTTACAGAGTTTTCGCTTACTCAAAAGCTTCAATTTTGACCAATTTCAGGCACAGAAATGACTTTAAACACACTTATTTTAGTTGAAAAAGTAATAATTCACATCCAACTGTCATTTAAAGTCAAAAGATTAAATGTTAAAATTTCATCAATATTGACCACTTTTTTGAACGTTCGACAGGTCCGGGGTCATCGTTTTTCATCATAAAATTGATTTTTTGGACTCTACCAAAAATTATTCAAAATGTCATTTGGATCGGGCCTCATGTTGAATAACCATTTTTTAAACCCTCACAATGACCAAAATTGCCATATTTACAGAGTTTTTGCTTACACAAAAGCTTCAATTTTGACCAATTTCAGGCACAGAAATGACTTTAAACTCACTTATTTTAGTTGAAAAAGTAATATTTCACATCCAACAGTCATTTAAAGTCAAAAGATTAAAATTTAAAATTTCATCAATATTGACCACTTTTTGAACGTTCGACAGGTCCGGGGTCATCGTTTTTCATCAGAAAATAGATTTTTTGGATTCTACCAAAAATGATTCAAAATGTTATTTGGATCGGGCCTCATGTTGAACTGCCACTTTTTAAATCCTCACAGTGACCAAAATTGCCATTTTTACAGAGTTTTGCTTACTCAGAAGCTTCAATTTTGACCAATTTCAGGCGGAGCGGGTCTCACGGAGCTACACGATCATCACGTGGCCATGTTGGTCCCACGCTAGGCTCCTCCCCGAATAACCACTTTTTAAACCCTCACAGTGACCAAAATTGACATTTTTACAGAGTTTTCGCTTACTCAAAAGCTTCAATTTTGACCAATTTCAGGCACAAAATGACTTTAAACACACTTATTTTAGTTGAAAAAGTAATAATTCACATCCAACAGTCATTTAAAGTCAAAAGATTAAATGTTAAAATGTCATCAATATTGACCACTTTTTTGAATCTTCGACTGGTCCGGGGTCATCGTTTTTCATCATAAAATTGATTTTTTGGACTCTACCAAAAATGATTCAAAATGTCATTTGGATCGGGCCTCATGTTGAATAACTACTTTTTAAACCCTCACAGTGACTAAAATTGCCATATTTACAGAGTTTTTGCTTACACAAAAGCTTCAATTTTGACCAATTTCAGGCACAGAAATGACTTTAAACACACTTATTTTAGTTGAAAAAGTAATATTTCACATCCAACAGTCATTTAAAGTCAAAAGATTAAAATTTAAAATTTCATCAATATTGACCACTTTTTGAACGTTCGACAGGTCCGGGGTCATCGTTTTTCATCAGAGAATAGATTTTTTGCACTCTACCAAAAATGATTCAAAATGGTATTTGGATCGGGCCTCATGTTGAACTGCCACTTTTTAAATCCTCACAGTGACCAAAATTGCCATTTTTACAGAGTTTTGCTTACTCAGAAGCTTCAATTTTGACCAATTTCAGGCGGAGCGGGTCTCACGGAGCTACACGATCATCACGTGGCCATGTTGGTCCCACGCTAGGCTCCTCCCCGAATAACCACTTTTTAAACCCTCACAGTGACCAAAATTGACATTTTTACAGAGTTTTCGCTTACTCAAAAGCTTCAATTTTGACCAATTTCAGGCACAGAAATGACTTTAGACACACTTATTTTAGTTGAAAAAGTAATAATTCACATCCAACAGTCATTTAAAGTCAAAAGATTAAATGTTAAAATGTCATCAATATTGACCACTTTTTTGAATCTTCGACTGGTCCGGCGTCATCGTTTTTCATCATAAAATTGATTTTTTGGACTCTACCAAAAATGATTCAAAATGTCATTTGGATCGGGCCTCACGTTGAATAACCACTTTTTAAACCCTCACAGTGACTAAAATTGCCATTTTTACAGAGTTTTCGCTTACTCAAAAGCTTCAATTTTGACCAATTTTAGGCACAGAAATGACTTTAAACACACTTATTTTAGTTGAAAAAGTAATAATTCACATCCAACCGTCATTTAAAGTCAAAAGATTAAAATTTAAAATTTCATCAATATTGACCACTTTTTTGAACATTCGACAGGTCCGGGGTCATCGTTTTTCATCAGAGAATAGATTTTTTGCACTCTACCAAAAATGATTCAAAATGGTATTTGGATCGGGCCTCATGTTGAATTACCACTTTTTAAATCCTCACAGTGACCAAAATTGCCATTTTTACAGAGTTTTGCTTACTCAGAAGCTTCAATTTTGACCAATTTCAGACGGAGTGGGTCTCACGGAGCTACACGATCACACGGCCATCTTGGTCCCGCGCTAGGCTCCTCCCCGAATAACCACTTTTTAAACCCTCACAGTGAGCAAAATTGCCATTTTTACAGAGTTTTCGCTTACACAAAAGCTTCAATTTTGACCAATTTCAGGCACAGAAATGACTTTAAACACACTTATTTTAGTTGAAAAAGTAATATTTCACATCCAACAGTCATTTAAAGTCAAAAGATTAAAATTTAAAATTTCATCAATATTGACCACTTTTTGAACGTTCGACAGGTCCGGGGTCATCGTTTTTCATCAGAAAATAGATTTTTGGACTCTACCAAAAATGATTCAAAATGTCATTTGGATCGGGCCTCATGTTGAATAACCATTTTTTAAACCCTCACAGTGACCAAAATTGCCATTTTTACAGAGTTTTGCTTACTCAGAAGCTTCAATTTTGACCAATTTCAGGCGGAGCGGGTCTCACGGAGCTACACGATCATCACGTGGCCATGTTGGTCCCACGCTAGGCTCCTCCCCGAATAACCACTTTTTAAACCCTCACAGTGACCAAAATTGACATTTTTACAGAGTTTTCGCTTACTCAAAAGCTTCAATTTTGACCAATTTCAGGCACAGAAATGACTTTAAACACACTTATTTTAGTTGAAAAAGTAATAATTCACATCCAACAGTCATTTAAAGTCAAAAGATTAAATGTTAAAATGTCATCAATATTGACCACTTTTTTGAATCTTCGACTGGTCCGGGGTCATCGTTTTTCATCATAAAATTGATTTTTTGGACTCTACCAAAAATGATTCAAAATGTCATTTGGATCGGGCCTCATGTTGAATACCACTTTTTAAACCCTCACAGTGACTAAAATTGCCATTTTTACAGAGTTTTCGCTTACTCAAAAGCTTCAATTTTGACCAATTTTAGGCACAGAAATGACTTTAAACACACTTATTTTAGTTGAAAAAGTAATAATTCACATCCAACAGTCATTTAAAGTCAAAAGATGAAATGTTAAAATTTCATCAATATTGACCACTTTTTTGAACCTTCGACTGGTCCGGGGTCATCGTTTTTCATCAGAGAATAGATTTTTTGCACTCTACCAAAAATGATTCAAAATGTCATTTGGATCGGGCCTCATGTTGAATTACCACTTTTTAAACCCTCACAGTGACCAAAATTGCCATTTTTACAGAGTTTTGCTTACTCAGAAGCTTCAATTTTGACCAATTTCAGACGGAGTGGGTCTCACGGAGCTACACGATCACACGGCCATCTTGGTCCCGCGCTAGGCTCCTCCCCGAATAACCACTTTTTAAACCCTCACAGTGAGCAAAATTGCCATTTTTACAGAGTTTTCGCTTACTCAAAAGCTTCAATTTTGACCAATTTCAGGCACAGAAATGACTTTAAACACACTTATTTTAGTTGAAAAAGTAATAATTCACATCCAACTGTCATTTAAAGTCAAAAGATTAAATGTTAAAATTTCATCAATATTGACCACTTTTTTGAACGTTCGACAGGTCCGGGGTCATCGTTTTTCATCATAAAATTGATTTTTTGGACTCTACCAAAAATTATTCAAAATGTCATTTGGATCGGGCCTCATGTTGAATAACCATTTTTTAAACCCTCACAATGACCAAAATTGCCATATTTACAGAGTTTTTGCTTACACAAAAGCTTCAATTTTGACCAATTTCAGGCACAGAAATGACTTTAAACTCACTTATTTTAGTTGAAAAAGTAATATTTCACATCCAACAGTCATTTAAAGTCAAAAGATTAAAATTTAAAATTTCATCAATATTGACCACTTTTTGAACGTTCGACAGGTCCGGGGTCATCGTTTTTCATCAGAAAATAGATTTTTTGGATTCTACCAAAAATGATTCAAAATGTTATTTGGATCGGGCCTCATGTTGAACTGCCACTTTTTAAATCCTCACAGTGACCAAAATTGCCATTTTTACAGAGTTTTGCTTACTCAGAAGCTTCAATTTTGACCAATTTCAGGCGGAGCGGGTCTCACGGAGCTACACGATCATCACGTGGCCATGTTGGTCCCACGCTAGGCTCCTCCCCGAATAACCACTTTTTAAACCCTCACAGTGACCAAAATTGACATTTTTACAGAGTTTTCGCTTACTCAAAAGCTTCAATTTTGACCAATTTCAGGCACAGAAATGACTTTAGACACACTTATTTTAGTTGAAAAAGTAATAATTCACATCCAACAGTCATTTAAAGTCAAAAGATTAAATGTTAAAATGTCATCAATATTGACCACTTTTTTGAATCTTCGACTGGTCCGGCGTCATCGTTTTTCATCATAAAATTGATTTTTTGGACTCTACCAAAAATGATTCAAAATGTCATTTGGATCGGGCCTCATGTTGAATAACCACTTTTTAAACCCTCACAGTGACTAAAATTGCCATTTTTACAGAGTTTTCGCTTACTCAAAAGCTTCAATTTTGACCAATTTTAGGCACAGAAATGACTTTAAACACACTTATTTTAGTTGAAAAAGTAATAATTCACATCCAACCGTCATTTAAAGTCAAAAGATTAAAATTTAAAATTTCATCAATATTGACCACTTTTTTGAACATTCGACAGGTCCGGGGTCATCGTTTTTCATCAGAGAATAGATTTTTTGCACTCTACCAAAAATGATTCAAAATGGTATTTGGATCGGGCCTCATGTTGAATTACCACTTTTTAAATCCTCACAGTGACCAAAATTGCCATTTTTACAGAGTTTTGCTTACTCAGAAGCTTCAATTTTGACCAATTTCAGACGGAGTGGGTCTCACGGAGCTACACGATCACACGGCCATCTTGGTCCCGCGCTAGGCTCCTCCCCGAATAACCACTTTTTAAACCCTCACAGTGAGCAAAATTGCCATTTTTACAGAGTTTTCGCTTACACAAAAGCTTCAATTTTGACCAATTTCAGGCACAGAAATGACTTTAAACACACTTATTTTAGTTGAAAAAGTAATATTTCACATCCAACAGTCATTTAAAGTCAAAAGATTAAAATTTAAAATTTCATCAATATTGACCACTTTTTGAACGTTCGACAGGTCCGGGGTCATCGTTTTTCATCAGAAAATAGATTTTTGGACTCTACCAAAAATGATTCAAAATGTCATTTGGATCGGGCCTCATGTTGAATAACCATTTTTTAAACCCTCACAGTGACCAAAATTGCCATTTTTACAGAGTTTTGCTTACTCAGAAGATTCAATTTTGACCAATTTCAGGCGGAGCGGGTCTCACGGAGCTACACGATCATCACGTGGCCATGTTGGTCCCACGCTAGGCTCCTCCCCGAATAACCCCTTTTTAAACCCTCACAGTGACCAAAATTGACATTTTTACAGAGTTTTCGCTTACTCAAAAGCTTCAATTTTGACCAATTTCAGGCACAGAAATGACTTTAAACACACTTATTTTAGTTGAAAAAGTAATATTTCACATCCAACAGTCATTTAAAGTCAAAAGATTAAATGTTAAAATTTCATCAATATTGACCACTTTTCTGAACGTTCGACAGGTCTGGGGTCATCGTTTTTCATCAGAAAATAGATTTTTGGACTCTACCAAAAATGATTCAAAATGTCATTTGGATCGGGCCTCATGTTGAATAACCATTTTTTAAACCCTCACAGTGACCAAAATTGCTATTTTTACAGAGTGTTTGCTTACTCAAAAGCTTCAATTTTGACCAATTTTAGGCACAGAAATGATTTTAAACACACTTATTTTAGTTGAAAAATTAATAATTCACATCAAACCGTCAATTAAAGTCAAAAGATTAAATGTTAAAATTTCATCAATATTGACCACTTTTTTGAACGTTCGACAGGTCCGGGGTCATCGTTTTTCATCAGAAAATTGAATTTTTTGGACTCTACCAAAAATGATTCAAAACGTCATTTGGATCGGGCCTCATGTTGAATAACCACTTTTTAAACCCTCACAGTGACAAAAATTGCCATTTTTACAGAGTTTTACTCATAATCTTCAATTTTGACCATTTTCAGGCACAGAACTCACTTTAAACACACTTATTTTAGTTGAAAAAGTAATAATTCACATCCAACAGTCATTTAAAGTCAAAGA
Source organism: Lissotriton helveticus (assembly GCF_964261635.1). Taxonomy (NCBI): domain Eukaryota; kingdom Metazoa; phylum Chordata; class Amphibia; order Caudata; family Salamandridae; genus Lissotriton; species Lissotriton helveticus. Next base: position 1,151,131 of record NW_027611943.1, read on the forward strand.
TGAAATGTTAACATTTCATCAATATTGACCACTTTTTTTAACGTTCGACAGGTCCGGGGTCATCGTTTTTCATCATAAAATTGATTTTTTGGACTCTACCAAAAATTATTCAAAATGTCATTTGGATCGGGCCTCATGTTGAATAACCATTTTTTAAACCCTCACAATGACCAAAATTGCCATATTTACAGAGTTTTTGCTTACACAAAAGCTTCAATTTTGACCAATTTCAGGCACAGAAATGACTTTAAACACACTTATTTTAGTTGAAAAAGTAATATTTCACATCCAACAGTCATTTAAAGTCCAAAGATTGAATGTTAAGATTTCATCAATATTAACCACTTTTTTGAATCTTCGACTGGTCCGGGGTCATCGTTTTTCATCATAAAATTGATTTTTTGGACTCTACCAAAAATGATTCAAAATGTCATTTGGATCGGGCCTCATGTTGAATAACCACTTTTTAAACCCTCACAGTGACCAAAATTGCCATTTTTACAGAGTTTTCGCTTACTCAAAAGCTTCAATTTTGACCAATTTCAGGCACAGAAATGACTTTAAACACACTTATTTTAGTTGAAAAAGTAATAATTCACATCCAACAGTCATTTAAAGTCAAAAGATTAAATGTTAAAATGTCATCAATATTGACCACTTTTTTGAATCTTCGACTGAGCCGGGGTCATCGTTTTTCATCAGAAAATGGATTTTTTGCACTCTACCAAAAATGATTCAAAATGTCATTTGGAATGGTCCTCATGTTGAATAACCACTTTTTAAACCCTCACAGTGACCAAAATTGCCATTTTTACAGAGTTTTGCTTACTCAGAAGCTTCAATTTTGACCAATTTCAGGCACAGACATGACTTTAAACACACTTATTTTAGTTGAAAAAGTAATATTTCACATCCAACAGTCATTTAAAGTCAAAAGATTAAATGGTAAAATGTCATCAATATTGACCACTTTTTTGAACGTTCGACTGGTCCGGGGTCATCGTTTTTCATCATAAAATTGATTTTTTGGACTCTACCAAAAATGATTCAAAATGTCACTTGGATCGGGCCTCATGTTGAATAACCATTTTTTAAACCCTCACAGTGACCAAAATTGCCATTTTTACAGAGTTTTTGCTTACTCAAAAACTCCAGTTTTGACCAATTTCAGGCACAGAAATGATTTTAAACACACTTATTTTAGTTGAAAAATTAATAATTCACATCAAACCGTCATTTAAAGTCAAAAGATTAAATGTTAACATTTCATCAATATTGAGCACTTTTTTGAACGTTCGACTGGTCCGGGGTCGTCGTTTTTCATCAGAAAATTGATTTTTTTGACTCTACCAAAAATGATTAAAAATGTCATTTGGATCGGGCCTCATGTTGAATTACCACTTTTTAAACCCACACAGTGACCAAAATTGCCATTTTTACAGAGTTTTGCTTACTCAGAAGCTTCAATTTTGATCAATTTCAGGCACAGAAATCACTTTAAACACCCTTATTTTAGTTGAAAAAGTAATAATTCACATCCAACAGTCATTTAAAGTCAAAAGATTAAATGTTAAAATGTCATCAATATTGACCACTTTTTTGAATCTTCGACTGGTCCGGGGTCATCGTTTTTCATCATAAAATTGATTTTTTGGACTCTACCAAAAATGATTCAAAATGTCATTTGGATCGGGCCTCATGTTGAATTACTACTTTTTAAATCCTCACAGTGACCAAAATTGCCATTTTTACAGAGTTTTGCTTACTCAGAAGCTTCAATTTTGACCAATTTCAGGCGGAGCGGGTCTCACGGAGCTACACGATCACGCGGCCATCTTGGTCCCGCGCTAGGCTCCTCCCCGAATAACCACTTTTTAAACCCTCACAGTGAGCAAAATTGCCATTTTTACAGAGTTTTCGCTTACTCAAAAGCTTCAATTTTGACCAATTTCAGGCACAGAAATGACTTTAAACACACTTATTTTAGTTGAAAAAGTAATAATAAACATCCAACCGTCATTTAAAGTCAAAAGATTAAAATTAAAAATTTCATCAATATTGACCACTTTTTTGAACATTCGACAGGTCCGGGGTCATCGTTTTTCATCAGAGAATAGATTTTTTGCACTCTACCAAAAATGATTCAAAATGTTATTTGGATCGGGCCTCATGTTGAATTACCACTTTTTAAATCCTCACAGTGACCAAAATTGCCATTTTTACAGAGTTTTGCTTACTCAGAAGCTTCAATTTTGACCAATTTCAGGCGGAGCGGGTCTCACGGAGCTACACGATCACGCGGCCATCTTGGTCCCGTGCTAGGCTCCTCCCCGATTAACCACTTTTTAAACCCTCACAGTGAGCAAAATTGCCATTTTTACAGAGTTTTCGCTTACTCAAAAGCTTCAATTTTGACCAATTTCAGGCACAGAAATGACTTTAAACACACTTATTTTAGTTGAAAAAGTAATAATTCACATCCAACCGTCATTTAAAGTCAAAAGATTAAATGTTAAAATTACATCAATATTGACCACTTTTTTGAACGTTCGACAGGTCCGGGGTCATCGTTTTTCATCATAAAATAGATTTTTGGGACTCTACCGAAAAATATTCAAAATGTCATTTGGATCGGGCCTCATGTTGAATAACCACTTTTTAAACCCTCACAGTGACCAAAATTGCCATTTTTACAGAGTTTTGCTCACTCAGAAGCTTCAATTTTGACCAATTTCAGGCACAGAAATGACTTTAAACACACTTATTTTCGTTGAAAAAGTAATATTTCACATCCAACAGTCATTTAAAGTCAAAAGATTAAATGGTAAAATTTCATCAATATTGGCCACTTTTTTGAACGTTCGACAGGTCCGGGGTCATCATTTTTCATCAGAAAATAGATTTTTTGGACTTCACCAAAAATTATTAAAAATGTCATTTGGATCGGGCCTCATGTTGAATTACCACTTTTTAAACCCTCACAGTGACCAAAATTGCAATTTTTACAGAGTTTTGCTTACTCAGAAGCTTCAATTTTGATCAATTTCAGGCACAGAAATCACTTTAAACACACTTATTTTAGTTGAAAAAGTAATAATTCACATCCAACAGTAATTTAAAGTCAAAAGATTAAATGTTAAAATGTCATCAATATTGACCACTTTTTTGAATCTTCGACTGGTCCGGGGTCATCGTTTTTCATCAGAAAATTGATTTTTTTGGACTCTACCAAAAATTATTCAAAATGACATTTGGATCGGGCCTCATGTTGAATAACCACTTTTTAAACCCTCACAGTGACCAAAATTGCCATTTTTACAGAGTTTTCGCTTACTCACAAGCTTCAATTTCGGCCAATTTCAGGCACAGAAATGACTTTAAACACAATTATTTTAGTTGAAAAAGTAATATTTCACATCCAACAGTCATTTAAAGTCAATAGATTAAATGGTAAAATTTCATCAATATTGACCACTTTTTTGAACGTTCGACTGGTCCGGGGTCATTGTTTTTCATCATAAAATTGATTTTTTCGACTCTACCAAAAATGATTCAAAATGTCACTTGGATCGGGCCTCATGTTAAATAACCATTTTTTAAACCCTCACAGTGACCAAAATTGCCATTTTTACAGAGTTTTTGCTTACTCAAAAGTTCCAGTTTTGACCAATTTCAGGCACAGAAATGATTTTAAACACACTTATATTAGTTGAAAAATTAATAATTCACATCAAACCGTCATTTAAAGTCAAAAGATTAAATGTTAATATTTCATCAATATTGAGCACTTTTTTGAACGTTCGACAGGTCCGGGGTCATCGTTTTTCATCAGAAAATTGATTTTTTAACCTCTACCAAAAATGATTAAAAATGTCATTTGGATCGGGCCTCATGTTGAATTACCACTTTCTAAACCCTCACAGTGACCAAAATTACCATTTTTACAGAGTTTTGCTTACTCAGAAGCTTCAATTTTGATCAATTTCAGGCACAGAAATCACTTTAAACACACTTATTTTAGTTGAAAAAGTAATAATTCACATCCAACAGTCATTTAAAGTCAAAAGATTAAATGTTAAAATGTCATCAATATTGACCACTTTTTTGAATCTTCGACTGGTCCGGGGTCATCGTTTTTCATCATAAAATTGATTTTTTGGACTCTACCAAAAATGATTCAAAATGTCATTTGGATCGGGCCTCATGTTGAATAACCACTTTTTAAACCCTCACAGTGACTAAAATTGCCATTTTTACAGAGTTTTCGCTTACTCAAAAGCTTCAATTTTGACCAATTTTAGGCACAGAAATGACTTTAAACACACTTATTTTAATTGAAAAAGTAATAATTCACATCCAACAGGCATTTAAAGTCAAAAGATGAAATGTTAAAATGTCATCAATATTGACCACTTTTTTGAACCTTCGACTGGTCCGGGGTCATCATTTTTCATCATAAAATTCATTTTTTGTACTCTACCAAAAATGATTCAAAATGTCATTTGGATCGGGCCTCATGGTGAATAACCACTTTTTAAACCCTCACAGTGACCAAAATTGCCATTTTTACAGAGTTTTCGCTTACTCAAAAGCTTCAATTTTGACCAATTTCAGGCACAGAAATGACTTTAAACACACTTATTTTAGTTGAAAAAGTAATAATAAACATCCAACCGTCATTTAAAGTCAAAAGATTACAATTTTAAATTTCATCAATATTGACCACTTTTTTGAACCTTCGACAGGTCCGGGGTCATCGTTTTTCATCAGAGAATAGATTTTTTGCACTCTACCAAAAATGATTCAAAATGTTATTTGGATCGGGCATCATGTTGAATTACCACTTTTTAAATCCTCATAGTGACCAAAATTGCAATTTTTACAGAGTTTTGCTTACTCAGAAGCTTCAATTTTGATCAATTTCAGGCACAGAAATCACTTTAAACACACTTAATTTAGTTGAAAAAGTAATAATTCACATCCAACAGTCATTTAAAGTCAAAAGATTAAATGTTAAAATGTCATCAATATTGACCACTTTTTTGAATCTTCGACTGGTCCGGGGTCATCGTTTTTCATCAGAAAATTGATTTTTTTGGACTCTACCAAAAATTATTCAAAATGACATTTGGATCGGGCCTCATGTTGAATAACCACTTTTTAAACCCTCACAGTGACCAAAATTGCCATTTTTACAGAGTTTTCGCTTACTCACAAGCTTCAATTTCGGCCAATTTCAGGCACAGAAATGACTTTAAACACAATTATTTTAGTTGAAAAAGTAATATTTCACATCCAACAGTCATTTAAAGTCAAAAGATTAAATGTTAAAATTTCATCAATATTGACCACTTTTTTGAACGTTCGACTGGTCCGGGGTCATCGTTTTTCATCATAAAATTGATTTTTTCGACTCTACCAAAAATGATTCAAAATGTCACTTGGATCGGGCCTCATGTTAAATAACCATTTTTTAAACCCTCACAGTGACCAAAATTGCCATTTTTACAGAGTTTTTGCTTACTCAAAAGTTCCAGTTTTGACCAATTTCAGGCACAGAAATGATTTTAAACACACTTATATTAGTTGAAAAATTAATAATTCACATCAAACCGTCATTTAAAGTCAAAAGATTAAATGTTAATATTTCATCAATATTGAGCACTTTTTTGAACGTTGGACAGGTCCGGGGTCATCGTTTTTCATCAGAAAATTGATTTTTTAACCTCTACCAAAAATGATTAAAAATGTCATTTGGATCGGGCCTCATGTTGAATTACCACTTTCTAAACCCTCACAGTGACCAAAATTACCATTTTTACAGAGTTTTACTTACTCAGAAGCTTCAATTTTGACTAATTTCAGGCGGAGCGGGTCTCACGGAGCTACACGATCACGCGGCCATCTTGGTCCCGCGCTAGGCTCTTCCCCGAATAACCACTTTTTAAACCTTCACAGTGAGCAAAATTGCCATTTTTACAGAGTTTTCGCTTACTCAAAAGCTTCAATTTTGACCAATTTCAGGCACAGAAATCACTTTAAACACACTTATTTTAGTTGAAAAAGTAATAATTCACATCCAACAGTCATTTAAAGTCAAAAGATGAAATGTTAAAATGTCATCAATATTGACCACTTTTTTGAACCTTCGACTGGTCCGGGGTCATCATATTTCATCATAAAATTCATTTTTTGTACTCTACCAAAAATGATTCAAAATGTCATTTGGATCGGGCCTCATGGTGAATAGCCACTTTTTAAACCCTCACAGTGACCAAAATTGCCATTTTTACAGAGTTTTGCTCACTCAGAAGCTTCAATTTTGACCAATTTCAGGCACAGAAATGACTTTAAACACACTTATTTTCGTTGAAAAAGTAATATTTCACATCCAACAGTCATTTAAAGTCAAAAGATTAAATGGTAAAATTTCATCAATATTGGCCACTTTTTTGAACGTTCGACAGGTCCGGGGTCATCATTTTTCATCAGAAAATAGATTTTTTGGACTTCACCAAAAATTATTACAAATGTCATTTGGATCGGGCCTCATGTTGAATTACCACTTTTTAAACCCTCACAGTGACCAAAATTGCAATTTTTACAGAGTTTTGCTTACTCAGAAGCTTCAATTTTGATCAATTTCAGGCACAGAAATCACTTTAAACACACTTATTTTAGTTGAAAAAGTAATAATTCACATCCAACAGTAATTTAAAGTCAAAAGATTAAATGTTAAAATGTCATCAATATTGACCACTTTTTTGAATCTTCGACTGGTCCGGGGTCATCGTTTTTCATCAGAAAATTGATTTTTTTGGACTCTACCAAAAATTATTCAAAATGACATTTGGATCGGGCCTCATGTTGAATAACCACTTTTTAAACCCTCACAGTGACCAAAATTGCCATTTTTACAGAGTTTTCGCTTACTCACAAGCTTCAATTTCGGCCAATTTCAGGCACAGAAATGACTTTAAACACAATTATTTTAGTTGAAAAAGTAATATTTCACATCCAACAGTCATTTAAAGTCAATAGATTAAATGGTAAAATTTCATCAATATTGACCACTTTTTTGAACGTTCGACTGGTCCGGGGTCATTGTTTTTCATCATAAAATTGATTTTTTCGACTCTACCAAAAATGATTCAAAATGTCACTTGGATCGGGCCTCATGTTAAATAACCATTTTTTAAACCCTCACAGTGACCAAAATTGCCATTTTTACAGAGTTTTTGCTTACTCAAAAGTTCCAGTTTTGACCAATTTCAGGCACAGAAATGATTTTAAACACACTTATATTAGTTGAAAAATTAATAATTCACATCAAACCGTCATTTAAAGTCAAAAGATTAAATGTTAATATTTCATCAATATTGAGCACTTTTTTGAACGTTCGACAGGTCCGGGGTCATCGTTTTTCATCAGAAAATTGATTTTTTAACCTCTACCAAAAATGATTAAAAATGTCATTTGGATCGGGCCTCATGTTGAATTACCACTTTCTAAACCCTCACAGTGACCAAAATTACCATTTTTACAGAGTTTTGCTTACTCAGAAGCTTCAATTTTGATCAATTTCAGGCACAGAAATCACTTTAAACACACTTATTTTAGTTGAAAAAGTAATAATTCACATCCAACAGTCATTTAAAGTCAAAAGATTAAATGTTAAAATGTCATCAATATTGACCACTTTTTTGAATCTTCGACTGGTCCGGGGTCATCGTTTTTCATCATAAAATTGATTTTTTGGACTCTACCAAAAATGATTCAAAATGTCATTTGGATCGGGCCTCATGTTGAATAACCACTTTTTAAACCCTCACAGTGACTAAAATTGCCATTTTTACAGAGTTTTCGCTTACTCAAAAGCTTCAATTTTGACCAATTTTAGGCACAGAAATGACTTTAAACACACTTATTTTAATTGAAAAAGTAATAATTCACATCCAACAGGCATTTAAAGTCAAAAGATGAAATGTTAAAATGTCATCAATATTGACCACTTTTTTGAACCTTCGACTGGTCCGGGGTCATCATTTTTCATCATAAAATTCATTTTTTGTACTCTACCAAAAATGATTCAAAATGTCATTTGGATCGGGCCTCATGGTGAATAACCACTTTTTAAACCCTCACAGTGACCAAAATTGCCATTTTTACAGAGTTTTCGCTTACTCAAAAGCTTCAATTTTGACCAATTTCAGGCACAGAAATGACTTTAAACACACTTATTTTAGTTGAAAAAGTAATAATAAACATCCAACCGTCATTTAAAGTCAAAAGATTACAATTTTAAATTTCATCAATATTGACCACTTTTTTGAACCTTCGACAGGTCCGGGGTCATCGTTTTTCATCAGAGAATAGATTTTTTGCACTCTACCAAAAATGATTCAAAATGTTATTTGGATCGGGCATCATGTTGAATTACCACTTTTTAAATCCTCATAGTGACCAAAATTGCAATTTTTACAGAGTTTTGCTTACTCAGAAGCTTCAATTTTGATCAATTTCAGGCACAGAAATCACTTTAAACACACTTAATTTAGTTGAAAAAGTAATAATTCACATCCAACAGTCATTTAAAGTCAAAAGATTAAATGTTAAAATGTCATCAATATTGACCACTTTTTTGAATCTTCGACTGGTCCGGGGTCATCGTTTTTCATCAGAAAATTGATTTTTTTGGACTCTACCAAAAATTATTCAAAATGACATTTGGATCGGGCCTCATGTTGAATAACCACTTTTTAAACCCTCACAGTGACCAAAATTGCCATTTTTACAGAGTTTTCGCTTACTCACAAGCTTCAATTTCGGCCAATTTCAGGCACAGAAATGACTTTAAACACAATTATTTTAGTTGAAAAAGTAATATTTCACATCCAACAGTCATTTAAAGTCAAAAGATTAAATGTTAAAATTTCATCAATATTGACCACTTTTTTGAACGTTCGACTGGTCCGGGGTCATCGTTTTTCATCATAAAATTGATTTTTTCGACTCTACCAAAAATGATTCAAAATGTCACTTGGATCGGGCCTCATGTTAAATAACCATTTTTTAAACCCTCACAGTGACCAAAATTGCCATTTTTACAGAGTTTTTGCTTACTCAAAAGTTCCAGTTTTGACCAATTTCAGGCACAGAAATGATTTTAAACACACTTATATTAGTTGAAAAATTAATAATTCACATCAAACCGTCATTTAAAGTCAAAAGATTAAATGTTAATATTTCATCAATATTGAGCACTTTTTTGAACGTTCGACAGGTCCGGGGTCATCGTTTTTCATCAGAAAATTGATTTTTTAACCTCTACCAAAAATGATTAAAAATGTCATTTGGATCGGGCCTCATGTTGAATTACCACTTTCTAAACCCTCACAGTGACCAAAATTACCATTTTTACAGAGTTTTACTTACTCAGAAGCTTCAATTTTGACTAATTTCAGGCGGAGCGGGTCTCACGGAGCTACACGATCATGCGGCCATCTTGGTCCCGCGCTAGGCTCTTCCCCGAATAACCACTTTTTAAACCTTCACAGTGAGCAAAATTGCCATTTTTACAGAGTTTTCGCTTACTCAAAAGCTTCAATTTTGACCAATTTCAGGCACAGAAATCACTTTAAACACACTTATTTTAGTTGAAAAAGTAATAATTCACATCCAACAGTCATTTAAAGTCAAAAGATGAAATGTTAAAATGTCATCAATATTGACCACTTTTTTGAACCTTCGACTGGTCCGGGGTCATCATATTTCATCATAAAATTCATTTTTTGTACTCTACCAAAAATGATTCAAAATGTCATTTGGATCGGGCCTCATGGTGAATAACCACTTTTTAAACCCTCACAGTGACCAAAATTGCCATTTTTACAGAGTTTTTGCTTACTCAAAAGCTTCAATTTTGACCAATTTCAGGCACAGAAATGACTTTAAACACACTTATTTTAGTTGAAAAAGTAATAATAAACATCCAACCGTCATTTAAAGTCAAAAGATTACAATTTTAAATTTCATCAATATTGACCACTTTTTTGAACCTTCGACAGGTCCGGGGTCATCGTTTTTCATCAGAGAATAGATTTTTTGCACTCTACCAAAAATGATTCAAAATGTTATTTGGATCGGGCATCATGTTGAATTACCACTTTTTAAATCCTCACAGTGACCAAAATTGCCATTTTTACAGAGTTTTGCTTACTAAAAAGCTTCAATTTTGACCAATTTCAGGCGGAGCGGGTCTCACGGAGCTACACGATCACGCGGCCATCTTGGTCCCGCGCTAGGCTCCTCCCCAAATAACCACTTTTTAAACCCTCACAGTGACCAAAATTGCCATTTTTACAGAGTTTTCGCTTACTCACAAGCTTCAATTTCGGCCAATTTCAGGCACAGAAATGACTTTAAACACAATTATTTTAGTTGAAAAAGTAATAATTCACATCCAACCGTCATTTAAAGTCAAAAGATTAAATGTTAAAATTTTATCAATATTGACCACTTTTTTGAACGTTCGACAGGTCCGGGGTCATCGTTTTTCATCAGAAAATGGATCTTTTGCACTCTACCAAAAATTATTCAAAATGTCATTTGGATTGGGCCTCATGTTGAATAACCACTTTTTAAACCCTCACAGTGACCAAAATTGCCATTTTTACAGAGTTTTGCTTACTCAGAAGCTTCAATTTTGACCAATTTCAGGCACAGAAATGACTTTAAACACACTTATTTTAGTTGAAAAAGTAATATTTCACATCCAACAGTCATTTAAAGTCAAAAGATTAAATGGTAAAATGTCATCAATATTGACCACTTTTTTGAACGTTCGACCGGTCCGGGGTCATCGTTTTTCATCATAAAATTTATTTTTTGGACTCTACCAAAAATGATTCAAAATGTCACTTGGATCGGGCCTCATGTTGAATAACCATTTTTTAAACCCTCACAGTGACCAAAATTGCCATTTTTACAGAGTTTTTGCTTACTCAAAAGTTCCAGTTTTGACCAATTTCAGGCACAGAAATGATTTTAAACACACTTATTTTAGTTGAAAAATTAATAATTCACATCAAACCGTCATTTAAAGTCAAAAGATTAAATGTTAACATTTCATCAATATTGAGCACTTTTTTGAACGTTCGACAGGTCCGGGGTCATCGTTTTTCATCAGAAAATTGATTTTTTTGACTCTACCAAAAATGATTAAAAATGTCATTTGGATCGGGCCTCATGTTGAATTACCACTTTTTAAACCCACACAGTGACCAAAATTGCCATTTTTACAGAGTTTTGCTTACTCAGAAGCTTCAATTTTGATCAATTTCAGGCACAGAAATCACTTTAAACACCCTTATTTTAGTTGAAAAAGTAATAATTCACATCCAACAGTCATTTAAAGTCAAAAGATTAAATGTTAAAATGTCATCAATATTGACCACTTTTTTGAATCTTCGACTGGTCCGGGGTCATCGTTTTTCATCATAAAATTGATTTTTTGGACACTACCAAAAATGATTCAAAATGTCATTTGGATCGGGCCTCATGTTGAATTACCACTTTTTAAATCCTCACAGTGACCAAAATTGCCATTTTTACAGAGTTTTGCTTACTCAGAAGCTTCAATTTTGACCAATTTCAGGCGGAGCGGGTCTCACGGAGCTACACATTCACGCGGCCATCTTGGTCCCGCGCTAGGCTCCTCCCCGAATAACCACTTTTTAAACCCTCACAGTGAGCAAAATTGCCATTTTTACAGAGTTTTCGCTTACTCAAAAGCTTCAATTTGACCAATTTCAGGCACAGAAATGACTTTAAACACACTTATTTTAGTTGAAAAAGTAATAATAAACATCCAACCGTCATTTAAAGTCAAAAGATTAAAATTAAAAATTTCATCAATATTGACCACTTTTTTGAACATTCGACAGGTCCGGGGTCATCGTTTTTCATCAGAGAATAGATTTTTTGCACTCTACCAAAAATGATTCAAAATGTTATTTGGATCGGGCCTCATGTTGAATTACCACTTTTTAAATCCTTACAGTGACCAAAATTGCCATTTTTACAGAGTTTTGCTTACTCAGAAGCTTCAATTTTGACCAATTTCAGGCGGAGCGGGTCTCACGGAGCTACACGATCACGCGGCCATCTTGGTCCCGTGCTAGGCTCCTCCCCGAATAACCACTTTTTAAACCCTCACAGTGAGCAAAATTGCCATTTTTACAGAGTTTTCCCTTACTCAAAAGCTTCAATTTTGACCAATTTCAGGCACAGAAATGACTTTAAACACACTTATTTTAGTTGAAAAAGTAATAATTCACATCCAACCGTCATTTAAAGTCAAAAGATTAAATGTTAAAATTACATCAATATTGACCACTTTTTTGAACGTTCGACAGGTCCGGGGTCATCGTTTTTCATCATAAAATAGATTTTTTGGACTCTACCGAAAAATATTCAAAATGTCATTTGGATCTGGCCTCATGTTGAATAACCACTTTTTAAACCCTCACAGTGACCAAAATTGCCATTTTTACAGAGTTTTGCTTAATCAGAAGCTTCAATTTTGACCAATTTCAGGCACAGAAATGACTTTAAACACACTTATTTTAGTTGAAAAAGTAATATTTCACATCCAACAGTCATTTAAAGTCAAAAGATTAAATGTTAAAATTTCATCAATATTGACCACGTTTTTCATCAGAAAATGGATTTTTTGCACTCTACCAAAAATGATTCAAAATGTCATTTGGATTGGGCCTCATGTTGAATAACCACTTTTTAAACCCTCACAGTGACCAAAATTGCCATTTTTACAGAGTTTTGCTTACTCAGAAGCTTCAATTTTGACCAATTTCAGGCACAGAAATGACTTTAAACACACTTATTTTAGTTGAAAAAGTAATATTTCACATCCAACAGTCATTTAAAGTCAAAAGATTAAATGGTAAAATGTCATCAATATTGACCACTTTTTTGAACGTTCGACTGGTCCGGGGTCATCGTTTTTCATCATAAAATTGATTTTTTGGACTCTACCAAAAATGATTCAAAATGTCACTTGGATCGGGCCTCATGTTGAATAACCATTTTTTAAACCCTCACAGTGACCAAAATTGCCATTTTTACAGAGTTTTTGCTTACTCAAAAGTTCCAGTTTTGACCAATTTCAGGCACAGAAATGATTTTAAACACACTTATTTTAGTTGAAAAATTTATAATTCACATCAAACCGTCATTTAAAGTCAAAAGATTAAATGTTAACATTTCATCAATATTGAGCACTTTTTTGAATCTTTGACTGGTCCGGGGTCATCGTTTTTCATCAGAAAATTGATTTTTTTGACTCTACCAAAAATGATTAAAAATGTCATTTGGATCAGGCCTCATGTTGAATTACCACTTTTTAAATCCTCACAGTGACCAAAATTGCCATTTTTACAGAGTTTTGCTTACTCAGAAGCTTCAATTTTGACCAATTTCAGGCGGAGCGGGTCTCACGGAGCTACACGATCACGCGGCCATCTTGGTCCCGCGCTAGGCTCCTCCCCGAATAACCACTTTTTAAACCCTCACAGTGAGCAAAATTGCCATTTTTACTGAGTTTTCGCTTACTCAAAAGCTTCAATTTTGACCAATTTCAGGCACAGAAATGACTTTAAACACACTTATTTTAGTTGAAAAAGTAATAATAAACATCCAACCGTCATTTAAAGTCAAAAGATTAAAATTAAAAATGTCATCAATATTGACCACTTTTTTGAACATTCGACAGGTCCGGGGTCATCGTTTTTCATCAGAGAATAGATTTTTTGCACTCTACCAAAAATGATTCAAAATGTTATTTGGATCGGGCCTCATGTTGAATTACCACTTTTTAAATCCTCACAGTGACCAAAATTGCCATTTTTACAGAGTTTTGCTTACTAAAAAGCTTCAATTTTGACCAATTTCAGGCGGAGCGGGTCTCACGGAGCTACACGATCACGCGGCCATCTTGGTCCCGCGCTAGGCTCCTCCCCGAATAACCACTTTTTAAACCCTCACAGTGAGCAAAATTGCCATTTTTACAGAGTTTTCGCTTACTCAAAAGCTTCAATTTTGACCAATTTCAGGCACAGAAATGACTTTAAACACACTTATTTTAGTTGAAAAAGTAATAATTCACATCCAACCGTCATTTAAAGTCAAAAGATTAAATGTTAATATTTCATCAATATTGAGCACTTTTTTGAACGTTCGACAGGTCCGGGGTCATCGTTTTTCATCAGAAAATTGATTTTTTAACCTCTACCAAAAATGATTAAAAATGTCATTTGGATCGGGCCTCATGTTGAATTACCACTTTCTAAACCCTCACAGTGACCAAAATTACCATTTTTACAGAGTTTTACTTACTCAGAAGCTTCAATTTTGACTAATTTCAGGCGGAGCGGGTCTCACGGAGCTACACGATCATGCGGCCATCTTGGTCCCGCGCTAGGCTCTTCCCCGAATAACCACTTTTTAAACCTTCACAGTGAGCAAAATTGCCATTTTTACAGAGTTTTCGCTTACTCAAAAGCTTCAATTTTGACCAATTTCAGGCACAGAAATCACTTTAAACACACTTATTTTAGTTGAAAAAGTAATAATTCACATCCAACAGTCATTTAAAGTCAAAAGATGAAATGTTAAAATGTCATCAATATTGACCACTTTTTTGAACCTTCGACTGGTCCGGGGTCATCATATTTCATCATAAAATTCATTTTTTGTACTCTACCAAAAATGATTCAAAATGTCATTTGGATCGGGCCTCATGGTGAATAACCACTTTTTAAACCCTCACAGTGACCAAAATTGCCATTTTTACAGAGTTTTTGCTTACTCAAAAGCTTCAATTTTGACCAATTTCAGGCACAGAAATGACTTTAAACACACTTATTTTAGTTGAAAAAGTAATAATAAACATCCAACCGTCATTTAAAGTCAAAAGATTACAATTTTAAATTTCATCAATATTGACCACTTTTTTGAACCTTCGACAGGTCCGGGGTCATCGTTTTTCATCAGAGAATAGATTTTTTGCACTCTACCAAAAATGATTCAAAATGTTATTTGGATCGGGCATCATGTTGAATTACCACTTTTTAAATCCTCACAGTGACCAAAATTGCCATTTTTACAGAGTTTTGCTTACTAAAAAGCTTCAATTTTGACCAATTTCAGGCGGAGCGGGTCTCACGGAGCTACACGATCACGCGGCCATCTTGGTCCCGCGCTAGGCTCCTCCCCAAATAACCACTTTTTAAACCCTCACAGTGACCAAAATTGCCATTTTTACAGAGTTTTCGCTTACTCACAAGCTTCAATTTCGGCCAATTTCAGGCACAGAAATGACTTTAAACACAATTATTTTAGTTGAAAAAGTAATAATTCACATCCAACCGTCATTTAAAGTCAAAAGATTAAATGTTAAAATTTTATCAATATTGACCACTTTTTTGAACGTTCGACAGGTCCGGGGTCATCGTTTTTCATCAGAAAATGGATCTTTTGCACTCTACCAAAAATTATTCAAAATGTCATTTGGATTGGGCCTCATGTTGAATAACCACTTTTTAAACCCTCACAGTGACCAAAATTGCCATTTTTACAGAGTTTTGCTTACTCAGAAGCTTCAATTTTGACCAATTTCAGGCACAGAAATGACTTTAAACACACTTATTTTAGTTGAAAAAGTAATATTTCACATCCAACAGTCATTTAAAGTCAAAAGATTAAATGGTAAAATGTCATCAATATTGACCACTTTTTTGAACGTTCGACCGGTCCGGGGTCATCGTTTTTCATCATAAAATTTATTTTTTGGACTCTACCAAAAATGATTCAAAATGTCACTTGGATCGGGCCTCATGTTGAATAACCATTTTTTAAACCCTCACAGTGACCAAAATTGCCATTTTTACAGAGTTTTTGCTTACTCAAAAGTTCCAGTTTTGACCAATTTCAGGCACAGAAATGAATTTAAACACACTTATTTTAGTTGAAAAATTAATAATTCACATCAAACCGTCATTTAAAGTCAAAAGATTAAATGTTAACATTTCATCAATATTGAGCACTTTTTTGAACGTTCGACAGGTCCGGGGTCATCGTTTTTCATCAGAAAATTGATTTTTTTGACTCTACCAAAAATGATTAAAAATGTCATTTGGATCGGGCCTCATGTTGAATTACCACTTTTTAAACCCACACAGTGACCAAAATTGCCATTTTTACAGAGTTTTGCTTACTCAGAAGCTTCAATTTTGATCAATTTCAGGCACAGAAATCACTTTAAACACCCTTATTTTAGTTGAAAAAGTAATAATTCACATCCAACAGTCATTTAAAGTCAAAAGATTAAATGTTAAAATGTCATCAATATTGACCACTTTTTTGAATCTTCGACTGGTCCGGGGTCATCGTTTTTCATCATAAAATTGATTTTTTGGACACTACCAAAAATGATTCAAAATGTCATTTGGATCGGGCCTCATGTTGAATTACCACTTTTTAAATCCTCACAGTGACCAAAATTGCCATTTTTACAGAGTTTTGCTTACTCAGAAGCTTCAATTTTGACCAATTTCAGGCGGAGCGGGTCTCACGGAGCTACACATTCACGCGGCCATCTTGGTCCCGCGCTAGGCTCCTCCCCGAATAACCACTTTTTAAACCCTCACAGTGAGCAAAATTGCCATTTTTACAGAGTTTTCGCTTACTCAAAAGCTTCAATTTGACCAATTTCAGGCACAGAAATGACTTTAAACACACTTATTTTAGTTGAAAAAGTAATAATAAACATCCAACCGTCATTTAAAGTCAAAAGATTAAAATTAAAAATTTCATCAATATTGACCACTTTTTTGAACATTCGACAGGTCCGGGGTCATCGTTTTTCATCAGAGAATAGATTTTTTGCACTCTACCAAAAATGATTCAAAATGTTATTTGGATCGGGCCTCATGTTGAATTACCACTTTTTAAATCCTTACAGTGACCAAAATTGCCATTTTTACAGAGTTTTGCTTACTCAGAAGCTTCAATTTTGACCAATTTCAGGCGGAGCGGGTCTCACGGAGCTACACGATCACGCGGCCATCTTGGTCCCGTGCTAGGCTCCTCCCCGAATAACCACTTTTTAAACCCTCACAGTGAGCAAAATTGCCATTTTTACAGAGTTTTCCCTTACTCAAAAGCTTCAATTTTGACCAATTTCAGGCACAGAAATGACTTTAAACACACTTATTTTAGTTGAAAAAGTAATAATTCACATCCAACCGTCATTTAAAGTCAAAAGATTAAATGTTAAAATTACATCAATATTGACCACTTTTTTGAACGTTCGACAGGTCCGGGGTCATCGTTTTTCATCATAAAATAGATTTTTTGGACTCTACCGAAAAATATTCAAAATGTCATTTGGATCTGGCCTCATGTTGAATAACCACTTTTTAAACCCTCACAGTGACCAAAATTGCCATTTTTACAGAGTTTTGCTTAATCAGAAGCTTCAATTTTGACCAATTTCAGGCACAGAAATGACTTTAAACACACTTATTTTAGTTGAAAAAGTAATATTTCACATCCAACAGTCATTTAAAGTCAAAAGATTAAATGTTAAAATTTCATCAATATTGACCACGTTTTTCATCAGAAAATGGATTTTTTGCACTCTACCAAAAATGATTCAAAATGTCATTTGGATTGGGCCTCATGTTGAA
Source organism: Lissotriton helveticus (assembly GCF_964261635.1). Lineage (NCBI taxonomy): Eukaryota > Metazoa > Chordata > Amphibia > Caudata > Salamandridae > Lissotriton > Lissotriton helveticus. The sequence goes on from NW_027611943.1 coordinate 1,168,899, forward strand.
TAACCACTTTTTAAACCCTCACAGTGACCAAAATTGCCATTTTTACAGAGTTTTGCTTACTCAGAAGCTTCAATTTTGACCAATTTCAGGCACAGAAATGACTTTAAACACACTTATTTTAGTTGAAAAAGTAATATTTCACATCCAACAGTCATTTAAAGTCAAAAGATTAAATGGTAAAATGTCATCAATATTGACCACTTTTTTGAACGTTCGACTGGTCCGGGGTCATCGTTTTTCATCATAAAATTGATTTTTTGGACTCTACCAAAAATGATTCAAAATGTCACTTGGATCGGGCCTCATGTTGAATAACCATTTTTTAAACCCTCACAGTGACCAAAATTGCCATTTTTACAGAGTTTTTGCTTACTCAAAAGTTCCAGTTTTGACCAATTTCAGGCACAGAAATGATTTTAAACACACTTATTTTAGTTGAAAAATTTATAATTCACATCAAACCGTCATTTAAAGTCAAAAGATTAAATGTTAACATTTCATCAATATTGAGCACTTTTTTGAATCTTTGACTGGTCCGGGGTCATCGTTTTTCATCAGAAAATTGATTTTTTTGACTCTACCAAAAATGATTAAAAATGTCATTTGGATCAGGCCTCATGTTGAATTACCACTTTTTAAATCCTCACAGTGACCAAAATTGCCATTTTTACAGAGTTTTGCTTACTCAGAAGCTTCAATTTTGACCAATTTCAGGCGGAGCGGGTCTCACGGAGCTACACGATCACGCGGCCATCTTGGTCCCGCGCTAGGCTCCTCCCCGAATAACCACTTTTTAAACCCTCACAGTGAGCAAAATTGCCATTTTTACTGAGTTTTCGCTTACTCAAAAGCTTCAATTTTGACCAATTTCAGGCACAGAAATGACTTTAAACACACTTATTTTAGTTGAAAAAGTAATAATAAACATCCAACCGTCATTTAAAGTCAAAAGATTAAAATTAAAAATGTCATCAATATTGACCACTTTTTTGAACATTCGACAGGTCCGGGGTCATCGTTTTTCATCAGAGAATAGATTTTTTGCACTCTACCAAAAATGATTCAAAATGTTATTTGGATCGGGCCTCATGTTGAATTACCACTTTTTAAATCCTCACAGTGACCAAAATTGCCATTTTTACAGAGTTTTGCTTACTAAAAAGCTTCAATTTTGACCAATTTCAGGCGGAGCGGGTCTCACGGAGCTACACGATCACGCGGCCATCTTGGTCCCGCGCTAGGCTCCTCCCCGAATAACCACTTTTTAAACCCTCACAGTGAGCAAAATTGCCATTTTTACAGAGTTTTCGCTTACTCAAAAGCTTCAATTTTGACCAATTTCAGGCACAGAAATGACTTTAAACACACTTATTTTAGTTGAAAAAGTAATAATTCACATCCAACCGTCATTTAAAGTCAAAAGATTAAATGTTAATATTTCATCAATATTGAGCACTTTTTTGAACGTTCGACAGGTCCGGGGTCATCGTTTTTCATCAGAAAATTGATTTTTTAACCTCTACCAAAAATGATTAAAAATGTCATTTGGATCGGGCCTCATGTTGAATTACCACTTTCTAAACCCTCACAGTGACCAAAATTACCATTTTTACAGAGTTTTACTTACTCAGAAGCTTCAATTTTGACTAATTTCAGGCGGAGCGGGTCTCACGGAGCTACACGATCATGCGGCCATCTTGGTCCCGCGCTAGGCTCTTCCCCGAATAACCACTTTTTAAACCTTCACAGTGAGCAAAATTGCCATTTTTACAGAGTTTTCGCTTACTCAAAAGCTTCAATTTTGACCAATTTCAGGCACAGAAATCACTTTAAACACACTTATTTTAGTTGAAAAAGTAATAATTCACATCCAACAGTCATTTAAAGTCAAAAGATGAAATGTTAAAATGTCATCAATATTGACCACTTTTTTGAACCTTCGACTGGTCCGGGGTCATCATATTTCATCATAAAATTCATTTTTTGTACTCTACCAAAAATGATTCAAAATGTCATTTGGATCGGGCCTCATGGTGAATAACCACTTTTTAAACCCTCACAGTGACCAAAATTGCCATTTTTACAGAGTTTTTGCTTACTCAAAAGCTTCAATTTTGACCAATTTCAGGCACAGAAATGACTTTAAACACACTTATTTTAGTTGAAAAAGTAATAATAAACATCCAACCGTCATTTAAAGTCAAAAGATTACAATTTTAAATTTCATCAATATTGACCACTTTTTTGAACCTTCGACAGGTCCGGGGTCATCGTTTTTCATCAGAGAATAGATTTTTTGCACTCTACCAAAAATGATTCAAAATGTTATTTGGATCGGGCATCATGTTGAATTACCACTTTTTAAATCCTCACAGTGACCAAAATTGCCATTTTTACAGAGTTTTGCTTACTAAAAAGCTTCAATTTTGACCAATTTCAGGCGGAGCGGGTCTCACGGAGCTACACGATCACGCGGCCATCTTGGTCCCGCGCTAGGCTCCTCCCCAAATAACCACTTTTTAAACCCTCACAGTGACCAAAATTGCCATTTTTTACAGAGTTTTCGCTTACTCACAAGCTTCAATTTCGGCCAATTTCAGGCACAGAAATGACTTTAAACACAATTATTTTAGTTGAAAAAGTAATAATTCACATCCAACCGTCATTTAAAGTCAAAAGATTAAATGTTAAAATTTTATCAATATTGACCACTTTTTTGAACGTTCGACAGGTCCGGGGTCATCGTTTTTCATCAGAAAATGGATCTTTTGCACTCTACCAAAAATTATTCAAAATGTCATTTGGATTGGGCCTCATGTTGAATAACCACTTTTTAAACCCTCACAGTGACCAAAATTGCCATTTTTACAGAGTTTTGCTTACTCAGAAGCTTCAATTTTGACCAATTTCAGGCACAGAAATGACTTTAAACACACTTATTTTAGTTGAAAAAGTAATATTTCACATCCAACAGTCATTTAAAGTCAAAAGATTAAATGGTAAAATGTCATCAATATTGACCACTTTTTTGAACGTTCGACCGGTCCGGGGTCATCGTTTTTCATCATAAAATTTATTTTTTGGACTCTACCAAAAATGATTCAAAATGTCACTTGGATCGGGCCTCATGTTGAATAACCATTTTTTAAACCCTCACAGTGACCAAAATTGCCATTTTTACAGAGTTTTTGCTTACTCAAAAGTTCCAGTTTTGACCAAATTTCAGGCACAGAAATGATTTTAAACACACTTATTTTAGTTGAAAAATTAATAATTCACATCAAACCGTCATTTAAAGTCAAAAGATTAAATGTTAACATTTCATCAATATTGAGCACTTTTTTGAACGTTCGACAGGTCCGGGGTCATCGTTTTTCATCAGAAAATTGATTTTTTTGACTCTACCAAAAATGATTAAAAATGTCATTGGATCGGGCCTCATGTTGAATTACCACTTTTTAAACCCACACAGTGACCAAAATTGCCATTTTTACAGAGTTTTGCTTACTCAGAAGCTTCAATTTTGATCAATTTCAGGCACAGAAATCACTTTAAACACCCTTATTTTAGTTGAAAAAGTAATAATTCACATCCAACAGTCATTTAAAGTCAAAAGATTAAATGTTAAAATGTCATCAATATTGACCACTTTTTTGAATCTTCGACTGGTCCGGGGTCATCGTTTTCATCATAAAATTGATTTTTTGGACACTACCAAAAATGATTCAAAATGTCATTTGGATCGGGCCTCATGTTGAATTACCACTTTTTAAATCCTCACAGTGACCAAAATTGCCATTTTTACAGAGTTTTGCTTACTCAGAAGCTTCAATTTTGACCAATTTCAGGCGGAGCGGGTCTCACGGAGCTACACATTCACGCGGCCATCTTGGTCCCGCGCTAGGCTCCTCCCCGAATAACCACTTTTTAAACCCTCACAGTGAGCAAAATTGCCATTTTTACAGAGTTTTCGCTTACTCAAAAGCTTCAATTTGACCAATTTCAGGCACAGAAATGACTTTAAACACACTTATTTTAGTTGAAAAAGTAATAATAAACATCCAACCGTCATTTAAAGTCAAAAGATTAAATTAAAAATTTCATCAATATTGACCACTTTTTGAACATTCGACAGGTCCGGGGTCATCGTTTTTCATCAGAGAATAGATTTTTGCACTCTACCAAAAATGATTCAAAATGTTATTTGGATCGGGCCTCATGTTGAATTACCACTTTTTAAATCCTTACAGTGACCAAATTGCCATTTTTACAGAGTTTTGCTTACTCAGAAGCTTCAATTTTGACCAATTTCAGGCGGAGCGGGTCTCACGGAGCTACACGATCACGCGGCCATCTTGGTCCCGTGCTTAGGCTCCTCCCGAATAACCACTTTTAAACCCTCACAGTGAGCAAATTGCCATTTTTACAGAGTTTTTTTCCCTTACTCAAAAGCTTCAATTTTGACCAATTTCAGGCACAGAAATGACTTTAAACACACTTATTTTAGTTGAAAAAGTAATAATTCACATCCAACCGTCATTTAAAGTCAAAAGATTAAATGTTAAAATTACATCAATATTGACCACTTTTTTGAACGTTCGACAGGTCCGGGGTCATCGTTTTTCATCATAAAATAGATTTTTTGGACTCTACCGAAAAATATTCAAAATGTCATTTGGATCTGGCCTCATGTTGAATAACCACTTTTTAAACCCTCACAGTGACCAAAATTGCCATTTTTACAGAGTTTTGCTTAATCAGAAGCTTCAATTTTGACCAATTTCAGGCACAGAAATGACTTTAAACACACTTATTTTAGTTGAAAAAGTAATATTTCACATCCAACAGTCATTTAAAGTCAAAAGATTAAATGTTAAAATTTCATCAATATTGACCACGTTTTTCATCAGAAAATGGATTTTTTGCACTCTACCAAAAATGATTCAAAATGTCATTTGGATTGGGCCTCATGTTGAATAACCACTTTTTAAACCCTCACAGTGACCAAAATTGCCATTTTTACAGAGTTTTGCTTACTCAGAAGCTTCAATTTTGACCAATTTCAGGCACAGAAATGACTTTAAACACACTTATTTTAGTTGAAAAAGTAATATTTCACATCCAACAGTCATTTAAAGTCAAAAGATTAAATGGTAAAATGTCATCAATATTGACCACTTTTTTGAACGTTCGACTGGTCCGGGGTCATCGTTTTTCATCATAAAATTGATTTTTTTGACTCTACCAAAAATGATTAAAAATGTCATTTGGATCGGGCCTCATGTTGAATTACCACTTTTTAAACCCACACAGTGACCAAAATTGCCATTTTTACAGAGTTTTGCTTACTCAGAAGCTTAAATTTTGATCAATTTCAGGCACAGAAATCACTTTAAACACCCTTATTTTAGTTGAAAAAGTAATAATTCACATCCAACAGTCATTTAAAGTCAAAAGATTAAATGTTAAAATTTCATCAATATTGACCACTTTTTTTAACCTTCGACTCGTCCGGGGTCATCGTTTTTCATCATAAAATTGATTTTTTGGACTCTACTAAAAATTATTCAAAATGTCATTTGGATCGGCCCTCATGTTGAATAACCACTTTTTAAACCCTCACAGTGACCAAAATTGCCATTTTTACAGAGTTTTGCTTACTCAGAAGCTTCAATTTTGACCAATTTCAGGCGGAGCGGGTCTCACGGAGCTACACGATCACGCGGCCATCTTGGTCCCGTGCTAGGCTCCTCCCCGAATAACCACTTTTTAAACCCTCACAGTGACCAAAATTGCAATTTTTACAGAGTTTTCGCTTACTCACAAGCTTCAATTTCGGCCAATTTCAGGCACAGAAATGACTTTAAACACAATTATTTTAGTTGAAAAAGTAATATTTCACATCCAACAGTCATTTAAAGTCAAAAGATTAAATGGTAAAATTTCATCAATATTGACCACTTTTTTGAACGTTCGACTGGTCCGGGGTCATCGTTTTTCATCATAAAATTGATTTTTTCGACTCTACCAAAAATGATTCAAAATGTCACTTGGATCGGGCCTCATGGTGAATAACCACTTTTTAAACCCTCACAGTGACCAAAATTGCCATTTTTACAGAGTTTTGCTTACTCAGAAGCTTCAATTTTGACCAATTTCAGGCACAGAAATGACTTTAAACACACTTATTTTAGTTGAAAAAGTAATATTTCACATCCAACAGTCATTTAAAGTCAAAAGATTAAATGGTAAAATTTCATCAATATTGGCCACTTTTTTGAACGTTCGACAGGTCCGGGGTCATCATTTTTCATCAGAAAATTGATTTTTTGGACTTCACCAAAAATGATTAAAAATGTCATTTGGATCGGGCCTCATGTTGAATTACCACTTTTTAAACCCTCACAGTGACCAAAATTGCAATTTTTACAGAGTTTTGCTTACTCAGAGCTTCAATTTTGATCAATTTCAGGCACAGAAATCACTTTAAACACACTTATTTTAGTTGAAAAAGTAATAATTCACATCCAACAGTCATTTATAGTCAAAAGATTAAATGTTAAAATGTCATCAATATTGACCACTTTTTTGAATCTTCGACTGGTCCGGGGTCATTGTTTTTCATCAGAAAATTGATTTTTTTGGACTCTACCAAAAATTATTCAAAATGACATTTGGATCGGGCCTCATGTTGAATAACCACTTTTTAAACCCTCACAGTGACCAAAATTGCCATTTTTACAGAGTTTTCGCTTACTCACAAGCTTCAATTTCGGCCAATTTCAGGCACAGAAATGACTTTAAACACAATTATTTTAGTTGAAAAAGTAATACTTCACATCCAACAGTCATTTAAAGTCAAAAGATTAAATGTTAATATTTCATCAATATTGAGCACTTTTTTGAACGTTCGACAGGTCCGGGGTCATCATTTTTCATCAGAAAATTGATTTTTTAACCTCTACCAAAAATGATTAAAAATGTCATTTGGATCGGGCCTCATGTTGAATTACCACTTTCTAAACCCTCACAGTGACCAAAATTACCATTTTTACAGAGTTTTGTTTACTCAGAAGCTTCAATTTTGATCAATTTCAGGCACAGAAATCACTTTAAACACACTTATTTTAGTTGAAAAAGTAATAATTCACATCCAACAGTCATTTAAAGTCAAAAGATTAAATGTTAAAATGTCATCAATATTGACCACTTTTTTGAACCTTCGACAGGTCCGGGGTCATCGTTTTTCATCAGAGAATAGATTTTTTGCACTCTACCAAAAATGATTCAAAATGTTATTTGGATCGGGCCTCATGTTGAATTACCACTTTTTAAATCCTCACAGTGACCAAAATTGCCATTTTTACAGAGTTTTGCTTACTAAAAAGCTTCAATTTTGACCAATTTCAGGCGGAGCGGGTCTCACGGAGCTACACGATCACGCGGCCATCTTGGTCCCGCGCTAGGCTCCTCCCCGAATAACCACTTTTTAAACCCTCACAGTGAGCAAAATTGCCATTTTTACAGAGTTTTCGCTTACTCAAAAGCTTCAATTTTGACCAATTTCAGGCACAGAAATGACTTTAAACACACTTATTTTAGTTGAAAAAGTAATAATTCACATCCAACCGTCATTTAAAGTCAAAAGATTAAATGTTAAAATTTTATCAATATTGACCACTTTTTTGAACGTTCGACAGGTCCGGGGTCATCGTTTTTCATCAGAAAATGGATTTTTTGCACTCTACCAAAAATGATTCAAAATGTCATTTGGATTGGGCCTCATGTTGAATAACCACTTTTTAAACCCTCACAGTGACCAAAATTGCCATTTTTACAGAGTTTTGCTTACTCAGAAGCTTCAATTTTGACCAATTTCAGGCACAGAAATGACTTTAAACACACTTATTTTAGTTGAAAAAGTAATATTTCACATCCAACAGTCATTTAAAGTCAAAAGATTAAATGGTAAAATGTCATCAATATTGACCACTTTTTTGAACGTTCGACTGGTCCGGGGTCATCGTTTTTCATCATAAAATTGATTTTTTGGACTCTACCAAAAATGATTCAAAATGTCATTTGGATCGGGCCTCATGTTGAATTACCACTTTTTAAATCCTCACAGTGACCAAAATTGCCATTTTTACAGAGTTTTGCTTACTCAGAAGCTTCAATTTTGATCAATTTCAGGCACAGAAATCACTTTAAACACCCTTATTTTAGTTGAAAAAGTAATAATTCACATCCAACAGTCATTTAAAGTCAAAAGATTAAATGTTAAAATGTCATCAATATTGACCACTTTTTTGAATCTTCGACTGGTCCGGGGTCATCGTTTTTCATCATAAAATTGATTTTTTGGACTCTACCAAAAATGATTCAAAATGTCATTTGGATCGGGCCTCATGTTGAATAACCACTTTTTAAACCCTCACAGTGACTAAAATTGCCATTTTTACACAGTTTTTGCTTACTCAAAAGCTTCAATTTTGACCAATTTTAGGCACAGAAATGACTTTAAACACACTTATTTTAATTGAAAAAGTAATAATTCACATCCAACAGTCATTTAAAGTCAAAAGATGAAATGTTAAAATGTCATCAATATTGACCACTTTTTTGAACCTTCGACTGGTCCGGGGTCATCGTTTTTCATCATAAAATTCATTTTTTGTACTCTACCATAAATGATTCAAAATGTCATTTGGATCGGGCCTCATGGTGAATAACCACTTTTTAAACCCTCACAGTGACCAAAATTGCCATTTTTACAGAGTTTTGCTTACTCAAAAGTTCCAGTTTTGACCAATTTCAGGCACAGAAATGATTTTAAACACACTTATTTTAGTTGAAAAATTAATAATTCACATCAAACCGTCATTTAAAGTCAAAAGATTAAATGTTAACATTTCATCAATATTGAGCACTTTTTTGAACGTTCGACAGGTCCGGGGTCATCGTTTTTCATCAGAAAATTGATTTTTTTGACTCTACCAAAAATGATTAAAAATGTCATTTGGATCGGGCCTCATGTTGAATTACCACTTTTTAAACCCACACAGTGACCAAAATTGCCATTTTTACAGAGTTTTGCTTACTCAGAAGCTTCAATTTTGATCAATTTCAGGCACAGAAATCACTTTAAACACCCTTATTTTAGTTGAAAAGGTAATAATTCACATCCAACAGTCATTTAAAGTCAAAAGATTAAATGTTAAAATGTCATCAATATTGACCACTTTTTTGAATCTTCGACTGGTCCGGGGTCATCGTTTTTCATCATAAAATTGATTTTTTGGACTCTACCAAAAATGATTCAAAATGTCATTTGGATCGGGCCTCATGTTGAATTACTACTTTTTATATCCTCACAGTGACCAAAATTGCCATTTTTACAGAGTTTTGCTTACTCAGAAGCTTCAATTTTGACCAATTTCAGGCGGAGCGGGTCTCACGGAGCTACACGATCACGCGGCCATCTTGGTCCCGCGCTAGGCTCCTCCCCGAATAACCACTTTTTAAACCCTCACAGTGAGCAAAATTGCCATTTTTACAGAGTTTTCGCTTACTCAAAAGCTTCAATTTTGACCAATTTCAGGCACAGAAATGACTTTAAACACACTTATTTTAGTTGAAAAAGTAATAATAAACATCCAACCGTCATTTAAAGTCAAAAGATTAAAATTAAAAATTTCATCAATATTGACCACTTTTTTGAACATTCGACAGGTCCGGGGTCATCGTTTTTCATCAGAGAATAGATTTTTTGCACTCTACCAAAAATGATTCAAAATGTTATTTGGATCGGGCCTCATGTTGAATTACCACTTTTTAAATCCTCACAGTGACCAAAATTGCCATTTTTACAGAGTTTTGCTTACTCAGAAGCTTCAATTTTGACCAATTTCAGGCGGAGCGGGTCTCACGGAGCTACACGATCACGCGGCCATCTTGGTCCCGTGCTAGGCTCCTCCCCGAATAACCACTTTTTAAACCCTCACAGTGAGCAAAATTGCCATTTTTACAGAGTTTTCGTTTACTCAAAAGCTTCAATTTTGACCAATTTCAGGCACAGAAATGACTTTAAACACACTTATTTTAGTTGAAAAAGTAATAATTCACATCCAACCGTCATTTAAAGTCAAAAGATTAAATGTTAAAATTACATCAATATTGACCACTTTTTTGAACGTTCGACAGGTCCGGGGTCATCGTTTTTCATCATAAAATAGATTTTTTGGACTCTACCGAAAAATATTCAAAATGTCATTTGGATCGGGCCTCATGTTGAATAACCACTTTTTAAACCCTCACAGTGACCAAAATTGCCATTTTTACAGAGTTTTGCTTACTCAGAAGCTTCAATTTTGACCAATTTCAGGCACAGAAATGACTTTAAACACACTTATTTTAGTTGAAAAAGTAATATTTCACATCCAACAGTCATTTAAAGTCAAAAGATTAAATGGTAACATTTTATCAATATTGGCCACTTTTTTTAACGTTCGACAGGTCCGGGGTCATCATTTTTCATCAGAAAATAGATTTTTTGGACTTCACCAAAAATTATTAAAAATGTCATTTGGATCGGGCCTCATGTTGAATTACCACTTTTTAAACCCTCACAGTGACCAAAATTGCAATTTTTACAGAGTTTTGCTTACTCAGAAGCTTCAATTTTGATCAATTTCAGGCACAGAAATCACTTTAAACACACTTATTTTAGTTGAAAAAGTAATAATTCACATCCAACAGACATTTAAAGTCAAAAGATTAAATGTTAAAATGTCATCAATATTGACCACTTTTTTGAATCTTCGACTGGTCCGGGGTCATCGTTTTTCATCAGAAAATTGATTTTTTTGGACTCTACCAAAAATTATTCAAAATGACATTTAGATCGGGCCTCATGTTGAATAACCACTTTTTAAACCCTCACAGTGACCAAAATTGCCATTTTTACAGAGTTTTCGCTTACTGACAAGCTTCAATTTCGGCCAATTTCAGGCACAGAAATGACTTTAAACACAATTATTTTAGTTGAAAAAGTAATATTTCACATCCAACAGTCATTTAAAGTCAAAAGATTAAATGGTAAAATTTCATTAATATTGACCACTTTTTTGAACGTTCGACTGGTCCGGGGTCATCGTTTTTCATCATAAAATTGATTTTTTCGACTCTACCAAAAATGATTCAAAATGTCACTTGGATCGGGCCTCATGGTGAATAACCACTTTTTAAACCCTCACAGTGACCAAAATTGCCATTTTTACAGAGTTTTGCTTACTCAGAAGCTTCAATTTTGACCAATTTCAGGCACAGAAATGACTTTAAACACACTTATTTTAGTTGAAAAAGTAATATTTCACATCCAACAGTCATTTAAAGTCAAAAGATTAAATGGTAAAATGTCATCAATATTGACCACTTTTTTGAACGTTCGACTGGTCCGGGGTCATCGTTTTTCATCATAAAATTGATTTTTTGGACTCTACCAAAAATGATTCAAAATGTCATTTGGATCGGGCCTCATGTTGAATTACCACTTTTTAAATCCTCACAGTGACCAAAATTGCCATTTTTACAGAGTTTTGCTTACTCAGAAGCTTCAATTTTGATCAATTTCAGGCACAGAAATCACTTTAAACACCCTTATTTTAGTTGAAAAAGTAATAATTCACATCCAACAGTCATTTAAAGTCAAAAGATTAAATGTTAAAATGTCATCAATATTGACCACTTTTTTGAATCTTCGACTGGTCCGGGGTCATCGTTTTTCATCATAAAATTGATTTTTTGGACTCTACCAAAAATGATTCAAAATGTCATTTGGATCGGGCCTCATGTTGAATAACCACTTTTTAAACCCTCACAGTGACTAAAATTGCCATTTTTACACAGTTTTTGCTTACTCAAAAGCTTCAATTTTGACCAATTTTAGGCACAGAAATGACTTTAAACACACTTATTTTAATTGAAAAAGTAATAATTCACATCCAACAGTCATTTAAAGTCAAAAGATGAAATGTTAAAATGTCATCAATATTGACCACTTTTTTGAACCTTCGACTGGTCCGGGGTCATCGTTTTTCATCATAAAATTCATTTTTTGTACTCTACCATAAATGATTCAAAATGTCATTGGATCGGGCCTCATGGTGAATAACCACTTTTTAAACCCTCACAGTGACCAAAATTGCCATTTTTACAGAGTTTTGCTTACTCAAAAGTTCCAGTTTTGACCAATTTCAGGCACAGAAATGATTTTAAACACACTTATTTTAGTTGAAAAATTAATAATTCACATCAAACCGTCATTTAAAGTCAAAAGATTAAATGTTAACATTTCATCAATATTGAGCACTTTTTTGAACGTTCGACAGGTCCGGGGTCATCGTTTTTCATCAGAAAATTGATTTTTTTGACTCTACCAAAAATGATTAAAAATGTCATTTGGATCGGGCCTCATGTTGAATTACCACTTTTTAAACCCACACAGTGACCAAAATTGCCATTTTTACAGAGTTTTGCTTACTCAGAAGCTTCAATTTTGATCAATTTCAGGCACAGAAATCACTTTAAACACCCGTATTTTAGTTGAAAAGGTAATAATTCACATCCAACAGTCATTTAAAGTCAAAAGATTAAATGTTAAAATGTCATCAATATTGACCACTTTTTTGAATCTTCGACTGGTCCGGGGTCATCGTTTTTCATCATAAAATTGATTTTTTGGACTCTACCAAAAATGATTCAAAATGTCATTTGGATCGGGCCTCATGTTGAATTACTACTTTTTATATCCTCACAGTGACCAAAATTGCCATTTTTACAGAGTTTTGCTTACTCAGAAGCTTCAATTTTGACCAATTTCAGGCGGAGCGGGTCTCACGGAGCTACACGATCACGCGGCCATCTTGGTCCCGCGCTAGGCTCCTCCCCGAATAACCACTTTTTAAACCCTCACAGTGAGCAAAATTGCCATTTTTACAGAGTTTTCGCTTACTCAAAAGCTTCAATTTTGACCAATTTCAGGCACAGAAATGACTTTAAACACACTTATTTTAGTTGAAAAAGTAATAATAAACATCCAACCGTCATTTAAAGTCAAAAGATTAAAATTAAAAATTTCATCAATATTGACCACTTTTTTGAACATTCGACAGGTCCGGGGTCATCGTTTTTCATCAGAGAATAGATTTTTTGCACTCTACCAAAAATGATTCAAAATGTTATTTGGATCGGGCCTCATGTTGAATTACCACTTTTTAAATCCTCACAGTGACCAAAATTGCCATTTTTACAGAGTTTTGCTTACTCAGAAGCTTCAATTTTGACCAATTTCAGGCGGAGCGGGTCTCACGGAGCTACACGATCACGCGGCCATCTTGGTCCCGTGCTAGGCTCCTCCCCGAATAACCACTTTTTAAACCCTCACAGTGAGCAAAATTGCCATTTTTACAGAGTTTTCGTTTACTCAAAAGCTTCAATTTTGACCAATTTCAGGCACAGAAATGACTTTAAACACACTTATTTTAGTTGAAAAAGTAATAATTCACATCCAACCGTCATTTAAAGTCAAAAGATTAAATGTTAAAATTACATCAATATTGACCACTTTTTTGAACGTTCGACAGGTCCGGGGTCATCGTTTTTCATCATAAAATAGATTTTTTGGACTCTACCGAAAAATATTCAAAATGTCATTTGGATCGGGCCTCATGTTGAATAACCACTTTTTAAACCCTCACAGTGACCAAAATTGCCATTTTTACAGAGTTTTGCTTACTCAGAAGCTTCAATTTTGACCAATTTCAGGCACAGAAATGACTTTAAACACACTTATTTTAGTTGAAAAAGTAATATTTCACATCCAACAGTCATTTAAAGTCAAAAGATTAAATGGTAACATTTTATCAATATTGGCCACTTTTTTGAACGTTCGACAGGTCCGGGGTCATCATTTTTCATCAGAAAATAGATTTTTTGGACTTCACCAAAAATTATTAAAAATGTCATTTGGATCGGGCCTCATGTTGAATTACCACTTTTTAAACCCTCACAGTGACCAAAATTGCAATTTTTACAGAGTTTTGCTTACTCAGAAGCTTCAATTTTGATCAATTTCAGGCACAGAAATCACTTTAAACACACTTATTTTAGTTGAAAAAGTAATAATTCACATCCAACAGACATTTAAAGTCAAAAGATTAAATGTTAAAATGTCATCAATATTGACCACTTTTTTGAATCTTCGACTGGTCCGGGGTCATCGTTTTTCATCAGAAAATTGATTTTTTTGGACTCTACCAAAAATTATTCAAAATGACATTTAGATCGGGCCTCATGTTGAATAACCACTTTTTAAACCCTCACAGTGACCAAAATTGCCATTTTTACAGAGTTTTCGCTTTCTCACAAGCTTCAATTTCGGCCAATTTCAGGCACAGAAATGACTTTAAACACAATTATTTTAGTTGAAAAAGTAATATTTCACATCCAACAGTCATTTAAAGTCAAAAGATTAAATGGTAAAATTTCATTAATATTGACCACTTTTTTGAACGTTCGACTGGTCCGGGGTCATCGTTTTTCATCATAAAATTGATTTTTTCGACTCTACCAAAAATGATTCAAAATGTCACTTGGATCGGGCCTCATGGTGAATAACCACTTTTTAAACCCTCACAGTGACCAAAATTGCCATTTTTACAGAGTTTTCGCTTACTCAAAAGCTTCAATTTTGACCAATTTCAGGCACAGAAATGACTTTAAACACACTTATTTTAGTTGAAAAAGTAATAATAAACATCCAACCGTCATTTAAAGTCAAAAGATTAAATGTTAATATTTCATCAATATTGAGCACTTTTTTGAACGTTCGACAGGTCCGGGGTCATCGTTTTTCATCATAAAATTGATTTTTTGGACTCTACCAAAAATGATTCAAAATGTCATTTGGATCGGGCCTCATGTTGAATAACCACTTTTTAAACCCTCACAGTGACTAAAATTGCCATTTTTACAGAGTTTTCGCTTACTCAAAAGCTTCAATTTTGACCAATTTTAGGCACAGAAATGACTTTAAACACACTTATTTTAATTGAAAAAGTAATAATTCACATCCAACAGTCATTTAAAGTCAAAAGATGAAATGTTAAAATGTCATCAATATTGACCACTTTTTTGAACCTTCGACTGGTCCGGGGTCATCATTTTTCATCATAAAATTCATTTTTTGTACTCTACCAAAAATGATTCAAAATGTCATTTGGATCGGGCCTCATGGTGAATAACCACTTTTTAAACCCTCACAGTGACCAAAATTGGCATTTTTACAGAGTTTTCGCTTACTCAAAAGCTTCAATTTTGACCAATTTCAGGCACAGAAATGACTTTAAACACACTTATTTTAGTTGAAAAAGTAATAATAAACATCCAACCGTCATTTAAAGTCAAAAGATTACAATTTTAAATTTCATCAATATTGACCACTTTTTTTTAACCTTCGACAGGTCCGGGGTCATCGTTTTTCATCAGAGAATAGATTTTTTGCACTCTACCAAAAGTGATTCAAAATGTTATTTGGATCGGGCCTCATGTTGAATTACCACTTTTTAAATCCTCACAGTGACCAAAATTGCCATTTTTACAGAGTTTTGCTTACTAAAAAGCTTCAATTTTGACCAATTTCAGGCGGAGCGGGTCTCACGGAGCTACACGATCACGCGGCCATCTTGGTCCCGCGCTAGGCTCCTCCCCGAATAACCACTTTTTAAACCCTCACAGTGAGCAAAATTGCCATTTTTACAGAGTTTTCGCTTACTTAAAAGCTTCAATTTTGACCAATTTCAGGCACAGAAATGACTTTAAACACACTTATTTTAGTTGAAAAAGTAATAATTCACATCCAACCGTCATTTAAAGTCAAAAGATTAAATGTTAAAATTTCATCAATATTGACCACTTTTTTGAACGTTCGACAGGTCCGGGGTCATCGTTTTTCATCATAAAATTGATTTTTTGGACTCTACCAAAAATTATTCAAAATGTCATTTGGATCGGGCCTCATGTTGAATAACCATTTTTTAAACCCTCACAATGACCAAAATTGCCATATTTACAGAGTTTTTTCTTACACAAAAGCTTCAATTTTGACCAATTTCAAGCACAGAAATGACTTTAAACACACTTATTTTAGTTGAAAAAGTAATATTTCACATCCAACAGTCATTTAAAGTCCAAAGATTAAATCTTAACATTTCATCAATATTAACCACTTTTTTGAATCTTCGACTGGTCCGGGGTCATCGTTTTTCATCATAAAATTGATTTTTTGGACTCTACCAAAAATGATTCAAAATGTCATTTGGATCGGGCCTCATGTTGAATAACCACTTTTTAAACCCTCACAGTGACCAAAATTGCCATTTTTACAGAGTTTTCGCTTACTCAAAAGCTTCAATTTCGGCCAATTTCAGGCACAGAAATGACTTTAAACACAATTATTTTAGTTGAAAAAGTAATAATTCACATCCAACCGTCATTTAAAGTCAAAAGATTAAATGTTAAAATTTTATCAATATTGACCACTTTTTTTAACGTTCGACAGGTCCGGGGTCATCGTTTTTCATCATAAAATAGATTTTTTGGACTCTACCGAAAAATATTCAAAATGTCATTTGGATCGGGCCTCATGTTGAATAACCACTTTTTAAACCCTCACAGTGACCAAAATTGCCATTTTTACAGAGTTTTGCTTACTCAGAAGCTTCAATTTTGACCAATTTCAGGCACAGAAATGACTTTAAACACACTTATTTTAGTTGAAAAAGTAATATTTCACATCCAACAGTCATTTAAAGTCAAAAGATTAAATGGTAACATTTTATCAATATTGGCCACTTTTTTGAACGTTCGACAGGTCCGGGGTCATCATTTTTCATCAGAAAATAGATTTTTTGGACTTCACCAAAAATTATTAAAAATGTCATTTGGATCGGGCCTCATGTTGAATTACCACTTTTTAAACCCTCACAGTGACCAAAATTGCAATTTTTACAGAGTTTTGCTTACTCAGAAGCTTCAATTTTGATCAATTTGAGGCACAGAAATCACTTTAAACACACTTATTTTAGTTGAAAAAGTAATAATTCACATCCAACAGACATTTAAAGTCAAAAGATTAAATGTTAAAATGTCATCAATATTGACCACTTTTTTGAATCTTCGACTGGTCCGGGGTCATCGTTTTTCATCAGAAAATTGATTTTTTTGGACTCTACCAAAAATTATTCAAAATGACATTTAGATCGGGCCTCATGTTGAATAACCACTTTTTAAACCCTCACAGTGACCAAAATTGCCATTTTTACAGAGTTTTCGCTTACTCACAAGCTTCAATTTCGGCCAATTTCAGGCACAGAAATGACTTTAAACACAATTATTTTAGTTGAAAAAGTAATATTTCACATCCAACAGTCATTTAAAGTCAAAAGATTAAATGGTAAAATTTCATTAATATTGACCACTTTTTTGGACGTTCGACTGGTCCGGGGTCATCGTTTTTCATCATAAAATTGATTTTTTCGACTCTACCAAAAATGATTCAAAATGTCACTTGGATCGGGCCTCATGGTGAATAACCACTTTTTAAACCCTCACAGTGACCAAAATTGCCATTTTTACAGAGTTTTCGCTTACTCAAAAGCTTCAATTTTGACCAATTTCAGGCACAGAAATGACTTTAAACACACTTATTTTAGTTGAAAAAGTAATAATAAACATCCAACCGTCATTTAAAGTCAAAAGATTAAATGTTAATATTTCATCAATATTGAGCACTTTTTTGAACGTTCGACAGGTCCGGGGTCATCGTTTTTCATCATAAAATTGATATTTTGGACTCTACCAAAAATGATTCAAAATGTCATTTGGATCGGGCCTCATGTTGAATAACCCCTTTTTAAACCCTCACAGTGACTAAAATTGCCATTTTTACAGAGTTTTCGCTTACTCAAAAGCTTCAATTTTGACCAATTTTAGGCACAGAAATGACTTTAAACACACTTATTTTAATTGAAAAAGTAATAATTCACATCCAACAGTCATTTAAAGTCAAAAGATGAAATGTTAAAATGTCATCAATATTGACCACTTTTTTGAACCTTCGACTGGTCCGGGGTCATCATTTTTCATCATAAAATTCATTTTTTGTACTCTACCAAAAATGATTCAAAATGTCATTTGGATCGGGCCTCATGGTGAATAACCACTTTTTAAACCCTCACAGTGACCAAAATTGGCATTTTTACAGAGTTTTCGCTTACTCAAAAGCTTCAATTTTGACCAATTTCAGGCACAGAAATGACTTTAAACACACTTATTTTAGTTGAAAAAGTAATAATAAACATCCAACCGTCATTTAAAGTCAAAAGATTACAATTTTAAATTTCATCAATATTGACCACTTTTTTTTAACCTTCGACAGGTCCGGGGTCATCGTTTTTCATCAGAGAATAGATTTTTTGCACTCTACCAAAAGTGATTCAAAATGTTATTTGGATCGGGCCTCATGTTGAATTACCACTTTTTAAATCCTCACAGTGACCAAAATTGCCATTTTTACAGAGTTTTGCTTACTAAAAAGCTTCAATTTTGACCAATTTCAGGCGGAGCGGGTCTCACGGAGCTACACGATCACGCGGCCATCTTGGTCCCGCGCTAGGCTCCTCCCCGAATAACCACTTTTTAAACCCTCACAGTGAGCAAAATTGCCATTTTTACAGAGTTTTCGCTTACTTAAAAGCTTCAATTTTGACCAATTTCAGGCACAGAAATGACTTTAAACACACTTATTTTAGTTGAAAAAGTAATAATTCACATCCAACCGTCATTTAAAGTCAAAAGATTAAATGTTAAAATTTCATCAATATTGACCACTTTTTTGAACGTTCGACAGGTCCGGGGTCATCGTTTTTCATCATAAAATTGATTTTTTGGACTCTACCAAAAATTATTCAAAATGTCATTTGGATCGGGCCTCATGTTGAATAACCATTTTTTAAACCCTCACAATGACCAAAATTGCCATATTTACAGAGTTTTTGCTTACACAAAAGCTTCAATTTTGACCAATTTCAAGCACAGAAATGACTTTAAACACACTTATTTTAGTTGAAAAAGTAATATTTCACATCCAACAGTCATTTAAAGTCCAAAGATTAAATCTTAACATTTCATCAATATTAACCACTTTTTTGAATCTTCGACTGGTCCGGGGTCATCGTTTTTCATCATAAAATTGATTTTTTGGACTCTACCAAAAATGATTCAAAATGTCATTTGGATCGGGCCTCATGTTGAATAACCACTTTTTAAACCCTCACAGTGACCAAAATTGCCATTTTTACAGAGTTTTCGCTTACTCAAAAGCTTCAATTTCGGCCAATTTCAGGCACAGAAATGACTTTAAACACAATTATTTTAGTTGAAAAAGTAATAATTCACATCCAACCGTCATTTAAAGTCAAAAGATTAAATGTTAAAATTTTATCAATATTGACCACTTTTTTGAACGTTCGACAGGTCCGGGGTCATCGTTTTTCATCAGAAAATGGATTTTTTGCACTCTACCAAAAATTATTCAAAATGACATTTAGATCGGGCCTCATGTTGAATAACCACTTTTTAAACCCTCACAGTGACCAAAATTGCCATTTTTACAGAGTTTTCGCTTACTCACAAGCTTCAATTTCGGCCAATTTCAGGCACAGAAATGACTTTAAACACAATTATTTTAGTTGAAAAAGTAATATTTCACATCCAACAGTCATTTAAAGTCAAAAGATTAAATGGTAAAATTTCATTAATATTGACCACTTTTTTGAACGTTCGACTGGTCCGGGGTCATCGTTTTTCATCATAAAATTGATTTTTTCGACTCTACCAAAAATGATTCAAAATGTCACTTGGATCGGGCCTCATGGTGAATAACCACTTTTTAAACCCTCACAGTGACCAAAATTGCCATTTTTACAGAGTTTTCGCTTACTCAAAAGCTTCAATTTTGACCAATTTCAGGCACAGAAATGACTTTAAACACACTTATTTTAGTTGAAAAAGTAATAATAAACATCCAACCGTCATTTAAAGTCAAAAGATTAAATGTTAATATTTCATCAATATTGAGCACTTTTTTGAACGTTCGACAGGTCCGGGGTCATCGTTTTTCATCATAAAATTGATATTTTGGACTCTACCAAAAATGATTCAAAATGTCATTTGGATCGGGCCTCATGTTGAATAACCCCTTTTTAAACCCTCACAGTGACTAAAATTGCCATTTTTACAGAGTTTTCGCTTACTCAAAAGCTTCAATTTTGACCAATTTTAGGCACAGAAATGACTTTAAACACACTTATTTTAATTGAAAAAGTAATAATTCACATCCAACAGTCATTTAAAGTCAAAAGATGAAATGTTAAAATGTCATCAATATTGACCACTTTTTTGAACCTTCGACTGGTCCGGGGTCATCATTTTTCATCATAAAATTCATTTTTTGTACTCTACCAAAAATGATTCAAAATGTCATTTGGATCGGGCCTCATGGTGAATAACCACTTTTTAAACCCTCACAGTGACCAAAATTGGCATTTTTACAGAGTTTTCGCTTACTCAAAAGCTTTAATTTTGACCAATTTCAGGCACAGAAATGACTTTAAACACACTTATTTTAGTTGAAAAAGTAATAATAAACATCCAACCGTCATTTAAAGTCAAAAGATTACAATTTTAAATTTCATCAATATTGACCACTTTTTTTTAACCTTCGACAGGTCCGGGGTCATCGTTTTTCATCAGAGAATAGATTTTTTGCACTCTACCAAAAGTGATTCAAAATGTTATTTGGATCGGGCCTCATGTTGAATTACCACTTTTTAAATCCTCACAGTGACCAAAATTGCCATTTTTACAGAGTTTTGCTTACTAAAAAGCTTCAATTTTGACCAATTTCAGGCAGAGCGGGTCTCACGGAGCTACACGATCACGCGGCCATCTTGGTCCCGCGCTAGGCTCCTCCCCGAATAACCACTTTTTAAACCCTCACAGTGAGCAAAATTGCCATTTTTACAGAGTTTTCGCTTACTTAAAAGCTTCAATTTTGACCAATTTCAGGCACAGAAATGACTTTAAACACACTTATTTTAGTTGAAAAAGTAATAATTCACATCCAACCGTCATTTAAAGTCAAAAGATTAAATGTTAAAATTTCATCAATATTGACCACTTTTTTGAACGTTCGACAGGTCCGGGGTCATCGTTTTTCATCATAAAATTAATTTTTTGGACTCTACCAAAAATTATTCAAAATGTCATTTGGATCGGGCCTCATGTTGAATAACCATTTTTTAAACCCTCACAATGACCAAAATTGCCATATTTACAGAGTTTTTGCTTACACAAAAGCTTCAATTTTGACCAATTTCAAGCACAGAAATGACTTTAAACACACTTATTTTAGTTGAAAAAGTAATATTTCACATCCAACAGTCATTTAAAGTCCAAAGATTAAATCTTAACATTTCATCAATATTAACCACTTTTTTGAATCTTCGACTGGTCCGGGGTCATCGTTTTTCATCATAAAATTGATTTTTTGGACTCTACCAAAAATGATTCAAAATGTCATTTGGATCGGGCCTCATGTTGAATAACCACTTTTTAAACCCTCACAGTGACCAAAATTGCCATTTTTACAGAGTTTTCGCTTACTCAAAAGCTTCAATTTCGGCCAATTTCAGGCACAGAAATGACTTTAAACACAATTATTTTAGTTGAAAAAGTAATAATTCACATCCAACCGTCATTTAAAGTCAAAAGATTAAATGTTAAAATTTTATCAATATTGACCACTTTTTTGAACGTTCGACAGGTCCGGGGTCATCGTTTTTCATCAGAAAATGGATTTTTTGCACTCTACCAAAAATGATTCAAAATGTCATTTGGATTGGGCCTCATGTTGAATAACCACTTTTTAAACCCTCACAGTGACCAAAATTGCCATTTTTACAGAGTTTTGCTTACTCAGAAGCTTCAATTTTGACCAATTTCAGGCACAGAAACGACTTTAAACACACTTATTTTAGTTGAAAAAGTAATATTTCACATCCAACAGTCATTTAAAGTCAAAAGATTAAATGGTAAAATGTCATCAATATTGACCACTTTTTTGAACGTTCGACTGGTCCGGGGTCATCGTTTTTCATCATAAAATTGATTTTTTGGACTCTACCAAAAATGATTCAAAATGTCACTTGGATCGGGCCTCATGTTGAATAACCATTTTTTAAACCCTCACAATGACCAAAATTGCCATATTTACAGAGTTTTTGCTTACACAAAAGCTTCAATTTTGACCAATTTCAAGCACAGAAATGACTTTAAACACACTTATTTTAGTTGAAAAAGTAATATTTCACATCCAACAGTCATTTAAAGTCCAAAGATTAAATCTTAACATTTCATCAATATTAACCACTTTTTTGAATCTTCGACTGGTCCGGGGTCATCGTTTTTCATCATAAAATTGATTTTTTGGACTCTACCAAAAATGATTCAAAATGTCATTTGGATCGGGCCTCATGTTGAATAACCACTTTTTAAACCCTCACAGTGACCAAAATTGCCATTTTTACAGAGTTTTCGCTTACTCAAAAGCTTCAATTTCGGCCAATTTCAGGCACAGAAATGACTTTAAACACAATTATTTTAGTTGAAAAAGTAATAATTCACATCCAACCGTCATTTAAAGTCAAAAGATTAAATGTTAAAATTTTATCAATATTGACCACTTTTTTGAACGTTCGACAGGTCCGGGGTCATCGTTTTTCATCATAAAATAGATTTTTTGGACTCTACCGAAAAATATTCAAAATGTCATTTGGATCGGGCCTCATGTTGAATAACCACTTTTTAAACCCTCACAGTGACCAAAATTGCCATTTTTACAGAGTTTTGCTTACTCAGAAGCTTCAATTTTGACCAATTTCAGGCACAGAAATGACTTTAAACACACTTATTTTAGTTGAAAAAGTAATATTTCACATCCAACAGTCATTTAAAGTCAAAAGATTAAATGGTAACATTTTATCAATATTGGCCACTTTTTTGAACGTTCGACAGGTCCGGGGTCATCATTTTTCATCAGAAAATAGATTTTTTGGACTTCACCAAAAATTATTAAAAATGTCATTTGGATCGGGCCTCATGTTGAATTACCACTTTTTAAACCCTCACAGTGACCAAAATTGCAATTTTTACAGAGTTTTGCTTACTCAGAAGCTTCAATTTTGATCAATTTCAGGCACAGAAATCACTTTAAACACACTTATTTTAGTTGAAAAAGTAATAATTCACATCCAACAGACATTTAAAGTCAAAAGATTAAATGTTAAAATGTCATCAATATTGACCACTTTTTTGAATCTTCGACTGGTCCGGGGTCATCGTTTTTCATCAGAAAATTGATTTTTTTGGACTCTACCAAAAATTATTCAAAATGACATTTAGATCGGGCCTCATGTTGAATAACCACTTTTTAAACCCTCACAGTGACCAAAATTGCCATTTTTACAGAGTTTTCGCTTACTCACAAGCTTCAATTTCGGCCAATTTCAGGCACAGAAATGACTTTAAACACAATTATTTTAGTTGAAAAAGTAATATTTCACATCCAACAGTCATTTAAAGTCAAAAGATTAAATGGTAAAATTTCATTAATATTGACCACTTTTTTGAACGTTCGACTGGTCCGGGGTCATCGTTTTTCATCATAAAATTGATTTTTTCGACTCTACCAAAAATGATTCAAAATGTCACTTGGATCGGGCCTCATGGTGAATAACCACTTTTTAAACCCTCACAGTGACCAAAATTGCCATTTTTACAGAGTTTTCGCTTACTCAAAAGCTTCAATTTTGACCAATTTCAGGCACAGAAATGACTTTAAACACACTTATTTTAGTTGAAAAAGTAATAATAAACATCCAACCGTCATTTAAAGTCAAAAGATTAAATGTTAATATTTCATCAATATTGAGCACTTTTTTGAACGTTCGACAGGTCCGGGGTCATCGTTTTTCATCATAAAATTGATTTTTTGGACTCTACCAAAAATGATTCAAAATGTCATTTGGATCGGGCCTCATGTTGAATAACCCCTTTTTAAACCCTCACAGTGACTAAAATTGCCATTTTTACAGAGTTTTCGCTTACTCAAAAGCTTCAATTTTGACCAATTTTAGGCACAGAAATGACTTTAAACACACTTATTTTAATTGAAAAAGTAATAATTCACATCCAACAGTCATTTAAAGTCAAAAGATGAAATGTTAAAATGTCATCAATATTGACCACTTTTTTGAACCTTCGACTGGTCCGGGGTCATCATTTTTCATCATAAAATTCATTTTTTGTACTCTACCAAAAATGATTCAAAATGTCATTTGGATCGGGCCTCATGGTGAATAACCACTTTTTAAACCCTCACAGTGACCAAAATTGGCATTTTTACAGAGTTTTCGCTTACTCAAAAGCTTCAATTTTGACCAATTTCAGGCACAGAAATGACTTTAAACACACTTATTTTAGTTGAAAAAGTAATAATAAACATCCAACCGTCATTTAAAGTCAAAAGATTACAATTTTAAATTTCATCAATATTGACCACTTTTTTTTAACCTTCGACAGGTCCGGGGTCATCGTTTTTCATCAGAGAATAGATTTTTTGCACTCTACCAAAAGTGATTCAAAATGTTATTTGGATCGGGCCTCATGTTGAATTACCACTTTTTAAATCCTCACAGTGACCAAAATTGCCATTTTTACAGAGTTTTGCTTACTAAAAAGCTTCAATTTTGACCAATTTCAGGCGGAGCGGGTCTCACGGAGCTACACGATCACGCGGCCATCTTGGTCCCGCGCTAGGCTCCTCCCCGAATAACCACTTTTTAAACCCTCACAGTGAGCAAAATTGCCATTTTTACAGAGTTTTCGCTTACTTAAAAGCTTCAATTTTGACCAATTTTAGGCACAGAAATGACTTTAAACACACTTATTTTAGTTGAAAAAGTAATAATTCACATCCAACCGTCATTTAAAGTCAAAAGATTAAATGTTAAAATTTCATCAATATTGACCACTTTTTTGAACGTTCGACAGGTCCGGGGTCATCGTTTTTCATCATAAAATTGATTTTTTGGACTCTACCAAAAATTATTCAAAATGTCATTTGGATCGGGCCTCATGTTGAATAACCATTTTTTAAACCCTCACAATGACCAAAATTGCCATATTTACAGAGTTTTTGCTTACACAAAAGCTTCAATTTTGACCAATTTCAAGCACAGAAATGACTTTAAACACACTTATTTTAGTTGAAAAAGTAATATTTCACATCCAACAGTCATTTAAAGTCCAAAGATTAAATCTTAACATTTCATCAATATTAACCACTTTTTTGAATCTTCGACTGGTCCGGGGTCATCGTTTTTCATCATAAAATTGATTTTTTGGACTCTACCAAAAATGATTCAAAATGTCATTTGGATCGGGCCTCATGTTGAATAACCACTTTTTAAACCCTCACAGTGACCAAAATTGCCATTTTTACAGAGTTTTCGCTTACTCAAAAGCTTCAATTTCGGCCAATTTCAGGCACAGAAATGACTTTAAACACAATTATTTTAGTTGAAAAAGTAATAATTCACATCCAACCGTCATTTAAAGTCAAAAGATTAAATGTTAAAATTTTATCAATATTGACCACTTTTTTGAACGTTCGACAGGTCCGGGGTCATCGTTTTTCATCAGAAAATGGATTTTTTGCACTCTACCAAAAATGATTCAAAATGTCATTTGGATTGGGCCTCATGTTGAATAACCACTTTTTAAACCCTCACAGTGACCAAAATTGCCATTTTTACAGAGTTTTGCTTACTCAGAAGCTTCAATTTTGACCAATTTCAGGCACAGAAACGACTTTAAACACACTTATTTTAGTTGAAAAAGTAATATTTCACATCCAACAGTCATTTAAAGTCAAAAGATTAAATGGTAAAATGTCATCAATATTGACCACTTTTTTGAACGTTCGACTGGTCCGGGGTCATCGTTTTTCATCATAAAATTGATTTTTTGGACTCTACCAAAAATGATTCAAAATGTCACTTGGATCGGGCCTCATGTTGAATAACCATTTTTTAAACCCTCACAGTGACCAAAATTGCCATTTTTACAGAGTTTTTGCTTACTCAAAAGTTCCAGTTTTGACCAATTTCAGGCACAGAAATGATTTTAAACACACTTATTTTAGTTGAAAAATTAATAATTCACATCAAACCGTCATTTAAAGTCATAAGATTAAATGTTAACATTTCATCAATATTGAGCACTTCTTTGAACGTTCGACAGGTCCGGGGTCATCGTTTTTCATCAGAAAATTGATTTTTTTTGACTCTACCAAAAATGATTAAAAATGTCATTTGGATCGGGCCTCATGTTGAATTACCACTTTTTAAACCCACAGAGTGACCAAAATTGCCATTTTTACAGAGTTTTGCTTACTCAGAAGCTTCAATTTTGATCAATTTCAGGCACAGAAATCACTTTAAACACCCTTATTTTAGTTGAAAAAGTAATAATTCACATCCAACAGTCATTTAAAGTCAAAAGATTAAATGTTAAAATGTCATCAATATTGACCACTTTTTTGAACCTTCGACTGGTCCGGGGTCATCGTTTTTCATCATAAAATTCATTTTTTGTACTCTACCAAAAATGATTCAAAATGTCATTTGGATCGGGCCTCATGGTGAATAACCACTTTTTAAACCCTCACAGTGACCAAAATTGCCATTTTTACAGAGTTTTCGCTTACTCAAAAGCTTCAATTTTGACCAATTTCAGGCACAGAAATGACTTTAAACACACTTATTTTAGTTGAAAAAGTAATAATAAACATCCAACCGTCATTTAAAGTCAAAAGATTAAAATTTTAAATTTCATCAATATTGACCACTTTTTTTAACCTTCGACAGGTCCGGGGTCATCGTTTTTCATCAGAGAATAGATTTTTTGCACTCTACCAAAAATGATTCAAAATGTTATTTGGATCGGGCCTCATGTTGAATTACCACTTTTTAAATCCTCACAGTGACCAAAATTGCCATTTTTACAGAGTTTTGCTTACTAAAAAGCTTCAATTTTGACCAATTTCAGGCGGAGCGGGTCTCACGGAGCTACACGATCACGCGGCCATCTTGGTCCCGCGCTAGGCTCCTCCCCGAATAACCACTTTTTAAACCCTCACAGTGAGCAAAATTGCCATTTTTACAGAGTTTTCGCTTACTCAAAAGCTTCAATTTTGACCAATTTCAGGCACAGAAATGACTTTAAACACACTTATTTTAGTTGAAAAAGTAATAATTCACATCCAACCGTCATTTAAAGTCAAAAGATTAAATGTTAAAATTTCATCAATATTGACCACTTTTTTGAACGTTCGACAGGTCCGGGGTCATCGTTTTTCATCATAAAATTGATTTTTTGGACTCTACCAAAAATTATTCAAAATGTCATTTGGATCGGGCCTCATGTTGAATAATAATTTTTTAAACCCTCACAATGACCAAAATTGCCATATTTACAGAGTTTTTGCTTACACAAAAGCTTCAATTTTGACCAATTTCAGGCACAGAAATGACTTTAAACACACTTATTTTAGTTGAAAAAGTAATATTTCACATCCAACAGTCATTTAAAGTCCAAAGATTAAATGTTAAAATGTCATCAATATTAACCACTTTTTTGAATCTTCGACTGGTCCGGGGTCATCGTTTTTCATCATAAAATTGATTTTTTGGACTCTACCAAAAATGATTCAAAATGTCATTTGGATCGGGCCTCATGTTGAATAACCACTTTTTAAACCCTCACAGTGACCAAAATTGCCATTTTTACAGAGTTTTCGCTTACTCAAAAGCTTCAATTTTGACCAATTTCAGGCACAGAAATGACTTTAAACACACTTATTTTAGTTGAAAAAGTAATAATTCACATCCAACCGGCATTTAAAGTCAAAAGATTAAATGTTAAAATTTCATCAATATTGACCACTTTTTTTAACGTTCGACAGGTCCGGGGTCATCGTTTTTCATCAGAAAATGGATTTTTTGCACTCTACCAAAAATGATTCAAAATGTCATGTGGATTGGGCCTCATGTTGAATATCCACTTTTTAAACCCTCACAGTGACCAAAATTGCCATTTTTACAGAGTTTTGCTTACTTAGAAGCTTCAATTTTGACCAATTTCAGGCACAGAAATGACTTTAAACACACTTATTTTAGTTGAAAAAGTAATATTTCACATCCAACAGTCATTTAAAGTCCAAAGATTAAATGTTAAAATTTCATCAATATTGACCACTTTTTTGAATCTTCGACTGAGCCGGGGTCATCGTTTTTCATCAGAAAATTGATTTTTTGCACTCTACCAAAAATGATTCAAAATGTCATTTGGAATGGTCCTCATGTTGAATAACCACTTTTTAAACCCTCACAGTGACCAAAATTGCCATTTTTACAGAGTTTTCGCTTACTCAAAAGCTTCAATTTTGACCAATTTCAGGCACAGAAATGACTTTAAACACACTTATTTTAGTTGAAAAAGTAATAATAAACATCCAACCGTCATTTAAAGTCAAAAGATTAAATGTTAATATTTCATCAATATTGAGCACTTTTTTGAACGTTCGACAGGTCCGGGGTCATCGTTTTTCATCATAAAATTGATTTTTTGGACTCTACCAAAAATGATTCAAAATGTCATTTGGATCGGGCCTCATGTTGAATAACCCCTTTTTAAACCCTCACAGTGACTAAAATTGCCATTTTTACAGAGTTTTCGCTTACTCAAAAGCTTCAATTTTGACCAATTTTAGGCACAGAAATGACTTTAAACACACTTATTTTAATTGAAAAAGTAATAATTCACATCCAACAGTCATTTAAAGTCAAAAGATGAAATGTTAAAATGTCATCAATATTGACCACTTTTTTGAACCTTCGACTGGTCCGGGGTCATCATTTTTCATCATAAAATTCATTTTTTGTACTCTACCAAAAATGATTCAAAATGTCATTTGGATCGGGCCTCATGGTGAATAACCACTTTTTAAACCCTCACAGTGACCAAAATTGGCATTTTTACAGAGTTTTCGCTTACTCAAAAGCTTCAATTTTGACCAATTTCAGGCACAGAAATGACTTTAAACACACTTATTTTAGTTGAAAAAGTAATAATAAACATCCAACCGTCATTTAAAGTCAAAAGATTACAATTTTAAATTTCATCAATATTGACCACTTTTTTTTAACCTTCGACAGGTCCGGGGTCATCGTTTTTCATCAGAGAATAGATTTTTTGCACTCTACCAAAAGTGATTCAAAATGTTATTTGGATCGGGCCTCATGTTGAATTACCACTTTTTAAATCCTCACAGTGACCAAAATTGCCATTTTTACAGAGTTTTGCTTACTAAAAAGCTTCAATTTTGACCAATTTCAGGCGGAGCGGGTCTCACGGAGCTACACGATCACGCGGCCATCTTGGTCCCGCGCTAGGCTCCTCCCCGAATAACCACTTTTTAAACCCTCACAGTGAGCAAAATTGCCATTTTTACAGAGTTTTCGCTTACTTAAAAGCTTCAATTTTGACCAATTTTAGGCACAGAAATGACTTTAAACACACTTATTTTAGTTGAAAAAGTAATAATTCACATCCAACCGTCATTTAAAGTCAAAAGATTAAATGTTAAAATTTCATCAATATTGACCACTTTTTTGAACGTTCGACAGGTCCGGGGTCATCGTTTTTCATCATAAAATTGATTTTTTGGACTCTACCAAAAATTATTCAAAATGTCATTTGGATCGGGCCTCATGTTGAATAACCATTTTTTAAACCCTCACAATGACCAAAATTGCCATATTTACAGAGTTTTTGCTTACACAAAAGCTTCAATTTTGACCAATTTCAAGCACAGAAATGACTTTAAACACACTTATTTTAGTTGAAAAAGTAATATTTCACATCCAACAGTCATTTAAAGTCCAAAGATTAAATCTTAACATTTCATCAATATTAACCACTTTTTTGAATCTTCGACTGGTCCGGGGTCATCGTTTTTCATCATAAAATTGATTTTTTGGACTCTACCAAAAATGATTCAAAATGTCATTTGGATCGGGCCTCATGTTGAATAACCACTTTTTAAACCCTCACAGTGACCAAAATTGCCATTTTTACAGAGTTTTCGCTTACTCAAAAGCTTCAATTTCGGCCAATTTCAGGCACAGAAATGACTTTAAACACAATTATTTTAGTTGAAAAAGTAATAATTCACATCCAACCGTCATTTAAAGTCAAAAGATTAAATGTTAAAATTTTATCAATATTGACCACTTTTTTGAACGTTCGACAGGTCCGGGGTCATCGTTTTTCATCAGAAAATGGATTTTTTGCACTCTACCAAAAATGATTCAAAATGTCATTTGGATTGGGCCTCATGTTGAATAACCACTTTTTAAACCCTCACAGTGACCAAAATTGCCATTTTTACAGAGTTTTGCTTACTCAGAAGCTTCAATTTTGACCAATTTCAGGCACAGAAACGACTTTAAACACACTTATTTTAGTTGAAAAAGTAATATTTCACATCCAACAGTCATTTAAAGTCAAAAGATTAAATGGTAAAATGTCATCAATATTGACCACTTTTTTGAACGTTCGACTGGTCCGGGGTCATCGTTTTTCATCATAAAATTGATTTTTTGGACTCTACCAAAAATGATTCAAAATGTCACTTGGATCGGGCCTCATGTTGAATAACCATTTTTTAAACCCTCACAGTGACCAAAATTGCCATTTTTACAGAGTTTTTGCTTACTCAAAAGTTCCAGTTTTGACCAATTTCAGGCACAGAAATGATTTTAAACACACTTATTTTAGTTGAAAAATTAATAATTCACAT